>NC_091825.1:136338093-136961843 GCF_038994185.2 Dermacentor albipictus | reverse complement strand
ACGAAGCTTCTATATCCTGTTCATCATTACTTCGAATGAAGGTTGCGCGGCTGCTCTGGGTACAGCACAGGTCAGTATAGAATTATTCGGCTGCTTTTAGTATATTATCAAAATTACGAATGACATCACCCTGTTTATCTTTCAGTGCATATATCTTGCCTTGTCGTATATGCCAAGCTTACACAGCACTTATTTCATGCTGCGGCCATCTTTTACTGCTTCCTCAATCTTTCCCACATTATAATTTCGAATATCTCTTACTGTCCAATTCAATCCGATCTCTAGAGTTTGACATTTTCATGCTTTGTCCTTTCTTTATTTGGTAATTTGTGGGAGTGTATAGCTACCGGTTGCCTTGGTGATTTACCTCCCACTTCGATTTCTGCTTCTGAAATCAGCTAGTTACGATTTCATTAATTATATCTATATTCGCTTAATCTTCCTGTTCCAAAGCTGAATACTGGTTTGCGAACACCAGCCTGAATTTGTCTGCTTTTATCCTTACTGCGTTTAGGTTGGCCTGTTCCTTCTTGACCAATTGCACTCTTTCTCTCTTCAAATTGAGATAAATCCTAGACCTCACTAGCCGCAGCGATGAATGGGGTCATCTCGGCAGCATATTGTTTTTGTGCTTAGCATTATTCCCTGTCACCTGCTCGTTGCCATGGGAACGGGACGTCCGAAGCCAATTTGGATTGCGGCTAAGGCTTTATCGCTTCGATGCTTTTGACTACGACGAAGAAGTGCTGCTTCATAATACACACTTAAATTCTTGAACTACAAGCTGCAACGTCCTCATCTGCTCTTTATGCGCTTATCTAATAACGGAGCGCGTTTTATTCAAACTCAGGTAAATTTAGCACCACGCACAATGCGGATAAATGGACACGGAAAAAGCTAGAGTCCTACGCTTAAGAGGAACTGTAATAAATACATGCATACAACGATTTTAAATGAATCACTCTTGAACATGTAAAGAACCCGCGTCATTAGATAAAGAAAGGAGAACGAAGCTTAGCAAAGGAAAAAAGCGGAGCTAAAAACTGCGTCGTCGAAATGCGGTGCAACAAGTGGGTCGACTTCATAATGCTGCCTTCAGGCTACCGCGTTTCCCAAAGTGTTGTGTAAAAAACGACGCCTCACAAACACGCGGCTAGGAGAACCCACGAGGAGGGTCGAATTTTACAGGTGGTTCCCACGGTTTTTGGCGATATAGTTGCTCACGTGGCTAAGGTAATCACGCCGTGCTGCTATATATAGCGCTTGCCCAAACGTTTATTTCTCATTTTACACGAAGTGTCTCTATTTGGAATCGGCGAAATTTCTTCTTCTCTTTCGGAAGTATGCGGAGGTTATTTTTCTTCCTTTATAATGAACGGTCCTACGCTGACACCAGCGCGGTGAGTTTCCGACTTAATAACCGGTGCTGCCTCCAAGAAGTGTTTCCTCTCTTTGCGTACAGGTTGTCTCCCTCGCTATTTCATCGCCGTCATTATCGTTATCATCGTCTTCGTGCTCTTTTTCCTCATTCGCTTCACCTAACCTGGAGATCCGTGTGAAAATCTCTGCGCTCGAGTCGTGTGTTTTTCAGTTTTCCCTAAGCTAAAGTGTCACCGCTAGAATGATTATCAGGCGCCTGAAGGCACCCGAATTTTTGAAAAACCTTAAGCAACCTGTAGTTATGATCGATATCGTGTTCTGGTCGTTGCATCACAACTGCTAACGAGACCGAGACGAAAAATAAAAAGTAAAGCTTGCGCATTATGTGTACTCGTGTGCTGTTCACATTTTACATGAAAAGAGTTGCTTCTTCGTCAGTTGAGCGAGAGGCATGAACAGAACGAGGGGCATGATCTGTAGTAACAACCACACGAGGCCAACCAACACGTGGAGGCAAAAAAAAAAAAAAAGGCGCAGTTAATTTTTATGGTGCTGTTCATGGCTTCACATATGAAGTCGTCTTTATCGCTACAAAGTTAACATGTGCCTGTAATACAACGGCGTAACTGCCATCGCCACTTCAACAGACAAGCGCGTCCTTAATGTCCTGGGCTAGTGTCCCTCGTATTGTGTCCCTGTGTCTGCGGGCGAACACAGACAGAAGGACAGACGGCAACGCGAAGTGCTACTGTTGTCAAACTATCAGACTATCAGGCTATGCTGTACTGTTATAAGAAGGACGCCCGACGAGCTAAGTAGAGAGATAATTGTAGCCAAAACAATATCGAGCTGTCAGGCACCTTGTGCATTAGCACTACCTCTGTACGTCTCAGTGATAACGAACTCAGGGGCCGAATCTTATAACGGTTCGGTTGGGGGAACCGTTCCTTTGGCCTCACCTGATTGGCCAAAATTTTTATTACGTCACAGGTCGTCAGAGGCAGCGGGGCGGTATCGCAATTTTCGAATACGTCACGCATCTGTCAATCATCTTCAAAGCGAACCGGTCGTAGGAACCGGCGAAGGGGTAGTCCGCTTTGGGTTCCGTTGCAGTGGCTTGGCTTTGGCTTGTGACCCTGGCCGCGCGCGCCGGTCGCGCGACCCCGGAGACACGCGGGCGTCGCGCGCGCGTGCGTTGGTTGCTTCGGAGGCTATTACTTGCCTTCGTCGTCTGCTTGGCGTTGCTCTTTCGGTGTCGACCATGGCTGGAAGCGCGATACGCGTTCGAAGAAGTGACGCGGATAATGAGTTGCACCACCCTTGCTGGCTTTCTAAGTAAACCTTTTGCAGGCTACGCTATCAAATGTAGGGGACTCGGGTGCAAGCGTACGAGTGGCCATTCCACGCAGAGGAAGGAATATTGCGTGCTGTGGTTCATCGCCACTGGCCTGCACCTCCCAGAGGTCGGTCGGACGTGAAGCGTTCATCGGAATGACCTAGATCTCTGCTGCCGACACCGTCCACAAAGTTGCTCTCGCAATCACTCTGTTGGCCGGTTGAAGGGCTGGGTCAGCTTTCCCGTGACCTCAGCTTCAAAGCCAATGCCAAGGAGATATTTGCATGGTGAGATCGAATTCTCAGTGCTATCGCCAGCGTGAATAGCTTGCAGATCGCCGTTCAGCAGTCAGAAGGGTTCAACCTAGGCTGGTTCAGCACTTCCATCGTTCGGCTGATAAAACTATACAGTCAGGACGGGAAGATATTGTGGAGATCTCTTATTTGGCTGCCTTTTTTTCTCTGGTTCGGGAGTGCCGCACTTTGTTACTCAATTTTACGGCACAGCGCGCAGCGTCAGCACCACACTTGTTCGATTTGACTTCGCGCAGGCAATGCAGGGCCCGTGTATCGTAATATTCGATTTCAAGTTTCATTGCTTCTATCACGCGACGCGCCGTGGGGCTTATCGCAGGGACAGCGGCAGCGCGGCGGCGAGCAAGTCATGTCCGAGCCGATGACGAAAGGCGAAAAAAGATGGAAAATTGATATAGTCGGCTAGTAAAGGTGTCCCTAAGAACCAGTTCACGGTTTTGTCGCGCTCGCTACTTGAGAAGTGCCGGCAGTGCGTTCCTGTTGCATGCATCCTGCGAGCTCCTGGTAGCAGACGACATAGCGCTGCGCTCTGCCATCTCATTTGCGCTTGCGATACCGCCTGTCGGCTGAGAATAAAAAAGAATGACATTAATAAATTACTTCTGCATTGCGTAAACGCCCGGCACCACACGTTTATACTTAAGAACTTGGCGTATAATATTAAATTTATATTTTACATTTATTTAGCAAGCGGAAACATTCTGCAATTCCTCGATTAGCTCGTCATATAATGACGTACACTTCAGAAGTGGCACCCTCTCATCTATTGGTCGCGTCCACCCCTTCTTCCACCGCCGGCTTGGGAGTGGCACATCTAGTGACGTAAGCGGCGAAGCGAACGGTTCGTATTCCGAACCGTTATAAGATTCGGCCCCAGGATAAGGAGCGAGCTTGTAGATGGCGGGCACTGATGTCGTTGTAGCCGCCATGCTGGTGCACCGGCACGATGATAAGCTGGGTCCGTGACGTCACGTGAAAGCTATCAATATAATGTGTATGTCTGTGCAAATGAAATTTTGTTGGAAGTTAGCACTTTGGGTTGGTGTATGTACGTCTTGTGTCTGCGTTCGCCCTGCGCTACTCAATACGAAGATCATGTATCAACTAGCCCAAATTTATACCACATTGGAGGTGTGCCTTATCGTCCGTGTCTAGTTTTGCAAGGCTTATCAATATATTATGGAAATAGAAGGAATCACGGAGCCAAATGAAGATTACCATCAGCGACGGTAAGCCTTATATATTGCGGTTTCGTGGTGCTTCATGGTGCGTATCGAATATTTCACTGACGTGATATTCGCTAGTGAACGTCTAATGCCTTGTGAGGCCATTTGGGCAGTTGCGAGACTTGAAGCGTGGTAGAAGCGCGTCTGCGAAATAACCTTTATAAGTGTTTTTGGGTGCACAAAGCATCATACGGCGAGCGTTTTTTTTTTTTTTTACTCGTGCTTCCTTACATTTTTTCCCCCTTACGCTTCGTCTTTATGTAAGCGCGATGAAAGCTTGTTGGGCGCTAAGGTCGTGTCACGGATAGCGGTTGATGGCCATTGAAGTCTTCCGCATTTCGCCACGAGTTTTCTCGCTTGGCAGTAATATGCGTCAGAAATTGCGCCACGAATAATTGACTATCTTGCATTAGGGTCCACAACGTAGAAAGCTTATCGCGCTCATCTTAAATTATAAACTTTAGACTTCCGTTCTTAGTTTTAGCCGAAAATATACAGAGTCTTACGGAGGAGCAGAGGTTAAAGGATGAAATAGCTTGACGAAACCGGCGTCTGAACCTTCGTAGTTCGCGAGCAGGCAGTGTCATGCAAAATGACGATCACAGCCACGTTCTTCAATGAATTTTTCGGTTTTTACGCGCTAAAACTACGATTTGATTATGAGGCACCCCGTAGTGGGCAGACTACAGATTGATTCTGACCACCTGGGGTTCTTTAAGGTGCACCTAAATCTAAGTGCACGAGTGTTTCAGCACTTTGCCCCCATAGAAATGCGGCCACCGGGGCCGGGATTTGATCCCGCGACCTTGCGTATAGCAGCGTAACACCATAGCCACGAAGCCACCGCGGCGGGTACACAACGCCACGTTTTTCTCACACAAACAACAGCATGGCATGGCGTTCCGAGGAAAGTCTTAGAAAGTATTGTAGCTACAGACGCAGTTTACGACAGCATTTTTCATCGTTGTAAAATGTTAATAAGGTCGAAAATGACGTGATTGCATAGATATGAATGATTTAGGCAAGCTAGAAAACATCTTCGCTTTCTCGCAGCAGTTGTCACGCACACACACGCGCACATGTTAGCCTTAATAAAATTGAATTCTGGGGTTTTGCGCGCCAGAACCACGATATGCTTATGAAGCACGCCATAGTGGCGTGCTCCTGATTAATGTTGACCACCAAGGGATTTTTAAAGTGCGCCCATTGCAGGGTACACGGCCGGTCTTGCATTTCGGCCCCATCGAAATGCGGCCGCCGTGGCCGAGAGTTCATCCCGCGACCTCGTGCTTATTAGCAGCGGAACGCCGCTGCTTCTTAAAACGCTGCTGCTTTCCTTAAAACGTAGGCTTTGCGAGTTCGAAATCGGTTTATGTGCTGTAACATGGTGTCCATTTATCCAGCAAAGTGCGCACCATTCCGAACTTTATGCTGTGCGACTGTTCTGTCGAAGTACGTGAACGCTGTAACGACCCCGTTCATTGTTAGGTTAATGCACCGGAATACGCCAGTGAAAGAACGCCAACTCTTTTGACGAAAAAAAAAAGGAAACGGTTTGGCTGGTATTTTGTGCCGGCGAAGCTATAAAAAAACGTTTCTTATCTGTGTTGTCATTTTTTTCTTGTTATTTTTGTTGTACACGTCAAGTCGTTTGCAGTTATAAAAGACGAATCACTCAAGTTTAACACGAAAAAAAAAATTTACGCCAGTAAATGATGCATGAATGATCGGAAAAACAATAACGTAAGTTAACGAAAGTATATCGGCCAAAAAAGAAAGAATAATGAAAGAAAATAGCAAAGTAAAAGTGGAGTCAAATACGATGCACGGCCGTGTCATAGACATCCACGTTGCTTTAAATTTTATTCGGGTTTTCACCCGGTGCCGTGTGGCGCTAGCGAGAACGGTGCTTTGTTATCGCTAACAGTTCAACGCCAGGTTTCGAACACATGTGCCAACGAGAATGGTTCTTCTTTTCTCCCTTTCTTTGCTGAAGGCCAAACGCGCAGTAACGAAAAGAGGCAACAACTGTACCGGTGGCGTGCTACTGAGATGCCGCAACCATATAGAAAAAAAAGAAAGAACGCCGCAACAAAGAAAGAACTTAATCGATTGTATTTTATTATCTGCAGTTGCAACAAGCCAACAATCGCCTCTAAACAGCGATGGAACGGTCCAACGAGGCTTTACAGGGAGGGCTTTGCTCTTTACGGCTGGTTAGCCACGGAGAGCGAAAGAAAGTAAACACCCGACAAGCAGCGCCATGCTTGGATACGTGAGGCGTGCTTTGTCACAATTACCGTATTTTCCGACCTGCAGTGTGCGGTACTTTACATGCGTGAATATATATTTACGTTCTCCAGACTTTATTGGAGGGGGGTGGGGGTCAGACCTAACCAGAGTCCAGTTGGATAGGTTGAAACCAGTCTACTTCAGGCTATTCTATTTCGCTCTTGCCCGCAAATGCAAGCATCAAAAAAGAATTAAGCTGCACGACTCATGATTGGCGTCCGACTTCCGCAACGCGGGTGTTTACCTATGAAAACTATAACGCATCCGGCCCGTCGCAATGTACTGCTGGATGATGCGCCACTTTGCAAGAGAGAAGGTTTGACTCCTGCTGACTATATACAGGGTGTCCCAGCTAACTTTAGCGAGAGCTTTAAAATATGCGAATGCTACGTAGCTAAACAGAACCAAGGTACTGTTGTTTGCCGTCGCTTGGAGATACTCAGATTATGTTTTTCTTCAATCAACCTAAATATATAATTAGTCCCAATTAATTAATCAATTTCTCAAATATTATAATTAGATGAAAAGTGTGAATGAGAAAATTGTAGAGCGACATGAAAAAGTCCCGATGCAGATTTCCGTTGCTCAGTACGTGCTACATAAGAGTGTTTTTCCGAGCGTGAAAGAAGCCCGCGAATACGCGCAAAATTGCCGCGCTACTGGACGCTCGAGGCACTCTGCGCGTATTCGCGGACTTCTTTTCCGCTAGGAAAAACACTTTCATGTAGCACGTATTGAGCAACAGAAGTCTGCATCGGGAGTTTTTCATGTCCCTCTACAATTTTCTCATTCACACTTTTCATCTAATTATAGTATTTGAGAAGTTGATTAATTGAGACCAATTATCTATTTAGGTTGAATGAAGAAAAACATAATCTGAGTATCTCCAAGCGACGGCAAACAACAGTACCTTGGTTCTGTTTAGCTACGTAGCATTCGCGTATTTTAAAGCTCTCGCTAAAATTAGCTGGAACACCCTGTATACATGCGCCGCCTTCCACTTTTGAAGGGAGCCCCTCTCTATAGTATTCAAGTGGTTATAGCAGCTCAAATTTGAAATGAATGCTTGCAGACATTTTTGATTAGTGAATATCTGCTTGTGGAGCCACACTGACCACATTTCTCTCGCAAAGTGGCCGTTATGAAGTTACGGCTGACCGAATACATACGGCGTAATTGCGCAAAGCGCGCGCCCAGGTGGTTACAGCGTGCTCACCAAAAAGCTTTGGCTTCGAGCCTAATTTGACTGCATATACCAGGCGCAGACTGCTGGCAGGGAATCACGGTTGTAGCCTCCGTTGGTACCGTTCATATAAACTATCGCGAAAGTTCTGAATCTAGACCACAGGGTTAAGAGACCGCTGAAACAGAAGTAAAGATTACGATAGAAGCGCTTCCTTGGACGGTATTGTGCGCAATGGTTTCTCTCAAGTTTATCTGCAGCGATGGGGCGTTTTCTAGATCGAGCGCATTGTGGACATATATTTACAAATCCTGTGCCGAACGATAAGTTCAGCAGTGCGATGCATACACGGTTCACCGAATCCGCAATGGCGACAAAGACCTGCTGCGGCCTCGTTGGGTTGTGGCAACGAACTGTGCCTGCGTTTTCGGTTTATGGCATTGATGTGCTGAATACCTCTCCCGAATGGTTGTCAATTGGAACAACAACAACAACAAAAAAAAAAAAACGTGCATTCCTGAATAAGGCGCAAAATGCATCCGCGTTGCCGGGACCGATGCCAAAACGGTATTTCGTATCGATCACTTCTCCCCTTCTACCATTACGTGCCTAGGAAAATTCATGTTTTGTTGCGTCACAGTGCAATTATAGAAGCCCGAGAAAGTCAATCAAAGTTTATTTAGGCATGGGTATATTTTATGTTTAGAACATTACGTGGAACACTGCAAGGCGGAAGCCGCCAAAGTAATTGTCGAGGAAGTAATTGTCGCAAAAGAAAGGACGATAACACGTCAAACTCGGCTTATGGGAAGTATACTTAAAGGTGGCGCCGGCTACACATGTTGTCAGCTTTGGTAGCTCTGTATGAATACGAAGAATAAGAAAAATAATGAGTAAAAGAAATAGTAACACTTATTTGAAATCTAATGGAATGACACCTTTTAGACGTCTGTTTTGTAAGCAAGCACTGAAAGACTCTTTAACACACGGCGGCGTCACAAAGGAAAATGTATACAAACCACGTTGCACGCGAACTAAATCGAAGAAGTGGTCATCCAGTAGAAATGAACAATTGAAATATCCATTAGGTGAACAGTCATGTAATAGCGCGCAGGTCGGACACGAGGGAAGTATATTTACACGTGTCGGCCGACTTCAGTGCAAACATCTTCGAATGGTGCGATGCGGCTCTGGTGACATTTCTCGAGAAATGGAAAAGAAAAAAAAAAGAAAGATTGAAAAAAAAAAAGAAAAGAGACTAGAGCGGCGTGTACGTTCAGTTTTGTTTACTCGTTCAGGCTCTGGCTACACGTGGATACAAGTGTATCTGTTTTGTTCCTTCGTTTCCGCGGCTCAAAGTGTCTTCTTCCACGGTATATCCGCCTGCGAGGTCTTTGACCTCGAGGCATTGAATGTAGGTCCCGATGGCTTCTTTCTCCGTAGTGGCTGTTGAGCGCCTCTTTGCTCGCCCTGGAAAAAAGAACATCGCCCACGCCCCCGCACGTAATTCCCAGCAAGCCTTCCGAGTTGGTGCTCTTGTTTACGTGTTTTGGGAAGGCCCCATCTTGCCCTGCCATGTCTAGAAAGCTCCAGCTGTTCACCGAGGCGTAATTACTCTGCGGTCCGGGCAGCAAAGGGGGGCTAACACCTGCCGTTGCTGCCCCGTACAATTGCTGACAGGCAGAAAAAGAAAAGAGCAACGTAGATATCAGACACTGAACGAGAGTGCATACTGTACTAGCTGAGATAAAGATGAGAGTGGCCATTGGTAATGCATGCGAAGTGTAGTGGGAGGGAGAACTTTCACGAAGGATGACAGGACAGCCCGAGGTAAAAGTCGTGTATAGTTCGTGACTCTGCGTTTGGCTGAAGAGGAAGAAAGAAAAATGCTTAGGTGGAGGGGGGGGGGGGGTGGAATAAGAAGGGTAATATGGCATGCAAATGTTCGTGTGATGCCACGAGTAGAACAGACACTCAGTGGTTTAATCAGAATGACGGGATGGATGGTAAGCAAAGGGATGTACAGGCAAGAGTGCTGTAGGGAGCGATAAACAGATAAGATTACGAGGTTCGCAGGTGCACCGAGTGTGCGTGAAAGGTTCGCTGGAATGTTTGTCATCGACCATTGGGAGAAACCTGTGCTTTTGTGGACTTCAGTGGGCTGTCGACGGTGACAATGGGCTATGGCGATGAATATATACATCCCCTTTGTGCAGCTCTTTCATGCGCATAGAATTGCGAGTGTCCGCCAGAAAGGTACTTGCGAACTGGAAACACTGGAATGTTATTGATAAATATATTTTCAACTGTGACACGGCGCGCGCATGATAGAAGTCGCTTGTGTTCGGTTCTTAACATTTATCTTTATTCTGTGCTTGTTTTCTCTCTCCCGCAAGCTTTTCTCGTTCACGTGCTCCTTCTAGAATTTTGCTTTCAAGCGAAAGCACAATGAAACTACGCGCAAAGACTCCTTACCTCCACTGTTTCTTGTTTTGTCGTTGTAGCTGGGCATCAGAAACATTGTCGACGCCGTGGAGGCAGCATTATATGCTCTAAGTGCGTTAACAAAGAGAACAGGTACAAATAAAAAAAGAAAAGTGATTCTCTTACCAAAGCAATTTCAGCGAGAAACCTTTCGTTTTTCAGTACGGAGGTTTTCCTCCGGATGGCCTCTGACCTTTTATTTCCTGCACTGGCTGCTTCAATCATTCAAGAAAGAAAAGAAAAGAAAGAAACAAAGAAAGCGAGAATATGAACTACCCCGACACGACAAATGCTCGGGATTGCGGTATTGAAATTCCTCCCGCTTCACCAATCTCTCTATTTCTTCATCCTCCCACGCGTAAAACGAGATAAGTATGAAAAGCAAAGAGGAGTGAGAACCCTTTCAATGAGATGTTTTGAAATGCTCAAAGGAGATGTGTCGACATTTTTCTAGAATGATCTGTATGCACTTTTCGCAATATATGTATGACTTATATAACTAAAGCCCAACAGCGGAAGTTCGCTGCGACTGATTGATATGTTGCGCATGGGAAACCGTAAGGACTTACTAGAGAAGAAAACCAGATTCAAGGCAAGTTAGGCGTACCGAGTCTACAAAGTCAGGTTTACTGAAAGAACTGCCTACTATACTCAACGGCCGCGAAATCCAGTTGTCTTCTATTTAGTCATCTATAAAAGAGAGATAGTGTGTGTGCGTACGTGTATGTGTACGGATGTTTCTTTTTTATTTATAGATATTGAAATACCATCGAGGTATTTTAGCAGAATGGGAATTGCAATCGGGAGTAGTACAAACGAAAAAAGTTTTGACAGGTATACAATATTTAGCAAAAACATAATCAAATATGGAAGGAAACTACTAGTGGGAGCACAGAATTGCACAAGTTACAAGTGTTACAAGTTATACGATATCTAACGCAAATACAATATCGAACGCTTGAAAAATAGAATGCAAGAAAACCAGAAAATAATTCAATGGATCGGCAGAGGTACAATACAAAGATTTTCAAAGGGATAATTGTATAGATACAGTCAAACGGAGAACAATGTCATTGTGAATTGTGAATAGTGAACAACGGCAAAACCTGAAGCCCAGTGAGCTGTTAGAGACAAGTGGCGAACATTTCACTAGATGATAGTAGTACATCATTAGTCAGACTCTTCCAGTCAGGGTGTCAGAACGAAATGTTTTTCGTTCTGGTTTTAGTTTCGTCCCACTGAAAAACGTTCCGTTCTGATTCTGCTCCGGAACGAACAAAAAATGATCCGTAACGGTTCATAACGGTTTTTGTTCGCATGCAAAAATTTTCGAAGCAAAGTAGCGATAAGGACATCGTATTTATTGCTATCAATAAGTGAATAAGTGAAAAAGTGAATGGGTGAATAAGTGAATAAGTGAAAAAAAAGTGAATCAGTGACTAAGTGAAAAACCACTTTCTGATTATGAGGCACGCCGTAGAGGAGGACTCCGGCAATTTCGACCACCTGGGGTTCTTTAACGTGCACCTAAATTGAATTATCAATTTTGAGATCATGCTCAGTGCTTTGAGTCAAGGCACTGAGCGTGATCTCAGAAGCAGCACGTCATCGACTGTACTCGCCGAAATGTGAGACCGCCGTTCCGATAAAACGAACTTAAACGAACGTAAACAAACGATGAAACTTCGGGAACAAAGCGTTGTACCCGCAGAAAACGAACAAATAAGCTCTTCACACCGCAAGACCTGGGTTTTGCTACGATGCCGATCTGCTAGTGGACCGAACGGCAGGCTTAGATTATAGAGGCGCTCGACCGGCTATCGCTCGCGCTATCCCGGCCTGAGATACGCGCTAATGTCGACGTTGCCTGATATTGGTTGTCTCGTAATGCCGACTATCTTTTCTCGTTGAACCGAAAACCGAGGAAAATATTTCGGTTTCACTCCTAAACAAAATAAGAACGTTTCGGTTACGTTCTCGTTCCGGTCAAAAATATCATGTTTTCTTTTTATGCGAAGCATATTACGAGAGCTCAACCCTGCTCCTCAGGCGCGGCGGTGTCGCCTTCAATACCACGTGACACCGTGACGTCACGACAGAGGAGAAACGGGGCTCCAACTCACGCCGTCGCTCGCGGCGTCGCGGCGGTATGCAGCTGCGCTTGCCTCTGCTAGACACTCACGAGGTGAGATGCCTCCTGGAGACAGAGCTGCTCGTTGGAATGAGAAGCGAAGGTTGCGGCGTGCTACAGAGACTGATTTTCTAGGTGGCTTTGGCTCAACTCTTGCAAGATGGGCTGGGTGGGAATCGAACCAGGGTCTCCGGAGTGTGAGACGGAGACGCTACCACTGAGCCACGAGTACGATGCTTCAAAGCGGTACAAAAGCGCCTCTAGTGAATGCGGTGTTGCCTTAGAAAGCTGTTTCTAAGGCTCAGGCGTGCGTTGCTTGCTCAGGCGCACATTTCGTTGCCGCGCCGAACGCTGCGTTGCTCGACGCTCACCGCGTCCAATGCGGGGCGCGTAGTCGCTGCGCCGTAGCCCATTGTCTTACACCCCTTGGCGGGTCGACGGGAACGCTGTCGCGTTCCACTCTTGAAGGCGAAGCAGAGTAACGCATGAGTTGTTTCTTCGTCTAGCCGAACCAAATATAGCCAAGCAACAGCAGTTCACTAGGCTAAACAGTGGTTCAACAACTAAAATAAAGGCTAGTATGCTTCGCATCCTGGGCTTATCCTTAGCTAAGCCACAGCCATTTTTTTTTCGTTTTTGTTTTCATTCCGTTCTGGCCCACCGGTTCCAATCTCTGATAGTCCTCGGGGGAAAAAACGAATTATTAGAACTATTACTGCGTGATTAAAGGGCGCAATAGTGGGATGGTGACGTTGCCTTGTGGCCTAACCTTAAGAGAAAGAGAATAATTTGTTGAGGTCTATAATCTAGTGTCGGTTAATTCATTGATATAGAAATTTGAGACGAGAAACTCTAATTCTTTTACTTATGGGAGGTAGATTTGCTCTCGCTAGCAGTGCACTTAAAGATGTTGGACCGTAACAGTTATAGACTAAACGGGCAGCCTCTTTTTGTATGTTTTCAGCCTTGTTTATATTAGTCAACATGAATGGATCCAAATTAATGACTGCGTAATCAAGCGTTGCTAATACTGTGGATTTGTACGCCAGCAAGCGAATGCTATAGGAGCGAGGCGTTTGAGAGTCCTCCTTAGAAAGGAACGTGTAGTGTTAGCACATGCTGCAACATAATCGATGTGTTCGTTCCAGGAGAGATTATTAGTGCTTGTAGTGCTGCACCTCACTGATGAACATATGGTTTGAATGATATTGGAACGTAAGGGGCTCCTTTTTATTTAATGCGAAATGCGCATAAATACGGTTTTCTCATAGTTTGTAGGCATCTGCCAAGTGACACACCGAAACGATTACTTTTTGAAGCGCGGCGTTTCACGTTATCTGATTATTGAAGCTTTTTACCTCATAATAAATAACATGGTAATCTGCATGCAGTTTTATATTAATAGATATGTCTCTGACGATGTCATTTAATGTCGTGGATAGTAATGGCAGTAGTAAATTTCAAAGCCACCCACTTTTTGCTGCGTGTAGCTTGAATCGACGAGACACTAGCCAGATGGCATAAATCATGGATGGATGGGATGATTCGAGGCTTGTCTGATGATTATCAAGCAGAGCTGCACAGCGTCGTCCTGAGAGAAAAGAACGCATAACAAACACGGACATTCAAGAGGCGCACGCATATCGACAATTCGTCTTTCGGTAATGAGCGATAAGAGCCGTCGACTGCAGCTAAGCTTTGACCTGTTCGCGTCTTGATGCAGAGAAACGCGATTTCGAGCCTTCACTAGAGGGAGGTTCTTTCATCTCTGATGCGCCGCGCCGAAGTAACGTTTGCGTGCGTGTCCGCCGAGCCAGGCCGAGCTGTTCAGACGGACAAGGCTGTACTCCGGGGAGGGCAATGTTCGAACGAGTGCTTTGAACGAAGTCTTCTTTGCTCGTTTTGCTGCTGCACTCCGCTAACGTGTCGCGCATGTCCATGGCATTTGAGCATGTCCTTCTTGAGCTTTGGAGTTAGCGAAGTGTATACTCGTTCTTTTGCGAAGTAGTCTACTTTGTATGGATGTTCAGCGGCTGTTTGCTACTCCTTTTTCTACAACTCGTTTGACGTCTGCGAGTGCCTATTCATTTACATTTCTCGTGGGCGCGTTCGCTCGGTTTTGAGCAAGCTCTCAAATCTTATTTCTTTCTTAATCTTTCCTTTTTTTTGTTTTATAGTTTCCTCGCCCACGCCACGAATCTAATTCTTTAGCTTCGAGATGTGCCGTGTCTGTTTATTAATGTCCTATATTACATCGGCTTAGGCCCGTTAATTAACGTTCTTGAACGTTCACCACAATATGACGGCAAATGGTCATTCACCTCGGTGCATGTTACGATTAACAGGCATTTGTAAGAAATGGCTCAAACGCTTAAGTATAAAAACACGCGCAATCCGTTTCAGTTACAAAAGACAGGCACAAGCACATGTTGCACACATTAGTTTTTATGTGGGCATCACGTTATGCATAGATGTTTCGAACGCTTCGGTAGCAAGTTTTAAGGGTAGTCAAGCAGCGTTCTACTACATAAAGTTTGCTTTCTATGCGCATGTGCCATTGGAGACAGTACTTCATTAAACATGGTGAAACAACTAAATTCCTTAGCTTCCCATAGATATGCAGACGGGAACGAACAGTTTTATACGAAGATACAACGTTTCACGGCGCGTAAGAATGCACCCAGCTATGGTTGTAAGCTGTCGGGCAAAATGTGTACTCGTGTAACGCTGAAAAGCAGAGGCGTGCGAAAATTCGAAATTTCGAATACAAACGACGGCGTATTCGGAAGCGAGAACGAATGTTTGAGTAAGTTGAAATAGGTAATTCACGAGTCGAATACGACTTAAACCGTATTTGCCGTTCGACTCGTATTCGAGTCGTGATTTCATTATTCGAACATTTTAAAATAGTTGTTCCCGGTTTTTTCTGTTCGAATAGGGCCCGCCGCGGTGGCTTAGCGGCTATGTTGTTGCGCTGCTAAGTATACAAGGTCGCGGGTTCGCAGGATCAAATCCCAGCCGCGGCGATCGCATTTCGATGGGGTCGAAATGCAGGAACGCCTGTGTCCCGTCCATTAAGGGCACGTTAATGATCGCCTGGTGGTGAAAATCAATCCGGGGTCCCCCAATTGATACGGCGTGTCTCATAATCAAGTCGGGGTTTTGGCGCGTAAAACACCCAACATTCAATTCAATTTCTCTTCGAATATAATGGATGGCAACAAGTATCGGAGTCTGAGCGGGTGAAATACCTACGCAAGCGGAGTCTGTTCAGAACGATTCTGCTGCAGGAGAATCGTGGTTGCTGCGCAGATGCGCCAGCTCCTTAACAAACGAACGGGGCAAGTTACCTTTGCTGAACTATTTCTATAGTAATTCAATAAGATTACCTCGCTTACAAGCGGCCTGCAAATTTGTTTTATTTGTTGTCTCCTGTTAGGCAAGCCGTTTATCATTTGGCTAGTACGCATCACCCTGGTTACAACATTTGAAAAAATAAACAAATATAGAGTGACCTTATAATGTCACACGTATCTCCTTCAAGAAACATAACACTCTAGGTTCACTTAGTGACGTGCTGTTTATTTGTTTCATTGCTCGCCTTGTCATGGTGATTCAGACTACTGGAGGCACATCCGGTACGTCCTGTCCGGCACTGCATTGCATGCATGAACTAAATACCATAAACAACCCTGCTTCTTTAACCAAAGGAAATAACCGTGTACATTAAATTTCACTTTGTTTATAGATAAAAAAGAAATACTCGGCATTCGATTAGACATCCAAAGGTCGTTTTTTCTCAAATATTCGTATTCGACGTGATACGAAATTCTAACTTTTCGAACCCGCTTAACTGAAAGGTTAACGTACGGTTCCCAGAATTCGCTTGCCCTTTTGCATCAACAGCCGGTCGCAGCAGCCGTTGCGCCCGTTTTTTTTTTATCCTCAAAGGAATCCTGTGATGCGATTCCGCCGTGGTTTCACCACCCCGCTCGAGTTCAAACCGATAAATCACTGACTCGGCACTACGACCTGGGGATTTTCGTTATTCTACTTTGTATTTCTTCGAGCAGCGCGACGTTGCGCTGCATCTCTCGAGCACAGCACTTGCTGTCACCGTCCCCGTTACACTGATTGCGCGCACGTGTGTGCGTGTGTGTTCTGGCCCGTCAATCCCGACAGCACCCGCTGCTTCACCTCCTAATCGCTTTCATGTCACGTGCTTTTTCTTGTGTTCCGTTCAGACTCCTTTTCCTTCGAGATACGTTTCTTCACGCTCGCCTCGGTTAGGATCGAGCGCGTCCCGCCCTGAGACGTGTGCCTGTCGCGCAGCTAGCCGCGGGCATGGCAGTGACAGCAGCCGCCATTAATCATACTGGCGCCTCTTTTCCAGACCGGCTGATTTCTTCTGGCGTGGACAGGTATTTTTAGCTCGGGTTACGGGCTCAGGGCAAGTAGACGGAAAGCCAAGCGGCAAAACGTCGCAACGTCGCGGTTGGCGACGGCGTTCGCATTTTTGTGAAAGCCGAAAAAATAAAGAAATATGCGGGTCTCTTAGTTACATTATAACATAGTTTTAGGTTAAGGGTACGTAAGCGTTGGGGCCCACTAGCGCTTGGGGCCACGGTGGTTCGCATGCGTAGACCGGCCTGCGCATGCGCAGTACCGCGGCCCCGAGCCCTAGCGGGCCCCAACGCTTGCGTCCGCCTAATCTAGAGCTCTCTGTTGCTGCAGAAATGACATGGATCTGGTATCAACTCCGCACGAATAACACGAAACAAACAGTTGCATGTATTAGGAAATTAAGCGCTTGAAGGCGTACAACAATATACAACAGAGCTGGTCACCGGAACACCTGTAATTGTTGTCCAAATGTTCGGTTATGGTAAGTTATTTTATGTTATATTATATGCGCGATTTTGTGTTAGCTACCCGGCGAGAAATCGAGCACTCTAATGAGAACCTTATACGTATGCGGTTAGAACATGAACGAAAAACGAACGACAAAAGACTTCGAAAGATAACGCTATAGACGCCAAATAGCTGTCGCTTTAATAAGCGGTGTCCAGGAAATGGCGACCATCACATCAATGGTCTTTCGGCCGCCTGCAGTACGGCAAAAGTATGACTTCCAAGATCGCTTTCTATCGCTTGTGCAGTGCGATGTGGACACCAGCTCTATAGACATCACAGAACTAAGAAGCTACTGAAACTCTGATCTCGGTCATGCCTTCGAATATGTTACGGAGGTCAGCGCAAGCATTACTACTTGTGTCGGACACAGAGACGACGTTGTGCACGTCTTCCTTAAAAAAAAAAAGGAGAAATGTCGCAGTTTCGCCCGAAAGGCGAAGCATCGATTGCGATAGCAAATTAGAAGAGAGCTATACGAAGGAAGGATAGCAGCTTTATCGACCGTATAAACTTGTAAACATTCGCTTACCAATTAAATAAACAAACATGTCACGCGCGCACAAGAAAATGTGAATTCATCTCACTCGATGACCGCGCACGCTCACTGTGAAAGCGCTGGAGTGAGAAAGCACGGCGACAGCAGCAGCCAGCGCATTCACCTTCGTGCTGCTTCTCACTTCAACCCGAACTAAGCGGCGAAAACATAGCGCGCGCGACGGAACACGGCGCGCTTCCTCCTCACTCTGCTCCCTTGCGCGTGAAAGATTACCCCACCCTCGCAAGCGCTCACTCGCGCTTGCAGCACACGGCGCGCTGCGACGACGTTATCCCCTTTGGACTTTGTACAGATCATCACGGCGACGGCAAAAATGCGCTTGGTGTGTCCATATAATTGCTATCGCAATAAATGTTATTAGAGACTTTTAGCGTGTCCGGTATTCGGGCAAGCGCAGGCGGTTTTCCGGTTTAGCGGGGGCGTAAACGTGAGGGGCCAGATTGGTGGCGCCAGGTGGTGGCGCAAAGCTCAACCACACAAACACAGAGCTAATTACTATATTCTGCTGAGCTGCTGGTGTAAATTTTCGACAGCGGCGTAATCGTGTTCACAATTACGCCGCTGCCAAAAATTTGCACGAGTGGCGAAGCAGGATATGGTGAGTTACTGCAGTTTTAGCTATGCGTTTGTCTGGTTGAGCTCTACAACACCAGGCGGCTTCACCGCTCCGGCCGCTCACGTTTACGCCCCGACCATCCGGTAATCCGCCCAAACAGCTCCCGTTTACCGGAATAGCGTACAAGCTAAAAGTCTCTATTGTTGGGAGGATGTTACCTATATTTGACGAACAAGCGGCAAGAAAGCAAAATGGCCAGTTCCGCTGTCAGAACCGGCTGCAGCCGCAGTAAATAAGTTCGGAGGTGAATAAACTGCCGAAGTCTGCAGACAATTTATTTTATTTCATCGGTACTTTCATTAAAAGAAAAAAAATCATTAAAAAAGTCCTTATCCGAAAGCCTTCTTATAGCAGTAGGATTGACTGACCTCTTCAGTTTCCAATAAGATGTATCTCTTTCTTCCTGTCGGCTGACGCTCTTACGTTTCTTCCTGGTAAATTGGATACCTGCTTTTTCTCCGTCGTCCACCCACCCGCACTCGAGTCGGGTGGAACACCGATTACTAGACAAAATAAACGCAACGTAGCCATTACGTAAATCTCGGGTTACCAAAAGCTCAGCATTTACGCCCGAGCATTTACGCTCGGTCGCTGCATCGCTTTGCGTTACGCTATAGGACTTCCGTCGCCCCGCCGGCGAGAAACAAATTGCTTCTCATTACCGCGGCGAGCGGCCGCCAGAGGCCGTGGCTGTCGACGTGTCGAAGAGCGGCGCCTTGCTCCCTCACTATTGGCGGCGAGGAGTTACGGAGTCGCCCTCTATCGGAAGCGCCTCGCTGGCGTAGTATGAGGGATCACGTGGCGCGCTCCTCATAGGTTTTGCTGTCAGCGCTCACTGAAAACACCGCGCGCGAGCTCTCCCGGACATTTCTGTAAGTGCTTTCGAAACGAGAGAAGTTTGTTACTGTCTAAATAATAATCTTGGGCAAACTGAAAGCACACAATCGTTTACAGCCGCTATCTCTTTACCGAATACGTACAGTGAACGCCACTGCGCGCGGTCGCCGCGATGGAGTCTCCCGAACCGGTTTCTTGCGTGAAAGGTAGGTAAACGCTGAGAGCAAACTATGTGAAATATGTTCTTATAGTGTTTGTATAACTAAATGGAGCGTAATAGAATGAAGCCTCAATGCAGCGATCGCGCAGATTCACAGCGACCGACTGCGCGTCTGCATGCTTGTCCGCGCACTGTTTCGCTTAGTCCACGCGCGCATTTTCGCACCGTGCCATGAGCTTTAGGCCGTAGAATATGAGCATATGACAGTATACAAGCAACCATTGTTGCGTGGGCGCTATCAGAGCTGTTCAAAAATAATTTCATTGTACAGACTTCGACGCCTACGGGACTGTGATGTGCCGTCGCGACGATTCAATCTTCTTTTTTTCTAAATTCTTTGATCTTTCAAAACTATTTCTCGAGTTGCGTCGCACTGTATGTTTATCGGCGTTCTCAGCGTGCAATTTCCCGCTGCTCCTTTTTTGTAATCCAGTGCATTAATTAATAACACAAACATGACCATATGCCATGCTTTCTTTAAATGTGCTTCTTACCGCTGCCTATCCACTCCACTGAACTTGCCAGTATCTATAGTATCGACAAGTTCATAGACTAAACCGTCATGACATTAGTCGGGCAGCGGACTCGGGCGAGCGTCTCAGTGTGCGTTTTCAGAACATCGCAGACCGGGCGCCGTAGCAGAAATCTTCCTCGCGTCTTTGCTTGCTGCATACCCGAGTTATAGCCGATGACTGTTTGCCGGTTTTATGTTTTGCGAGCCAAGCTTCACACAGCTTCGTGTCCTGCGGCTACGTGCGAATAAGGCTGACACCGGCCTCCGTTACGTGCGTCCGGCCCTGCGGCACCGAGCAGTATAGCCTACCATGTCGCGCGCCTTCAAAGGCAGCCATTACCTATTGTAGTGCTTTCAAGCGTTGTAAAGGAGACACTCGAAGCGGGAAAATTTCGCCTCTAAATGAAAACCGCAGCGTACGAGGGAATTTAAGCTCGTTTTCAGCTCGCTTCGGCGCGCCCGAAGCAGCCGGCGCGGCCGCTATGTCCACGTGATCCCTCCTAGCACGTCACGCCGACGGTGGCGCCAGCTTTTCCAGTGGTGGAGCTCGAGGCCAATACTACTCATACGATGAACACTCTTGGGCAAAAGCACACCCTGTGGGGTTTATATCTGCCGCACAACGATAATTGTCATCTGCCTTGCTTGCGTTTCCTTTCTTGAAAACGCCGCGCCCGCTACTTTCCTGTCGGGAATGCTATGTCATGCTGATAACGCGCATGCCGTTCGTTGCTAGGGAGTACCGGGCTCGCCGCGTTAAAGAAAGGAAATGCGGAAAAGGCAGATGACTATTATCGTTGTATGGCAAAAGGGTGTAATTGTGCTCAAGAGTGAAGGGTCGACGGCGATGCATGGTGGCCGCTAGCTATTCGCGCAAAACGGTGGCAAAGCTTACATATCTACGCGCTCACGTGCTCGCGCGTTCTTGTGGCCTCGAGCTGGCCTGTTTGCGATTACTGCAACGCGAGGTTTACAGCGTGTCCGCTTCTCGGTTGTTCGCAATTGGTGACCATTATACCACACGCTGCGATGCCGCTTAACATTACTGGACCAGAAGGACCGGATGCTGCTGGACCGAACAACCATCGACCGGGCCTCACTGAGTACGCCGGTTCTCGTTAGATCGTCGGAGCTAGGTTGTTAATTACGGATAGATGTAAACGGGCAGGATGCGAGTGGTATTAATTACGGTTTTCTTTCCTTGATGCTTTTCCTTAAGAAGCATTGGGTTCGGTCAGTCACTCTGAGGAAGACAACTTTTACCCAGTGCTGATGGCTGCCTTTTCGCAACGGAATGCTTAAGAGGAAGCTTTAGCTCGGGCCCAACTCCGACGCGGCCTATTCAAATACATGTAAAACGCAAAAACGTTTTTGTGAGATAACCCCTGGACCGATTTTGGTGAAATTTGTTGCACTTGAAAGAGAAAGTTAAATTCTAGTGACTGTTGGCAGCGGAATTTCGATTTAGGGCTTGAATTTTCTTAAAACGATTTTCAAATATTTGACCGTTTGAAAAAAAGTAGAAGCACGAAGTTTACAAATTCATAGCTCTGCATTAAACACTGATATTGCGGTTCTGTAAACGGCATCCATTAAATCATTCAAAGCGGACAAATTCAATATGTCGTTCCACATCTTACGTGAATTCGTTACGTTGGTTACAACGGTTTTGCAAGAGTTGTATTTCCCTATGATTAAATTTTTTTATATTAATGTGTAACATATCAATTTTGTCCGCTTTAAATGTACTATAAGATGCAATTCACAGAATTGTATTATCATTTTTAGTAGTTGAGTTACAGAGTTGTAAACTTGATAGTTTCGTTTTTTGAAAATTTTCGATTTTTGCCAATTTTTAATAAAAAATTGACGACCTAACTCGAAAATTCGAAACCAACAATCACTAGATTTTAAGTTTGTCTTTTAAATGCAACAAAACTCGTCAAATTTGGTGCAGTGGTTGCCGAGAAAAACGAATTCTCCTTTTACATGTATTCAGATAGGAGCACTCGAGCTAAAGCTTCCTCTTAAGGTGTTAGCCTTAAGCCGGCGGGCCGCCAAATTTACTTCGTCATTCCGTTGGGCCCCTGAAACGGCATTTCGTCGGTGGAAGTGGACACGTGGCGTCCGACGGAATGACGAAGTAAATTTGAAGCGCTAGGCCAGCGCCTCAGACAGCAAGGAGATAACGCAAGTTGCTCGCGGGCCGGACCGGCGGTGACCTCGGAGACGTGACGAAAGGCGAAGAGGAGGAGGAGGATGGGGAGGGGGTGACATCGACGACGCAGACGCTCTTTACCCAGCCAGTTTCGGTTTCAAGGCGCCTGCCGAGGGGAACTAATTGTTCGCGTAGCTCCCACATGAAATCCGCTATTTAAAATTTGATCGTTGGGATAGGTACGGTCGAGCATGGACTCCAAAGTACTGATTTGCTGTAACCACTTATTGTTGATAATAAGAAAGTTAATTACCTTCGCTAATTACTCACGTAAATGTGGCAATTGCTCTGTGTTTATCGAGGCCGCCAATCCGTACACTCGAATGGCAAACGTAACATTACCATGATCTTTATATATATATATATATACACACACACACATGGAAACAAAGAGAGAGGTTTGTAGCGCGAAAAAAAAAAGGACAGGCCTTAACTGAGCAGCATGTTAAGAGAATATAAAAAAAATACTGAAAGAAAGAAAGCTATTGCAGCGTCTCCGGAAAACCAGAGCATCACCATCCGGACATGTTGCCGCGCAGCAACTGACGTTCTTATTGTTTCTATAGCTTCTTTAGCGTTGTGCGTTTATCCACTCTGTATGGTGCGGTTGTTTTCTCACAATTTAGGTTCTAAAATTAGTAGCTCTGTATCGAACAGGTGCAGTGTGCTATACAGCGTGTCACGTTAGAAAATTTGAAATTCCGTCGATTTTAACTGGAAACAAGGGCTACATCTTATTGTAGGCTTGCCTATAATCCGGAATATCTTAGGAGAATTCAAGTTCGAGAGATACGTGTTTCTTTTTTTCGAACAATTCTATTCCAACTTCAAATCATCCCCTTCATAGCCCAAATTATCACCCTTCTAAGTTCATATACCCGCTTGCTATAAGCCACAGTGGCCTTCCTAGTTCATTACTGCTCACATCTTGTTGTTCCTCTGCACAAGTGACACCTACCCACCGCGTGGGATCGGCACAAAATGAGCGAAAGAAGTTTAGGAAATAAAATACCTTCTTTCTCTTCCTGTTATTATATTTATTTGAATGAATATTCTACATCTATTCACTCCGCAAGAAAGGAAACATCGTATTGCACACATCGGTGTATAAAGTAAAAAGATTAGTTATTATTTCGGGACCGACATTAGATATTGCTGGGCGAGAGTAATAGCCCTTGACAGCAATAATCATAGCCTTGGTAGTAATAGCTTTTTCAGTAGCTATCGATCGTGGACTCATTACGGCGCACGGTTAGATGAGAATCGCGAAGTGATACACAATTACGCGGAACGCGCATATATGTACGCGCCCAACATGTCACACTGCATCAGCTAACCTCAAGAGCAGCTCAAGGTTGGGCTTTAAACGAGCAGGCTAATAAAAATCGGAGGGGCGTCATCGCTTCGTACCTCCTCATTCTGATCTCCCAGTGCGATACAAGCCTCGTTTCGAACGACGGCACAACACAGGGTAATGAACACGCTCACAACAACAGGTATGGTCACGCGTAACGCTTGTGAACAAGCCCACAAGCCCAGCAATCGACATCGTCTCGGCGAACGTCTATCACCGAGAGCAGGGCTACAGCCAGGCTGCCTGTAGTGTCTAACTATAGAAAAGGCCATGACTGCTTGTCGGAGGTGGGAGGGGAGAGATAGAGAGAGAGGGACACTTGTTCTGTTTTTCTATCTTTGCTCTGGGGAAAAAAATTGGCGCGATGGGCCAGGCAGGCGTGTTTTGATGTAAGCAGTCACGGTAGTTGTGTCGCAATCTTCCCAAGGGCTAATGTGAAATGCACTTTTCTTTTTGTTGCTATCACTGCGCTTACCGATCCATACTATGGTGCAGTATACTGTGCTGTACAGTGCTGCTACGCTTTGGGGGAATACGACGCTGTACGTAGCCATAACGCGACTCACTATGCTGTGCTCTTTTTCTGGTCCACCGAGCAGCGCACATTTTTCACGGTTTCTCTACACTGTCGCTTGAGGATGCTCATTTTATTTATTTATTTATTTACATATACTGCCATCTTGCATAGCAAGATATTGCAGGAGTGAGTGCATACATATGTCAATCAGTTCAAGAATACATTTGAGTGGCAAAAAGAAAACAAACAATTGAAAAAAAAACCAATATCAGGAATAGCTAGTTGATTAATGAACATGATTAGGTAATAGGTTGGCAAATACATCACTTGGTAACTCGCGCAAGGACCCCTCAAGGCCATTCCAAATCACAATTGTATGCGGAAAAAAGGAAAACCTAAAACAATCAATCGTTGCATTCAAAGGAACAATGTTAAGATGATGACTTCTTCTGGTGGGCCGAGAAGAAGAGTTAGTGAAAACAATAGGTGCGTTGACATAAGTTTTCCCATGAGCAATTTTATGTAGCAGAACAACACGGTCATAAGTACGTCTATGGGCCAGTGGCTTTAGTAGTAGCTTGCTCGCATGTGATGTCGGTGAGAAATGGCGGTCATAACGATTATATATAAACCTTATGGCCTTTTTCTGAATAGACTCAAGCATGTCTATGTCTTTGGAATGATGTGGCGACCACACTACCGACGCGTATTCAAGTAGAGGCCTTATTAGTGATCTGTATGCCGTTAATTTACATTCTTTAGTTGCATCTCGTAAGGTTCATTTAAGAAAACCCAGTTTTCTCAACGCCTTGTTGGTTATACAGTTAATGTGAGCATGCCATTTTAGATCAGGGGAGAAAGTAACACCAAGGTATTTAAACGTGTGGACGCTTGCAAGCTTGTGCGCTTCATTAAAATATGTAAATTGTAATGGTTGTTTTTTATTCGAAAAAGTCATTGATACGGTTTTCTTAAAATTAAGTGACATTTGCCATGTTCTGCTCCATTCGCAAAAACGGGTGAAGACTTCATTCAGCTCTAACTGATCATGATTACTACTTATACTAGAATAAAGGACGCAGTCATCAGCATAGAGTCTTATTTTGACAGAAGTGCCCGCGGTTACTTCAACGACATCATTTACATAGACTACAAACAGCAAAGGACCCAAGACAGACCCCTGTGGTACACCGGATGTAACATTGACACGAGATGAGTGAACATTGTTAAATGCAACAATCTGGGTTCTTGTACTTAGGTAATCCTGTAACCAACCTAGTAATTTATAATCATGAATTATTGCCTTGAGTTTAATGAGAAGCTTTTTTTGGCACACCGTGTCAAAAGCTTTACTGTAATCAATAAAAATGGCATCAAGTTGTCCTCTAAGGTTAAGTGTGGATGCAATATCATGGGAGAATTCTAGAAGTTGTGTTACCGTGGAGAATCCGGAACGGAAGCCATGTTGAGCATGCGAAAGAAGATTATGTTCAGATAAGTACTCAATGATATATTTATGAATAATGTGTTCCAATAGTTTACAAGATGTTGATATTAAAGAAATAGGTCTGTAGTTAGATATTTCCTGCTTATTACCGTCTTTGTGAATTGGAACAACTTTAGCACATTTCCAGAGTATTGGAACAGTGGATGATTCTACAGATATCGAAAAAATTAGGGATAAGTACCGAGAGCTCCACTCAGAATATCGCCGTAAAAACACATCTGGTATATTATCTGGCCCAGTACTTTTCATAGTATCGATCTTGAGTATAAGATTGTGTACACCAGCTGAAGTGATTGCCATACTAGGAAAAGGTGATGACGAAAGAGTAGTGCAAAACGTGGGGGTGCGTCCATCATCACAGGTGAACACTGATTTAAAGTAATTATTGAAAGCTTCAGTAATGCTAAGATTATCTGAGCATGGTTGATTAGCAATTATGAATGAAGGAGAACTCTCACTTGGTGGACTGATGGTTCGCCAGAACTTTGATGGCTTGTTTTTAATGAAGTATGACAAGGTGCTATTAAAATAGAAACTTTTCGCATTTGACATAGCAGATTTTAAGTTGTTTTTAAGTGTAGTCAATACTGAAGCTTTCATTGGATTGTTTGCATAGGGTTGTTTGCGCAGACGCCTGATGCGACGAATTAGGTGTATAATTTCACGTGTGTACCAAGGGTGCTTGGGATTGCGCTTTATACACTTGGTTGGAATGTAATCAGTTATACATTGATTGACAATTGAGTAAAAACGGTTCACTAACACGTTAACAGAGGAATGGTTTACGCAACTCGAAAATTCATCTAAAGAGCATGCGAGCAACTCAGTTATGGAGTTGTCATCAGCACGTTCAAAGTTCAATACTGTCTGATGTGAGGGGCGCTTAGGCATAGTTGCTAAATTCAAATAAACAATGACCCCTTTATGGTCCGAGAGGCCTTCAACGATAGTACTATCGTAACCATTTTGTCTAAGTTGCTCATTTATGAAAACAAGATCTAAAATTGAGCTTTCTGGGGTTGCGGAATTCACAATTTGCGTCAGATCGAAAGAAATAGACATGTTAATCAAGTAATCACAAATGGCTTTGTGACGGCCACCAGCAGATAGCGTTGGCCAATCTATGCCAGGGGTGTTGAAATCACCAGCAAGTAACATTTTACAACAGTTAAGTTTATGTTTGGTTATATAATCGTTAAGATCGGAAAAGACACTGAGATCTGTGTCAGGGAGTCGATAAACAGCTTCTACAGCCAAAGTGAATCCACAAAGCCTTATTTTGCACCATACTGATTTGCAGTTAGGAACGTCAGGCAATGCTGTAAACTCAATGTCTTGGTTTACGAAGAGTGCCACACCGCCACCGCGCCGGTCACTTCTATCTTTCCTGAGGACGCTGTAACCTGGTGGTAAAATTTCAGTATCTAAGATGTGTTCACCAAGCCACGTTTCAGTCACGCAAATCACAGAAGGATGATAAAATGCCACCCCGCAGGGGCGTCTGCGCAAGCAGGCGTTTGGTGTGTTGCGACACCACGGACCCGAGCACACGAGGGTTGGACCCTCCCGCGTGTAGCCGTGCGCGGCTTAGCCGTGTCCGGGGAAAAGGGGATCTTGGGGGTTGAGCCAATGCCGGGTGTTTGGACCTTTACGGCCCCTCGGCGGCGGCAACACACCCCTTTGGCCTCAGCTTCACGTAGACGGCACCCCCGGACTGACCCACCCGGGGGAAATCGGCAGTCGCCTTTTCCTGTCCTCCTCTCCAATCTTCGTCTTTCTCTCTCGCCTTTTTCATCTTTCCTGTCTTCTCATCACTTCTCCTCACTTCCTAGTTTCCCGGCGGCAAGGGTTAACCTTGTGTAGCTAGCCAGCCTTGGTTATGCTGTATTTGGTTATAGCAGCGATGTACGACTGGCGTTGGCAGGGTCTCTCTAGCAGGAACTTCTGTCACGTCCCCCTGTTGGGCTCCATGGTGGGTGGTCGGCATCGCAGCCGAAAACCCAACATTACTTATGGAACCTGCTTTTCCTAAACTGCCTGATCGCCCTCAGAAACGAGGGCGCACCGAAGAAGTTTTTCAGTTTTTCGGACGTCAAGTCCACAATTTTCCCCGTTTTCATGTGATCCACGCAGAAAAACCAGCTAAGCAAGTGCGAACAATCTCCCCGTTCCTTGTATCTAAGTCTCTTACCGAAGTTTTTGGCCCAGGATATAAGGTGTCAAGGATGGCTAGCAACCTCCTCTTGGAGCTCCGCGACCTAAAACAATTTGAGAAACTTCCTAAACTAGTATCATTTGGGGAGACCCAAGTAGTAGTAACCCCGCACCGCACGATGAATACCTGCCGCGGCGTTGTCTCCGACGATGATTTACTAGAGCTCACTGAGGCTGAACTATTGGAGGGCTTCAGTGAACAAAATGTCATAAACGTCAAAAGAATCAAGATGAGGCGAGACGGTAAAGAAATTGCGACCAAACACATAATACTCACCTTCAATTCAAGTGTCCTGCCCGAGTCAATCGAGGCCGGGTACATCAAGCTTCGTGTAAGACCGTACGTGCCAAATCCCTTGAGATGTTTCAAATGCCAGCGTTTCGGCCACAGCTCGCAGAGCTGCCGAGGCCGCCAAACATGTGCGAAATGTAGTGCCCTTGAACACGCCACTGAAGCATGTAATAACTCTCTCCACTGTGTAAACTGTGACGGGGATCACGCCGCGTACTCTCGGTCGTGCCCCTCCTGGAAGAAGGAAAAAGAAATAGTAACTATAAAAGTAAAAGAGAATATATCATTCAAGGAGGCACGCAGGCGGGTTGCATACCTGCCAAAGAAAAGCTTTGCCGAAGTGGCGCGTCAGGGGGCAGCGTCACAACGGCCTCCGGCGGCTGTCCGACCCACAAGCAGTGAGTCGGCAGTTACGCCATCTGCCCCCGCGGCGGTTGCAGCTAGCGCTGCTCCGTCAACCGAGGAGAAGGGACCGTCGACCCCGAAGGTGGGCGCAGCCGAGGCTGCCTCAACCTGCCAGGTCCCTTCCAGCGCTGGCAACGGCCAGCGCAGCCAAATCTCCCAGGGAGCCCCATCGACCTCCGGGCTGGTGGGCGCAGGGGTCTTGCCCTCCAAGGCGGGACCTTCCCTGGTAACTTCTCGCTCACAAGAGCACGTGTCCGGCGCCTCCCAAGAGGCAATGGACACTACAACTATGCCCAAGGCGCCCCAGGCGCCTAAGGAGCGGCGAGGTTCCCTCGAACGCTTCAAAAAGAGCAAAACCCCGGTTACAGGGCCTCGAAAGGGTTCTGTAATCTAAGACATCCCTTCCGTTTCCGTAAACACAGCACCAATTAAAATTTAAAATATGGATACACAAATCATTCAATGGAATGTCAGAGGTCTACTTAGGAATCTTGATGATGTTCAAGAACTTATCCATAAACAGCTGCTGCTGCTGCTGCTGCTGCTGGATACACAAATCATTCAATGGAATGTCAGAGGTCTACTTAGGAATCTTGATGATGTTCAAGAACTTATCCATAAACACAATCCAAAAGTGCTGTGTTTACAGGAGACACACTTGAAATCTACACACACAAACTTTCTCCGAAAGCACGTTACATTTCGCAAAGAGCGCGAGGATGCTGTCGCAGCATCTGGCGGTGTAGCTATTATTGCTGACAAAAGTGTAGCGTGTCAGCATCTAAAGCTCCAAACGGCCCTTGAGGCCGTGGCCGTTCGAGCCATACTTTTAAATAAACTCATTACAATCTGTTCTCTGTATATACCACCACATCATCACCTTCACAGACGCGACTTAGAGTCATTAATAGATGAGCTCCCGGACCCCTATTTTATCCTTGGTGATTTTAATGCACACAGTACTTTGTGGGGCGATTCACGCTGTGATGCGCGAGGTCGCGTCATTGAACAGGTGCTTTTTTCCTCTGGAACATGTCTCTTGAACACGAAGCAGCCCACATATTTTAACCTGTCCAACAAGTCATACTCTGCCATAGATCTTAGCATTTTATCGCCGACGCTTTTACCCTATTTTAAATGGAATGTGCTTAACAACCCGTATGGGAGTGACCACTTCCCAATAATACTAACTACGCCGAAACAAGCCCAACTTCCTCCGCAGGTACCGCGGTGGAAGGTTGACTCAGCCGATTGGGAGCAGTACCGCACTCTTACACATATGACCTGGTCTGAGATGTCCGGTATAACCTTAGACGACGCTGTTGCATATTTTACAGCTTTTATACTGGATGCCGCCTGTAAATGTATTACACAAACGAGCGGCGTGGGTTCAAAGCGGCGTGTTCCCTGGTGGAACGATGCATACAGGCAAGCACGGAGGAACCAGAACAAAGCGTGGGCGACATTTCGCGATTCTCCTACAGCTGAAAACCTGGAAAACTTTAAACATGTCAAATCCCAGGCAAGGAGAACGCGCCGGCAAGCAAGACGAGAGAGTTGGGTGAAGTTTATATCAAGCATCAACTCCTACACAGATGAGACAAAAGTATGGAATAGAGTGAAAAAGGTTAATGGACAACAAACGTATTCCCTGCCTTTAGTAAATAGTCACGGAGAAAGCCTGGAAGATCAAGCCAACTTTCTTGGCACACATTTTGAACACATATCCAGCTCCTCACACTACACCGAAACATTCCTAAAGAACAAAACGCGAATAGAACAGCAAAAGTTACAAAGAAAATGTGCTAAAAGTGTGGCGTACAACGAACCATTCTCCATAGCAGAACTGCAGGCAGCACTTAACTGTTGTAATACATCCGCCCCAGGTTCAGACCGCATAATATATGAGATGTTGAAACAACTACCCCCCGAAACACAAAAAACCCTCCTTTACCTTTACAACATTATATGGTTTTCCGGCGAGATCCCCTCTGCTTGGAAGGAGGCTATTGTAATCCCAATTCTAAAGCAAGGAAAGGATCCTTCCTCTGTATCAAGCTACAGACCCATAGCACTAACAAGTTGCCTCTGCAAAGTTTTCGAAAAAATGATCAATTGTCGCCTACTACACTTCCTTGAATCAAACAATTCGCTCGATCCATACCAGTGCGGGTTTCGGGAGGGACGATCTACCAGTGACCATCTTATACGCATAGAGGCACGTATCCGTGAAGCTTTTGTCCATAAGCAGTTTTTCTTATCTGTATTCCTTGATATGGAGAAAGCTTATGATACTACGTGGCGGTTCGGGATATTGAGAGACCTCTCACACTTAGGTATACACGGAAATATGTTCAATGTTATCGAAAGTTATCTGTCAAATCGGACATTCCGTGTTCGAGTGGGCAATGTTTTGTCACGGAAATTTGTACAGGAGACTGGAGTGCCGCAGGGCGGGGTGCTCAGCTGCACGCTCTTTATAGTAAAAATGAATTCTCTCCGTCTACACATACCACATAACATATTTTATTCAACATATGTTGACGATGTGCAGATAGGATTTCAATCAAGTTCTCTCGCAATCTGTGAGCGACAGGTCCAGCTTGGTCTTAATAAGGTCTCCAAATGGGCTGATGAGAACGGGTTCAGACTGAACCCACAAAAAAGCACCTGTGTTGTTTTCTCTAGAAAAAGAGGCCTACATCCTGATCCTGAAATTGTGTTGCATGATGAGCGTCTGCCTGTAAACAAGGAACATAAATTTCTAGGGATAATTTTAGACGCGAAATTAACTTTTATACAGCACATAAAGTATCTTAAAAACAAATGTATGAAAACAATGAATATCTTAAAGGTTCTCTCACGCACAACCTGGGGCAGTGATAGAAAATGTCTCATGAACTTATACAAAAGCCTCATACGGACACGACTAGACTATGGAGCCATAGTTTACCAGTCTGCTACTCCAACTGCTCTAAAGATGCTAGACCCTGTCCACCACTTAGGAATTCGCCTGTCCACAGGCGCCTTTAGAACAAGCCCAGTGGAAAGTCTGTACGTTGAATCGGATGAATGGTCACTTGAACTGCAGAGAACATACTCCTCTTTCATGTATTTTCTTAGAGTAAACGGAAACAGTCAGCACCCCGCGTATTACACCATAAACGATCTGTCCAGTTCTCAACTCTTTCGCAACCGGCCCACAGTGGCAAAGCCTTTCTCACTGCGTGTCAGAGACCTAGCTGAAGATACAAGAGTTCCCCTGCTTGAATACCACCTTATGTCCCCTGCTATACGGCCCCCACCGTGGCAGTGGCAACCAATAGAGTGTGATACATCCTTCATAACTGTTACAAAGCGCGCTCCTCTCGCGCATATACGAATGTACTTCTTGGAATTACAACACAAATACTCATGTCCTGAATTCTTTACAGACGCATCAAAGTGTAATTCTGGCGTATCTTACGCAGCAGTCGGTCCATCCTTTTCGGATACCGGTGTTCTGCACACGAGCACAAGTATCTTTACAGCAGAGGCCTACGCTATATTGGCTGCCGTTAAACACATTAAAGAAAGTAATATCCCAAAGGCAATTATATACACAGATTCATTGAGCGTTGTAAACGCTTTGAAAACTGTCAAAAAATATAAAAACCCCATCATTGTATCTCTTTACTCAGCATTACTAACCACCTATGCTTCCAAGCAGCAAATCGTGCTATGCTGGGTGCCGGGGCACCGCGAGATTGAAGGAAACGTGTTGGCTGACCAGCTAGCCACATCCATCCACGCGAACGCTGCAGACATTTCCATGACTGTCCCTGTAATGGACCTTAAGCCCTCCATAAGGAAAGCGCTCAGGGCTTTCTGGCAGCGGTTGTGGGATAAAGAAACAGAAAATAAACTCCATGTTATCAAGCCATATCTTGGCAACTGGCCGCCGGTATCAAAGAACCGCCACACGGAAGTAATACTTTGCAGACTTAGAATAGGACATACATACAGTACACACGCATACCTCTTGTCAGGTGGTTATCCACCCATGTGTGATAAGTGTGGTGAGCCACTTACCGTGCTTCACATCCTGATGCAATGCAGAGAATTAGATGCAAATAGGAAAAAGCATTTTCCATTACCTCACCGGCAACAAATCCCACTTCATCCTCAAATGATTGTAGGCATAGAACCTTTCTTCAAACATGAATCCCTGTTTAGATTTTTAAAAGATGTAGATAGTTTTCATATTATAGCCCCAGGAAATCCGTAGCACAGCCTCTAACAGAGGTTTCTGCTGCGGTAGGTGCAATAAAAGAAAGCACCTGCCTCTCAGCCTTTGTACTCAAAGGCCCCCGGAGGCATTAGTGCTATTTACATATTCTCGCATTTTAGCTCCATGATCACTTATCACGCGTACTATATCCAGAGACCACTACATGTATCACTATCATAATTTTATGCTATATCCTATTTTACGCTTCCATGTCACTGATTGATTTTAGGCCACTTTAGAGCCATGTTACATTCCACCATCGCCACTCACAAATCAGCGATTAACACAACATTATCAGTCATGGCGCTCTTTGGCCATACCTGGCCCTTGCGCCACTAAACAACACACATCATCATGATAAAATGCCACGAGGTGGTGAAAGTCTTGAATTTTGTTAAGAAGACTGCGGGCATTAACGTTTACCAGCGAGAAATTAGCATCGGAATGCAGTCAAGTTTCATGTACTGCAGAGGTTTGCTTTTTGGTTTTAATCATTGAATCACCTGATTCATTCAGCACATAGCGTACATTGTCTATCAGCAAGGAATCATACTGCAGACGAACGGTAGATGCGTTTTTCCTTTGATTTACAGAAAGCCTCCAAAGAGCTTTGCGTATCTTTCGAACCCGTTCAGAGAAGTCCTCATTTATATATGTTAGTCTCCCACCCCATGTGTTGCCGCCTGTGGCGCCGTAAGTGTGAAACCCGTAGGTGAATCTCTCGCTCGCCTTTTAGCTCTGAGTGGTTAGGGGGCTCCTTAAACACAGAAACAGGTTATTTCTGGTTTAACAAACAGTATCATATTCTCATATTCTCTGGGCAATGAAAACGCACAGAGAAAACGCGCTGAAAAAACAACAACAAATAAACAATAACGTATGTTAAAATCATTTCGTTTGTTTGTTTGTGACTTAGGTATGAGGGATGGAAGATGTAATAAAGGAATGCTATGCTTGCCGCACCCCATGTGTAATACGGGTTTGTGCGCGCCCATCTCGGTTCGATTACCTCTTCGCCAGGCCCGTGCTCTCGTTCGAATGCACGGGCTCCGAGTGCTTAATCCTAGCGCCAATAAAGAGTTCCTGCGCTGAAGTGCCTTCTCCTTCCCAAGCGTAAAACGCAGGGAGAAAAAGTGAAAGAGCTGGCTATCTTTTGGCGTGAGAATTAGCTGCTGATTGCGTTCTGAAAGCAAATGGACCAATTTAGGTAGCAGTGGGCTCGCCTGAATCACTTTCAGCAGGCAATCAGATTTTTTTTGTCACTGATTCAAAGAACGCTCGCGCCAGGCTCGTGTTGGCTTTTCCCTGGAGAAGCAGTGCGCACGTATACTCCCAACTCGTGGACGACAACGAGTTTGAATTGAATTGAGACGTGTTTGAATTGACACGGCACATTGTCCCGCTATATACTGTCGCGTTCGCCTTCACCGCCCTTGGCTGCCTGTCACGTAGCAGAGATGATTGCACTCCGCCGGACGTGCGTGAGGGTGATAGGAGAGGTCGCTGATTGTCCGGTACATTTCTGATGAACTCACGTAGCATTGTTTCTCGCTGGACCGGCGGCGATTCGGGCTCTCACGAATAAAGGCTGTGGTCGTACTGATTTCCAAGCACGCGTTGCGTTGTTCTTCACTACATGCCTCGGCGCAGTTGAAACACAACCGCAACAATGGTTGGCGAACCCGCTGGCCACCTGTGCCCACGCGCGCGCCTCTCGACCACAGGGGCGTCGATGACATATCGCGCGGTGCCCCCCTTCCCCTTCCCGTGGTTCATCTCGTTCCCGATCTCGATACTTTCGCCCGGGCTCGACCGCAGTTGAGGCGCGAAGGCGGAAGCCGCCGCGAAACGGGTTTCGCGTACAAAGCGTCCCGCCGGCCCTTTTAAACGCTTCTCGCCACGTGGTGGCCCCCTTTCCTCGGAGCACGTCCCACGTGGCGTCGTCGGGAGCGCGCGCTAATGGATAAGAGCTTCGTTTACGGCGCTCGCCGCTAATTGCGCCGCTCGACCTGCGCGGTCTCGAGGGGCGGGCGGCGTTGTTTGGCCGCGCGCGCGCGCGCGTGAGCAAACGTCGCCCCGCCCACCGGGGTAGATATTGACGGCTACGCCTATAGGGGGCGCCTCCTCTCGAGCCCTCTTACTTTATATAAGTGCAGGAGAAACAAAAATTGTACTTCGAGGACGATGCACACGCGGCGTGTCCGTCTAATACCGTGCAGCAGTGAGAAACATCAGCTGTTGTGGCTGACGATGATCTCTAATGGCATCCCGCTTTGAAAACGAGACGGCAACAAATAGTCACTTAGCATGCTTGACCTAAACACGTTTTACCACACACTACCTGTTGTCTGGCATTTTCATATTTATCTATTACATAATTTTGCTTCATTAAAGCTTTTATCTATATATTGCACGCTTACATTTAGCTGTAGCCACCACGACTCCATCACTTTCCGGCTCCCCCCATACTCCAAACATATCTTGCCTATCTAGATGGCTGACCAATCGGTGCTTCCGTGGACTAACTTTCTGCCACCCGTGTTCCAAAATATTGCGTGGTATCGGTGTGTCCTGCTTCGCGTTGTCAGTTTACTCAGGGCCGCGATATTGTAGTGATGTCTTCCGCTCGATTACATGCCACTCTTATCGTCCGCCATTCACGGCTGGCTGATTCCATTGATAAACACGGGCAGTATATACGTCGCTCTGACCATTGGCGAAGCGCGAAACCAGCGAAAAGGAATAACACCGGAAAAGGCGTCTCTGCAGAATCTCTTATTTCCACCTATATTAAACCTCACTATATAGCTTCCTCTTCCCAATGGAGTTTCTTGTCCGTTGCATTCTTGCCATTATCGACAATGTTACTTCGAGGCCGTGTCATTTCGGTCTGGCCATTTATTAATGAAACGTGTTGCAGGAGATGTTGGCACTATAGAAGCCTTCCGAGATAACGTGGGACATAGTATATCGCGTGTCTGTCCTTGGTATAGCGAAGAAGGATCCTTGTAGTGAAGTCCGTACAGATATCATTTCTCAATCTCCACTGGGGTAAAGATGTGTTGGTCCTCGCACCTTGCCGTTCGAAACAGTGACAGGCTTTGAAATTGTTGTAATGATTTTCTAACCGTAACCTTTCTTTGGAAACTATCGCCTAACTTCGCTTTATTTGATAGAGAAATCCTTTAACATATTCCCTTTCACTTACCTGGAAACATCATTATCAGCTTTACCAGGAGATTTGTGGTTCTTTTTCATGCTTTTCTGAAGTATATTGTTCCCCAACCCGCGCACAGTAGTACCGGTGTTTCTCGGCCTCTTTCTATCGCGATCGAGCCCGATTTGGATCGAAAATTTCGACCGCGATTGGCTCCCTTCCGACAGATTGAGCGGTGAAGCCAATCGCGACAGAGAAATTTGATTCGGGTGGGGCTCCATCGCAATGAAAAGTGCGCCGTGTGACTCCCCTATTATGTATCGGTCGTCGTACGAACACCGTCAAAAAATCCTTGCATTTCAATGAGTAAGGTGTTTCTCTCCTGTAAGGTGGGCTGCCTACTTGCCTTCTGCGGCTTGTGGAGAAACTCGCGGAAAGTGCAGCCATCTTATATAAAAGGAAATAAAAGAGATAATAAATAAATAAATAAATAAATAAATAAATAAATAAATAAATAAATAAATAAATAAATAAATAGAAAAGTCAATAAAATGCTTATAGACCTAGCGCGAAATGCACGAATATTCACTTACCGTGAACGTTAGCTTCCAATATCTGGTGTCCGCGACTTCCAGCCTGTCCTAAACAGTTGATGCCACGACTTTTGTCGCACGCGCGGGAGTGGTCTGCGATGGGCAGCAGCCTTGTGCATCGTGATAGACTAATGCACCGTTTGCCAGCTAATCACGAGTATTCCTTACGCGTGAATCGCCTCGTTCATTTCAGCTCAAGTTTTTGCCCTAGCTTCTACAACGTTGCACGGTATTAGAGGGACAGGGCGCGCGGGTTATCGTCGCTTTTGTTCGCGCTTAGTGCGCGCGCTCGCCACTGAGTGGCGCGTGCGTTTGCGTGCCTCCCACCGGCGTGCTTAAAACCACCGCGGCGAGCCGTGATTGTTCTGCAGCTTGATGAAGTGCGGTGAAAAGGTACTTTTCGCGTGCTCGCACTTTGCTACGGCGCGGCCCGGCTTTTAGGCGGGTCTCTGTTCCGTTGTGACTTCGTGGGCAAGTAGTCGTACACTCGTAATAAGAAGCAGGGAGCTCCTCCTAAAGCAATCACAGTGGGCCTGTTGCTAATGGCTCGTGCCTGCGAGATGGGAGTCGGCTCTTTGTGTATGAGGAGGGTCTGTGGCAGGCGCTACATTCCGTGCACGTCGGCATAAACGGGTCCGCGATGATGAGTTGTGTAGGGAGCGGTGCGTGAGAATGAAGTTGTGTATAGTCGGTCGGCTTGCGACGCTTCCTGCGTGCTTTCTTAGGAAATAGCGGAGGTAAGGCTGTAGTGCTCCGTGGCCGTCGTTGTTATTATTCATCCAGTGGGCAGAGAATGGCTTGAATAGACGTTTCAATCCTGCCGCTATCGCGCTTCATTTTATCTCCGGTAGGCAGACAGCGCGACCATCCACACAATACATATGAAGAGGCACATACGCACGCAGTGCGCTAACTAGCAACTGAAGTATTCATTTCCAGCCGGGTGACATAACTAGCGGATGGATTGATGTAAAACTTTATTTGGTCCTGCAAGTAGTGATAGTTAACCACTAAGCGGGCCGCTCCCACGTCACGGCCACGGCGTGAGCCTGCTGGACAGCCCAGAATTGTTCATCCAGGTCCGGGCTGCGAAGTGCAGCCTCCTACCTGGATGGAAGGACTGCAAAATCTATAACTTACAGGCAAACTGCCTTTCGTCATTCCAGTACTTGTTTTTCCAGTATTTGTCCAACAGGTCTGAAAATAAAACCCTTCAATTGCAGGTTAGCGCTCTGTGTGTGTATTGGCCTCTTCCGTTAGCGTTGTGTAGATCATTGCGCTATCTATTGACAAGTATGCCAAACAAACTCTTACCAACTCGCCCCGTCTTCACCATTAGCATTTTCTCGCGTTCTTATTTACCAGCTGGCAGCTGTGTTTTCTGTCTTGCTTTTGAGGTGTCTTTAATAGAATGACTGCGAGAGGTCATAGAGAAAACACAGCACCAGTCCTGTTTGAACCCATAGCACTGTCACACTGTACAGTCACAGTATTGATTTAGTGATTGAATGACTTTAGTTCCCATAAAAAGAATTCTACGAAGGGGTTCTGAAGGCTACTTGTGCTGAGCTTTTGAGGAACTTTCGGTGACCATCTGATGAATCTATTTGTACCTCGTGCCATCACTGCGCCTGCGTGTGCATTCACACTCGCGATGAACATGTGCGGTGCCCAGGAAGATTGGTGCGCATGACTAGTGTTTTTAGGGTGTATAGACGACAACTGCCTACAATGACGTCACAATTATCTTTGTAAGGTATGTTTCTCTTGTAACCGCGATTGTGTCGTTGACTAGATCGCTTGAAACGCGTCTCTGCAAATCACGTCGTGGTTGAATGGCTCGCTCATCACTTTGGACCGGAAACGCCAAGAGGTGCCGACACCACACAAACGCAACTTGGTGCGGGATCTTGCGCGATACCCAGACCGAGAGCGGTGGCGTTCGTGCGCGTATTTTGGAGGCCACGACAGGGAATATCGGTCGAGGACAACGTCGCGTGCGTCGCAAAGAAGGTCTCGGAAACATGGCATTGCCCCGGATGAGATTCTTCTGCTGTCAGTAAATTCGATTTCAATTCAAGTTAATTTTTCCTTAAGAGCAAGGACGAAGCAGTCGCGCAAAAGCTATTGCTCTGAGTAAAATAATTTCAAAGCCGAAGAGATTGATGAAGTATGCTGTCTTCATTTCCCCATCCTCTTCTTCTTTTCCTAACGGTAAGCCGGAATCACGCCGAAGAAAGGGCAACGTAGCATCGTCTTCGGTGGACACACGATCACCGCGCGGTGCTTGCGGCGCTCAGCCCTCGAAGCACGGCGTGCAGCGCACGTTCGGGCGGTCGTATATAAATGCCTGTCGGGCCGAGAACCGTGTGTTTGCATAAAGGCGAGTCCCGGGCTGTTTCTCTTCAGTACAAGAACAAGGCCCCGCAATCATCCGTTACTCACGCTGTAAGGCTTCTCCTGCTAACGCCGCTTGGCCTTGCGGGAGGTGGCAGACAGGGAATACGCGCGTGAAATGAGCGAATAAAAAAACAAGGAAAGAAGTACGGGCGGGGGTCGCGGCGCCCGGTTCTTCGCGCGTCCGTTTACGCCGGGGCCGCGGTTTATTTGGCCACTCGTTGCCGTTAATCGCGCACCTCAAGACGCCTCTGCGGCGGCCCGCGCAGGGAAATCTTTACGCGCTAAGGTGTATACGGAGGTCGTAAATTGCGCGGCCTCTTCTCCGCCACCGGGTTGCCGCGCCTTTCGGAGGTTGCCGGCGCGGCACCTTGTATGCGAATGCCACCCCATCTTCGCCTTCGCTGCAGTGCCTAGGACGGTTCGGTCATCCGCCCCTGCGGAGACCGGTCGATTGTCGGTGTTCCGTTGCGTCGCATTCACGGCGAGGCGCTCAGGTGAAGCATGGCACTTGTCTTATTGGGCAATGAACGCGCCGGGTGAGCGGAAGGTAGTTCTTTACCGTAGGCACGGTTCGTGCGGCAGGCTCTGCTAACGAGTATGCATCTTCGTAATTGCGCGCCTCGTCGCAGATGGAAGTCGCTTGAGTCTAATTTTCCGCAACTCTTTCGGGCCGTTTCAATCTTGTTTTCAGTTTTCTTTCTTTGGGTGTGATGTAGGGTGTCCGGCGTTATATGCTAGCGAGACAGGTATACGTCTATAGCTTTTACTTCGTGTCCTGAGCTCGAGGACGGTCGCTGTCCTTTTTTTTGTTTTATATTTAACCGTACGCACGTGTTCCCACAGATGAGCAGCCTTGGAACGAGGCCTGTCACATCTGTCATCCAACCGTCACCGCTTATTATAGTGAAGAAGCGCCTTGAACGTTTTCTTATCTTTTTACTTCTGACGTCAGTATATTGCCCATATATACCCCAAAGCGCTGCGGTAAAGTAGTCGAAGCGCTGTTTTTTTTCGTAGAATTACCTGTTTTGTCCCTACTAAGTGTATCAGGAAATGCTGTATCTATAGGAAACGTTCGTATCCGCCATATTGCTCTTCTGACACACCGCAGGGTTTCAACTCGCTTTAATTTGCGAAAGTGCAGGCATAGTGAAATGCGCTGGGTCACATGGTGTCATATAAGTTTACTGCACTGATTTCTGACTTCAAGCTGGTTCGTATACAAGGCGACGTAAACAGCACAAAGGACGGAACGGCAAGTAGCAGTGCCCTATAGGCGTGTGTGTACTACTCGCCGTCCCGTCCTTCGAGATGTTTCATTAAAAGACGATGCCACAGAGACGCCAGTTGTATAATGGAAGCGACCGCGAGGTCGGTTTTATGTAACGCATAATGAGAACGAAGATTCGCTGGGCGTTAGCCGAGCGGCAAATTCTCAACAGCTCTCTTAAACTCTCTTAAACGTGGGCCGACAAAGTCAAGGGCTCCGGCACAGCACCGTCGATGGGAAAGAAGACTACGACGGCCAAAAGAGCAAGCGGTGAGGCACAGTCAGAGCAAGTGAATGATCCCCGAATCCAATCACTTGAGGCGGAAAATCAACAGCTCAGGCGCGAACTTGCAGAGCTTAAAGAAGCCCTAAATAGCATTAGAGGGCAAATCTCGAACCACGATGAGGATAAAATTAAAGATCTAGGCCCACTTGCTGGTAAATCCAAGCGTAAAGCTCCCAACCCAGAACCGGTCAGCGAGTCAGAAGAGGAGAATGAGATGGCTGAGCCGAGCGAAGCCATAGCTACCGCCGCCGATCCTCCTGCCAAAATAAGCAGCAGAGGCAAGCTAGCTGCCATAGAAAAGACCCTAGGACGCATGATGGAAATGCTCTCCGGGATGGAGTCGAGATTAACTCAACTAGAGAGACCCAAGGTCCAAGCCAAAGGCAGGCTTACGGTGTCGACAGTGCAGAATCAGACAAACCCGAATCCCGAAAGTGGGGCTAAAGGGCTAATTCATCATACTCAGTAGGCAAAATGGCGAACGCAAACAGCACGAATCTGAAAATCTGGCAGTGGAACTGCGCAAGTTTCCAGAGGCGCAAGGCCCCACTAGGACAGTTTATCAGGTCTATTGCGGACAAGCCGCAAGTTATATTGTTACAAGAAACGCTATGTACAGCTGAAATTTCCCTCTCGGGGTACCGCACGGTAGCATACAGGAGAGAAAAGGGCAGAGGTATCGCTACCCTAATCAGAAAAAAACATCTCGTTCGTTGAGCACGAGGTCCGCGCGTACAAAGCGGGCCTCGAGGCCCAATTAATAGAGATCGTACCCAACAGAACAATTAATTCTAAAATTTTCATTCTCAACGTGTACAGCGCACCATCGGATAGGAAAAGAGACTTTAAAGCATTACTAGGCACCACGTCTAGGGCGGCGAGAAGCGCGCCTCTCGTTGTCGCGGTTGACTTTAATGCACCCAATACGGAATGGGGGTACGGTTACAAAAGTGCAAAAGGGACGAACTTGGCCTTCAACGCTGCAGAGCTCGGCTTAATACTCGTCACAGACCCAAGGCTCCCCACCAGATCCGGTAATTCGGTCAGTCGAGATACGACTCCTGATCTCACCTTCCTCCGAGGTATCGAGGGCACGTGGGACAACCTCCAGGAGGGGCTAGGCAGTGACCATTACATACTTGAAATTATGTTGCGTGTCAAACCCAGACCACCCGCGAGATATGAGTATGTGGACTGGGACCTGTTTCGAAAAATCAGAAATGAAACAGTCCCGCCAGACGAAACGTATGCAGATCTGCTAGATAATCTGAACAAGGCGGTTAAAGGAGCAACCAAAGAAATCATTACGGATGTTGAAGTTCCTAAAATAGACTCGAGACTTGCTCACCTTCTGGAGGCTAAACACGCCCTCTCAGCCAGGTGGAAGACCCAAAAGCTTAATCGTAGACTCAGATCGAAAATCGCGCTTCTTAACAAGGAGATTGAAACCTATTCGGCCGAGCTCGCCCGGCAGCAATGGGATGAGACGTGTACCGAAACGGACGGGCGTATGCGAAGAGGTAGCAAATGGAGCTTACTTAAAAGTCTCCTCAACGATAAACAGTCTAAGGACACCCTTAGCCTTGCAACGGATAGGCTCATTAAAAAGCAAACCGCAATCGGTCTCACCGACAGGGAATTAGCCAACAACTTAGCACGTACTTATCTCCCCCTCGCCGAAGACGCGGATCGCCCGGTAGAGCGTGTGAACTACATGGGATTCTCGGCACCTGATCTAGACGAACCTTTCACCGTGTCAGAGATCAGACACGTTCTCTTCAATCTAAATGGCAGATCAGCCCCGGGACCTGATGGAATCACGAACAAACTCCTCAGGAACCTAGACGATAGGGCAATCGAGATAGTCACGGCCAAAATAAATGAGGTATGGAAAAGTGGACAGGTCCCGATAGACTGGCGTACCGCAAAAGTGGTACTCATACCCAAACCAGGAAAACCTTCACATATAAATAATCTGCGGCCTATTTCCCTTACATCATGCACCGCCAAGGTTGCGGAGCACGCGATACATAACAGGATCACTGAACATATTGAAAACAAGGAGCTATTTAGATACAACCTAATGAGCTTTAGACAGGCGTTGTCCACGCAGGACGCTATGCTTTTGCTTAAGAAAGCAATCTTTAATAACCCTACTCGCGACGTGAGAGGGATCCTCGCACTGGACCTCTCCAAGGCCTTCGACAGGGTCGCGCATAAACACATCCTGACAGAGATTTCGTCTCTCAACCTGGGCCAGCGGTTTCATAATTACACCAGATCCTTCCTCGCTGATCGCAAGGCACACCTTCGACTAGGCATGGTCACGGGAGGACTCTACGAACTAGGCACCTGCGGCACCCCGCAGGGCTCAGTCCTCTCCCCACTCTTATTTAATATAGCCATGCACAAACTCTCCACTCGCCTCGCTGCAATTCCGAACGTGGGTCACGCCATTTATGCGGACGATATTACGATCTGGGCGCCGGGCGGATCGCTAGCCATGCTCGAACACTCGTTGCAAAGCGCGTTGGACGCTACCGAAGATTTTCTTTCAAACACGGGCCTTGAACTCTCCCCCGCTAAATCAGAGCTACTGTTATTAGCCCCGAGAACGAACACGAGCGGCGCTGCGAGCGCCGCTCGCGTGACGTCAGGGCACGGACTCGCGCCTGTCGTGTGCTACAGTTCGGGCGTTGTCCGGGCGCTTTCTGCGGTGTTTTCGTTTGTTCGACCTCGTTCTCTCTGCTTGTATACTTATGGTGGTCGTCTCAAATATATTTTTACGACGTCTTCCTTTGCGAACATTTATTCAAAGAGCTAATTTCTTAGACAACAATGCAGCTCTCGAAGGCAACGCTACAGTGCCAGCCGAAGCTACGCAGACCAGCCCATTGCGGGTTTTTCATGCGCGGATAGACAATCGCAAAAGCATAGCCTATAGGAATCCAGTTATGATACCATACCTGCCGCGGTGCAACAAGTATGTCACAAAGCTGGCTATATATTACTTCTACAGCAGTTACGTTGATTTTATTCCGCTAAAATAGGTTTGCTCACGACGAGTAGTTCATGGTATAATATCGAATTTTTGCATTTCCTCACAGAAACGGTCGGCAGTAGCACGGGGACTTAACTAATACTGGAGCTTAGATTCTACACGCCTCACTTGCTTCTTTAACTGCCTGTCAACATTAGGCGGTTCTTCACGTGTTTATTTTTTTAAGCGGCGGAAATTTGAAGTAAAGTTAATGAAGGCTTACGGCTATTTACAGAGTACAAATAGGAATGTACCAATATATATTTCCTTTTCCGTGTTACACGTTCAACTCACCTCTTTAGGGCGCGTTTGTTAATGATTAATAATGTAAGTTATGTTCCTCTTTTTTTGTCTATATTACCAAGTGTATATTATTTATTTATTTCAATGCCGCAGTGTGTTTTGCATTGTTATTGTGGAAATATTTCACTGTTTTTTCATATATTGTATAACTGCAATGTTTTATGGCCACTATATAAATGTAATTTATATGGCGCTTGATGTGTTACCCCATGCAGCCATATTGTACCTAAGGGGGTGAGGTTACCTCAAGCCGCGTCTGTGCGACTTTTTTCCCTCATCCACCTCCACTTACCACTCCTCTGTACATGTGTGTGTGTAAATGTAATTTAATAAATCAAATCAAACTCACTTGAGAAATTTACTGGTGCTTGCTGCTTGAGGAATATACATGACGAATCTGTTTGGCGAACTGACACAGGCTGCTCGGCCCAATTTTTTTAGTGAAGTATGCCTGCTGGACCGCATAGCTGCAGCCAGAAAGAAGTCGAAGCGTCAATGATTAGTAGTATGGGACATATTGAAGATATCGAAATTACCCCGGTGGAGGGCCAGAAATCAAGTGAAAGTATATGCAAGGCTTGTGGTGCTTTCTTTATGAATGTTTGCGATTGGATTGGAGCAAACTTAATTTGCCTGCAAGGTTCTCTTTTATGTACCGACGAAGCGAGTAGTTATCCGTTTGTATAATTGAATAACGCTGGATCGAGACATGGTGAGACAGAAGGTGCTTGAATTTTCCTTTTGTATACAGGAAATCTAAGCTGAAGTGTAGTAGCTCGAGAATACTTTAGCCATTCCAGTTGGCGCTGTAAAAAACATGCTTTATGGTTTTAATTCGAAGTTGCAGTGAACTGATGGGTTTCGCGAACATAGCGTGCCTCGCCATACGGACAGTCGATTGCTACCGTTACGTGATCAGGGGTGTGCCATATTGTTGATAAAGGCTACTGAGGGCCACTATGAAACATTTCATCACTTTCAATTGAGTGGCTCTCGATCTTAACAGCGAAACTTTTCTCTCAGGTGATTGCTACTATGGTGTTTGTGAATTAACTATGTAAATACTCTACATGACGCGCCGTCGTGTTAGCAGCCATGAGCAATTCGTTTTTTGGAGGCCTGTTTCAGAGGGGGATGAAAGTAGCAGCAAACTTTTTCATAAGAAATGCGCGCCTAACTATTTTTTTACGCATTAATGAATGGCCATATTTGAATAGAACAACACACCAGAGTAATAGGAATCATGATGAGAGCTTCGCTGGGCAGTGTCTTTCTAAAATTAGATAACATGTTGACGCCAATTACCAAATTTTTCTTCCACGTAAAATGCAATGCCTCTCATAGCTAAATACTAAAGGAATGTTAAATGTTTAGCGAAGCATCATACACACCTTCGCGCGTTGAATTTGCAGATATTCTTTTTTTAGTCAAAATTTACCGATAGACACGGCGCATATATGCATTGCAAAACCTAGTAGACCCCTTTAACGCTACTTAGCTTGCGATATCCAAGCCGCAAAGTTTCTCGACTCACACGGTTTTGAAGAAGAAACTGTGGTTAAGGTATGGCAGCTGAAAGAAGCCGACGTATTCTTCAATACGTACGGCTCGAGCCACCCATACCCCAAGCATACACGAAGGGAACGAGCGCGCGCGGCAGCCGAGCGAGCCGGAGCGAGCGGCGTCCTGGCCGTGACGTCACTCGCGAGAGGGCGCCACTCCTAATTCTCGGGGCTAATACCGCCAGTCCAGACAGGGGGTCAGAAATCTTGCGCCTCTGGAAACTCTGCCGGTAGAAATTCGAGCTAAAAATGGGCATCCCATACCGAGGAAGGACTCGGTCAAGATACTAGGTCTCCTCATTGATGCCAAGGGCTGTAACTCGACGGCCCTCAACAGGCTCACTGGACAGGCAAGTAATGTCCTAAGACTTGTAGCCCGCGTCTCAAATCGTAGAGGCGGTCTTAAAGAGGATAATTTGCTCAGAGCTTATCAGGCATTCTTCCTGAGTCATGTCACCTACATCGCACCGTACCTTAATTGGGGTAAAGCGGAAAAGGCCAAGCTCGACTCCCTAATCAGAACCGGCCTCAAGCGCGTGCTCGGCCTTCCGCAGTCCACAAGCACTGAGAAGCTGCTGGAGCTAGGACTCCATAACACCATCGATGAGCTAATAGAAGCTCACACAGCGGCTCAGATAATGAGACTTTCATCCACTAAGCCAGGGATTAAGATTTTAGAAGAAGCAGGAATCCAACCCAGACATGAACCGGCGACCAAAGTTAGCTTGACCCGGGAAACCAGAGCTCACATCATGGTTGACCCCGTCCCGCGAAACATCCACCCAGTGCATAACCAAGGAAGAAGGTTCGCGAGAGCCAAGTCCATCCTTAAAAAGATCAATCATCAGAAGCTAGATGCCCTCTTTGTCGATGCTGCCAGATATGACAGTGGGGATAAGTTCGCTGTCTCGGTGGTAGACGCGGGGGGCAACCTGGTCAATGCAGCCTCTGTTTATACTAAGTTTGCCCATGTGGCGGAAGAAGCGGCGATCGCTCTGGCTTTTCACAGCTCAAAAGTTCCCGCTATCATCTTCTCGGACTCGCGCACCGCGGTTAGATCCTTCTCATCCGCCCTCATATCTGTACAGGCGTACAGTATTGTGATCAAAGGACTACAAAGGACTAGGGAAAGTACCGAAGGAGGATACCAAATCTCGTGGTTCCCAGCCCATCTAGATAGCTCAATTAACCCGCTTGGATGTAATCCTAACGAGCAGGCCCACCGGAGAGCGCGCGATTTCACGCACCGCGCTGTCGCGGGTGGCCAGGCTTGGAACGAGATCAACATCCACAAAGATTCATAAAGTACATTCCACGAAATTGTTTCTCATTATCGACTAGGCAGGAGGACATTTCCACCCCCTCACCCCAAATTGAACAAACCTCAGGCTACCACACTAAGACTCCTGCAAACCCGTACATATCCCACTCCTCGGTCTCTTCACAGGATAGATCCTGAACACTCACAGTCGTGCCCCAAATGTGGTCATGACTCATGCTCCTTTGACCACATGCTCTGGCTGTGCCCAGCCCTTAACGCCTCTCCACCCATCACGAAAGAACAATGGCAGGACTCTCTCAAGAGCAGCAATCTCAACATTCAACTCCAGGCTGTCCAGAGGGCTCACGACATTGCCGCGGGACTTGATCTCCCGGTTCCATCGTGGGCGGAGCCACCGACTTGATCTTCGGGAGCCTTCCGTTTGGCTCCCCGAGGTCTCAGTCCCTCAGGACTCAAATAAAGTTCTTGTCATGTCATGTCATGTCTCTTAAACTCTTTAAACGGTTTCATTAAAGCGAGGCGGTCTTTTCCTGCCCCTCCGTGGTTGGTTTTATGCACATATATTTCCAGACGAATACACTTGCTATGTGGCTTTGACTGATGACGTAGTGCTGATTGCTGACGTAGTGCTGAGTGATGACGTAGTGAATGATGACGTAGTGAAGTAGTGCCAGTGCGTGCACCTCTGCTCGGCGTAATCAAACAATACACCATGCCCTAAAACCAGTACATGTAATGTCGGCTCATAGGCATCTCTAAAGCATGCACATCCCGTAATGGAATAGTGCATGATATTCGATGGCTTCGTTGATTTTCGTATAGTTCTCATATCTGGGCTGCCCAGTTTCTGGGCCACCGAGTGTGCGGCACACTGGGGCACCAGAGGTGTATAAACCTTAAATGTAGTTAGATATGGGTCGTAATGATCTGTACATACACCTCTCATTACCGTGCTTCCCTCGAAAAGCGTCATGCATCGCCTTCGTCCCCCTGACACGTAAAGGTAAACGCTATAAACGACGCAACTGTTCGCGTGTCACACACTACTATACTGTCACCTTGCTAACTTAACTCGTTTCGCGTCATTTATAGATTCCAGACATCGGGTTGGAATTGCGTCGAATTTATTTTTTTCGTGGAGACAACTCCTTCTTCCTTGCAGTTTGCACTTTGTTTCATTCGCGGAACAACCACGCACACGAGGGCGGTGCCCACAATTGTACCTTCTTGCGTTCCGAGTTCATTAGTTACCTTTGCTGCTGCTACCAAAACAGCTAGCGGAAAGAGACATCAAGGGTGGTTAGCAGGCACTGATAATAGTCTGAGACCTCATAATTAACGCTCTCTGCAGAGCAACTGTCTAAGCGAGCTATGCGAGTTTTGCTTCTTCTGTCAGGCTCTCTAGAGCACAATGAAAAATTGCACGAACGTCGATGAGTTCCGGCGCAGAGCCCGTGGTTGGGAAGTCAGACCGCTGCCATTGCCTGATATAATTGCTGCTTGCCTCAGGATTAATGAGCTGAGCATGACAAATGGAGCTTTGGGGCCCGTGCGGTGCTCTACGGCGTGCTGCAGTGTATGCACGCACGCTTCTTTGAGTTCATAGCCCGCGTGGTCCTTTATTCACCGTGCAATAGCCCTGCACGGGACCGTGTGTGCGGACGAAACATAAAAGCCAGGTTATGCAGTGCTCTCACCTTTCCAAGTGGCAGGGGTTTTGGTATCTGTGTTAGCGGTCGAAACGCCATCACGACTCTCGAATACGGGTTTATGCACAGCAGAGCGGTCCCTCTTTTCTAGCTGTGCGAGATTACCTGGGAAAACGACTAATGGCCGCAACCAAAAGTTGTATCTACGCATGCATAATTTGCAAGTAGGCAACAGTTACATTGTAAGATAGGGCCGTCAAATTAAGACAAGCGCACTGTAGAGCTTCGAGCGGTTTAGTGGTGCCGTATGCGGCCATGGTCAACATTACGCTGTATATACTGACTCGCCTGACGGGGAACACATGCAATAGAAGACAGCGTGTCACTTATTAAAGATACGTTTGCTTTGTGTTTTCATCTACATTTTCGTTTTTACTGCAATCAATCAATCAATCAATCAATCAATCAATCAATCAATCAATCAATCAATCAATCAATCAATCAATCAATCAATCAATCAATTTTACTAACGTGCCCAGGAACAACCTGGTGGTCTTTGTAGTGGCGCACGTGAGAAATGGTATAGCACGATCGTATATGCACAGATAGACCTCAACAGACAGCAGTCCAGTGGCCTTAAAGCACTGGGGAATGGTTTCTGTGGCCTTTTGCATACAAGAATGCAATGACCGACTGAGAAGCAATACATGCTAATTCTATACAACAACAACAACAACAACAACAACAACAACAACAACAACAACAACAACAACAACAACAACAACAACAACAACAACAACAACAACAACAACAACAACAACAACAACAACAACAACAACAACAACAACAACAACAACAACAACAACAACAACAACAACAACAACAGTAACAACAACAACAGCAGCAGCAACAACAACAACAGTAACAACAACAACAACAACAGTAACAACAGCAACAACAACAGTAACAACAACAGTAACAACAGTAACAACAACAGTAACAACAACAGTAACAACAGTAACAACAGTAACAACAACAACAGTAACAACAACAACAACAGTAACAACAACAACAACAGTAACAACAACAACAACAGTAACAACAACAACAGTAAGAACAACAGTAACAACAACAGTAAGAACAACAGTAACAGTAACAGTAAGAACAACAGTAACAGTAACAACAACAGTAACAACAACAGTAACAACAACAGTAACAACAACAGTAACAACAACCTCATAGGGGTTCTTTGACTTCAACCTAAACCGAAGTACGCGACCGTTTTTGCAATCCTCCGCCATTGGAAGGTGCGATGCGCTGCTGGGAACGCATCGTATATTATAGAGACACTAAGCATAAAATAATATTTGGGTAGTATAAGCAAAAACCCATCTGCAATTACCAAAAAAGAGTGCTGCTCTTGCTGCGAGAGGAGGCTTATAAGTAAACCAGCATAGACGCAAGAAGGAAGTTGGAGTGGCGTCACTGTGCGGCACACCCACGCAAGGTTGCATTGACGTCATGAATTTGAGGGAGTATACGCGCCGAGTTAATTATTTGTGGGTAAAGATGGACTACATGGTATGCCGAAAGCTAAAAGTGGCAAAGATTGAATTCGACAACCTTTGAGGACTTTTACTGAGCCAGCCCACGCTGTAAAATAATTTACACCCTTAAAAGTAAACAAGGGTGTAACTCGGTCTATAACTCACATCCTTACACCACTTTTGGGGTGTAAGGGTGTGATTTATAAACCGAGTTACACCCTCCTTCATTTTTAAGGGTGCAACTTTTTTTACAGTGCAAATGCGAAAAAGTATACTTTGAAGCCATTGAATTCACACTGCAGATTGACCGGCGCTGGGGTGCCTTCACTTTATCTTCCAGTAATCACATTGTTAACTAGAAATTAGAAACCTGGTTCTCACAGACAACCTTATTAACCTAAACTGATTTAGTGCTTGTATTTAATCTCCCTTTATTCAAGTGAGGACGGCGTCAAGAGACGGAGAAAGATCAACTTTATTGTACAAATAGGCTTCATTGTTCGAATCGTCGTCACTGTAATACATTATTCATTGCGTTGAAGTAGGCAAATTTGGTGAAACATGCCGGATGTGTCGCACGAGAAATTGCCAGAGCACCGTGTGGAATTGTTCTGGTGGGGCTTTGATTCAGCTGAACGCTTCTAACAACTGCGAACTTCATGTATATACCACCTGACTGTGAGTGAGTGAGTGAGTCTCCGTGAGAAGCAGGCGAGCGTTAACATGAGCATTCGAGAAAGCGCGCTGTGGGCGCGTTGCTACTTCTCACACATCCGTATACCTTATTGATACCTGCTCTTCAAGGAACACATGTTCCTGCGGTCGTTGGCCTGCGTGCGCCACAGTTAGCTGATGATTTCCAACTCTTACATCCATTTTACGTCCACCTACACACTGCTGTATCTCGACGCGGGCGGCCGCTTTGCTCCCTTCTTTATCTAGTTTTTTTCTTCTTTATGTTGGCAAATATCTCACGGGTGGCGGCAAGAACTTGTTCCCTGGTGCGAGTTTCGAGCGTGGGTGGACGCTTGCGTGTGGGTCGGGCTGGCGCTGTCTTTGCAGCCGGCTACGCCTACGCACGCTTCAGCAGAAATATCAGTCTTCATTTCCGCTGTCATATTTGCTGCTTCCGGGGTGGTACGTCCTTGCGATCCCATCGTGTTGTTCTTTTTTCTTTTTGCCAACTGTGCCACGAATAATTGATGACTAGCATGCCCGCTTCTTCTTTTCGAATCTTCACGGTGCTCGGCTTTGTGATGGTAATTCTGGAATCGGGGCACCTCGAGCTTGGACCCTGCGTTCCCGTATTTGTTACAGCGACGCAGTTTTGCGAGAAGGGCTCTCTGACCGTTAAGGCAGAGGAAACGAATTGCACTGTAATTTCTGAAAGCATTCCATGCAAGTACGGTGTTAGTTAGGTGCGCTAGCTTTGTGTCTGTGTAATTTTGTATAATAGGCAACTGCGTTAATACTTTCTCAACTGCTTGGTCTATGTTGCGTCTCACTCGATATACGCATTCTTCCATGCAAAAGGCCACAAAAGCCCTTCTGCACTTCTTGAAGGCTACGGGGCTGTATGAACGCTTGGGACAGCGGACATTCCTCTGCGACTGACCATGTGAGTGACTCTCCCTTTATTATTTTTATTCTTCTTCCTTCTTATCTATCCTTCCCCCTTTCCTGCTCCCCAAGTGTAGGGCAGCCAACCGGGCACGTTGTTTGTTGATCTCCCTACCTATCCCTCTTCTTCTCTCGCTCTCCCACTCGATCTCAGCAGACATTCTGCGATTGCTTAAATACATCACGTTTACCAATAAAGCAGAGTGTCTGTAACCATAAAGCACTTGAACCATTGCAAAGTAGGTTGGGTTCCATTACGCAAGGGAGGTTCTACCGCGCGGCACCCTCAGTACCCGTCAAGGCAATTTGATGGTCACTAACAAAATTAGTTGTTTGAATTAGTTCGGCAAGGTTAATACCGAGGTAGTTTGGTACAGTGAACACCAACGATAGACCGCGTAATGTCGAATAATGGGACGTATTCAATACGGCCTTCCGCCGTATTTATTCCGTACTTTGGTTTTGAGCTAGCGATAAAGGAACAATGGCCGCTAGGCGAGCAGCGGTACTGGGCATACTCCTGTCTGAATTCCGTTCTTGAAGTTGCGATTTTCCTCTTGATCATTTTTTCATTTTGTTGCTTCCCGAGCAGTGTCACTGAGATTTTAGTATAGCTTGCTTAAGGAGTGCCATATTAGCTTCCTATTAAAAATTGCTACTGCATTAATAACCGGCACTCTCATGACGTGCTCGGCGTTGCCTTTCTTGTTGTGGCCTCAACGTGTGGCACATGCCCACGATCAATCAATCAATCAATCAATCAATCAATCAATCAATCAATCAATCAATCAATCAATCAATCAATCAATCAATCAATATATATATATATATATATATATATATATATATATATATATATATATTGATATTAATATACAGATATCAATATATAGATATATTGAGATATATAAAAAGGTATATTGCGTTAGGAATGCTGCTGCTCATTGGAGCAAACCTGGTACTTCCTTATATTTGCAGCAGAATATATGTGCATCCTCTCTTCTTCGCGCTGTTGAATGAACGTGTTCAACGCTAAAGCTTCCACGAATGCGAATGCAATTCTCTTTATTGAGGTTCGGAACTGTGTGTCATAGCCATTGAGACTAACGCACAACTTGTGTGACGTAGTAATCAGCTGTTCAATAATACACCTTTGAACTATATTATTTCAGTTGCTTGGCATGCGGGTCAGCTAGCCAGGGGGCTGCAGGCTTTCATCATCATCATCAACCTATTTTAAGTCCAGTGCAGGGCGAAGGACTCTCCCTCCGATTTCCAATTACCTCTGTGCTGCGCCAACCGATTCAAACTAGCGCCTGCGAATTTGTTAATTTCATCACACCACCGAGTCTTTTGCCGTCCTCGACTGCGCTTCCCATCTCTTGGTACCCGTTCTGTGACCCTAACGGTCAACCGGTTATCTCGCCTACGCATTACACGACCTGCACTGCTTCATTTCTTTCTCTTAATGTCGATTCAGGCACGTACCCATGGAGGGAGGGGTATGTGCCTGAATACGTGTACGTGTCTAAGGGGCGACAAAGATGTAAGGCGATTTACTCTTCAAGAGTCAGTAAACAATGACGGTAACTTTGGGGCGCTTTTACATTAAAGGGCCAATGGAGGGGACCCCGTTTTGGCTGATCACATTCAAACGGCTAGAAACAACGCTCTGTACTCAAGTCCACGCATACAAAACGAGATAATTTCTATTATCGGGAAGTTGATCCAAGACAAAATAGTCAGAGAAGTAAAAAAGGCAGGGTTTTTTGCCATGCTAGCAGACGAAACGTCTGACATATCGCAAACCGAACAATTTTCATTGTGCCTCCGATGCATTGACTCCAGCACTTACTGAATTCGAGAGGATTTCTTGTCCTTTGTAGCTGTGGAAGCTGTCAGTGCTCCTAGCTTAGCTCACACACTGAAAAGTGAGCTTGTTAAACTAGGTCTTGAGCTGAAACACACGAGAGGCCAAGGTTACGATGAAGCGGCAGTGATGAGTGGAGCATTCCGTGGTGTACAGGCGCTTATTCGCAAGGAGTTTCCAACTGCTCTGCACACGCACTGCTCATCGCACTCCCTCAATCTCTGTCTGAGCGGTGCCTGGAATGTTAAAGACATCCAACATGCCTTCGGCACGATTAAAGACGTTTTCGCTTTCTTGAGGGAATCGCCTAAAAGAACTGCGGTCCCGAAAAAGCTCCTTGAAGGCGCCTCGAAATCCTTCTGCCGCTTACAACGGTATTGTGAAACTAGGTGGGTGGAACGCCGCGAGGCGGTCTCAATGTTTAGTGAGACATTGCCCCAAATAGTCCCAGCACTGGAAGAGCTCATGGAAGCGTCCCACACAACAAGCGCTTCCACCGCGTCTGCTCTCCACTATCGAGTATGCTCCTTTACCTTCCTCATATGTCTTTACTCTTTGTGACACCTTCTTAAGCTTAGCACATCCTTTATCTGAGTACATGCAGAGCACGTCTGTTGACATGCACGTCGCATTAGACTAGGTAGACCTTGTGCTGAATAAGCTAGAAGAAATGGCTGTCAATTCTGAGTCGGAGCTTGGCAATATATTTTCCACATGTCAAAAGATAGCAACTGATTTTGGCGTAAACTGTGAAATGCCGCATGTAGTTGGCACGCGGAAACATCGGGCTAACTACTCTTCAACTTCAACAGAGGAATAATATAGGCGAGCGTTGTGTGTTCCCTACATGGACGATCTTAGAGCTTCCCTCGAGCGCGGGTTTGCAAGCCACAGGGCAACTTGTTGGTAGTTTGCAGTTCGTTCTACCAAAAATGGCTGTGGCTTAGGTAAGGTTAAGCCCAGGATGCGAAGCATACTAGCCTTTATTTTAGTTGTTGAACCACTGTTTAGCCTGGTGAACTGCTGTTGCTTGGCTATATTTGGTTCGGCTAGACGAAGAAACAACTCATGCATTACTTCTTCGCCTTCAAGAGTGGAACGCGACAGCGTTCCCGTCGACCCGCCAAGGGGTGTAAGACAATGGGCTACAGGGCAGCGACTACGCGCCCCGCATTGGACGCGGTGAGCGTCGAGCAAAGCAGCGTTCGGCGCGGCAACGAAATGTGCGCCTGAGCAAGAGACGCACGCCTTAGAAACAGCGCGTTTCTAAGGCAACACCGCATTCACTAGAGGCGCTTTTGTACCGCTTTGAAGCGTTGTACTCGTGGCTCAGTGGTAGCGTCTCCGTCCCACACTCCGGAGACCCTGGTTCGATTCCCACCCAGCCCGTCTTGCAAGAGTTGAGCCAAAGCCACTTCTCCTCTGTCGTGACGTCACGGTGTCACGTGATTTCATGGTCACCGCCGCGCCTGAGGAGCTGGGTTGAGCCCTCGTAATATGCTTCGCATAAAAAACACGCCTCTAAAGGAAGCTTTGAGTGCGTACAGCCGGTATTCCAATTTTACATGCACGACATGCAGCCAACGCACATCCCTTCGCTAAGCGGAGAGTGGGAAATGTGGAAAGAGAAGTGGGAAGCAACACGGTATATAGGAGACGCCGCGCTATGCCACTGACGCGTTACTGAAATGTGACGAGAGCCTATTGCCCAACGTTCACACATTGCTCAAGGTTTTGGCAACGCTGCCTGTGAGAACCGTCGCTGCAGAACGCAGTTTCTCGACATTAAAGAGGGTTATGACATACCTACGAAACCGAACCGCTCAGGAGTGCCTTAACGGGTTAGCCCTCATGTCAATTCATTGGGCGCCAGTTAGCGTCGCCGAAATTATTTCTACGTTTATGAAGAAACCACGGCGAATTGTCGCAGCTTGAAAACGATTTGGTTGTTCTAACCCACACCAAAAATACAACGGTCAGAAAAAAAAATGGCTGTGGCTTAGGTAAGGTTAAGCCCAGGATGCGAAGCATACTAGCCTTTATTTTAGTTGTTGAACCACTGTTTAGCCTGGTGAACTGCTGTTGCTTGGCTATATTTGGTTCGGCTAGACGAAGAAACAACTCATGCATTACTTCTTCTCCTTCAAGAGTGGAACGCGACAGCGTTCCCGTCGACCCGCCAAGGGGTGTAAGACAATGGGCTACAGGGCAGCGACTACGCGCCCCGCATTGGACGCGGTGAGCGTCGAGCAAAGCAGCGTTCGGCGCGGCAACGAAATGTGCGCCTGAGCAAGAGACGCACGCCTTAGAAACAGCGCGTTTCTAAGGCAACACCGCATTCACTAGAGGCGCTTTTGTACCGCTTTGAAGCGTTGTACTCGTGGCTCAGTGGTAGCGTCTCCGTCCCACACTCCGGAGACCCTGGTTCGATTCCCACCCAGCCCGTCTTGCAAGAGTTGAGCCAAAGCCACTTCTCCTCTGTCGTGACGTCACGGTGTCACGTGATTTCATGGTCACCGCCGCGCCTGAGGAGCTGGGTTGAGCCCTCGTAATATGCTTCGCATAAAAACATTACTGTTGCATATAGAGCTTTTATTCTGGTTTATAATGTGGCACTAACCTAGAGGTGTAGTGCTGATAATGCTTATTTATAACAGTGTATAGATTTTTCAATATTGGTAAATTGTCCCTTTTGTGACGGGAATGTTTACTGTTGTGTGTGCAATACGTAATATTTTGTTGTAGTTTCAACTGCATATATGTGTGTGCGGCTCTTTCGTGCGTATTCTTCGTACCGCCTTAGTCCGTGTAACTATATATCGTATGTAGTAAAGATGCTGAATACTATGCCACACAATAATCAATCACTGTATTTTGTTTTTCTTCTGTGTAATTTTCAGTTCATTGCAATTCGAACATCGTGCTTGCTCTATTAAAGAATTTTGTTACGATCTTCTGTGAAGTAGGGCATGAATATCTGCCATTCGTTTTTCCTAGTCAAAGTTCTTGTGATTAGCTCAGTGGTTCCTGGGTGCGTGCCTGTGTCGATTAGAATATTGGCTAGGCACGTTTGCTCTCTGATCCACCGATCTCTGTTCTCTGAGCTGCCGGCTTTAGAGCCCGCCTTACCAGTCCACCGCGATTGTTAAATGTCTCTTAACAATATCTTCTTATTACCACCATCAGCGGCTATTTAAAGCGGCACGTCCAAGCTTACCACTCACCAGGTTTTTTGGGACGAGAAAACAAACAGCCATGACATTAAACATAGGTCAGTAGTCACCCATACCAAAACTTTCATTTGCCGCTACACCCTGCTACCCCCCCCCCCCCCCCCCTAAAAAGAAAAACGAAAAGAAAACGAAAGAGACGAAAGAGGTATATGCTGCTGCAAATATAAGAAGTACCAGGTTTGCTCCAATAAGCAGCAGCGTTCCTAACGCAATAACTAACACGAGAGGGTGCGTAAGCGCCATGCCGCTGGGACCGAAGACGAAGACGTTTGGTGGTGAGCACGAGCAGCACGCGCACCGCCCTACATCCGGGTTTCCGGCTACACCAGCAACGTGGCACTCTCGAAGCACTGGTGGTACCCGAGACGACGAAAGCAGTTTCTGACAGAGCCATCGCGCTGGAAGCGTCTCCAACGCGTCGCACTTCGCCCGCCCACTCGCCGGCATCTCTCGCGGGAACGTTCAGTGCCATGGAGACCGAGTTGCGGGCTCATGGCAACTTGACGGTGCTCCTAATAAACCGCGAGGTCCTGTACGTGATCATCGCCTCGCCAGTCGTCTCCATTCTGGGATGCGCCTGCGTTCTCGCGTACTCCTTCACCAACTCCAGCAGGCTGAAGCGGAACGCCGGTGAGGTGCGCAACTCCGGCGGGGCTAGGGTGGCCGCTGACAAGGAGAGCAAGCAGCCTTCCGCCGCTGACGACGCCAGCATGGGCGACGCGTTCTCGTCGACGGTGAGCCTCAAAGACCTGGCGGATGCTGGGACCGCGATCAGCATGGACCTGGGAAGACTGCGCGCCGTAGACGGGAAAGGAAGCGACGTCTCCTCCGCGGGCCGAAGCGCCGACGACACGTCCCCGGTGTTGGCAGGCAGGAGGCGTGTGGCGAAGTGACGGGCGAGCTTCAAGATGGCGTTGGGAACGGCGACGTGTCCCCTGCAGTGAGTGGGTGTCGCGATGGCCTGCTCCATCGTGACAACCAGCGTGAGTAGGGGCACCCAGCGGAAAGGCGTCGCCGAAGGCAGTTGAGCTTGTCGGCTCTACAGCGCCTCGTTGGACCACTGGGTTGGCCAGTGTTTCTGCTATGCGGTTTCCTGACGCGTTGATTGGACGTTTTTTCCACGACCGACGCGTGCGCAGCAGTGACTGTTCTTTGCGTTTTTATGACGGCAGCGAGAAACGTTAATTGTATATACTGTCTTTAAGTTGCCGTGTATGACAAACTGGAATACCTCAAGTGTGGCTACTGCTTGGTCATTCTTAATTATGAGCAGGTGCCATACGTAACTGCTGCTAATGTTCTTTGGATAAAGCTCAGATGTTATCCTGCAAAAGGTACATGTGTCCTTTCTGCTGTTCACATATTGGCCTCGAGCTCCACCACTGGAAAAGCTGGCGCCACCGTCAGCGTGACGTGCTAGGAGGGATCACGTGGACATAGCGGCCGCGTCGGCTGCTTCGGGCGCGCCGAAGCGAGCTGAAAACGAGTTTAATTTCCCTCGTACACTGCGGTTTTCATTTAGTGGCGAAATTTTCCCGCTTCGAGTGTCTCCTTTACAACGCTTGAAAGCACTACAATAGGTAGTGGCTGCCTTTGAAGGCGCGCAACATGGTAGTCTACTGCTCGGTGCCGCAGGGCCGGACGCACGTAACGGAGGCCGGTGTCGGCCTTATTCACACGTAGCCGCAGGACAAGAAGCTGTGTGAAGCTTGGCTCGCTAAACATAAAACCGGCAGTCATCGGCTACAACTCGGGTATGCAGCAAGCACAGACGCGAGGAAGATTTCTGCTACGGCGCCCGGTCTGCGATGTTCTCAAAACGCGCACTGAGACGTTTGCCTGAGTCCGCTGCCCGACTAATGTCATGACGGTTTGGCCTATGAACTTGTCGATACTATAGATACTGCCAAGTTCAGTGGAGTGGAAAGGCAGCGGTGAGAAGCACATTTAAAGAAAGCATGGCATATGGTCATGTTTGTGTTGTGAATTAATGCACTAGATTACAAAAAAGGAGCAGCGGGAAATTGCACGCTGAGAACGCCGATAAACATACAGTGCGACGCAACTCGAGAAATAGTATTGAAAGGTCAAAGAATTTAGAAGAAAAAAAAGATTGCATCGTCGCGACGGCACATCACAGTCCCCGTAGGCGTCGAAGTCTCTACAATGAAATTATTTTTGAACAGCTCTGATAGCGCCCACGCAACAATGGTTGCCTGTATACTGTCAAATGCTCATATTCTGCGGGCTAAAGCTCATGGCACGGTGCGAAAACGCGCGCGCGGAGAAAGCGAAACAGTGCGCGGACAAGCATGCAGACGCGCAGTCGGTCGCTGCGAATCTGCGCGATCGCTGCATTGAGGCTTCATTATATTACGCTCCATTTAGTTATACAAACACTATAAGAACATATTTCACATAGTTTGCTCTCGGCTCTTACCTACCTTTCACGCAAGAAGCCGGTTCGGGAGACTCCATCGCGGCGACCGCGCGCAGTGGCGTTCACTGTACGTATTCGGTAAAGAGATAGCGGCTGTAAACGATTGTGTGCTTTCAGCTTGCCCAAGATTATTATTTAGACAGTAAGAAACTTCTCTCGTTTCGAAAGTACTTACAAAAATGTCCGGGAGAGCTCGCGCGTGGTGTTTTCAGTGAGCGCTGACAGCAAAACCTATGAGGAGCGCGTCACGTGATCCCTCATACTACGGCATCGAGGCGCTTCCGATAGAGGGCGACTCCGTAACTCCTCGCCGCCAATAGCATGCCTGTTTACAGATATGAGGTAGTGTGCAATTCTCAGGATCGTTTTCCTGGATGGTTTCTTCTTTTGCTTGAAAATGCAAGTAAATAATCTTCAGAGTTGTACATATCCGGAAGGGAGATAGGGTGCAAGCGACACTGAGCAGTCTTTTTTTGTGCTGTCTCTCTTCCAGACATGTGCAAGTTAGTAATAGAAGATACTAGTGTACAGAGCCCATAACTATTAATGATTTGCTTTTTGCATTCATAAGTTGTACAAATGGTAAGAAAATGTAACATGGGATCCCTTCTTCTTCAGCTCTACTTTCTTTCGAATGCTCGATGTAAAGAAAGATGTGCCAGACAACCATTTGACCTGGCCAGATATTTTCTTTAAACACGTGGTGGCGCTGGAAGCATCCAACTTCTGTAACAAACATGATCCAATTAGCATGGATATTTGCTCCCACTGACATGCCTTTGCATCTAGTTCACCTGCTTGTAATGATGGACAACTTCCAGAGCGACACGAACAGATAAACAGAAAATAGTGATTACCCCTAAAATGTGTGTATCATATGGCACCGACTACTGTGCAGCGGTGGCGTAGAGGTAGAGCATCCGCCTCGCGTGCAAGAGGACCGTGGTTCGAATCCCGATGCCGCGCCATTTACCACCGGAATAAAAGAAAATCCGCGTGTTAATGAAATTGCACAAACAGGCCGGGAGTTCGGACTGATCCCTGTGGCCAGAACCGGTAACGCGCACCCCCTCACCAGAGCAGTATTGGACACCCTGGTGCAGTACTTGGCCACAACCTCCCATATGAACACAACAATCAAACCCCAGCCCTCAGTCCCCAGCAGCTGCGAAGCAACTAACCACGGAGGCGGTCAGACCTGCGATGCAGCAGAGAGTGCTAAGGATCCCTGGATCCGGACAGGCCACCATTGGAATCTGAACCTGGCAACCTTTAACGCTAGAACGTTATCTAGTGAGGCGAGTCTAGCAGTGCTATTGGAGGAATTAGAGGGCAGCAAATGGGATATAATAGGGCTCAGTGAAATTAGGAGGACAAATGAAGCATATACAGTGCTAAAAAGCGGGCACGTCCTGTGCTACCAGGGCTTAGCGGAGAGGCGAGAACTAGGAGTCGGATTCCTGATTAATAAGAATATAGCTGGTAACGTACAGGAATTCTATAGCATTAACGAGAGGTTGGCAGGTCTTGTTGTGAACCTTAATAAGATGTACGAATTGAAGGTCGTACAGGTGTACGCCCCAGCATCCAGCCATGCTGACCAGGAAGTTGAAAGCTTCTATGAAGACGTGGAATCGGCGATGGGTAAGGTCAAAACAAAATACACTGTACTGATAGGCGACTTCAAGGCCAAGGTAGGCAGGAAGCAGGCTGGAGACAAGGCAGTGGGGGAATATTGCATAGGCACTAGGAATAGTAGGGGAGAGTTAGATCTAGCCTTCCGGCCCGATGGCGGGCGCGCTGGACGGCCAGGATTTGGTCCTCAAAGACGGGACTTCGCAGGAGCGCGTCCCTCTCTTCCTTGGTGAACTCAGCGACCCGCACTCCCAGAGCATATGCGGCAACGTAGCTACCTCACCACAGGCCACGCAAGAACAATTCGGATAAATCTCGAGATATATGCTGTCACGTGACCGAGCACGATCGTTGTGTAGCATTGTCAGTGTTCACTTCGTGTCAGGAAAGACCAAGCATGTTCTTAAAAGCTGCTTCGGAAAGACTGAAAAAGCAAAAAAAAAAGAATGGACGTGGTAGATCAAGTATCCCAAAAGTCAGACCTTGGGAAAGACTCTTGCGTTGGTGCCCTCTGTAGTAAACTCTTGAAAATGCCTCCAAGGTGTGCCCTCACCCCAAAAGAACTGGAAAAACGCCGTAGCTACCCCGCCGAGAAAACACCAGAGCATTACACGCCGAGCAGAGTGCTGCACACGGTAGTCGAGAAGTCGCATTGTGAGTCCCTCTTAATCGGCGCCAGATTCGTCATGAAGTTAAGTGTTCTTCCTCTCTTCGGCTCTAAAACCGTGCGAACTCAAGCGCCCACCGATTGAAGAGAGAGTGCGCCATGGAGAACGGGCAATACCAGGTATCAGCGCAACACCACGTCACGCGCTCGGAAGCGAAATGAGAATGCACTTTTCACCCCTAGCGGTGACGTAGTTGGTCAGACCCAGAAAAATTCCAAGGTAGCCAAGGAAATCTTTAAGGTTGGTGCAGAGCTCACAAAGGAGACAAAGAGAAGAAATGCGCTGGACATGCGTTGATGAGCAGCGCATGTTCAGTGATTTTTTTCTCTTTGTCGCCGTATTCGTGAGCGCTGCACCGAACGAAAGAGGAATGCGTACTAACTTGCTTAATCTATACAATTTAATGTAGCCACAGAAAACTGTAAAAGAAATGTTGCTCAAACTCCTCTGGAGTTGTCTAAGTATGCGTAACCATTGTACCACTTCCTCATCTCCACGCATACGACGCGACTACGTTGTTTACCGCAATTGACGGAGCAGTAGACGGTTCAGTAAATGTATGCTTTACTGGCCTTGCAATGTTTTGGATCTTGATCCGACCAATGTAAGCTATTATGAACCCTTATCAGAGTCGTTATTCTCTTGATCAAGCGCAATCCAACCCTTATCGACCCTTATCAACATTTATCGGCCGTTATTAACTTTATCGGACTCTATCCGACCCTTATCAACGCTTATCAGTGTCGCTATAACTCTTGCCGACCTTATCGGACATGATCCGACCCTTATAAACCATTATCTGTTGTTATCATCCTTATCGAACTCGATACGACACTTACAAACCCCTATTGGTCGTTATCAAGATTATCTGACTCGATCAGACCCTTATGAACCTTTATCTGGCCTTATCAACCTTATCGGCAATGATCCGACCCTTATCAACCTTTATCGGTCGTAATAAACCTTATTGGACTTCATCTTACCTTTACCAACCCTTATCGGTCCTTATCAAGCTTATTAGAACTGATCCCACCATTATAAGCCCTTATCTCTCTTTAGCACCCTATTCGACAGCGTCGAACCATTATCAACTGTGGTCAGACCCATATAGATCCTCGTTACTCCTTCTTCTGATCAACTAATTGACTGCTTATCCGTCTATGCTGCGCGACAACACAAACAACGCGGTACAACGCCTTGATATTCACTTTCTGCAAGCGTGGGTGCTTAGCCCGATGCGTAAGAGACTCGGCCTCTGAGCGTCACGCGTCAAGCACATTTTTGCCCAGTGAATGGACAGAAATGCTTAGTCATTTAAAAAAAGCTGCTGCTACAAATATACTACAGTGGCAGATATACTGCAATCAGCGGCAGTGCTCACAACGCAATAATTCACGTGACAGGGCACTACGTAAGCATAGAGGCGTAAGCGCCAGCTATGGGACTGAAGAAGAAGAAGCCGCGTGTCGGAGAGCACGAGAAGCACGCGCACCGCCGAACGTTCGAGACCCCAGTTCCGCAGGGACGTGGCGCTCCCGAAGCCGAGGCCGCATTCGAGTCGACCGATGCCCCTGTTCCGGCCGTCGTGCTCGAAGCGCCTCCGGGGTGTCACACTGCGCCTCTACCCACCCGCAGGCACCGCGCCCAGCAACGTGCAGCGTCGTGGAGTGCGAACTGCGGGCGCATGTCAACCTGCCGGTGGTGCTGATGAACCGCGAGGGCCTGTACGTGATCATCGCCGCGCTGGGCGTCTCCATCCTGGGATGCGCCTGCGTCCTCACGTACTCGTTCACCAGCTACACCAGGCTCAAGCGGAACGCCGAGGAGGTACGCAACTACATCGCGGCGTCCTCCGGCGGGGCTAAGGCTGCCGCTGACCGGCGGACTGGCGGCCTGAGCGACCGGCCTTCGGCAGCTGACAGTATGAAGATGGACGACGTAACCTCATCGGCCGTGAGCTCCACGGGTCTGGCGGATGCGAGGAAGAAGACCTGCAGGCACTCGGGAAGGCAGCGCACGTCAACCGGCAACAGAAACAACGTCTCCTCCGTGGGCCGAAGTACCAACGACATGTTCCGGTGCTCGCCAGGCAGGAGGCGTCTGGCATGGCGACGCGCTTGAGGTGGCGGTGGAGACGAGCACGCGTCAGCTGGAGTGGCCGCAGCCCGGACACCTGTCCTCGCGGTGGCCTGCTCCATCGTGAGCAGGGCAACGTGAGCAGGGGCAGCAGCGGAACTGCTTCGCCGAGGCCACTTGACTGGGTCGGCTATTTAGCGTCCCGTTCGACTGCTGATCCGGCCAGTCTTTCTGCTGCCCGGTTTCCTCGCACGCCGATTCAGCGTGCGAGAAAAACGCCTGTATGTTCGCAGAAGAAAGCCTTCTGTTTAATTAGCGCGAATATTGCATTATTTTTGGACGGATAGCAGGTCGGCATCGACGTGCGCACATGAATTAGCGAACGTGATATTTGCGTATTAGACTTCTGTGCCGCTGGCGTATTGTTGCATTAATGCGAATAACTCGAAGCCATTAATCACGTTTCGGTTTCTTTTAAATTTGTTAGCACATGAATATTCATACACCTTTGTGTATTTTCCGAAGCGTACATCTTATGTATTTTAATACCTTTTGAGCGCTTTGAATTCTACACCCGCAAATGCCTTTACGTTTTCTCTAATGCTTGTTTATGCTCATTGGTCAAATTTCTTGTTTAATGCAAATGGAAATCATTAAAAGTTGTGTGTGCATGCGCATTCTTTGAGTCATTTTTAATTTTGCACGGCATCGCATGCAATTTTCGCGAGACGCTAGCTGTCACGAGGGAAGAACACGAGAGCACTCCACTCACTCCGTACCACCATGCGGTGACCTCCGCATGGCACAACTGTGCGGTTTTTACCGCCATGTGAGGCAGCACTATCTTCGGGATTGGCCCTCCGTTGTGCAGCCGCAGAAAAAAAAAGAGTGGCTTGGTTCCAAAATAACTCTAAACACAATAAAAGCGTGCGACCAGTAAACAAACAATGAAGGCTGCATCATGCGTTGTACGTTATCTATGACGCGCTACAATGTGTGGCTATAGGGCCTGCTCCACCTTAACAGAAGGTCGGGGGCTTGACTCCCGGCGGGATTTCAATCTGGCCGGGATACGAAAACATTCGCAGTACCGCTCGAAAGGCGAAGCACCGATTGTGATAGCAAATTAATAAATAGTTGTGCGAAGTAAGGGTAGTAGTTTTATCGACCGTATGAACTTGGAAACAGTTGCTTACTAACTAAATTAACAATGATATAATGTGTAAGCGTGACTCAACGAGGACGTAGAAAGAAACAGACGCACAAAGAGTGCTGTCTATGTGTGTCTGCTGCTTTCTATGTCTTTGTTCAGACGCGCTTACACATTCTATCATGAACTCAAACCAACTAGCCCGCCAACGTGTTTTAACTAAATTATCCAGCACGGTGTCACGCTCGCACACTTAAACATGAACACATCTCGCTCGAAACGCGCCGAACCCCGCTGTCAAAATTCTGGAGTTGGGAATCGCGGTAGCAGCAAGCGAATTGACCTTCGTGCATCTCTCTCTTCAACGCGAACGAAACGTCGAAAGCTCAGCGCATGCGAAGTTACCGGAACTACGCACACTTTGCAAACATCGCAGATCGCTTTGAATATGAGGCCTGCGCGGGCTCGCGCTTTGGTGACGTCGTAGATCGCTTTCAGGACACACGAACGCCTGGAACGCGTTCCTACAGCGTTAGCTAAAGGCGTCTACTGCGGCGTCCGCGATTTGCTTGGCAAACGCCGTAGTAGACGCCGCGGTTGTCTCCACTATATACGGAGCTGCGGGCGAGGAGGCCATCGGGTAACATCGAGGCACTATAGTAGCCGCCGGAGGAAAAAAATGGCTGTGGCTTAGCTAAGGTTAAGCCCAGGATGCGAAGCATACTAGCCTTTATTTTAGTTGTTGAACCACTGTTTAGCTTGGCTAACTGCTGTTGCTTGGCTATATTTGGTTCGGCTAGAACAAGAAACAACTCATGCAGGCGAGCGCACGAGCTGAGACCCGGCTATGTAGCTACGCGGCCGCAAGCGAGCGCACGAGTTGAGCCTCCGCTTTTGCAGCTGTTATGACGTTATATGGTAGCTACGCGGCCGCGCGCGGCGCAGCAAGGAAGAGCGTGGTTGTGCGGCTAGTATGCTTCGCATAAAAAGCCCCTTCTCCCTCGCCTCACCCCCCTGCCTCGCGCGCCATAGGAGAAGGCACGCATCCGAACCGCGTTCCTCGCTCGCTCACGCGAGATTGAACCGTGTTCGCCGGCTCACCTTCACACGCTTTCACTCGTACGTAACATCACGGAGACGGCGACGCCGACGGCAGAAATGCGCCTGAAGTGTCCATATAATTGCTATCGCAATAAAGCGCTGCAATTTAAAGCATGTGCGCGTTAAATATTTCGCGCGGTGAAAATTATAGCGGAACCTCAACCGCCTTTGTCTCTCATATCACGGTTTTTGCTTTGTGACTTTAAACCGCATCAATTAGCTCGGAACGATTATCGGAGTACTCGCGTCCCGCATCTTTGAACGTTCTCCGTTCACCGAGATAGTAACTTTGTTATGGCTCTGCTTCCTTTCCCCTTGCCCCCCTCCTCTGTTGTGTGCGTGTGTGCGTGTGCACGTCTGTCGGTTTATTGCTAAATGGGCTTATCCCAGAGATTATGAAATCAAAAGTGGTATGCCTTTTTCTCCGGGCTTCGATGTCGGCACTTCACCGAGTAGGCAGTGCATGGTCTCCCGCAAAGCTGTGGCGCGGAGAACGAGAGCACCAAGAACATTTACAGGACAAACCACTTGGGAGATATTCAGCGCGAAGTCTCTACAATCGCGTGTGTCGCCAGCTGGGAGTGATCGATTGATTACGTGCTGGTCGGAGGTGTTGAAGCTTTAAACATGCAATGCTACGTTTTCATACTTCGCACCAATGCCTCCGCTCACAATGCTTCCTTCACCAATCACAAAACGTAGCATTCGCCTGCAAGTGTTCGCTGCATCCACGTGACAGGCCACGAGACCATTTTTAGCGGAAGGTGTAAACATTTACGCTAGCTGCAAATAAAATACAATTGTACGCACGGTGTTTCTCTTCGCATAGCAATTAAGTGAAATGACTCAAGCAAGTTTTGCTCAACGTAGATTCCAACAGGCGCGTTGTATCTGCCGTATGATTGAAAGAGTGTTGCGTTAAAGAAAATTTCCAGCGATTACGACAATCCCTAATGCAAAATGTGAGCGCAGTTTTATACGTGTTTTCATTTCGCCATATATTGAGGCAAACAATTTGAGGCTTAAATCACCGCACCGACTGGAAGTGGGCCAGTGTCGTCAGCGCCTTCGCAGAGGGAGGGGCAGTATGGCACCGCTGTCATGATGAGTGGCGTCGGAGACAGCTGTGGAAGAAGACGACGAACGCGCGAGCGGTGGCACGCGCGCGTTCGCGTGGTTACGCAGGTGCTGACGCTCAACCCAGGAACGGGCGCCCAAAGGGCAGCTGAAGAACTTAAAAAGAAAAAAAAACGGCGTTCAGCGAGTTAGTTTTTCACTCCCTGAATACGAAAATCATGATTTAATTAACAGGCCAGAAGTCACCGCTACTCGCTTTATTTAACAAAAACAAGCCTCGGCGTCTGTGGGAGACGCGGCGCGTCGGTTGACGGATTCTGATGGCGAAGGTGGTTGTGACGTCATCTTGGGTATCGGCGATATGCATACGTCAAAGACTTTCTGTCACAGAGGGAGGCGAAAATAAAATTTCTGGATGTAAAATCCCCTCCCATCACACTTGGGAGCAAGGGAACCCCGCAAGGGTCAGTTCTCTCGCCCTTCCTATTCAACATAGCGATGAGGGGTCTCCCAGCGGAACTCAATAAGATTAAATCGATTAAATTTAGCATGTACGCGGATGATATCAACATCTGGGTTAACAGTGGGAGTGACGCAGCCATCGAACTTAAACTACAGATAGCGGCGAATATGGTGGAAGAGTACGCGGCCAGCAGAGGCTTGGCGTGCTCACCACAGAAATCAGAGCTGTTAATCATTGAGCCAAAACATCAAAGGAGACACGCTGGAAGCAGCAGACCCATCACTGTTTTCGTAAACGGAAATGAGGTTCCCAAGGTGGAGGAAATAAGAATTCTGGGCATGTATATCCAGAGAAATGGATGTAACCTCACGACAATCAAAAAGCTAGAAGGATACGCGGCTCAGGTAACGGGGATCTTTAGGAGAATTTCACTCAAAGGCAGGGGCCTCAAAGAGAACAGCCTCCTCAGACTCATGCAAGCCTTCATTACCAGCCGTATAGCGTATGCCACACCGTATCTTGTGTTTAGACGAGAAGAAAAGGATAAAATAGATGCGATCATTAGGAAGAGCGTTAAGAGAGCCCTAGGGCTCCCAGACTCGACCTCGACAGACCTCATCCTCAAAATGGGGGTACACAACACGCTAGTTGAACTCACTGAGGCAGTACGAGTGTCTCAGTTGGAAAGATTAGGCCAGTCTAAAACAGGGAGAAAAATCATGGAATGGGTAGGAATTCAATGTGACAGGGGTGCCCCGACTGAAAAAAAAGACATTCCGTTGGACGTGCGTAAGCGCTTCCGAATCGCGCCCCTACCTAAAAATATGCATCCTATCTACAACAAAGAGAGGAGAGCTCACAGGGCTAAGGCTCTAGTAAATAAACTTAAAGACACACCGGCGCATAACGTAGCGTACGTGGACGCCGCTTGCGGCAGAGACGGGGCTGCGGTATCGACGGTGGTTGATGGCGACGGGTGCGTTAAGATAGCGTGCTCCACGTGCACGAGGGACGCCTGTACAGCCGAGGAGGTTGCAGTAGCGCTCGCTTGTGTGGGAACAAAAGCGGGAGTAATATTATGCGATAACAAATTAGCTATACGAAATTTTAACAAAGGGAGAATCTCGGAAGAAGCCCTCCACATTCTACTCAAAAACCCTCCCAGGAGGGACATAACTTTTATTTGGGTACCAGCCCATGAAGAAGTCCCAGGCAACGAAGCCGCTCATGAGCTCGCCCGAGCACTCTACCACCGGGCAACTCTAGAGCAGCCAGTTCCAGGGATAAAAGATGGCATGATCACGTACAGGGAAATTGTCGATCACTACAAAGCCGAAAGAAGAATCTTTCCACCTCCGCATCGGTCTCTCTCTCTGGAGGACGCTCGCATTTGGCGACGCCTCCAGGGAAATAATTACACATCACCACATTGGATCTACCTAACACAGACGAGGGACTATAACGACGCCCTCTGCAAAGTTTGTAAGCAAAAAGGTACGCTAGACCATATAATATGGGAGTGTGCTGGCTCCCCAGGGGCCAAGGAAAACATTGTCAGTAGAGAAGCCTGGGAGGCCTTGCTCCAGAGCGAGGCTGAAGACGACCAGCGTCGCGCAATCCGCCTGGCCGTTGAGGCCGTGAAGACTCACCGTCCTCAACGCGCGGGGACTGCTTCGTCCTCCTCCCCTACCTACGTGTAGGTTAAGAGACGGGCACCCCAGCTCGGTGGAACAATAAAGTTTTCAATCAATCAATCAATCGGCGAGGTGCTTGATTCGAATGGAGCACTCACGTGACCCTTGTATTGACATCACTTCGCGCCCCGTACGTCTTTCGCCGTCACGCTTGGCGCGCGAGTGGCGGAGGGACGGGGGGGCTTCAACGAAAATTTGAACGGCGATTGCAGCGCTGCTACGTGCATAATCGAGAAAACTGACTTCAGGAGTTGAATTGCACTGTGTGAGTATTTCAAACTACCAGTTTAATTAACGTTAATTATTTACGTTAAAACATGTTGGTTTTAACGTAACCGCTAAATTTAAGTACATGGTCGTCCAACTCGGCTAGAAAAAAGAAACAATTTTCCGCAGGAGGTAAAATGCTTCCACAGTGTCGAGGAGGTTCGAGAGTAACAAATACCATCAAGTCGTACCATCGCTTTATTGTCTTTCTGCGTCGACTGTCGAAGCGGGGAGGAACACAGTTGCTTCTTGGAAGACGTGTTACAGCTTTTCTGAACAGTCTCACCGTCACGTCGCTCCAAAATAGTTGCCATCGAGCGAGTGCAACCATTTCGTTTGTCGAACCGACGACGTCGAGCGGTTTTCCTTTCACATTCTCTCTTTCTGTTAGATCTGAGGTGGTTTCAATAGAGAAGGCCACTGGCGAAAGCCTTCAATGTGTATCCAGCGGTTAACAACCCGGCCAGAAAATAAGAGAAGAAAAAACAAAGAAAGAAAAGGAAAAGAAAGAGAAAAAACAAGAACTCAAAGAAACAGTGATGAAATAAAACTTGTAGTAGACGTCTCGTTCGCAAAGCCACGCGCGCGCTTTGAAATGATGAGCTATTGTGGCTGAAAAGAATTATTTCTGGCCGCACAGTATTGATAACATTTTGCCTATATCGTGGTTCGCGCATTGTATCTGTAAGCGAGTGGTACAGTTAGGGACGTTGCCCTCCCGCAAGCAAGCAAACAATCGAGCGAGCAAAGAAAACAAAGTGAAATCAACTATAAAAATACATCTACTCGGTCATTGTTGTCAACACTTGCTCTAACGGTCTCGAAACACGTTTTCCGAATCAGAGGATCGATATCCGGAGCGGTGTTTTGTGAGGATTCTTTTGCTCTGATTCTATTCGTTTCTTATCGTCCGGCCCGTTGGGTGCCTGATACAGGCGATAGCGGGAGACACTATGGAGTTTCGGATTGCGAAGCTTCCATAGTGAGCCACGCTTAGTCCGATCGCCCTTCCCATTAAATATTTCCTCAATAGGCCCCGAGACATAATTTAGATATATTATGGTCTCTCCTATAGAGCCAGCCAATCAATGTTGAAGGACAAATGAAGTACAACATGAAAGTGGCCTGTTTACAGCGTATACGACACTCGTATGAGACGGTCCAGGACAATGTAACGTGGCGCATACAGCAGCCCTCTCGCCTTTTTCGCAACGCTACGTTCACGAAGCTAACTATCAAGGATAACTTATATTTGTTGTATATGCACAGTCCCATGTTGGAACCGCGGCAGTGGGACGAAGCAAGCTTGCTGTGGGTGTGTGGTACTACTTCTGGTATCTATTAGTGCGTTTATATATATATATATATATATATATATATATATATATATATATATATATATATATATATATATATATATATATATATATATATATATATATACATATATAAAATTGTTTTTTATTTCATTGTTCTTGCTTGGGCAACGAATGTGGCATGTTAAGGAAGTCAGATGTAAGGAAGCCTACCTTTAAATTCTTCTACAAAAAATACATAAAGAAGGTAACAGAAAAGATCCAAAACGTTCACTCCTGCTCAAGAAGGCTATACGCACAAATGCAATGGCTATATCTATGAATTATATATATTTCTCAGCGGGCAATGACTTCGGCGAGTATATAGAGCTAATTACATGGCTCTTTTGTTCTGCAGCCGAGTCGTCTAAGTGCTCTCGCGATAAGATTTTATCTGTTAGCAATGGCTTGTGAATTTTTTAATTATAATAGCTGACAGGGCTATCTTGTGGAGCAGTTCTGATATTGGTGAGGCTTTGCTTGCGTAAAATTCTCTTAATATTTTAACTTCCGAGTATGTAAGTTTTGTGATTTCAATATATTTTTTTACACCTTTATCTGTTCACCTAAGGCTAACGAAGTCTATGACCTGATGAGAAACAACAGAAAGGACGTGACTGCGCGAAGCCTCGTTAACCTCTATACTTTACTCTTTTCTCTCTCATCATGACATTACCAAAGTGCTTCACATTTTAAAATGTGGCGACATTTCGCCTCATTACCTCTCTCCATGGTACACCGTGGTCTGAATGCTTAACTGCACTAAGTGCGTTCTATGTGTTTTGTAATTTGTCGTTGTTTTCTTTTATGTACGGCGGCTACACGTCGTGAGATAAGTTACAAACTTTTTAATAACTTGTGGGTGTGACTGTGCATGCGTAATTCGGGTTTGCGAGAATTTCGTGCATCGATTGTGCTGATAGCGCTGCTCCCCATGTGGCGAGACGACTTTGACTTGCTAGGTTTTTGTCGTAGCAAATTTATGCGCGTTCGCAGTTATGCTTAATTCAAGTTTGCAAGATAAGGCTGTTAGCAATAAGCGCGGAATTTCAACTTGATGCTTTGATCGACTAATTGACTGGGTGCAAAGTGTCATGGCAACCAAGTGACCATGACATATGCCACAACGGATTACTCCGTGTTACTTTTCATCGTCTGGGACTCTTTAAAATGCAGTCACAGCTGGTTACATGATTGCGCTTTTCTTTGTGGTTACATGATTTCGCTTTTCTTTCTTTTTTTGTATTCCTCCCATATCGCAATGTTGCCGGCGCGATGGGGAATCGAACCTGCTAACCCATGTTGTGCAGCAGAAAGCTATATATTTTGAGAGATAGCGTGTTTGCTGCCGTTTATAACTGTAGCTTAACGGGTAATCGAGACACAGCGGTGGTTTAAGGAGGTTAGCACTCAAATCAAAATTTGGTGAAATAATGCTAATGTCACAGTAGTTCACATAATTCTCCTGCGGCCCGAAAGAATACGTCACTTTTTCGGTTCTCGATCAGGTGCCTGCACGTAATTAGGCAGCCGTTCCTACATTAGTATGCCATATATAGAAGTGTTGAATAAAATAATAAACGTTAAGGACCCTTCGCGAGTGCAATGAAGCGTTAAACGGAGCTAAAGTTTCACTCTTTGTTAACGTATAGACGAATACGTTAAAGGCTTCATGAAAAAACTTCATTCCATTATGCAAATGTTATTTTGCAAGGTGAAAGCGTAGACCACAAGAGTATACACCTATGGAATACGTATAACTACAATCAAGTGGTCAAAGGGAATGGGAGGGTAAGGAAAAAAAAAATACAGAATTTGTTATCGTGGGCACCAATGGGAAATAGAACATCCATCATCGAAAAGAACCGCCCGCCTGAGACAGCACTTTGTAAATCAGCTTGCTTTGTTTAATTAAGTTGTTAGCGCCGATGGAAAGGCCTGACCAATGGGGGGATTGATTCCCGATAGGGATAGAGGCGGCTCGAAAGGACCGGATCTCGTGTGTTACGCATGTAACTCTAACGCGGTTGCTTACAACCTACTGCAGGCATCTGAAAATGCAATGCGCGAATTTGGCATAGATGACGTCGCGTAGCGCGTAAAGCGGATAACAGGTTCACATAACCGGCAGAATATTACTGGTATAGATTGCAAGGAAATGCAATTGCAGAATTAAGCATGCCGCATTGTGTGAAATGTAGTGATAGAGTAAGCATTTCTCAGGTGTAGAGAACGGGCGCTTAGCTTGATGGTGCTGGTGATGCTGATGATGAAGAAGGATGCTGTTGAATCTGTAGCACCATTTGAATATTTTTCAGGTGCTCGGGATAAGCAAAACGTGCAGGATTAACAAGCGTGCTCCTTAGACGGTACAAAGGAAGGTAGATGCTAGACAAGCGCTAATCACGTGCTTGTCTTGTGTCTGTGACTTCTTTGGTGCCGTCAAAGCTGTACGCTTGTTAAGCCTATAAATATGAGCCAACTAGCCCGGCAGCACGTTCTATTGGGTAAGCTAATATTAGTCATATGCGCATTCAGTTTGATCGCGCTTTAAGCGTTATTAGAAAAAGACGCCGGCCTCCTCTGCGTGAACACGTGTAATAAACGAATCGCTGGACTTTCCTTAAGCCCTTTACCGCTATGGGGCTTGACTGATCGGCCTTCGCTTTTGTCCTTGACAAACGACCTCCCCAATTCGCGTCTCGTTGGTCCCAGCGTTGGCGCGCGCGGCCTATGCGCTAAGATCCGACTGCGTTACAGCGTTGGTTATAAATACAGCCTCGGCTGCCGTCGTATACCCTGCGCAGGGTGTTTCTTCACTGTCGCGCGTTCATTGCCCACCACACAATCGATCAAAGCAGCGAGTTGGGACATAAGCCTTTGAGGGTTGGTCTCTGCAGGCCCGAATCTCGAAAAAACAAGAGAAACTCTACGCCTGAGCGATTGGGTTTGCGCCTGGCTCTCGTCATTGTCCGAGCCGAGGTCAACGGCATTCGACGACGATTGCTAACGCATTTATTCGCCGCTACAGTGCGCTTCCTCGCGAGCGCATCACCCCCCGGTTGTTGCCAACAAAAACGCCGCCATAAATTAGCGCGCAGCAGCGGTGCCTCCTCGTTGGTTCTGAAAGCGCCGTGCCGGGCGTGTACAATCGATCTAGAGTTCGTAAACCGCAATCCGATTTGGTAGAGAGAACCGAGGTGGGGGTTTGTGGAGAAGAGCGTTACCCCGAGAAATTAACGCCATAACGACAATACTATTGGGATAGTTACAGATTCACTTCAGGAATACGAGTCACACAGTGCGACGTTTGCTGTCGGCAAACGTGAGCTGTCCGCTGGAATATTGGCAACAGATTTCACCCGCCCGCGCTATTAGGAAACATACTTGGCAATGTTTAAGCGCAATGATAGAACAGAACAAACATAGTGTGGACTCTCACTCACTCACTCACTCACTCACTCACTCACTCACTCACTCACTCACTCACTCACTCACTCACTCACTCACTCACTCACTCACTCACTCACTCACTCACTCACTCACTCACTCACTCACTCACTCACTCACTCACTCACTCACTCACTCACTCACTCACTCACTCACTCACTCAGGCCCAAACAATGAAACGTTCCTTTCCTTCGAGCGCTTCCTAACCTTACGTGAGGCCTCCTTACAGCGAAGGACCGATGGAGGAAGCAAGCATACTCTGAAAGCTCCCTTCACCCGTCCTCAGGTAAGGAGCGGTTGCCGCCATGCCTGGGTTCGAGATTATCTCTTAAAAGCTTTAGGCGAACACCAGAACACCCCTATTCAATAAAAAAGGTTGTATCGTCGCACAATCTCTAAGTTGATGAGCTAATATAGAGAAGCGTGGACGCTATTTTTTAGTTTTGTTTACTAAATCTAAAGAAGCAGTGCATTACAGTGCGAAACTTGATGTGCTCCAGCAACGCTGGCACGCCGGCGTCGTGCAACGCCTAGCAACGCTTCCATGCCGCACGCGTGACTGAAACGAACGTGCCTGGCAAAACGTACCGTGCTCGCGCTTCTCCGAAGGTGGGCGACAGCACGCACGCGCAAGCAAACGTCACGTGGTTAAGCAGTGAGGCGAAGCGCTTGTTCAGGGCCAGGAGCGGCGTAAGGACGCATGAAGGTAGCTTGGCCCAAACAATAAAACGTTCCTTTTAGGGGTGTGCGAATATTGAAATTTTCGATTACGAATCGAATACGAATAAGGCGAAGAACTCTCTTCGAATATCGAATCGAATATCGAATACCTGTGTAGTATTAAAAAATTGCAAGAGAGGTAACAATAGCTTTATTACCCTTTTAAAAATAACATTGCATTTTACAAGGTTGCTTCAAATTAAAGAGGTACTCAATTATAGATAATGGACTCAGGTAATGCCCTCAGTCAGGTAAAACGCTTGTTACAGATTGTCGTGAAGGAAAATTAACTGCTCAATATGGCCAGAAAGTAAACGCTCTCTATGCACTGTCACATTTCTACCGGTAGAAAAGACTCTTTCACTAGGAACTGAAGTGGCAGGGATAGCCAAGTACTTCCGGGCGAGTGCACTTAAAAGCGGGTACCTGAAGCGGCCAATGGACTGCCACCACTCACAAGGATTCATGCCCCTTTCCAGAAGAGGCTTTTGCGCGTAGTCTGTAACTTCCCTCTCAGGGGCAGATGTCAAATGTGTCTTCTCTTTGTTCATCACTAGATCGTCAAAAGCATTCCATACACTCGATGCCACCAGTGGACACGAAGTCGACACTGGCACGGCGGTGTCCCCACGGTGTTCCACGACGGCTTCCTGGAGCTCCCTTGTCACAAGGTTTTTCAGCCAGATCATCTGACCAGATGCCTGATGAACTGTGGCCACAAAGCGCGGATCAAGAAACATGCCTAGGCTGGCCACTTCATCAAATTTCCACTCCGCACAAAGAGCCTTGATACATTTTGAATCAATGTTAGCAAACCCTGAGTTGCCTTTGCAACCTTCAAGGCAATGGGGCATTCCAAAAATAATTGGAATTATAAAGCTTGGCGAAAAAGAAACCGAAACTGATCATGTCTCAAATGCCTGAAGCAGATAGACTGAAACAGAGCATACAGATAATGGCAACTCAGGGTTGCAAAGGCAACCCTGAGTTGCCTTTGCAACCTTCAAGGCAATGGGGCATTCCAAAATAATTGGAATTATAAAGCTTGGTGAAAAAAAACCGAAACTGATCATGTCTCAAATGCCTGAAGCAGATAGACTGAAACAGAGCATACAGATAATGAGCGTATCATGCGAAGTTCTCAGTTAATAAACATGTTCTTAGGAGAATGCGGAGCAAGCATACAATTGGTTAATTGCTCAATTATTCGCAGTCTATCCGAATATTCGCCGTTTCCACCGTTATTCGGCCGTCCTCGGATATTCGTGAATTTCCGAACATGCATTTCTCGAATCGAATACGCTTCGAATATGGAAAATATTCGATTCGTATTCGAAATTCGGAATATTCGCACACCCCTAGTTCCTTTCCTTCGAGCGCTTCCTAACCTTACGTGAGGCCTCCTTACAGCGAAGGACCGATGGAGGAAGCAAGCGTACTCTGAAAGCTCCCTTCACCCGTCCTCACCTAAGGAGCGGTTGCCGCGTGCCTGGGTTCGAGATTATCTCTTCAAATCGTTCCGCGAACACCATTATTCTATTAAAAAATGTTGCATCGTCGCACAATCTTTAAATTGAATAGCTAATATAGAGAAGCGTGGACGCTTTCTTCTAGTTTCGTTTACCAAAGTTAAAAAAAAGTTGCGCATTACAGTGTAAAACTTGATGTGCTCAGCAACGCTGGCACGCCGGCGTCTTGCAACGCCTAGCAACGCCTAGCAATGCTTGCATGCCGCACGCGTGACTGAATCGAACATGCCTGGCAAGACGTACCGTGCTCGCGCTTCTCCGCAAGTGGGCGACAGTGCGCATGCGCAAGCGAATGCCACGTGGTTAAGCAGTGAGGTGAAGCGCTCGTTCAGGGCCAGGAGCGGCGTAAGGACGCATGAAGGTAGCTTTGGAGCTACCTTATGCTGAGGAAGCACCAAGGAAGCCTTCACCGAGGGCTCCTCAGTAAGGAAGCTTTCAGAGTGACATAAGGTAGCCTCACCCCAATGAAGGCTTCCTTAGTGAGGTAAGGAAGATTTCATTGTTTGGCTTCTTATGCTAAGGAAGTACCAAGGAAGCACCAAGGAAGCCTTCACCGAGGGCGCCTCAGTAAGGAACCTTTCAGAGTGACATAAGGTAGCCTCACTGCAATGAAGGCTTCCTTACTGAGGTAAGGAAGATTTCATTGTCTGGCCCTCACTCACTCACTCACTCACTCACTCACTCACTCACTCACTCACTCACTCACTCACTCACTCACTCACTCACTCACTCACTCACTCACTCACTCACTCACTCACTCACTCACTCACTCACTCACTCACTCACTCACTCACTCACTCACTCACTCACTCACTCACTCACTCACTCACTCACTCACTCACTCACTCACTCACTCACTCACTCACTCACTCACTCACTCACTCACTCACTCACTCACTCACTCACTCACTGCCGAAAGCTTGCTGTGCATGTGTTTTCTATCGTTTTCTTGCCTGACAAAGTACTCAACCCGCACTTACCCTTTCATTTGTGCAATACGCTTCGATCGCGGAAGAAATTACGCGCAGAAGAATCAGGGAAGAGCGAAGAGGAGACCCGACAGAGGAGCGTCATGTGCCCTCGCGTCGGATGTTCATTTCTGCCCCAGAGGCGCGACAAGCGCTGTCTTCGCGGAAACAATTAGTCGGGCCGACGCACATAATGTAAAAACCGACAGAACGACTTTTCTCTCCGAGTCTGAGAACCGCGAGCACTGGACAAGGCAGCGCTGCCCCCACGGTTGGGAGGCGGTCCCTCTCCCGATGACAGTGCGGTGCATGGCCCCGTGGCACGACTTCCTTTCTCGACTCGGCGTGCCGTTCTTAATCAGCGGGGTCATCCATCTTGGGCAGGCGCTAAATCTCGGTGAGAGCACCCGAGGATGCCGCCCTCTCCGCCGTCCGCTTTCCATTCTCATCCCGTCTGATAGGAGGCCACACCGCAGCCTTTTTATGTAACCTCTAGGTTTATGTTTTTGGTTATGCCTGCTCGCAAATATGCTCTGCAAATTAAAAAAAGAAGAGGCGATATTATTTCGCCCTTCTTTTTTGGAATAGGTGTGTTTCGAATCTATACATTTATTATGATATCCCGTACTATGTATGTGTAGCCGAAGCCGGTCAAGTAACCAGGCCAAGTCAATCTGAATTAGGGAATTTTGTCGGTGCTCTTTGCCATCTGTAGATTGTACGTATGCGAAATAGAGTTCAAATGTTCAAAAAGTGGCGTCAGCAATTCTACAGAGCGATCATGCAAGATGGATTTTGAATGCACGTATGGTGGACGAAATTTTGAGAGGTACGCGCATAAAAGGGCTACAAGCCACTATCGTCAGCCTCATTTATATCTACTGCAGGGTGGAGGCTTCTCACATCAGTGTTCAATTATAACATGACAAGTATAGGAAGCATAATGACACCTAATTGATTTTGTAGTAGGCAAAATATTTATAAAACTGTGGTGTGTAGTTATCACGAGCCAGTATCGTAAAGCAATAAGAAAGTGATAAAACAAATGTTACGTATTTACGTGAGTTGACTTTAAGTGTTAGTGTCATTTCGTAATTTATTTTATTTTCACAGCTTTCTATTGCATGTAATTGGAATAGGCGGTGCCACTTAGAGACACCAATATCTCCTAAATATCATGTATAATAACAAAGATATCGCAATGTTTTAGGTTGCTGTTAAATTTTACAAGACTTCAGTAACTTGGCGGAAACAGCGTCAAGTCCCACATTCATATGGCGACACAAAACAGTAACGAGGGGCGAGCACCACAGCTTGTTACCTCCGTTCTTCAAATCACTAGGACGTGCAAATTCTTACGAAACGATCTACGGACGGCCTGTTCAAGTGGACAAGACGTCAACTAGCTCACTCTTTTGAATCAGGCCAAGCAGAATCGCCTTTTTACTGGCCAAGTAGAGACACTTGAAAATAGCAATCGTGGCAATGGTTGCGAGGATGGTGGAGCCTGTGCATGCACTTTGGAAGCCACAACAAGAAATACCCTTTCGGACAAAGGCGAGATCGCGTACACCGCAATGCAGATGTTAAATAGTACTAAAGGGGGCGCACTCTAAATAAGATATTCCTCCAGAGAACATAAAATGCTTGGCGTTTCTCTTGTGCATTCGAGAAATGTATGAACAAAAAGAGCATTGCAGCCTGGCGTATAAATGACGGTACTGAAAGATGTATAGGAAACATACGCAAAAGATAAGGCGAGTTCGTGGTTCCTCAACGCTGAAACCTTCTAGACACTTCTTGCTTCGTCGTCTTGCTCTGTATTAACGTGATAGCGGTAATGGCCCCGTGTTGCAGTAAATCCGGTGTCGGCGTCCGGCGTCGGCTTTCCTGTGAGCGGAAATTGCCATGTACATTCGATACAGCACTAAAGTTCTATAACGCTCATACCTTGTCCTACATTCCTTGCGAAGTTACTTTTAAGAATTTTGAGAATGACAGCCAAGAAACAAATGTCATGAAACACCGACGGCGCATGCCTTTTATGTTAATTCTAATCAGACTGAAATAGTAAAAGTGCGAAACAATAACAGAAGATTGGCCCACGCAAGCGGCCGCGTTTCTACCAAAAAAGCTCGCCTTCGTGCATAGAGTTCGCCGCCAGCGTGTCTCGGTAAGCATTACGGTTAGATAAGCTGCAGTTGCCGGGAAGCGGGAGAAGCGCAGTCGGGGATCTTTGAATGCTGTGGCGTTCCGCTATTAAAGGCAAAGCTTAAGCACCCCCCAAATTTTTCCCTGCATCGATATCGATAGCGTGTCAAATAAAATGTATGCAGATCGCACCCGCTGTGGTAATCGATGAAAGCCAAGCTATGACCAAGCTATCGTGAGCCAACAGGGCAAAGCGGCGCATTACACATTGAGACGCGCTGCAGATTTCTGTGAGAAGCGCGTCCCTCAGCCCCCTTGGTTGACCTTGCAGGTCAAGTGTAAATTTTATTGCGCAATAAAAGGGTGTTGAATTATCAAGACACGGCGAGCTCGATCTTGTAAGAAACGCGCCACGGTACCCGCCGTGGTTTCTCAGTGGCTACGGTGTTGGGCTGCTGAGCACGAGGTCGTGGGATGGAATCCCGGCCACGGCAGCCGCATTTCGACGGGGGCGAAATGCGAAAACACCCGTGTATACTTAGATTTAGGTGCACGTTAAAGAACCCCAGGTGGTCGAAATTTCCGGGGCCCTCCACTACGGCGCGCCTCATAATCAGAAAGTGGTTTTGGCATGTAAAACCCCACAATTAAATTAATTAAACGCGCCACGGTGCGATGAGAGACGCAGATAGAAATTTATGGGAAGCGTTCATCGCCGAACTTTGCTGCGCATCTTTAAAGGTGTTGCTATGCGACGCAGCTAATTAACGAGCTAATCAACTCAAAGTGCTGGCTTTGAAATGACCTCTCCGAAATAACCCTGGTTGGTATGAGCAAGAAATGAGGTCGCCGTTGTTCCTTCTGGCCTCATAACGATCACTTGAAGCAGTCGGTGTGACCGAGATTAAGCCTGTTCGGGTGTGACAAATGCATGGGCTCGTTTCCGCGTCAAAAGGTTCGAATGATCACAGCGGCCCGTATATTTGGCCATAATCGAATATTAGAAGGACACGAATTCAAATTTTAGAATCTAATATTACTTCGATTTCAAGCACAAGTAATCGTTTCGCATTTGACGTTTCAGATACTTGGCACCCCTAATGATCTCAACCGTTTAGCGCTAGCGCTATACGAAGTGCAGTGTACAATGCCCTACCGACATAGCGGCTAAAATCGAGGGAAGCTGAAAGCTTATACTCGTTCATATATGGAAAGGTCGCGAGGGGTCATGGTGAGACCGCGTTGACCGCGACCGAGCGCCTTGCCGAACACCGTGGCCCCGCTAGCCCCTTTCCGACTACGCCTCCGCGTCCGGGGTGCAGTTCTTAATCAGCGGGGGTCATCCATCTCGGGCACAGGCGCCAAATCTCGGCGCTCGCACCAGTGGGGTCTCTGTTCCCGTGCCACTGGCGCGGCCCTGCGGCTCCTCCCACGCCGTGGTCCGTTGAGCACGTGCTTCCCTGCTTTTATGGCACGAGCGCAGTGGCACACAATTTGGGGAGCGCTTCTCGATCTATTCTCCCTCACTGTTGTGGACATATGAGTAGATGGCACTCCGGCTGGTGACCTTCCCAAGAACAACCCTTCGGAAGTAAGCGACCTATGAGAGATCATAAACACGGTTTGAGCTCCTTCCATCATTGAAGGACTGCTGCCTGAGAAATGAACTCCTTATTCAGGAAGAAGTCAGGAAGAAGTCGAGTTTCGTAGGTCGCATAATTCGCAGGACACATAACCCACGGCCTCTGGCAGCCTCTGTACAATGGATAGCTCAATGGTAGAGTATCACAGACGTAACGACAAAACGTTGGGATCGGCTCCAACCTGCAGCGAGTTGTCTTTTCGTCCACTTTCATTTCTATCTTCCTCGTTATTTATACATTTAAATGAAATCAACCAGTTAATTTTCCTGTCTTCATTGTGAGTTGGCTTCGTGAGGTTGTAACTAACGAGAAAGTCAATCCTTTCGGTTCCCCTTGTTTTTGTCTACTTCCTGAGGTAACAACCTTCACACACGAGGATTTATTGGCTAGTGGCTTGGCTCCTTGACACCTGTGGTTGAAAGTGATGTTTCGCATTCACAGCCAAAGCCGTTAGTGGCGCTGACTAGCACTCTAAAATATAGGTTTAGTACACTTACAAAAATACTAAAAAACGAGAGAAGGAATATCGGCTGCTGTATAGCTCAGTTGTTAAAGCACCGAGGACTTTAATGCGGAGGTTTTGGGTTCGGCTTCTGCCAGCAGCAAGTTCTCCTTTATTGCGATTTAATTTCCAATTTCTTTGTTAGTTTTGTATTTCAATAACAACATGCACGCAGTTCATTTACATCACGCTTTATCTTCTTTGTTTGTCGGCTTCATGCGGTGGCTTAATAGAGTAACAGAACCGGGGAGAGGGGGAACGAAGCGCAGTCCAGGGGCAGCAGTGTGGTGAGATTCTGAAATTAGCGTGAATACGGTGGGCTTTGTTGACGCAGGGCAGTCGTAATTAGGAATCTCGGGGGTAAGCATTGGTCTGGTAGTGGAGTTAATAGGCTACAATTTTGATGAGTTTTGTTACGCCCTTGCATGCTAAGAGCAAATGATATGTCCGGTGCATATAAATGACACCCCAAATGAAGCTCTAGGCCCTTTATCAGAGCCCAAAAAATTGATTCAACACTACTATAGGCGTTCGATAGCGCTATTGACCGTGCAATAAATCTGACATGTTTGTTGCACTGTGTCCGCCACGGTATCTCAGTATGGCGTTTACCCGGCGAGCACGAGACGGTGTTCCCCTCCTTCTCGTGTGCTCCGTCTTTCTGCGTTACAGTTCAAAATGGTCAACCTATACCAACTTGCCTAGTTTTATGTTTTGCTAATGAGATGGTGTGTTTGTTTCGCCTTCATGGGCAGTTACAGTTGGGTAGCCAGCCGGTACTTACACTGGCTAACCTTCCTGTCTTTCCTCCCATTTGTCTCCTCTCCTCCTACACTTCGCTTACGAGCAACGCTTGCGTAGTATGATCTTGGTAAGGTTTAAGAACTCCTCGCTCGAAACAGAGAGCCGGCATATCCTAATGCGGTGTCTCTCGCAACTTGCTTGGCGCAAGTAGAACGTTTAGCAAGGTGGCAGCATGAAGCAGCGAGCGGCACGGCAGACCGGATCAAATGACATCGTTCCCCGGAAGAGGCTGAGTACTGCAATGGGCAGTGCGTCGGCTCCTCCTGAAATTACTATAATCCGCGTATGCACTAACGTCGTGAGTGTGTGTGTGCGTGATTACGAAACTGGGGCTCTGGAATCGCTGTAGTCAGTCTTATACTTTAGCGCAACACGTGACTGATACTGCTCCCCACGTGGTGAAGACAAAAAAAAAAGAGCGTTGAGTTGAGGCGTGTTAGTGAACACGCCTCACCTCGGTTTGTGAGCAGTTAGCGAACGTCGCGTCCCGCGGTCTCTCGATGTCCTTGCGCATGAAAAATAATTTTCAACCCCAGAGTAGCGGTGGGAAACGAAGTTCATTTCCTGTTCATCCAACGCTCATCGAGAATCGCCTTGCGAAAGCAACCATGTCGTCGAGTGTCTCCAATGGCAAGTCCAATGCTCCTGTCCGATTAAAGCACACCTGCACAGAGAAGTGGGCAATCACAATTACATTCACGAACGAGGACAACACAGCCTGAGAGTGCATCAGATTCACTTAGCAGTGCACCGACGTGTTCACCTGATGAGTTACATCTAGTGCCGATATAAGACATTTGCCCAGAGTGTCAATGATCTGCATAAAAGTCCGTGTAAGCAACTGGCGCTTGAACACAAGATTTTGTATTCAAAATTTCACTTGCACCTCTTTGACGTTTCTTTTTTCTTCTGTGGACGTAAAAATGCTCGAATCTATGAAAACCGTGTCATTAAATGTGGGCTGTCACATCTCACACGGGGTCCAATTAAGAGGGAAACTTACCATCTACCGGAAAGCAGCGCGAATCATGCAAATTCGTTGGTCGTTGGCTATGTGGCACTCGGTATGTGTCGCTCTTCAATGAACCTCTTTGACGCCAACCTCGATCACTGCGTAACGTGCCACTGGGTGTGTGTGGCACTAATAGGTGGCGCTCTTCAATGACAAAAAAAATAATAATAATCCTATAATATTTCTCCGGGGCTGGGCGAAATCGAACCCGCGTTGTATATTATAGACAATCTTGTCCGCGTATATATTCACCCACGCCGAATATATATTCACAGCGCCGCCGCTAGATGTCACAGCATGCCCAGAGATAGGTAGGATATCAGGCAGCATAGTAGCAAGAGCTTGGTGGCGACACCCACCGCCCCGCTTCAAAGGGGACGCTCATAACATCCATCCATCTATCCATCCATCCATCCATCCCATCCATAGAACGCGAGAGTGGATCAAGCTTCCCTTTACATACACCCCTCGTACACGACATATTGCGACGGTGGCGTTGCGCGGCTTCTCGCTACGTTGCTTCAATGCGAATCGCACAGATGTCGGCATTCATCGTGAGATGGGTTCTGCCGAAAAATTTTAGACCGTTTTAGCGCACTTCAAGTGAACAGCCGGTAACGGCAATCGTGTTTTCCGAGAACGCGTGCTTTGCAAAAGGTACGTGTACTTGCCAGCGCCTAGTGCACGGCGTCCAAGAGTCTGTCGGTGTCTCCGAGCACTGTGTAGAACTGCGAGCTCTGCAGAGACCGTCCACGTACGTCAACGTCCGTAAGCAAGTTAGGGAGTTGCATGCATTCTCTCACCGTCCACTCATTTTCAATCTTTCGTGCGCTTTGATTCGCACGCCACCTACCTTGTTTTGGGTGGTCTTCATTCCGCACTCGAGAACCTACAGGACCGTGAAACTCTGGTTAGGCAGAAACATACGAGGCTAGGCAGACATTACGCGACGTTTGCAGATATTCTCAGTTAGGGCGTAATAAATAACAGAAATTAGGAAAGACGGGGGTCATTTATGGGTACAATTTTAGCGAAAGTCTCGAAACGTCAACCACGTGCTTACCTTATCAGTTTTGTCAACATCATACAGGCACTCGTCCGGTAGCTTTACATTAGAAGTCAATAAATAGCCTTTTGTTTTTAAGTGGATGCTTTAGCTCGGGGACTCCTACCTGAATACAGGGGAATCGAGGAATAACTTTTCTCGGCAACCACTGCACGATATTTGATTAGGCTTGTTTTATGTATTAGAAACAGTTAAAATATAATTGCTATAGCAAGCATATTCTATTGGGAAATAAGAAAAACGAAATATGATACTATCAAGTTGACAACTTTGTAACTCCGCAATGACAAACAATACATAGCAGTTTTGTAAACTGCAGCTAATAATCCTCCTAAAGCGGGCAAAATTAATACATTTACTCTCACTGAAATATACCGCTAATTTTTGAGTAGGACTTTGCGAATGCTTTCCAGGCATTGTAACTATGTCACGTAAGCCGTAAATATATATATATATATATATATATATATATATATATATATATATATATATATATATATATATATATATATATATATATATATATATATATATATATATATATATATGTATAAATTTCCACCCTTAGATGCTCTAGCGAATGCAGTTGACAAAACTGCAATATCTGTTTTTGATGCAGAGTTTCGATTTTCTAAACTTCGTGCTTTTATTTTTTTCGATCTTGCCAATTATTGGCAAATAAAAAAATTGCAGGTCTTAAATCAATTTTTTTTTTAAACTTACCAATTAAAAGAAAAGTTTACGAAAACTCACAAGAATGTAACTTTCTTTCAATGGCAACAAATGTCATTCAAAAAAGTTCAGCGGTAGTTATGCTTATGCTTTACATATATTTGAATAGGGAAATTGGAGTTTGCCTCGAGCTAGAGCTTCCCTCTACGCCTACTTGTACTTTCATTTTTTTCGCGATAATGTTTTTGTAGAAAATGCTAAAAGAAGAAGTAGTTTAATGACTGGAAAATGTAGGGAGGTCGGCCGAAAAAAAAAATTCTAAAAGACTGGAATCATACTGAAGCAGCTACACATCTCTGATCACCATGGCAGAGTAATGATAATTACCATCGTTTTGTTTTTGTTCCGCGATACGACCACGTTTGCCCCTCATATATAGAAAAAGTAATCTTTCTCAGCTTGTTCAATTCCCCCTAAACTGTGCATTCAATATGTATGCTACCCGAGGCGCCGCTATGAAAAATGAACATGATGTTGGCTCCCCGTTTTCATTTTAGTCCTTGTTCGTTACGCAATCCAGAGCACATATGCGTTCCTCAACTGCAGCGTCATCGCTTCTCTACGACGACATCGACAGCAAGCATTTGCACATTGTACAGGAGGGTACAGAAGTAACTGGAACACAGTAGCTGTGGCCGGACTGAATCCCACTGCCCTCTAGCAGCCTTGGAGGGAAACTATATAGGAATCGGATCCCGCATGCGCGCCTGCCGGTGCTGATAGCCGTTTCACACCGTCGATCTGATTCCGAACGTCTTTCGCAGCTTCTACAACTGAGCTCTATATAGCTAGCGTGACGGTGCTGATAGGATAGGTACACTCGCGTGTGTCACAGGGGCGTTTGTCTAGCACGTGCGAACTACAGGAACAGCCGCATAAGTTTCGAACGACACTGTGATCCGCGGGCAAGGAAACAGAGAGAGGTGGGGATCGGCCATCACCACCGGCCTGCACGCATGCGGGATTCAATCACTAGCTTCCGTCGGAAGCTGCTAGATGGCACTGGTATCTAGTTGAATTAAATGTGTGGTGTTTAGTGGCGCAAGGGCCAGGTACAGCCAAAGAACACCATGCCAGTTGGTATGTACAGTTAGACCACAGCTCCCGTGTAACAATTAATTTTGTTCGCACCTGTAGGTCTTTTGCTATAGACAGTTGAAAATAGAGTGCTGTAAGGTGGTAATGGCGGGCGCAGCAACGGGTGGATTTAGCCTGGCGATCAAGGCCGGCTATTTCTGCGCCAGGAACGTACTCCGTCACTGCGTGTGGTATCACTACTCGTGAAGTGTATTTTCTAATATGAGAAGTCTTCTACCTTTCCTATTATAAGCCCAATACACTAAAAAAGATAATGCAAGGATAAGCAAAGAAACATTCCCAGCGAATAAATCAGTTAAAAACGAGAAACACCGGCTTTTGGACATCTATGATCATAAGTACGGTCTCCTCCCCAATCTCGAGAAGCTAAAATGCACTGTCACCATTGCAGTACCAGTGCATCGCAGAACGCGTATAATACGTATGAAGGGTGTCCCCCTTTTCATGGCATATCTGTAGTAGAAACGGCCGATCCTTACCATTTGGTGAGGCTTCTGATGGAAACCTTCCTTTATCTTCTCATTTGCTTCACCAATGCAGCTGTTGTATGCGGCGCAGACAAGCGACACCCTCTAAGTGATTTAAGAATGAGATAAAGGCCAAATGACGCTAACATTAGAGATTGAGCACATTGTTACACTTACCTGTCCATGTTATGATCAGACAGTTCCTTTATTGATAGCACATCTGGGCGAGCGTTTTCACTGAATAGTTTTCACAACCTTTCAAACACTTTTTATTAATGCGTTAGCATTAATAAAAAAAGACGCAAATTTGGCAGCACAGCACACATTGGAGCAATGTGAGGCGCGACTGTCCAGCTATGACCGGGCCGACCAGCAATCGCTGATCGACCAGGTTGGACGGGCGGCTAAGGTCAGTGGGGCGCTCGACTAGGGCTCTAGCATGAGAATAATCTATTTTTATCATTGAATAAAAGTTTCTCCTCTCTCCGTCTCCTTCTCTCTCCGGAACAACACCTTGCACTGTCGTGAACGTGATTTGAACCGTGGATCCAGAACCTCAAAGAATTGCGACGTAATGCTAAGCCATGATTATCACATTAACGCTAAATCGCTACTAATTATATTTATTACTTATGAGAAGTATTCGAAGGAAATGTTTAAGAGAAAGCAATAGCAGGCAGGGGTAACTTACGTAAAGCACCTCGCAACAGGCTCCATTATTTCTACCTGAAAAAACTGGCGTACAATCTTGGAGACCATATGGAAAAGGCCAGCCGAGAGAAGGAAAGAGAATTTGAAAGGCCTACATTCTTTCCACGCTCTGAAACGTAAATAGGAAATACGCTGCTATCTTTTAGAATTGTTTCACGTTTTAGTGTTTATGGGAGAGTACAAAAAAAATCGGTAAGAAAGTCAATACGACGATGTCAGAGTCCGGCAACATCAGAAATGTCGTAAAAGGGATAGGGGACGATGCTTTCAACACGCCACTGGCCAAGAATCCTCAGTCCGTGACAGACATCATCACTCTACGCCCAAGCTACGAGGAGCTACGCAGGCAACGCTCGTTGACACGTCGCCTTTCCTCGCGCGGCGACCTCATTGCTGGTTTGGCTATACTATCTCCAACCAGTCGGCGTTGCTTGTTGAAATGAAAATCGGGCCATCTGCCGCGCAGGGTTTATCTCTGGAGGCTGCCCTTGGTTTCGAACAGACTAGTAGAGCGGACGGTGCATGTGGTATAGACAGAGCCGTAGTCGCAGAGACAAAGAGGCGCCTTGAATGCTGGCGAGCGGCACTTGCGGATGGACCCCAATGACTGCTTATCAGTGCAGCGCATTCTCTCCTTTTCTCTTCTTTCTTTTGGTGTTCTTTCCTTTTCCTACCTGTGCCTGCTTTGCTCGATAGGTAGGCAATAGAGCGTCATTCTGGCTTGGGCGTGGTTGCCACGTCCACCCGATACAAAGGGTTGGCCACAATATCATCATCATCATCATCATCATCATCATCATCATCAAAGCGTTCGTTCGGACGCCGTTCGTTCGTTCGTTCAGTTGGACGCCAGCTCTCCTTGATATCCTTCGCTCAGCCGCCGCATCTCTAACAGCCTGCATCGAATTCTATTTCTCCGCTCAGTCGCGCGATAAATAAATAAATAATATAGCTTCAAAAACGTTCGAGCTGTAAGGACGCGGAACCAGAAAAGAACGTTGATATAGTACTTAGCTAGGAACGAACATGCAAAGTTTGGAAGGCTTGGGTACAGACTAACAGATTTATGCTCTTGAAGGGCTCTAACTTGAAAAACATGATGGTTCTCTTCATGCGACTGCTCGCGCTTTGTTTCTAAAATGGCTGCTCCATATGTTGCCGATGTAAACGCGCATTTCATAATAATAATAATAATAATAATAATAATAATAATAATAATAATAATAATAATAATAATAATAATAATAATAATAATAATAATAATAATAATAATAATAATAATAATAATAATGTTCACTGTAGGTCGAAGGCCTCTCCTAGAGGTCTCCAATTACCCTGCCTTGCGTAATTTCGTCAAGTGGTGAGTAAATGGCATAAACAGGCCCGTGACAATTGGCTAAATATGAATACATAATTGGCATACGATCGAGCAGGAATTCTAAAAATATAAAACAAGATTATTTAAATAACCCCAAAATGCTTTGAATGGCGCCGCGTCGTTCCTTCCTGGAATTTTCTTCCATGTTTAGTCGTTGCAATATTACAATATTGGAAATAAGTTTTATAAAGCGACATATCGCAGAACACATTGCTTTGATATATTAGGATTGAATATTTTGTTATATATAGGCACCAATAGGCGGAGGGTAATAGGAAATAGGGGTAATAGAACAGGGATAACTGGGCCTTCGTCCTGGCAGTAGACATAAAGTAGGCTGATGATGATGCTGATGATGCTGCTGCTGCTGCTGCTGCTGCTGCTGATGATGATGATGATGATGATGCTGACGATGCTGATGAGGCGGAGATTCGACTGTAGAGACAGGCCCCAGAGGTGATAGTCTAAGTACCGTATTGTGCAATGTTAAGGCGCATCCAAGGGCGGAAAAAAGCTTTAGGACAGGAAATAATGTCACTTGGAACTAGTTTATTGAAAGCAGATGGGGTCACATTTATAGGAAAAGGTGGCCATGTGCACAAGTACGCTTGCGCAAAATACTCAATGTTTGCATTGTTATCCAAAACATAAAGTGCAGAAAATGGCGTTCACGTCTGCCTAAAGCCACAGACGTATCGCTGTCACAGACGTCATTTTTCATGTTGGTGAAATAAGCCTCCATTAATTCCCGCGTCAAGGAATGTTTGCTGTTCCCAAGAATGAGGACATGGAAAGGGCCTGAATCACACGTTCAGGGGTCGCAGTGCATATATGTAAATGTGCATTAATCTTATTCTTGACAGACTGCTCGTGTTTATTTGCCCTATCGTTGATGCAACGGCCTGTCTGGCCGATGTATACCCTGCCGAAATCAAGTGGAATTTCGTACACCACACCGACCGCGCAAGTCACACACGGCCTTGTACGATGTTTTACCACAAAGGGTCAATTTATGCGGGTCTGAGATGCGTGGGCACAGGCCAGCAAGCACAGGCCAGCCAGCCGAAAAAACAGCAGGTTTTTTCGTACCTATCGGCCACTGTATTTAAATTGTGGGCCACTCTTTGCATCTACGGAACAACCTGTGAGATTTATTCCACTAGCGGCTTGGTTTTCCGCTTACCCTTCGTTTTTTTTAAGGAGAGTTTCCGCTACTGCAACCGTAATAGAACAAAGGTATCCTGCTGAACGTAGCCGTGCGACCTGACAGTCAAAGATCTTTTGTATTTTCCGAGAACAAGACCTCACCAACGCCGCCTCGAGACACATGGATGCTATTGCCCTTTCAAAAAGTTTAGTATGCGCCGAGTCGAACGGTAAGAGCTCTTTGCGTGAGCTCGGGCGGTATACGCCCAACAAATATGCCATTCAGAAAAGAATAGACTTAAAGCTAAAAACTGCAGTTTGGCATTTAAAGGAAGCTCATGCGTAAAGAAAAGCCATTTTCCATGTCGTCCAAATAGCGCTAAAAGTCATTCCACTTTATTAGCGGTCGTTGCAGAAAGGTTAAATTTTAATAGCACCAAAAGATCTTCCACATACCCAAAACCTTACTGCACTTTTGCACCGTCAAAGGTAAAGCCAAGTCTTGGTCAATAGCAGATAAAAGTACGGCACATAAAACTGGCGCGACACAGGAACCGCTGCAAATACATTTACAATGAATGCAACCACAATCATGTGAAGCAAGAATCAAAGGAATATAATATTCAAACAAAGTTATAAAGTTATCAACAGCTATTCTTGCACCCATCTCAAAGGCGAGAACACCATTCAGTTCGATGCAGGCCCGAACTATCGGAAACAGTTCTGTATGTGGGATTGAGCAAAACAAATCTTCGATATCCACTGAGCAGGCAGACCCACCGTAGTCCAGGTTCTTGCAGACAGGGTGAGACATCTGTTGAATTATTGGTAATAAATGGATCACCCACATCCAGTGCACTAAATGCTTTAGTAAATAATGGCTAACGTTTTGCTGTCAACGCTCACGCTTACTAAAGGTGCACCTAAATGGCATATCTGGCTTGTGGGTTTTTACAGTAAAAAACACTGACCAGGAGGTACGATTAGAAGCATTAGCAGCTTTTGATAATTTCTCGAGATGCAACTCTTTACATAGCGCTATGGCCTTCGCCTTTACCTTATCTATGTGGCTCATTGCTTGGGGATGAAATTCTTCGTGATTGCGTGTGGCAAAAAAAAAAAATGTACTGTACCTTGCCAAAGTCCTTTTTGGGCGTGAGCGAGGCCATTTTTGCAAGTTCTTTACTGCAGTCTTTCATCACTTTCCCGAAGTTGGCCCTCGCTTCTAGCACACGCTTTCCTGATACTGCAACATAAGGTGTGGAGCGCCATGTTTCACAATACGAAAAGAGATCATTTTAGGGACTACGAAATATTTAGTAATTATAATCGTCGAGGTAATTTTTGCTGGTAGATGTTATTTCTGACAAAAAAAAGAAAGAAAAAAAGGTACAAGCCAGGAGAGCGAGCGAGAGATATCAAAGAGTGGAAAGGCAGGGAGGTCAACCAGACGAGCGTCCGGTTTGCTACCCTACACTGGGGGAAGGGAAGGGGGGAACAGAAAGAGGAAAGCAGAATAGAGGGAACACTGCCTGTGCACGCAGCAAAGCGCCTGAAAATCAGTCAAGTCAAAGCAAGTGCTCCGTCGGTACGTTAGGCTGCCGTCATTCTGCTGCCTGAAGCTGATATTGGTGCTTCATAGCTGATGATGCCCGTTGATTGTCACCAGGGAAGACCAAGGAGCCGGTGGGCGTCAGCAGTACGTTGCAGTGCGTGACAGTATATTATATTTTTAAGCTAAACACCAGCCGTTCTGACTTCAGTGCGAATATAATGATGACAAGCTGGTGACAAGCCAGGAGACGCACAGCAGCGCAGCACCCCTGACGCATTACGATTAACAGAGTCGCAGTTTTAGTCATTCTGCGGGTTGGCTGATTGATTCGTGGGGTTTGACGTTCCAAAGCGACACTGAGCTGTGGGCTATGAGAGACACCGCAGTGAAAGGCTCCCAATTAATTTTGACCATGTGGGGCTCGTTAGCATATACGTAAACACATGTGCACGATAGTTGCATTTAGCTCCCGTCTAAATGTGCGTTTCACTAAAGAGCAAATTCGCACTCTTCCGAAGGAGAATCAACCTCCGGGAATATTTTTTTTGTCGTAGTTACTGAAAGGATAAATAGTGAGCTACGGCTGTAGCGAAGATACTGACATAATAACTATTTTCTCCCGGTGCCGACGATTTCACTCTAACGAGGTTCTACTGTATTTGGAGACTCACAGATACTGATCTGCTTGCAGCTTGTGGCGCTCGTGATCACGCACAGGACGAGGCAGGACAGTAGGGTCCAGCGCGCCTCCAGATGTGCGACTGACTTTTGGCGCTCCATTGTCCAAGCACTGCGACGTCCAAAGGAAGAGCCTAGATGTCTTACAGCCACGTGACCTGCTCAAGCCTTGGCTGCGTATACATCGTTGCTGATAGGGCTTGAATCGCTCGAAGATTTGGAGCACGCGCTGTCAGCGGAGGATATAAGTTATTCGCTAGGGCCGAGGTCACTTGCGTCCCCCCTCGCTAGGCGCACTGCGTGAACACAGCTGATGGCCAACGAGGATGAATGTCTTAACGACGACCGGTGAATCTGTAGACTTTCGTGCCAGCTGTGATGACAGGAGGAAAAAAGACAACTCAGTGACAGAAGCGAGGACCGTGCCTCGTGCAGCGGTATGCTTCGTGAATTCAGGGAGCCTGGGACAAGGTAAATAGCAGCTTGGGCTCGTTGGTTTTCCATCCTGGTGGTAACAGCTTAAGAAACGTAGACTGGTCGCGAGACGACACCACAAGCGCGTCTTCTCGTCTCGTGTCCCGTCTACGTTTTTTGTTTTGTTTTTGTTTTTGCGTTGTTAACACCAGGGTGGGATAAGCTGTAATCTTTCAAGACCTGCTACCAGGGCTCGTGTTCCCGGTCAAACACTGTCGGGGATGCTTTCAATTTTGTATGACGTCATGCCTCGCGGGACGTCTAACTGAAGCGTCTAACGGAGCTGTAACATATGCCACGAAGCTTTTTCACTCGCTCAGATGATGATGATGATGATGATGATGATGATGATGATGATGATGATGATGATGATGATGATGATGATGATGATGATGGTGATGGTGATGTTCATGACATCTAATGGCATCTTCTTGGAATGGGGCGGCGACAATTGGTCACCTAGCCTGCTTGAGCTAATCGGGATTTACATGTGAGAGAAAATGGGATTAGGGCACGTAAAACCCCAGAATCTTTTTTTTTTAATTTTAGGTAGTGAATTCTTGTGATTGGTTTAATTAATAAATTGATTTCTTGTGTTTTCTTTTGCAAGTGCTGTCCGCCTGGGCAGTTAGTTCTTTAGTGATGTAATTCACGAGACTTTTGCAGGTTTAAGAAAGTGTTTCAAGTAAAGAACACAAACAAAAACAGACAAACTATGTCTATTATGTTTAACACGTCTAGTATAAGTGGAGCTGGGGTGGGACAATAGCTAACCGTATTTTTCTGACTACAATTATCTGCAGAATAGCAACCCCCTGTTTTTTTCTTTCCCCTCAAACACCATACAAAACACGAAAGGATACGGAAGACGCACCGTTTGGTTTAAGTTATCAGCCCGCTTGCGGTAAGGCAAGTGCTCTGATAACTTACACTATAGCTGACTCAGCCCCTTCACGCGAGAAGCCCTCAATAGAATATGCACGCTCTAATTGAGCCCTTAAGGAAATAAATGTTTGAGAAGGGCGCAGAGGTTAGCGGTTTCGGCAGTGATTACACAGCGAGCGGCGACTGCAAGTATAGCGATAACAATGGGCCCCCGATTTCCAAGCTTGTGGGCCCAAGTCTGTTCAGGTGAAAGCACCACGGCAAGGGCCTTCTTGTTGGTACGCCCATCAACTTACATCTGGCGAAGGCAAAAAAGGCAAAGAGAGAGAGAGAGAGAGAGAGAGAGAGAGAGAGAGGATCGTCCCCCCTTTCTGTCCTATAGTGACAAAAGACTACTTTATTTGCTTGCTTTTTTTTGCGTTCCCGGCATTGTTCCTAATCTCGCGAACTACTACGACGTCAGGAAAAATGGCGGTTGACTCGCACGCCAGCCGAGTTTGCATTGTGCGAGGCCAAGCATCTGAACGGCGCCGAAAGGGCGCGCACCTCGCGAGGCCCTGCCACAGCGGGCTCGGCCCAAGGATTCTTTGTGGCTCAGCGGGCGAGGGCGGGGGGGGGGGGGGATTCCCGGCGTGCACCGAGAACAAAAGGCCGCAATCACCCATCTCCGCTTCTTTTTGAAATTTTCGACTGTTCATTTCTGCCTCGCAAGGTCATTAGGCTGAGCCCGCCGGCTTCATTAACCCTAAACTGAAAGGGCGGAAGTACCCGATCCTATACGCGTTAGCTCAGCCTCGCCCCCGTTGGTCTATAGCCAAGTTAGGCGCATTCTTCTGCGTCTCCCATGTTTGCTGTTTTTGCGTTCGCTCGGTCAATATGGGGAATGGAGACGCTGCTGAATTATTGGAATTTAGAACAGTCCGCCGAGCATGCTTTAGTTAATTTATTACAAGCTGGGTTTCTCGAACGCTCTTTGCGCGTTCCTCCTAGATAAGCGTATTTCAACGAGTGTAGGAGTTAAGCGTAATTCATTTAGTAAGATATTAGTACTTCCGGAGAATAGCCGTTTTATACACAAGTGACAGGGATACAAGCCGGCGCTACTTATGACTGGCAGTGGGGCACTGGAGTTCCCACACCACTTTATGAGTTGTTACCCTAAATTGCGCGTTGTTAGTTTTCTGCCCAGATAAAACCACCCTAGTCTCTTGTTTTAACAGTCGACCATAAACCTGATGCTGGTTGTGTCAGAGCTCGTGTTTCTGGTTCGGCTCAAGCGCTATGAGGGATTTGTTACCGAAAATCGTAGTTCTCACGATGACGCAGCGTACTTCACAAGCCACAGAAAGACAGAAACTGACTAAAAGAAAAAAAAGAAAACAATGGCCCGTATGCCTTTTGGATAGCCAAACTGTAAACGTGACACCACGAGAACTTATGAAATGATGTGAACTTTTCTGCAACAACCTTGTGGCTTTGGTGAGAAGCCTAACTGCTGCTACCGCATATCGTGAAACCACGAGCCAAGTAAGACGCTGAGATAAATGATGCTCGCGGCCGTTAAGGCACCATATAGGCGCCGCTATTACTACTTGATAAGCTGCGGCCAACGCACTTTGCTGGATCAGCTCGGGGAGCATCTGATGGTTTGTTTACGCAAGATACTTCTGCGTTGGTATTTCTTAAACGATTAAATATATATTTTAAAATTTTAGATGAAGAAAGATGTGAATGTAAGGTATACTTTAGAGCGGGCTATCACAATATCCAAACTTCATTACTCAAACAACAATAAAAAAAGGGAAAACATGACGAAAATATCAACAAGCACTATATAGACACATACACGTCAAAAGCACACAATAAGTGTCTCTATAGGGTGCCCGAGCTACCACGTAGCTCAGAAGCCCAACTATCTTTATTTTCATTACTTACGTCCACTCTTTTTCTTCTTTGATCCACCTTGCTCCTGAGCTTCGTTTAAAAAAAAGTATGCTTAAAAAACGTCGTTTATGAAAGCCTGTAACATACAGCATTACCGCGGCAAGCAATCTGTGTACGCGCAAGTGGTCCCCCACGATCGTCTCGAACCGAGAATCGCAGCTGTGCCGCACGCGTGGCACGCCTCTATATAATCAAGCTACGATCACGTATTGCATATGGTGTTGCTCACTTGTATAATAAGGCTTCGCGTTTCATAGTTCTAAAGCCCCTGTACAATGATGGATGGATGGATGGATGGATGGATGGATGGATGGATGGATGGATGGATGGATGGATGGATGGATGGATGGATGGATGGATGGATGGATGGACGGATGGATGGATGGATGGATGGATGGATTGATGGATGGATGGATGGATGGATGGATGGATGGATGGATGGATGGATGGATGGATGGATGGATGAGGCTCAACCCTTTGAATCGGGCGACGGCGGCGGCGTGCGCCACCTAGCTTTGAATGGTACTATATGCACGCATACCTATGTATTTACTCCTCTACTTTTGCGTTGATATTATTCACCAGTCAGATTGCCTCCGTTTAGTTATTTCTACCTGTTCAAGGTCTATTTTAACTTCACTCTCCTTAAAACCCAAAGCTTTGAATACCTCCCCGTTACATTCAACTGCAGCGTGAAGTCGTTTACAAGAAGGATGTATGGATGGATGTTATGAGCGTCCCCTTTGGAACGGGGCGGTGGGTTGCGCCACTAAGCTCTTGCTACTATACTGCCTAATGTTCTACCTAGGTTAAACAATGAAAAAAGACACAAAAAAAACACTATGAACTACCACGCCCAAATTTTCTGATCCCCTATTGCGAACTGTGCTTTGGTACGTCTCCGTCTTCTGTAGCGGGCCGCCCTCTGGCGGCCCGCTATTGCGCGCGAGTCACCGCGGTCGCCGTCACCGCTGTGCTGACGGGATGCCTCGGGTCGCTGACGGCGCGAGGTTCCGCCACCGCGTGACTTGGGCGCCCGTGGGCGAGATTTACGACCGTCGACCGACGGCGGCAGCCACGGGACGCCTATTAGCCGTCGGCGCCCCTCTTCTGCATGAACACCCGAAGGCAAACACGAACGATTAGACACGCTGAAAAAAGAAAAAAAAGGAGTGGGGGGGGGGGGGGGAGGGGGACGCTCCTTCCTCCCAGTGAACATCGACGAAGAAAGCGACTAGGGTGGAAAGAACTGCCTCGGTGGTTCTAAGATTTGCGGTAGATTCCTCGAGGCAGATTGTTTGTGTTGTTTGCTCAACTTCTTTCTTTTGATGAAATGAGTGAGCGCGATGCTGATTCCGGACCAGGGGTGCTACCTCAGCTGCTACTCGTAAGCGTGTAATTATGTGCAGCGAGTAAAAACGGCCTCGCCTCCCCCCGCACACATTCATTTTTTTCTCTCTAACTGTTCCAGAAGAAATAAACTCAATGTTTAATTATAGCATTTACGTCCCACAGTGACAGACTGACTATGAGAGATGTCGCAGTGGAAGACCGGGGGTCTTCGACCTAATCACGGTGACCTGAGGCTAAAACAACAACAACAACGACGACGACGACGACTGAAGAAGCGCAGGTTATTTGCATGAGAAAAGCAACGTTAGGATAAAATACAACCATAACGATGCGCAGTCATCGTCGCATAGAAATGTACGTTTTGTTATCAGCTGAACAACAGCTGTGGTTAGCATATTTACGACGACAGGACCGAGAGATTGCAATCTTGCAGTTCATTCGACGATAACGCAGTGTATCTTCTTCATTGGTAATTCATCAATTTTTCTCTCCCCGCGCCATCTTGCAAATTTTTAAAGAATTATTAAGTGTGCATACTTAGATGCCCGCAGATTGTGCAGCTCTACATGCTTTTCGCAGGCTTGCAACGACGCCACGAGTAGCAGAATTTACGACCCTCGTGCTCCTCTTTCTTCCCAAAAGGCTTCGGTAATTAACAGGAATCCACCCGATGCGGTGATAAATCGTTACTTTCCTCCATAAATACGTCATTTATGTGGAAATATGTTAAACGACTTAGTGAAAGCATTTCGCTATCGGGGTGTAAACATGCCGCATAGGCGCCATTATACCTTCAGAATGGCACTTAGGAGGGCGAAGGGACGCGTTGCCCGTGTTTCGCTAATTATTCTTATTTTCTGCGGGTTCATACGAACGCGCTTATTGTCCCATGCAGTGCGCTGTGGCTAATGAAAAAAAAAGGGGGGGGGGGCGTGTCAATACTTTTGAAACGCACCTAATATTATGAATGGTCCGCACATTTTCTTCTTGTTTTAAGAGCACTTCTCGCGTTGAAATTTTGTTACGTGTATAACGCTTCGACCTTAGTAACTTAGCTAGTAATGTATGAAAAAATACCCCCCCCCCCTCAAAAAAAAGAGAAGAAAAGAAACACATACACGGAGGACCGCAGCAGTTCCTTCGATCTGAAAAGTTGTCCTTTTACGAGTAAATTTGTCGAAAATTACTTCTTCGATGACGCAGAAGGCCCCAACCACGGGAAGGCTACTGCTCCAACAAATTTCGGGAAGGCAATGGTTTGTTGTGAGGCTTGCTAAAAGTAAGGGAGAGGAACATCGAGTCGTGAGGCCGCAGCTTTGCCTGCTTAGATTACATGATACATATACATTTTTTTTTATTTTTACTTCGAGCTCGTAGAGTGTCGCGTGTGCAAGGCGGGGCCGTCCAAATCCGCGCACCTCCGCGGACGTTGACCTCTCACCATCGACAGAACGAATAGAAACTGGATAACGTCCCGACCACGCCGATTGCCGTCCCCGGGGCAACAGCAGAAACCGCGTGTAAGGTTCTTCCCGCGGTCTCAACTCTTCCGTCGTTCTTCACCATTTCCCCCTGCTGCTTTCCTGCGAGTATAGAGGCGCTTGTCTACGCTTTCGCGTGGGCCGGGCCCTGCTGTTGGCTTGACGCCTCCAGATGCCTGTGCCTCGCTCCCGTGCCGTAATTAAGCTGTCGACCGGCACTGAAAGGATGGTGACATCCGTTTACGTATCCAAGCGGCCGCTACAGTTACTGCCATCGAAGCCCATCCAGCGTGACTCTTTCTTCTTGTTATCTGTGTCACTCTTGCGCAGAGACGCGCGGGATATTGCTTCTGCGTGCACTGCATTGTGAACTGCTAGGAGAGGGACGCCCATAGATATATTCAAATAGCAGATCAGAGATAAAAAGTTTTCTCCGACTGCACTGAAACCTTTTGCTCAATGGCTGACATGCTCTGGCGATGTCCCGCGTTGCCTAACGACTTCCTCTCCAGCGAAGCCGGATGGGAGGAGGCCATCAGAAGCACGGTACTCCGTAAGCAAGCCCAGGCTATCCAGAGGGCCCAGGAAAGAGCGGAGCGTCACGGCGTTCTGTCCTTTACGTGGGCGCGGCCAGCGGCTACAATGGCCTCCCGTTAGGAGGTCCTGACAATAGCTCCTCAGGATTAATTAAAGTTCGTTGTCTGTCTGTCTGTCTACTAAATTTCACTTCTATATGTGTGAAAGTGCAATGAGTGCTGAGAGTTACTCGAGAAAAAAAGAAGGGGGTGGGGGAGGGGTGGCGGGTGGATTAAAAAAGAAAATTAATAATTAAATGGTGGATGATGTAAGTGCAAGGTCGCAAAAGGAAGTCAGAAGGCAATTCAACTTCTAGTTGAAGTCGATGAAAGTCGACGTCTTCTTCGGTGAGTTGGGTTTGAAGATGGGGCGTAGGAACCGTATCATTTGTTATGAGAGCCGCGCCGGAGTGTCAACGTTTGATCGCCGTCAACTAAAAGTTGAATCTCCACCCAACTTCTTTTTCAACCTCCCGCTTAAGTCATTCGCCATTTGTGATTCTTTTTCTGTAAATTCCTCCCCTCCACCTCTTTTTTTTGAATAACTCTCAGCACTCATAGCGCTTTCCCAGATATAGAAGCAAAATTGATTAGCAGGACTCACATGCTCCTCCCTGATTCCGTATCTGAATCTATCCATCTACGTCTCTCTCCTAGCAGTTCACCATACGGTGTACGCAGAAGCGATATCCCACCATCAGTCATCAGTTAACGCCATCACCATCATCATAATCATACTAATCATCATCGTCACCCTTTATCGTCCTAATTAATGCAGTCGTCATGATCATTATCGTCATCACAGTCGTCATCCTAATCATCAACCGCCGTGGTTGCTCAGTGGCTTTGGTGTTGCGCTGTTAATCACGAGGTCGCGGAATTAAATCTCGGCAATGGCGGCCGCATTTCGATGAGAGAGAAATGCAAAAACACCCGCGTACTTAGATTTTGGTGCGCTTTAAAGAACCCAAGGTGGCCAAAATTAATCCGGAGTCCCCCAATGTGGCGTACCTCATTATCAGATCGTGGTTTTGGCACTTTAAAACCCCGTATATTAAATAATATTAATTATTCCTAATCATAATTATAATCATCATAGTCATCGTGAGCGCGGCTCTAAGGATAAATTAGATGATTCATCATCATCATCGTCATCATCATATTCAGTCGTCATAATCAGCTTTCAGTTATGTTGTGAAGAGCAAGTTCAGAAATCTTAGGAGTGGTACAGAGAAGAAAAATCGGGTGATAATTCGCGACATTGGTTTTACTGCTAGACTTAAATATAGAAGAAAAAAAAAACACTAGGAGTTTTCCACATGCAAGGGAAAGTGTGGAGTATTCAACAACTTATTTAATATAGATGTCAATACTGGGGCAAACATACTGCCGTAAGCTTTTAGGGCCGTCGAATAGGGAAAGCTTCAAGTGCTTTAAATCTTTAAATCGGCTTTAAATCGGCTTTAAATCTAACAACACAGCACTAGATGCAGAAATCATCGTGCGCTGCTGACCGACGCCAGCGTTGAAACCTGAAGCTTTGTGTTAGGATGAGAAATGTGCAGCAAAATAGTCCGCGACTGCTTGTGCTTCTACTCTAAATGCTCTAAATGTTTAACAAAGCTCTTATCATCTATGTATGAGTGCGCCTACTGGCACGAATTCTTTGGCGCCATCGGCGCATGCTTTCAAACAAGCACTCCGAGATGCCGCTAAAGATAAAGCCCAGTCTTGTGGTGTGGCTACATCAGAACTTCCCTGCTTCATTGCTTCTGCGAAACGAAAAGCAACAGCAAGGAAGAAACGAAAATCTCACTTGAAACAGCGACGTGGCATACAAATAGGGCACATATGTTGTAAAACGAAGGTCTCGATCGGTTTGTTCACTACTTAATTTATCTGAAAGAATTTTTCTTTATATATATATATATACAAATATATATATATATATATATATATATATATATATATATATATATATATATATATATATATACATATATATATATATATATATATATATATATATATATATATATATATATATATATATATATATATATATATATATACGTGTGTGTGTGTGTGTGTGACCGGATACATTTATCAAGCATGGATACTCTGCAGTAGACATGACGTTCCTGTCGCTTATAATTTATAATTCATAGATCTATAATTTATCTATGGAGTCTTCAGGGACTAATTTATCTTTCAACAGACTTGTCCTTTTCTTCATAAGTATGTATAGCATATCTCATTACGACAGTTTATAAGAAATAGATTACTGTTCGCCTATTTTGAACACTTCAGAGTGGTTATTTTTTGCCAGGTACGTGGATAATTGTCGAGAAAAGGTGTGGCCACAGGGCTGCTAGGTGCCTATAGATATTCCATAGCTTATAGATATACCATAGCCAGGTACGTGGATAATTGTCGAGAAAAGGTGTGGCCACAGGGCTGCTAGGTGCCTATAGATATTCCATAGCTTTCATAGGCGCTTTCGTCCTCACTGTGAAAGTAACTTTCATCCCGGATGACTTCCGGTCGCATTACATCGACAGGACTATCGGTAAATGCGATGAAAAAGAATGCGTATTGCTCGTGTACATGCCTTGTACATCGAGTTCATGTAAATTTTTTTTTCTTATTTGCAGAAAAATAGGAACGTATGACACTTTTATGGCTGGCTATGCCGAAATCCCAAGTGCACTATTCTCGCAAGAATAATGACAATAAAGAAGAAAAAGAAGGAACAACGAAGAAAGAAAATTTCGTCACAGCCTATAGACACAATAACGCAAGTCACAGGCAAACAGATGGTGTCGTTTATAGGTAATATTGGTTAATAAAAGTGCGATAACTGCGGACCAAAAGTAGTATCAGCTGGAGTGTCCCTTTGCAGGCTGACTAAGAGGCTCTACCATTCTTTCATCCAGTTTCATGACCCGCCTAGTAGGCACGGTTGCTTTTAAGGTGTAATTGGAAAGGATCCTGGGACACTGGCGAAGGCCATCCTCAGCACAGTAGGCTTTGAAAGCGTTGTTGCGCTTCTTCCGGGCAACTGGTCTTAGAGGCAGACTTTAAGCGATGTCGTATTCTCCTTTCCTTTTTCCTCTTTCTTTTTTTGGTCTTATTTGCTTTTTTAACATCTCCATTCTTTTATCTTTTATTCTCCTTACCTCCTTTCCTCAGCACAGGGTAGCCAGCTGGTCTGAGAACTGTCTAGCCTCCCTGTCCTTCTGTCTATTCCTGATTCTTTACTTCCTAGTCCTAATAAGTTTTGCCAAGAAAGTTAGAGACCCACATTTATTACTCGCGACTCTCGCTCCAGACAAATGGTCACATTAGTTTTCGTCAAAACAGAGGAACGAAAGAATACGCCCACGGCGAAATGACGGTGCCCGGGAAGAGGTGCATCGAGTCTTTGGAAACAAGACACGCCCGCAGGCTTCAGCAGAAAGACACAGAGAAAAAACGTCCGTTGAAAACGTCCCCGCAGCGGCGCCATAACTCAATCGCGAAGCCGCACTTAGAAAGCAATTAGCCGCGACGTGCCCTTTAACGACCTTCGCTGGGAGAAGGACGCGACCGCGATTTTCTGCACGTCCAGGTCGTACACGCCTCGCACCAGGAGCACAGGAAGCGTGCTTCGACGGCGGCAACGTTTTGACGAATCGGGTGGGTGGCTAGCATTGTGTTCCATACGTTTCTCTTCCTTCCTTTTCGAAAGCGCCCGAAATTTGCATGTCGCCGAGAGGACCATGGCAGAATGGCACTGAGCGATGCGTCGGGAGTTTAAATCACGGGAGAATAACGGCCTTCACTTCTCAAGACACGCCATTTCCCGGGCTCCTTCACTCTAATCTATAGTTGCGTGCAGTTGATTACAGTAGCTTTCTTCGTAGACGATGACGTTTGCAGTTTCACCCAGAGGCGACGGAATTGAGTACTCATTGTGTATATACCGTTAACTAACGAACGATCAGAAGTTCGCGAGTCGTAGCGTGGCCCGTAAGTTAATTACGTTTTGTAAAAATTATATCGTCAGCCTTGATGTTACGCTAGGAGGTAATGTGTGTCCGTGGCTGTGCGTGAGAAGCAGCCCATGGTGTTGAGACACGACTCATAATGGAGGACTGGGGTTCCTGGGGTTGTTGACGGCTCACCGGAACCATACAGTACGCGGTCGTTTTTCGCGTTCCAGCCCGCTGGAGCCCGGCCTCCGCTGCCGTTGGTCGAACCCGTGATCTCGTGGTTACAGCAGCAGACACTCCACCATAGCCACCGAGAAGGCGAAACGGATGCAAATCCTGATGTGTGCTTGAGATAGGGCGTTAGCTGCCGCAAAATCCTACGCATGAAAGCGAATATATTTCATCGGCTAAATGAATAATCAACACCATAGTACTGCATTGCGAATAAATTCTTTGAGTTGGCAGAAAACACCTCATTGAAGTGTAAATCTCGATCCGTAATAATTAATTGTATCGTAGGTATTGTTATTGTTCTTTTTATACTCGTGCACAGCAGTTACAATAAATGCCGGAGGCACTATAGGTAACGTTCGCTTGTCACCTATCATCAGGAAAGTATTGCGAGCGAACAGTCGTGTACGCAGTGCAGACGGACAGACGGATAGACAGATGAGCAGACGCACAACGAAGACAACCAACGAGAGAACGGGTGAACAATCGAACGCCCCGCCTAAAAACGATGATCAAGCGAGCGAGCGACAGGCATCTTGCAGATGCTGACGGCGCAGCTAAGATGACATCCGCGTGGAACCTCGTGCTTACCATGGTGTGCGTACGGCCATCCGGTCTCGTCAACCCGGCCCCGGAAACCAGAAACAAAAGAGGACTGTGTTCATTCGCCAAGTAAAAATAAATCGCCAGTGAAAAGAAAAAGAATGCTATACGCAAGAGGGAAACAAAACAGATAACAGGCGGCGGCAACCTGCGGCCACTCGAGCATGCCCAACTTGCACTGAGGCCACACATGTGTTGCTGCTAGTGTTGCCAACTCTGCAGAAAGTTGGAGAGCGCGGGAGAAAGGGGAGCCAGGGGGTGATGAAATGGTGTTGTAGATTGAGGCAGGAACAGGGATACTTAAATCAGAACTTACTTTGTGTTATCTTTGGAGACCATGAATACTTTGTTTAGCGCAAAAAGACAGACACAAGAAAGACGACAGGACAAGGCGCCTTGTCCTGTCGTCTTTCTTGTGTCTGTCTTTTTGCGCTAAACAAAATATTCATGGATTCGCACCAACTAGCCCGCCAAAGCATTGTGCTGAACTATCTTTGGAGAGTTTACTTGGTCTTTCTGTTAGGCACGGCGTCCTGGACTGAGGACGCAGCCTTTCTAGGGGGAAGGTGTCAAGTTCTCGTTCTGATAAATAAAGTTTATTACTACTACTGAGCTGTTCGCTGCCATCAATAATACATGACGCGATCTTCGGAATGACCTCGTGAATGTCGTCGCTTTGTATACGGAAGTTTAACTTTACATGAAAATCCACCGTAACTTGTCTCGCGCACAGATTCGATTTCTGAAGTCTCTCATCAAGCATTTCGTAATAAACAGTACTCTCTCCAACGAAACTCTGCCGATAGGAATATAAAGAACAATATCGTTTCTGATATTGTTCTGATATTTGATTTGATTTGATGTTCGGGAGTTGGAAGCAGCGTGTGGTTCAATATGCTTGAGACACACTAGCGCTGTGACTGGAGTACCGGCTTTCACGCCTTTATCCGGGACACACATGGCTGTCAGGGCGCAGGACTTCCTATCGCCACAGACGTTGTGCAAGATCTTCGCTTAATTCATTCTAGGGTCCGTGCGTAACCGATATCCCCGCTCTCAGAATCGGTCCAGTGAACTGCCTGCGCGGGTGCAGGAGGCTGATTGCATTTCAGACAAGGATGAGGAAAAAAGGTGAAGAACGGCAACAAGCAAGAACCTTAAGAAAGATAAAAAATTTAAGCAGACCCTCTCCTATGCCCTGTCGCCCCATTTTACTTGCGATCAACCAATCATACGACCTCTCGGCCCACCCACTTCGCTGGGGGTGAAATACAGGAACATTTATGTGCTTAGGTTTAAGTATTTGCAGAAGCAGCCCGGGAGGTCAAAATCAATCTCCACTATGGCGTCTCCTCTAGTCCCAGTGTTGTTTCGGGCCGTTAGCTAGAATCAATCAATCAATCAATCAATCAATCAATCAATCAATCAATCAATCAATCAATCAATCAATCAATCAATCAATCAATCAATCAATCAATCAATCAATCAATCAATCAATAAAATGGAAGGAGGAAAGATGCAGCACAAGCCTCCAGGTCTCCAGAACTCTGCGCCCTATCGCTCTTACTACTGCTAAATTTGGGAGAAAGTGGAAATTTCCATATAATATCTTGTACAGTGCCGCAACATTGGCGACGTTCGGCCGATATGGTAGCCGTAGCCAGTAGCAGAAGGGCGATTTCGTCGAGATACATTCCACCGTTACATCCAGCGCAGCTCACAACGTTGCTCGAGTTGCGGTCTAGCACGAGTGACAGCATAACCACCCCTCGAATAACCACGTGCTACGCGGCGAGCAAGAGCGCCGGCGAAAGGCCGGCGCGGCAGCATGCGCGCGCGCTTGCGCAGCTCCACGCAGCCGAGGGAGCCAACGCATCGCGAGCGCAGCGGCGAGCGGGACCCCCACGGCATCAGTCGCGCTCCGGCAGCGGCGCGAGTGGATCGGTCTACCCCGTCGGGGCGGTCAACTACGTCGAAGTGTACCGGGCCACTCGGACCCAAGAGGCGCTTCTTCGGCGTCTCGCAGAAGTTCGAGGAACGCGCCGTCTGCTACTGCTTCGCCAAGTATGTACGAAACTTCGCCGCAAGACGCGACGGCTCGTGCCGTCTCCGTGACCTGCTGCTCGCCGAGTGACGTGTGAAGATTTCGCAGGCGACTCGTACGCGTCCGTCTGTCCAGCGAGAGATGTGCATCTGGCGTGGAAAGGTAATGCTGCCTGGAACAATGCTGTGGGCGCCGGCTACATTTCTCCGAAGGAGACGCCCGTTTACTGAAGCGTGATCGAGAAGACGTGGTGAGGCGACGAGTTGAGTACTTCCTAAAGTTTCCGAAGAAGACTCGTTGGTGTCATTAACTGTGACCTGAGTGCGTGATTGCGAAGCCTGCTTCGGTACTCCAAGCAAATATACCACTTCACCAAGCGACGCCAATTCTCTCTTTCATTTGATCAAAGAAGAAGAAGAATACCTCGGCGAAGTCCGAAAGTTAGAAGTTCGAAGCTTTTGTGCAGATTCCAAAAGCTCGTTGCCACTGTGTTCGTGCGTCTGTCCCTGCGTGTGCCGACAGACGGCGCCTAGCTGAAGGAAACGCGATCTTTTACTGCGACTAGCGGGTCTCATAACAGCGGCTGCTGACAACGTTCTCCCTTTTTTTGCTTTTTGTGTCTTTCTACAAACCACGGCTCGTGGCCTGACCAGCGTGAGATCTCGTTTTTAACTTTAAATAAACAAAGATATTGCCTGCGAACTATGTAACGGCACTCATTTTCGCCAGAATAGTGTGCCTGTGTATCACGTATCTTTCTTCAGTAGGCAGGACAGTTCGTTGTCTGAGTCAAGCGTGTGTTGATTATTTCACGCAATTTAAAGTGTGGCGAGCTTTGTTTGCGACAGGGAAGTACCGAAGGTGCACGCGACCCTGAAACTTATGCGCATGGCTATGCTGTTAGTGGAATTTTAGTAAGATCAATGCTCATAGCCGCGATAAAAGCAGTGAATTGCTTTGATTAAGCGGTGCTGGGAAGAATACGTCATGACTGAAAACCCACAAGGCTTTTACCGGCCTGACAAAAACCAAAGTTGACTGGCGCGAAGAAAATGTGAACACATCATTCGCACAATTACAAGATATTTGAGTGCGTGCTTCTAATTTAGATCACGTTATTTTTTTTTCTGCTGTCATTCTACATTCAACCGTGATTCGAATCCTCCAGACGCTTCTGCCTGAAAATCGTAATTTTGCCGGCAAAGCTTCATGCCGAACCCGAACAAGGTAACAGTGCATCCCTTCAACTTTCAGACCAGGAAATTGAAGTTGGTAATGACTTGTAGTCAATACGGAGCTTCAGCTAGGTATATTCTCCATCACATTGGTGATTTGCACGAGTACAATTGATTATGGCTGTTAACTCTTTCCTAATGCATACTACATTAGTGTTCGCACACTCAATAGAGAATGTGCTTGTCATGCGTTCATTATAGTATAGTTCAGACATTTCCGTATTGCAGCGGCGTTAATATTTATTGTTATTGGTTCGACGCACCAGGGCCTAAACGGTGCGTTGACGCTCAAATAACCAAGTAACCAACCACTACAAGGCAGGAAGCTTGATCTGATTGAAGGATACTTTTAGGGATTATTCGAAATTTTTTTCAGGTAATATGCGCACTGACATGATTAGTCTTGCAACCTCAACGTATACCGGCTTTCTATGTGCCAAGTCCGCTATATTCATGATAAGCTGTCAATCTATTCTGTGCTATAATTTAACGTGAACCTTTTTCAGGGTACGGATTATAATCTTGTGTGCTGGCTCTGCACTGGTGTTCAGCGACGTCACATGCATACTATATGTCCCTAAATTCTTATTTACGAAAAAGAGTGTTTTTTACTTCTATCAGGCACCATATCCATATAGCACAAAATGAGGCCGAGATGTGTTCGAGAAACTACTGTTTGTATACAATGACCAAGAGATACACAGCTGCGAAGCTAGAGCTAAGACACTGTAACCTGTAACGTACCGTTACACATTGAAGCGTAAACTCCGTGAAAGCGCCGATTACGAGTGAAGTATCACAATGCCGTTTCAAATACCAGTTCTCCGTGTTCCCTATGTGTAGTCCTACGCGTAATTATAGCACAGTAGCGGGTACGCATCACGTAACACTTACTTTTCTGACTAGTCCTTGTGCTGTTCCGCGACATCTAAGCCCGTTTTCACAGGTGTACCATTCCATAAAGGTCATACTTGAAAGCCAGACGACAAACTACATAAATATGTGAAGAGAACATGCTTCGCTGCATTTCGTGGCTCTAAGCACATGTGACATCTTCGCTTCTTTTTCTCGTATGCGTGCATGTGTGAGTGAAAAAAATGTGAAACGCTGTGACTGATAGACTTCGTCATGCCCGTACATTTGTGAGAGTGCAAAAGTGAATGCGTGCAAAGTGAAGTGAATCCGACGCAATGCCTATAAGAAAACGTCATGGCGCGAATGTAGTGCTCCAGGCAAGCGCGCCACTTGTTGATTATAGTGTCTAGACTCCCGCCTCAGAACACCGAGTGATCGAATACGTGCTGTGGCAGCGGCAATGTCGTCTTAACCCAGAAACGGCTACGAAGAAGCGTCCCTTTAGATTCGCTCAAGCCTCTATGTGTTCCGAGGACAATAATAAAATTCTACCGTGGAGATCGGGAGCCGTTCTAGAGCGTCCGGCAACGTTGCTTTGATGGGAACGAAGACGGTAGGAAGCATGGCCAGCGCTTCTTCGTCAGCGTTCAAGCCCGTCGCATCGGTTGCGAGGAATGGCGCATCTCCTGCGGAATACACGCTTGCCGACGAGATAAAGGTGGAAACCGAGTCCGACGGTGAAGGAACCAATGGCAGAAGAGAATGCGTGACGCCCGAGGGCGACGGCAAAAGCCAACGTCGTCAGCAACACGCTAGATCGGACAGCTTCGGACGTCCCGAGAGGCCATCGTCGCGGTCCGATCCCCCGCGGCAGCTGAGCAGCGCCGAGCAGCGCATCGCGGCCACGATACGGCAGCACTACTACCCGGAGGGCGGCTGGGGCTGGGTGGTGTGCGTCTGCATGTGCCTCGTCAACGCCCTCAGCTGGGGCATGCAGCTCAACTACGGGGTCATGCACGCTGCGGCGGTCCAGCAGTTCGGCGAGGAGCACGCCGGCGAGGCCCGTGAGTTGCTGGCTGCATCCCTTCCTTTTATTTAAATTTTGTTCTTTCACTTTTGTTGTGGACTTTTGCTTGCTAGCTTCTGGGACGTCAGAGACAAAGCCGAAGCCGAGGATAACGATGATCGTGCGAAATAAGTCTGTGACCATTTGAACTCAAAATCAAAGCAGGCATGGCGCCGAAGCTGCGCCCAGCGCGACCAATTTCGAAAGTTTCGCAGCGCTCAGGACACGCACGTGCTGGAAATTGTTGGAAAAACCTGCTAAAACAGAATTTGTTGGAAATTTTTTTTATCGGAAACTTGTCGAGCTTGTTGGCACGACTATAGTCGTATGATAAATTGGATGGTTTTTGCGTACATGTTAAAGGGGGACACGGAAGTGTGCTGATGGCGGAGGGTAGGAAAGCCGGAGGCACGTGCTTGCACGGGAAGAGGGTTGGGGGCGAAGGAAGTTGTTAAATGCCGAGAAACACGCGCCGTGTTCCTATCTTGAATGCTTCAACACTTTTGGAGTCCCCTTCGTGTTGGTGACCGATCTTCAGTACACCTCTAGGCAAACCAAAAGTGATAAATTAAAGAGACGATGACGCGACGATTCAAACGTGTGCAAGCGATAAAATAAGCTCCGTTAGAGATTCCGAAAACGAGTTGGTCGATTTGGTAGCAGAGCAAGCAAGCAAGCACGCAATGAATGAATTCGGCGAAAGATGATTTGTGGCATCATTTGGAAAGAGTGACATGTGAGCGAATCACGTTCTACAGGACGGACTACAGAAGTGGCAGATGTATACCTTCGTGGCTTTCTGCAATATTTCAGTGGTCCAGCTCTCATGCGAATTAAGAAAGCTCTTCTGCATTGAAATCTTGCAATAGAGCAGATATATAGAAACGTTTAAAATGAGAAACTAACTTGGTGCTTGGTTTGTAGAACTAAGTAAACGAAGAACGAGGAACACATAGTGCGGATGGTTTGATTCGCTGACTCTGCAAAAATGGCACAGAACGACCTATTTGTGCAGCAGTTAGGGGGATTCTTGGTTTTTTATTTTTTTGAATTTCCTTAAACTTGTGCCACTGTTAGCACAACTTGCGTTACCGATTTTGATCGGAGTATGGTGAAAGACTTTGTTATAAAACGTTTCTACGTTAAAATTGAAAGACTCGAATATTCCAGTATCGTGGTAAAGACACGCAATATCTACAGAAGTAAGATAAAGCGTGAAATATGCAGCAAAGAGAAAGCAAGTTAGTAATGAGCAGACTAATGTTAGTCTCAGTGATGGAGGCATGATTTTAGGAATCTAGCTATATTACTGAAGTCTAGCAACAGACGGATGGTTATTCCATTTGAGTAAGAAAAGCAAACAATAATGACGGTGACATACAAGTGCGCAGGAAAGGCTTTCAAGCTGTTATGCAACTCTTTTTCTCCCTTCGATCAGAAATCATGTTGCATTCGCGCTTTCCTCTTGTCACGCTTTGCAAACGAAATTGAATGGGAAACAGTTGTTCAGGAGTTCATAATTGATTCGTGCATATTTGGGCAAATTAACTACTGCAGTTTACTTTACGAGGCGTCTCGGCTGCTATTCACACTCAGTGTAGGCTTGAGTTTGCGAAAGCAATTAATTCGACGGAAACTGCCCTTGTGCTAGCTTCAGGGGGAGCAGAGTACTGTGCTTAGTGATAAGTGTAATGTGCTGTAATTCTGGTGTAATTATTGTGGTTCGTTCAGCCCATTTCCTCGTTGCTCTGATTTAGCTTCAAGGGGAGCAGACACGGGGCTTCGGCCATAATTCCAGTTATACAACACTTCTTAAGTCGTACCTTTCAGGCGATGCGAAATTACAAGCCGAACTGTTCGTAAACGAGCTCCAAATAACCATGTCCCAGCATTCGTCATGAGCACACGCACTTACGTGTTATCTGCAGTCTTTCTTATTTCATCGCAAGAGCTTTGGAATTGCTTTGAGTGGGCAGACGCGAATTGCTAGTCATCAAAACGAGTAGAAACCCGCGCTTGCTCAGGCTGTCGAACAGCTAAAACGGCCATCTAAGGGACTAAATACAGCACTCTTTGTCGAAGCGAGTCGCGTTTACTAATGGGACACTACAGACATAATTGCATCGTGCACAGAATTCTTACTAGCCTCCAATGTCCCGATTGCTTGTCAATGAATAGGAATCTATTACCGACGTCATGGATGACTTGCGTTTTCGCAGACGAACGAGCTTTTTTGCGTAACCCGCGTAATGATCGCCGGCTATAATCATGCACTTAAGCGTTACCCGTTTCTTGCTCGTGTACATCTCGTACTATCGCATGTCATTGCAGTACGAGCGTACGAACTAGCCACGAGGTAATGAATACTGCGGCTTTTTGTCGCAGTTAGCGTAGTTCGTAATCGGCGCAATCAATTCGTGCAGTTCCTTGATCCTCGCAGATTGAGTCATTAATTTTGTAAGTAAGTAAATCGGCGAGATCTTAGAAGTACTGAAGTAATCGTTTGTCGTGTACATGCGACAGGTTCACAGGGTCACGGAGGAGCCTTGGAAGTGGCGACGACGTACAGATTAGTGTATACCCAATACGATATACGGTGCACCCGCTTTACGGTGCGCACCGCATTGTATATTAGCACTTTGAACATTTCTATGTAAATTGCGTCCTCATGCTCTTTAGTGAAGTACACCTTGTCGTACGACAGTGTCACTGAGGCGCGTAATTAGGCGCGTAAGAACTCAATTGCCACTGAACCAACCCTGCGGGTGACAGGAAGACGTGTGTGTATATATCAAAGACGTGTTTTCCCATACCGATCCATCACCTGTATAACATCATTTCATGTTCGGGTAAGCGCTCTACCATTGCGTGAATGGCGTGGACGTTCATCACGTTGAAGCGGTCAGCCCCCGACAAGCGGGGAGTACTATGCTTGCCTTGGTATTCGAGTCTCCTCCGTTCACATCTGCGGTTATGTGACGAGGACCCTCATAGGCTTTAACGGGTCACCGCACGGGCACACAACGCCCCCGGCGCCTCTTGTTCATCGGAAGAGCCACCTTACAGTGGGCAGCTAGCTTCCTCTGATCATCTTCAATCGATGAACGCCCCCGAGACCGAAAGACGGCAGGAGGCACACTTTCGGCTCGCGCGACCACTGCAGACCGTGCCAGCAGTTGTGGCCGCGTGAGTGATGACCCTCGTCCCGTTCTGTCTCATTGGCCATTAGCTGCGAACCATTCCTTCAAGCCTTTTCCAGACCCCCCTACTCTCCCATCCTCTTCGCCTATCGTTCTCACCGCGACGTCTGACCGTGTTTCCCGCAGGCTCCATTACCTACTCTCGTCGAAACTTCTTTCTTCCATCACGGCCCCCGCTTTCTGTCTGCCTCACTCATCTGGCCTGTTGTCGCTTTCGGCGTGGCTCGTGCACCCGCCGCATCTTTCCCGCGTGCTCGGCGTTCATTTCCCTTCGGCTTCCTTCGGTTCGCTCTCTTTATGGCTTGTGCCTCCGACCGCACATTAGTCACCGGAGCAAGCGGGCAAAGGAAATGAGCGCTTGCAAGCCTTCGCTCACAATGGCACAGGGATCGAGCGGCGCCGGAGGGAAAGACAGCGGCTCCTGGATTCGGCACTGGCGCTGCTTATTCGACGAGCGAAATAGGGATAGGCCTTCGCTCGCTCCCCAAGTACTGGTATACGCATTTCATATATGCCATGCGGCGTCGTAGGCCAATACTGCGACGTCAGCTCGGCTGTGTGCGATGTTCACCACGTTCGCGCTTGTCACTGTGAAAGACGCGACGGCGCATTCGTCTTTTCCGTGTATTTCTCGTACAGCGTCGTCTCTTCATTAACAACTCATCATCCTGCCACTGCGGCTGCTTTTGCTAATCTGTCGAACTGACCAATTCGTTTCTTAGCGCGTGTGTAGGCTTTTATTGACGGTCGCACCAATTCATTGGATCACGACAGCGAATCAGCGGCCCTGAATCGTCGCGTTGTGCGTACACTAAAGTACTTATAATCAGTTTCACATGTTTCAGAGATATAAGCTACATCGACCGTCCTTCAATTCTATGGTTATATTATGGCTTATTAGGGCACGAAGAGCATAGCAAAAAACTTTGAAAAACGATTGTAATTTCGCTTCGTCATTTTCCTAGTCAGAGTGAACAACTAGCGCTGATGCAGGTAGCTCATAACGAACAAGTAGAAATCTGCAGCCGGAAAAAAAATGGAGAGAGAGAGAGAGGGGGGGGGGGGAGAGAGAGAGATTGTTAAGTTCAATGAAATCTTGCATCACTTTTGCTCGAGGACGTTAGAATCGCCCCAATGAATCAGCAATTGAATGTCCGTTAACAATTATAGAAATACCTAGACGCTCTAGTTTGCAAATAATGAATTCGTTGTTTTCACTGCCACATCCTTTCATTTACCGGCAATTTTGGTTACGCCTGCAGTTGTTCCAAGTTCAGCATCAACTTAACAAAATTGATTTGTAACTTGCAGGCCACTTCAGACGTTATCTTGTCTAATAAATACTGTGCCGAATCAGATCACCTTGATTAAGAACCTGAAGATTTCGTCACTTACCTGCGTCTATTATGCCAAGACGTGCGTTCATGTTATTAGCGGCGGTGATGGCGGTGGTGTGCTGCTTCAGCTGCGATGAGATTTGTTAGCTTGTCTGATAACAACTGTTACGCTTAAGTGGCCAAATTGGACCCAAAGGGGAATCTACATGTAACCAGCCCCGCAGAGGAAGACCAACGCATCAATTTCCTCGTGCTCAGTCTACACAACTTACCTGCACGGTTTAGGCAGACTTTTTTCGTCTGGTCTCTTCCACATATGTTGGTCTTGCCTGACTTATAGCTGTAACTTTGTTTCCGCAACGCGCACAATTTCGGTTTCTTCGAACTTTTGCCTCTGGGGCTTGATCTATATCTTCGTATAAGTGCTGCCGTGAAGTGCTGCCAACTTCATCTGCTGACGTTTTGTAACACGCAAGCTTTTATTTAATTAATTTTTGTCTGTTTGTTTTTGCTTGCGTAGCTCTTACAATCTCACTCAACCGTATCTCAATCCGCCCACCCTTAGCACCATTTTACTACCCGACTATTTTTCGTTTTCTTCAGCACACCACCTATACATGTATGCATTTGAAGCTCTCAATAAGCTACAGCTATTCCTCACTTGAAGAATCACTTCCTAGCAAGGCTTGCGATTTCTCCCGTTATCACTGAATGATTCCACGAATTCAATGCTGTTGGTGTTTGCTTTTCCTGGTGCGAAAAAGTCATCACGCAACTTCGGGGACAAGTGGGTTCCTTCGTGGTGGGAGCAAGAATAGAGAACACACCGAAAATAACTTCATAATGGCAAACCATGGATGACGGACCGAGAAGGGTGCGCGGGCACCCTTCTCGGAAGAGAGCCATTTTCACGGGGTGTTGACAGGGAAGTGCTTAGGGTGATGAGCGGCCTTTTATCGCAACACATCCTGGAACGTTCGCGGCCTCGTCCCTTCGGAAGAAATCAGACAGCAGTAGCTTTGAGTGGGCTACGCCTCGAAGCTGTTCCTGTGCCACCCTTGTAGCGAAGCGTGTTAACGGAAGAGTTTTATTGACCGTTGGCCGCACAAGCCGACGTACCGTTGTGTGACGAGGAAATTCGCTGGGTGCGATGCGAAGGCCCACGAAAGCAAGATAACTTTTGTTGCAGAGCAAATACTTAAATTATCTACAAGGGGAAGGTTGAGTACTTTATTTCGCACGTTTAGATGTAAGAAGAAAAAAATCCTTCTTTTGGTCTTTTTTCTGTGTCTTGATATAGAATTCGCTATGCGCTTACGAGTTAGCACTACCATGCGCTAGCTGTGACCTCAACTTTCCTTGTGTTGTCACGTAGAAGGTAGAGTTCGCTCTTCTTTGTTCATGTCGTTCCCGTCGCAGCCATGAAATTGCAGCAAATATAGTTATCGCGAAGAACTAGAGCACCGTCGAAGCTCTCTTCCTCTGTGTGCGTGTTTTTTTATTTCGCTTATAGTTATCGTTTCAGGTCACAGTATAGACTTTATTTTTATTTTTTTTCGTCGTCTGTCGTTTGGCTTCCTTACAGCTCCTTATTTGTTTAACATCGACCCGAGTGGGCTCATTGTGAAGTCTAACCGCAATCGGAACTGTCCCTGTTCTAGATTCTCGCGAGCCATTCCGATAAACATCTATAAACTCGCATAAAGTCGTCGCCGCACGACGCCGCACCGGAGAGATGGCCGTTCCTCTTCGTCTTCGATTGCCCCATTTCCCGCATGGAGCCATGTCACCGAAGTTCGTCGCGCCGAGGGGGTGTCTTTGACACTAATCACTTGCCATGACCCCCAGGAACGGATACATCTTCAACTCACCCTTTTATCGTGTCAAGGTTCACGGCGAAAGAGAGAGAGGGAGAGAGAGAGAGTAGCAGGCTCCGGAGTGAGAGAGAGCAGCGCTGTGCGCGCCAATTTGCACACACGACACCTTTTATGTCACAGGGCGTACTCGCACGATACAGGTGCTCCGTGACTATTAGTTTCGTCATTTATATTTGTAACGCTAAATGTCTTGAAAGCAACGTTTTCGCTTTGAAGTGTCTATATGTCTCTTCCCGTCTGTTAATTGTCCTTCTTTCACCTGCCACTGCGTCGAACGCATTAATCGCCGTGCGGCGTGCGTTGATGATATATAGTTTACCAGGCATCGAGACCGGCGAGGATTTACGGCTTCTTTTCGAGCCTGCCTCGAACATGTCTAGAAAGAGGGATGGCCAAGGATTAGGTGGAGGTATAGCACATATGAAGGTCCATCTATGAAGTTCGGTAACGCTGCCGATGCCCCCACTCACGAGGCGCTGCTGTGCCTCTGTGGTATGGTATGGTATGCTATTCCTTATGCGATGGCGCACGATTCAGTCCACTTCGTTTTCTCGACCAGGGTTTCCCCGTTGCTCTTTGCAAGAAAGGCTTCTCTGTTAGTGCCTCGCCTGCTTGATCGAACACGGCACCTGGAAGCCAGCCATCAATCGGCCGCTGGTGGAGGAAGAAGAGGGGCTGGGTCGCGCAATTAGGCGGCTCTAATCGAACGCAGTCTTTAACAGGCGTGGCCGGCATGTTGCGATTCGCACCGGCCGCGGTGCTTGTTCCGCCGGTGAACGCGCCTTTTCTTCGTTGCACCGCTCCACCCAGTCTCATTTAATACGTCACCGGAGTGCGCACTCTATGGGAAATGCGGCAACGGGGGAAGCAATCTTCCACGCGTGAGTGCTATAGCCGATTGCCAGCGGCCGGGACGGCTTATCACGAAATTACCGTGCGGGTGTTGGTGGTATATATGCGTGCTAGAGAGGTACCTAAGTGATTGCCAGGAGCTCATGAGGGGAAAGAAGGGCGGCCAATTTACCAGGTTTGGGTATCGGCGTCCGTATTCGCAAAATTACCCTTGCACGAGTGCAGTTTGGACCGCGGTGATTATCTCGATATACCGCTTAACACTATCTAGAGTCGGTGTCGCTCGAGCCACAGCCAATGTGGAAATGCTCTTCCGAAAAAGAGGCCGACTTCGCAAGACTTTTTTTCGTTCACGCGTGCGGTCTGCCATTGGCAAGCTGCGTTCGTTAATTATATGTCCAGCAAGCTGATTGGCCTGCATCTGCTCTTACGGGCAGTTCTACAGCGTAAGAACACTTTTGTGAATACGCGCCCAGAACTGTTGCAAATGACGATCCAGATATATCCTAAAATTAAATTATGGGGTTTTACGTGCCAAAACCACTTTCTGATTATTAGGCACGCCGTAGTGGAGGACTCCGGAAATTTCGACCACTTGGGTTTCTTTAGCGTGCACCTAAATCTAAGTACACGCGTGTTTTCGCATTTCGCCCCCCTCGAAATGCGGCCGCCGTGGCCGGGATTTGATCCCGCGACCTTGTGCTCAGCAGCCTAATACCATAGCCACTGAGTAACCACGGCGGGTCATATATATCCTCTTTTACCTAGAAGTTTGAAAACAAAATTACAGGGCTGCACAAGTAGAAAAGCACCTCGTAGCAACCGTGCGGCTAGAATAAAGAAAAGAAAAAAAGGTGGTGCCAGCTGAATTACGCAGCCTAAGTCATAATTAGCCAGGACCCATTCTCACAAAACGTTGTTGCGCGGAACTTTTCGTGAGAGTATATATAGCACATACGAGCCATCTATGATGTTGGACATATTATTGACGAAGGCGGCTGGCCAATGGGAAATAATACTTACAAAAAAAAAGCTTTCTAAATTCGGTTCTTTATCAAAGTACAAAGGCATTGCTGGAAATTAATATAACAGTGCCAGAGAGATCCACATGACAAACGATTAAAAGATGAAAGCCATACATTGTACAAGTATTCGGTCAAAAATTATACTAAGCCACACGTACATAATGTATCAGTGATGCTGTTTGTGGATTAAAGAGCTGCACTTTATGCTGGGCTCGTGCAGCTAGGAAAATTGCTTTTATCGCTCTCGAAAAACTGTTTGTTCTACTAAACATCTTATATCCTCCCAGAATTTTGTCGAAATAAATTATGCATTGAGGCTGTTATCGAAGCAGGGCCGATCTACGTGTATTTGGACCAGTTTTGCATGACATGGACATTATTATTCAAATAGGCGCCTAATTGAGCGTGGTAACAACTTATGCTAAGAAGATAAGCCGATATGATGTTTGTATAAAGACTTTTCGTTAAGGATGTGAGTTAACACTGCAGTGATGCAGGGATCATCACAGTGTCGTAAGGTCAGAAAGCAGGACAGACCCGTAGTACTTTGCATAACCAAAGTCTAACAAATGGAAACAGCTTTTGAGAAGAAAGCCGAACTGTGTGAACAGATGAAAACGCAGCGTTCGTTATTTTCTCCTTTACTATTTAGGCCAGTTTTGTCGAGACGTTCAGCAAGGAAAACGAAAAGAAAATAGGCCGTGTTGTTCTTACTTACCTTCGTTTACATAAGTACGTTCTCTAACGCCACCGAAGTGTCTGAAATTCCAGCAATATTCGCAGCGTTAATCCGATAAGTCAGCAGCATCGTAATGTTCTACGGGGTTATTTATGCCTGCGACGGCGTAGATTAGCTATGTGTGTTCTGCGTCAGCACGGCTCGTAAAGCTCGACGTTTTGTATTACTCCGCACGACTGACGTTAATTCACGTAGGCGCGACTACGTCGCGAAGCATTTCTCTTGGTGTCACATCGACCATATCACCCGTAAGTACACAATATAGGCCATATCTCGGAAGCGTGTACGAAACGGCGGGATCTTGGCAAAACGACCGTGTTCATAGTTGCTATAGGAGAAACAGTATACGTCATATTTACCCTATAACCTGTGCAGGGACAGATCCAAATCGATGCGCACGAATCAAGAAATGCTGGCGAAAATGGACTTCCTCCGCGGTCCCCATCGACAAATTGGCTTTGGGAGGTACGCCGAGCATGGGAAACCTGCCATCTAAGAATTTATTTGGTCCTCTAAACGGAAATTCGTGAGCGCGTTATCAAACGTTGCAGAATTTGGTATCTACACGGACTCGCTCGGTGCATTGAAGTAACTAAAGAAAGTTACAAAGGCGTTCAATATCTGCCAGCAAATACGAAGACTGAACAAGTCGTCCAACAGACTCCAACTTACCGTGCACATTATTCAGGGACACAGTGGGAGTCCACTGAACGGCCTGGCTGGCCGAACGGCTGCCTCACCGTCTTTACCTGACTATCCACCCGTGCTACTTCCTTCGGGCTCCCGCGGATCTCCTACAAGACCAGAACTGCATGTGCATATTTACCCCCGTGTGGGTAGCCAACCAGACGTGCGTCTAGTTAACCCTCCTGACTTTCCTCTCAACCCTCTCAACCCTCTCTCTCTCTCTCTCTCTCTCTGTACCCCGTGCGTTTGTTTCCTTCCCCGAAATCTTTCACGGGTGGAGAAAGCTTGCCCTCGGAGGCTTCGGGCTGGCGTAGCCCCGACAGCTGCGGTCGCCTGCACTTTGCGATGTGCAAGTGACAAACATACAATGCGTCCTAAGTGCCCGGTACCTGTGTCCACGGCGGACAGCCGTCATCTCTTGTGGCTGTGTCCTGGCACTATAAGAATGTTAGACACAATGCTTAAGGCAAGCAAACAAAAGCCGAATGTCACTGATGATTTTGCCCGTTGGGTAACGCGAACAACGAGTGCGCGAATTCATTGCTGCACTATCTTCATCAAACGGGGCTGCACGAATTTATTTGATGCATCTTGCTATACATTCTTTTTGTACATATACCTCAAGGCAAGCCCACGAATTAAAAAGATAAACATGGAAACAAACAAAATTGTTTCTTTGCCATTTGTATAGCTAATTTATTTTTCAGTAAAATTTTTTTCAAACGTTGCTTGTTCACTACAGAGTCGATCATTATCGACATGCAACTGGCGGAAATGCATACGCACGCTTAAAAACTGTTTTTGAGGTCTCAGTAAATTTGTCTTTCGTGTTTTCGGACAGCCGTCTAAAAGCGCACACTGTGCGATGCGCCAAATATGACGTCGTACAGTGTTGGCCAAGCCGCATAGTGCCAAGCTTCATGTTCGAAAACCAAAGCGTCTTATTATCTTTTTGGAACTTCATTGAGGGCTGAAAAATTAAGAGGCCTTTGTATCACTTTGAAATTATACTTCGGAATCTGCATGGTACCACCAGATGATGTCTTTCACATCGCCATCATCGTCATCATCGTCATTATTATGCTATTTTATGTCCACTGCAGGACGAAGGCCTCTTCCTGCAACCTCCAATCACCCCTGTCCTGCGCCAACCGATTCCAACTATCGCCTGCGAATTTCCTAATTTCATCGCTCCACCTAGTCTTCTGCCGTCCTCGACTGCGCTTTCCTTCTCTTGATACCCATTCTGTAACCATAATGGTCCAACGGTTATCTAACCTACGCATTACATGACCTGCCCAGCTGCATTTTTTTCTCTTAATGTCAATTAGAATATCGGCTATCCCCGTTTGCTCTATGATCCACACCACCCCCTTCATGTCTCTTAACGTTACGCCTAACATTTTTCGTTCCATCGCTCTTTGCGTGGTCCTTAATTTGTCCTCAAGCTTTCTTGTTAGTCTCCAAGTTTTTGCCCCATATGTGAGCACCGGTATAATGCACTGATTGTACACCTTTCTTTTCAAAAATAATGTTAAGCTTCCAGTCAGGAGCTGACAGTGTCTTCCGTATGCGATCCAACCCATTTTTATTCTTCTGCAACTTTCCGTCTCATGATGAGGGTCCCCTGTGAGTAATTGACCTAAATAGACGTACTCCTTCACAGACTCTAGAGGCTGACTGGCGATTCTGAACTCTTGTTTCCTTGCCCGGGTATTCATCATTATCTTCGTTTTCTGCATATAAATCTTCAGCCCCACTCTTAGACTCTCTCTGAATTAAGGTCCTCAATCATTTGTTGTAACTTGTCTCCTGCGTTAGTGAACAGGACAATGTCATCTGCAAACCTAAGGTTGCTGAGATATTCGCCGTTGATCCTCACTCCTAAGCCTTCCCAGTTTAATAGCTTGAATACTTCTTCCAAGCGCGCAGTAAATAGCATTGGACAGATTGTGTCTCCTTGTCTGACCTTCTTTTTTATAGGTATGTTCCTACTTTTCTTGTGGAAAATTAAGGTAGCTGTGGAATCCCTGTCGATATTTTCTAAGATGCTTACGGAAGCTTCCTGTACTCCTTTACTACGTAATGCCGCTATGACTGCTGGCGTCTTTACTGAATCAAATGCTTTTTCGTAATCTATGAAAGCGATATAGAGAAGCTGATTGTACTCTGCGTATTTCTAGATTACCTGTATAATGGAATGGATGTGATCCATTGTAGAGTATCCCTTCCTGAAGCCAGCCTGTTCCTTTAGTTGACTAAAGTGCAGTGTTGCCCGTATTCTGTTGAAAATTGTCTTGGTGAATATTTTATATAATATTGGGAGTAAGCTAATGGGCCTATAATTTTCCATTTTTTAACGTCTCCCTTTTTGTGGATTAGTATACGGTTTGCATTCTTCCAGTTTTCTGGGACCCTTGTAGTCGAAAGACACTTCGTATATAGAGCCACGGGTTTTCGAAGCAGTACGTCTCCTCCATCTTTGAATAAATCGACTGTTATTCCATCTTCTCCTGCCACTTTTCCTCGTTTCATGTTTTGCAAGGCCCTTCTAACCTCATCGCTAGTTATAGAAGGAGTCTCTGTAACCAGTTCATTACTACTTCGAATTTTTTAAATAAGTTTCCAAAAGCCACTCTGCGAATGTGTTGCTGCGAGGAGCTCGTGAAAATGGTTATCGGACTTACAATTTCGATTGGCCGCTATAAATCACCGAGAATGAGCACTCGAGTAAGCTCACGTCAAGTGAGTGCCGTAAATAAACCGTTCGCCGCGGAAGGCGCAATACCGCCGGATTATTTGTTGACTCAACTTGTCGTGGAGGCGATAGACGACCGTCGAACGAGAAGCTCGCGTAAACAACAAACAGTCCCCGCATTTTCTTGTTGCTTTCGCGCTTGGCTGCGAGGAGTTATGAGCTCGAGTTCCAAACCCAGCTCCGGCTTCCGACATCGTCGGTATGCGTCGGATGCAGAGCTGCTGGGAAGGGGTGCCCGTAGTAAACACTGTTTACAGCGTAAACACGATCAGATGAAGGCTTGACCAACACGCGACACTCAGGTCTGAGTGAGGCAGTATGGTGAGTTGCTGCGCCGACCGTCTTTGACGTTTGCTGGCGTCGATAGCTAACTTTATTAGTTTGTGTTCATTTGGCTCTTCTAGTTTTGTCTTTGCCTTGCCTCTGGTCGGGGCAGCAAACCCATTCATTCACGTCGCCTTGGCTCTGCTAAGGTTTCAATGAATTCTGCCCGAAGCGCGCTTCGGGGTTGGCAATGTTGCGAGTTCTTTCTCCTCGGCCACGGTCAATAAATGAAAGAGAAAAGCCCACATTTGTAAGAAGCACAAGAAATTCACTGACACTGCCGAATGCGCTGCCTTGACGTAAAGGCAGTGCTGACGACAGCGTAAGTTACTTTGTCGTTTTACTATGCTTTTTTTGTGTGGCTGTTATTCGTCGCTCCTTTCGAGTTCCGACTGTCCGTCGTCGCACCCTGCCAATAAACTGTCACCGTCATGTCACCATGGCAACAGTAAAGTGAACTAGATATTTAACAGTTTAATTCTGGGGTTTTACGCGCCAAAACTGCGATATCGTTATGAGGCAAGCTTTAGCGGGGGACTCCGGACTGATTTTGACCACCTGAGAATATTTACAGTGCCCACAACGCATGGGACATGGGCGTATTTGCATTTCGCCTCCGTATAAACGCGGCAGCCGCGTCCGGGATTTCATCTTGCGAACTCATGCCTATAGCTGCGCGACATCATAGCCGCTAAGCCGCCACGGTTATTTTTCTTTCTTTCTTATTACAAGGAAAATAAAAGTGAAAATATATTGCTAAGGAAGCCTCGCTTCACAATCAAGACTCGGGCAAACACACACTTGCGTCCAACAAGCGCTTCTAGTCGGATGAAGGGTCCTGCGCAGCTTACACACGCCTTACATAAGCTGCGCTTTCACGATAGAAGGATCTTGTAGATCGCGGGCTTTCGGCATGACTATCACACAGTCTACATCTCCATAGGCTGTATACACCCAGTGACGAGACCGTAGAAGACTGCTTCATAGATGGCAAGGATGCTATCTTTTCGTCGGACATTCTCCAACGGACGCACTTGGCAAGGATATTCACATTACGCCATACTCAATCGGGTTTCTAACGTTTAAACATACTGGTGACATACATGTTCATTGTGCTAAGCCGCTACGGCGGGTGCGAAATAGATATGAAATATGGCAGGAATGAGAGTAGCGTGGGGTTGATTTTCTTGTCGACGTTTTTTAACAGCATAGCTGCTCGCCACACACTATGTGTGAGTGGCCCAGGATCGGGTGGATAAATTAAAATGATAGCATGCATAACTTAAGCGACAATGGCAAAATTCTTGCACTGATCAAAGTCAATCTAAGAAGGCTGAATTGCGTGGTACAGGTAAAAAGCAAGCAACGAAATGAAAGTGAATCGGGGAGTACGAATTGTGGAGTGTTATGAAAGGAATAAGAAAAAGAAGTTTAGCACGGCAATCAGTTGAAATGATAAGAGTACTGAAAGGCTGAGCAGACGCTCGTTGGCCCAACTCGAGAGTTTGTGCTCTAAAATGAAGGAAAGCAGGAATTGTCGAATTGTCAGGTTGAGATCACGTCTGTAAAGGGGATTTTCCGAAATTCTTTTTCTGCAATAAGTGAAGCAGCGCCGCGAAGACGCCAGTTATCTCGACGTCGTAACAGAATGTCACAGAGAGGAGGACACTTTGCGGGTAAATGTTGAGGAAGAAAAACCTGGCAATAAAGTACTCCACTGGTCGTCGTCGTTGTCGGGACAGTTAATGGTGTTCTTGATCTTGTTCTTTGACTTCAGAACTTAGCTTACACGCCCTTCTTCGTTGTCGTCGTCGTTGTTGTCGCCGTTGCTGCAGCTGCTACCTGATGAATTTTGGCGTATGGTATGGTATGAAGAACTTTATTTAGGTCCTGAGGGATCAGTCTGGGACAGATACGGGCCGCTCCCACGTGTACCCACGAGAAGGTCTTGGTCACGGTTCGCTTTATATTGTCGGTCTGACCCCAAATCTTGGCTGCCACCCGCTATCTAATTAGTAAACGATACCAGGAATTTCTCTTTTTTCTTTTACTGTCTACTTTATTATTACTTTTCGGCTAAGGTAGTACTTAGCTAAGGCTGTACTTGTAACTAAGAGCTTTCCTCATCGAGGTCATACTTATTGCTAACCAACATCACCAACAACGTTCGAACCTAGCCGTGGCACATGGGTATCACGGGAACAGAGCGGTCAGTCAGGCCACAAACGCCAACAATCGTCTACAGTTGTGAGACTGGCATGTCTGGACATCCAAAGAGCCTGCAAAGAGCATCTCATAGACTTTCGTCTTCAGGGTTCTACAGAAGAAGAAGTCACGTGGCGGAGAGCGCGAGCAACCCGCGGCACTGCCGAACATTCGAGGCCCCGGCTATAGAAGCGACGTGGCGGCGAAGAAGACTGGGCCCTACTTTGAGACGATTGAGCTTCCTGGCCCGGACATCGTGTTCAAAGCGTCTATAACGTGTCACACTGCGCCTTCCCACTCGCCGGCATCGCCTCCAGGAACGTGCAGCGCCATGGATCCCGAGCCGCGGGCTCATGTCAACGTGCCGGTGGTGCTGATCAACCGCGAGGGCCTGTACGTGATCATCGCCGTGTTGGGCGTCTCCATCCTGGGATGCGCCTGCGTCCTCACGTACTCGTTCACCAGCTACACCAGGCTCAAGCGGAACGCCGAGGAGGTACGCAACTACATCGCGGCGTCCTCCGGCGACGCCAAGGTGTCCACGGGCCAGCAGAGCGGCGGCAGCGACCAGACGGCCGTTGGAGGCGTCACGATTGGTGACGCCGGCTCGTCTGCCGTGGTGGCCTTGGTAGTTGTTGCCGCTGGTAACGAGTCAAGTGTGGGCCTGGGGACACAGCGCGGAGCGGCCGGGAACAGGAGCGATGCCTCCTTGGTGGGAAGGAGCACCAACACGTCCCCGGTGTTTGCCAGGCAAGAGACGTCCGGCACGGCGACGGCTGTGCAGCACGCGGGAGCGGTTCAGGGTGGCAGTTTCAACGGCCGCGCACCAGCTGCGGTGGCCACGTCGGCGACTGTGTTTGGCATGGCGCTCTACCCCATCATGGTCGCCAACGCATCTGGAAATGCCACGTTGAACGGCTCCGCCGAGGCTACGTGAACCGGCCGGGTGTGTTGCAATGCATACAGACGGAATGCTCGGGCGCCTTGGCAGCCTATTGGTCGCCTATCCATGCTGCCTTATTCTTCAGAGACTGGTTTGTGTTACGCAATGGCAACGCCTGGGCTACTCGGCTCTGATAAAGCTTCGATTATTTTTCTTCGTTTGATTGTCATTTCTTTTCGAATTATGGCACCAGGTCGACCATACGCATGGTTAAAAGGAGCCTAGTATTCTCTGTATGAGCAGTTAGCGGTTTGGCGTGTCTAGGTCAACCACTTTGTCCGTACGACAGGAACACACGATGAGTGCGACTCGAACGCACGATGAATGCTATTGCCCCGAGGGCGCAGCATGGAATTCCTGAAGGTGAGAAGCTGATACGAAGGGACGCGCAGCGCCGGTGCACCGCGTGCATATGAAGCCCCCCGCAAACGTTTTCGGCGGGAATGCTCAGAGTTTATTGCAATAACGTATAAATAAACTCTGGTGACGTCAGGACTCACGGCGATGATCATAGCTGTACATGCTTGCCAAAGAGGGATGAGGCAATTCTTTGTAATCGACATACAAATACATTGCGAGTGGTATGGTCACCTGGCAACTATGTTGAGTTTATCAATTTTTAATTGAAGCTTGCCCCCTTCCACCTTCTGTGCGGGTGTGGACTGGTGACTGCTGTCTTGCGGAATATGCAACAACGTGTGCCGCTGAGCATGTGCTACTAGGTACGTTCGCGAATAGACAACTTAGGACATCGGGTATGTGCAACTGCAGCACGTGCCACTGTATGTGTGAACATTTTTGACCAGTTCCCCAGAATCGGTATGTGTCTCTCGGTATGTGTCCGAATAGACAAGCGCAGCTAGCGGCAACAAGTGAAGAAGGGGGAAACAGAAAATTGAAAAAAAATTGCCACGGAGAAATAGCCTGCCACAGAAACAGCCGAGTGTGGAGAGAACCTATACATAGAAGTATAGAGTAAAGACTAAGGAGAAGCGAAAGGAAGACAATGAAGCAAACATCGAAGACAGCTTCACTTATCGCCAATTCACACATTTATCCGCTGGATCCGTCGATTTCCTTCTTTTTTTTAATCTGCGTTATCTCGTGCACTCGCGTTACGCGCGCCCTTGCCTTTGCTCATACAATGCTTTAACACGAGCTAGCGTTATGCTATCGATTTCGTCAATGCAGTGCAGTTATCCTTGGCCAGCTGGGCACTTTCATTGTAAAGGAAACTTGATCATAGTGAATACCGCGGCAGATCGGTGGTGGCATATTTTCTTCTGATACCTAGGTATTTTGCTTCTTCCTTCCTTTTTTGCTTCATTCTTTCTGACGAGTTCCGTTATTAATAGCATATAATACAGCGTGAAGCTAAGACCCAACAAGTTAGATTCCCAACGTAGGGTACCCCAAGCGAACTCAATCTATAGCCTCCCAGCATTATCCTTGTCACTTCTGTCTCGCTCTCTGTTTGACCCACACTAGGTTTAATTTAGCTACCGCCAATAAGTGTTCGCTGCCTTTGTATCGTAGTGCGTGCGGCCTTCAGGTGAAATGCCAACGCAAATTCAGAAACACTTTGTTACCCTCGACGTTCCGGCATGCTTCGGTCAGGACTCAACACATAATTGCAATTCCGTGTGTTTTGATGTAATAGTGTCCGTCACGTACTTGCAAAATGCCTAGTCCTTCGTCTTGGCCTGCATTATCTAGGCTTGGCTTAATGTGACAATGGTTAGGTAACATGCGATGGGACAGTATATTGCTGAGAATGGCCTCGAGAATTCTGTACAAAGAGCTGAGTGTTGGCTTTAGATGTATGTGCAAGATTATGAGAAGGAAAATTCAGTTGCTGTGAAAATGATGTGAAGTATTTATAATGCCTAAGCGGTTTAACAATATCAGGTCTAAAAACTTCAATGTTTTGTTTTTGAAGTGTTGAGTAAAGCCAGTTCGAAGCCGTTGACAAATATATGTTCCCTTGGTTTTTGGAGTTTTTTGGAACAATTGCCGCGCGACTGGCCGCTCGAGGCACTTTGCGTGTATTCGCGGGCTTCTTTCACGCTTGGAAAAAACTTTCATGTAGCACGTATGGAGCAACATAAATCTGTATCGGGAGTTTTTCATGTTGCTCTGCAATTTGCTCATTAACACTTTTCATATAAATATTATATTTGACAAGGTGATTAATTAATTAAGACTAATTGTGTAATTCGATGGAATGGAATATATAGTCTGAGTATCTCCAAGTGACGGCAAACATCATTACCATGGTTCTGTCCAGCTACGTAGCATTAGCGTATCTTTAAAGTTTGGCTAAAATTATGTGGGACACCCTGCACAGCAGGAAAAGTGTCAGAGCATGACATTCCAGAGCGCGCCACAGCTCCTTTTGCAGGATTTCGTCATCAGAGGCAGCACGGACAGAAGACGAAGAGGCCACGTGACGGAGAGCACGAGCAGCACGTGCATCCCCGAACGTTCGCGAGGCTCCGGTTCAGCAGCGACGTGGCACTCGAACTGGTACTCGAGTTGACCGAGTTTTGGCGACGCAGTCGTCGTGTTCGAAGCGTCTTCACCGTTTCACTCGGCGCCTACCCACATCGCCGACATTGTCCGCATGAACGTGCAGCGCCATGGAGCCCGAGTTGCGGGCGCACGCCAACTTACCGGTGCAGCCGATAAACCGCGAGGGCCTGTACGTGATCATCGCCGTGCTGAGCGTCTCCACCCTGGGATGCGCCTGCGTCCTCACGTACTCGTTCACCAACCACGACAGGCTGAAGCGGAATGCCGAGGAGGTGCGCCGATGCAGTGAAGCGTCATCCGGCGGCTCCAGGGCCTCCGCTGACCAGCAGAGCCCCACTGACCAGCCAGATGCTGGCGGCGTCGCGATGGGCGATGCCCGCACGTCTAACGCCATAGCCTCGGCACCGGTGGTCGCTGCGAATGAGTCAAGTGTGGGCCTGGTGACACAGTGGAGCGCGCCCGGGAGCAGGACCAACGTGCCCTCTCTGGTTCGCAGCGCCAATGACACGCTCCCAGTTGTGTCCAGGCGAGAGGCGTCCGGCATATCAAGAGGGGGCGCACCAACCGGCCAGAGCTACAACAGCGGTTTCAGCAGCGACACGCCACTTCCAGCGGTAGCATCGACGACCACGGACGCTGTGGTGGTCTACTCCATCATGGGCGCCAACGCGTGTGCGCAGGCCACGGTGAATGCCTGCGCCAAAGCACCGTGAAATCGGTCTGCTGTCTTGCCGGTAGACGGAATGCCGGGTGCCTTTACAACCGATCCGTCTCGTGTCAAATATTGACGTACGCTGAGCAATGACAGTGCCTGAGACATACGGATATCGTGTATTTTCTTGTTATTTTGACGATTTTTTATTTTTGAAGAGGAAAGCCAGGTCGGCATAATCTACCGGGTTGGCATGATACATCCATACATCCATCCACCCACCCACGAGGGGTGTACGCTTTGCATCTAAGTCTTCATCTTCCTTCAGTATACTCGTTTTACGTGGATGAGGGAAGGCGGGGGATGTTCTGGCACCTTTTAAATATTTGAAAGCGTTCTTTCACTATTGTGCGTTTGTTGCACTGCGTCTCTTGCTTTCGTGTAGAATAGCAAAGTGGATGCTTTTGACGTTAATATGCCTAACTTTTCCTTTACCTTTTGTGTGAACAACGCGTATCCAAATGAAGCTTAGCATGAATATTTCTTTCTAACAAGAATAAAGAGTGCCGTGCTTCTCAGACGCATGTATCGATGAGTTCTAAATGAGCGAGGGTTTTGAGATGCGCAAAAGAACTTTCTGAACTCTTGGAGGACCTAATCATTTGCGGGTAACCTTCGAAAGAAAGCGTTGAAAGGGATTATAAGTTCCGACAATAACGTGCATATAGCTGCTATCTGTACTCAAACATTTATATGAAGGATATGCATTACAGTTCAAGTAGTTCAAGAGAGCATATGCAATCCAGGGAGTCTCGTGCGCGCATTTCAAGTTCGTACATTTTCCGTGCCACATTCGTTGTTGACAACACTAAAGACACACGCACGTCTCCTTACAACGGACACAGCCGCGCAGCTATCTCGCTTTGGTACGGTGATACCAAACTCTCCTGACATGACGTCATTGCCCGCAATGACGTCATACTTAGTTATTTGGAAATGAGCATGTTTACAAAGCCGTCAGACGCTATCCATGATCTCGACCCAAAGAAAACTGTATAACCTGTTGAGCTCCTGCGTATCCTTATCGTGAGCACATTTGCCCATATGACTCGGCCACCACGCCTCTGGCTTTCTACCGGCGGAGTAATGATCTTATCAAGACCCGTATCAAATAAGTCCAATGTTTTCCAAACCATGATATCGGCTGTGGCGTAACTTGCGTGTTTACAAAGTGCCCTCAGTCAAATTCGTCGCCGTCGTCGCTGTTGTCGTCGTCATCATCATCATCATCCAATTTTATGTCCACTGTAGGACGAAGGCCTCTCCCTGCGATATCCAATTATCCCTGTCCTGCGCCAACCAATTCCAACTTGCGCCTGCGAATTTCCTAACTTCATTACCCTCGCCTAGTTTTCTGCCGTCCTAGACTGCACTTTCCTTCTTTTGGCACCCATTCTGCAACTGTAATGGTCCACCGGTTATCTATCCTACGTATTACATGGTCTGCCCAGCTACATTTTTTCCCCCTTAAATGTCAGTTACAATATCGGCTATCCCCGTTGGCTCTATGATTCACACCACCCTCTTCCTGTCTGTTAACGTTACGCCTAACATTCTTCGTTCCATCGCTCTTTACGCTGTCCTTAACTTGCTCTCAACACGTTCGTCAACAAGCACCCGAATGATCGGCCATTATTTGTGGTCGGGCGAAGAAAACAACGGCGCAGTAATGAACATCAGAGAGGTTTTCTGTGAAAGTGAACCCCGAGTATATAGCACCCAATCGCTTATGGTTTTATTGTCCCCATAGCGCACCTGTTTTAAGTTAAATGCAAAATACAAATGTTATATTTATGAATCAGCAGAAATAGACGAAAAGGGTTACGTTTCTCGCTTATTCAGAAATTAAGTTCACGAAGTCAGCTTGAAGGTAATTTCCCTATAACGCTGCGCTCATGGCCGTTACTGGTTATAGTCCGTTAAAGGCAGTCGTAATTTGTCTAGCCAGTGATTTCAGCCCGCGAATTCGCCAGTGGGAAGTAGAACATCGGCGTTTTTCTCGATACTCGCACGAAATTTGGCCGTCGCAACCATGCACATCTAGGAGTTGTAAGTGGACAGCGTAAGTCCGCAATCAACGTTTCTATGGTAACGTTGCCCGCAATGACGTCATTTTTACACCGTTCAGTAGCTCCGTTTCCGGCCTACCAATTCCGAGAAGGAAGTGTAGAAGTAATGCCATTGATAACAGCCATTTAATAGAGCCACACATTGCATTAGGGGTTTCCACAGAACGTTGGATAAGGCTACCGGGATCGTCTCTCAGCGCAAGTGTATAATCGCACGGCGTATAATGGGGGCCGGACAGCTCTTCCGTCGCAAGCACGCACCCAAGCGTAATGATGCGTCGCCATAAATGTATCGCCATACGCGTTCCGTGGTGGTTGAGGTTCACTGCTTGTATGCACGCTCAAGCCGCGCCTGCAGGGGCGCTCTCTAGTAGCGAGCCTTCCAATGGGACTAATTAGGTTGCAATTATTTCCAGCTGAAGCCGACTGAGCGGGGTGCACAAGAACTTAGTGGCAAGACAACTCTGACTGCTGTACTCTATTTTTTTTCTTTCTCTATTTTATACCGGCGATGCTATCTGTATGTTTGCAGCTCACATTTCAGCTGCTTATTTTGCAGCTTACGCTACTGTACACAAGCCTTCGAACGACGTCCTGGGCATTCGTCTGCCTCTGGGAAGGAAACAAGGAAAGACGACCTTGTCGTCGCATTTAGCTCGAAAAAAAAAAAGAAACTTTGCCAGGAGTCGAAAGTAAGCTCGCAATGATTCAACTTCGTCAGTCTTGTTTTTTCGTTGTGCTGTTGTTGTTTTGTCACGCAAGTAGTGTTACGTTTATTTATAACATACAGGATGATTCACGCTATGACCAAAACTTTGACGCGAACTTGCTAGAATAGCAAGAAGCCGGGAACTGAACACATGGGCGTTACTCACATGCGAGAAAGGTAGGAAAGTGCAATAAAAAAACAAGTTCGTTTTTTTTTCTTATCCTTTGCAACGTAGAGCACTCTGTATAAGAACGGTTACCTTTCGCATCCGAAAGCTTTCCGCTACGGAAATTACGAATGCAAAAAAATATTTCCAATAGCCGTTACTGTGGCGTAAGTTTACAGTAATGCAAGGGCCGTGGGGGGGGGGAGGGGGGGCGCTTAAGTTGTGACCTTTGTTTGAATAAAATTAATAATAATAATAATAATAATAATAATAATAATAATAATAATAATAATAATAATAATAATAATAATAATAATAATAATAATAATAATAATAATAGCTCTCGCTCCAATCTTTTGATTAATCTAGATCTGAAGTCTTGTTCTTCGGTTGTTCGGGACTGTGCACGTCTGAGCATGGCCGTATAGCGAAGTGTATGGGCTTTTATGACCGTCAGGCTTCGCACGTTGCTGCCACCTCGCCTCGCCCTGCCCCAGTAACGGCGCTATCCGATAGCCTGTGTAGAGCTCAATTTGCATTTCTCGTGCTGTTGGCGCCGTTCGAACAGGACCGAGCAGTTTAAGGCTCGCACCCATAATGTATGGGCAGACGCCGTATAATATTGAAGAGATTAAAAAAAATATGATAGTAAAATTCAAAAGGGGAAGAGGAGAAGGTATTTATGAGTTACGGCGCGTTATATTCGTTATTATAGTATACAGGATAAGGAATGATGCAGTGTACAAGCATGGGGCCCGCATAATGTAGCTATTATACTTGAATGCTATTCCTTTTTATACGTTTGGTCAACGGTCGTTAAACTATACCGGCTCAGATTGCAGTGCGATGGCAGCAGTTTCGCGTAGGCTCCGAGATCGCGGCGCGCCGTTGGGACGTTGTCTCTCTGTTGAAGCAAAGCAGCAAGATCTCGGAGGACGTAGGTCCGTCACATTACCGTCGTCACCGCTCGCCTCGAAAGAAACGAAGTATCTTGTCCGCTTGTCAGAAGTGCATCGAAAAAAGCGGATTTTATTTCAGCGTATAAATATTTAGGCGTCGAAGTCGTGACTACTCGTGAGCGGGCTTCCCGATTGCCATTAATGGTTTACCAGGGTGCCCATATGCGCGGATGCGTGTGCTGAATATTTGTGCCGACGCATTGGTGACGTCATGTGCAGGACCCATCTCACCCATCTGCCTTCCTTCTTTTGTTGAATTGTGAACTGCTCTTCGCACGGGCAAGTACCCCGGCATTGCCAAGTGAACCGGGGCACGCAGGTGTAGCTTGCATCGCAGCGAAAGCCGCAGCTGGATCGGCAACTGCAGATTTTCCATCCGCTGCAGTACATGCTCTTGGCGTTCATCACGCGCGGTTGTATCTATGCGTGCGTATAATCCAAAGCATTATCCAAAGCAGGAAACCGTAAAAACGACGTTCATTTTGTTGAACTAAGGGGAAGGTATTATAGTTCGGTACACAGTGTGTCACAGCTAACTTTAGCAAGAGTTAAAAAAAAAAAGAAAACTGCGAATGCCACGTACCTGGACAGAACCAAGGTGATGTTGTTTGCCGTAGATCGGAGATACTCAAAATATATTTTTCATTCCACCTAGTGAGATAACTAATATTAATTAATTAATGAACTCCCCGAATATTATAACTAGATGAAGAGTGTCAATGAGAAAATTGTAGAGCGACATGAAAAACTCCCGATGCAGCTTTCTGTTGCTCAGTACGTTGTACATAAGTGTTTTTTCCGAGCGTTATAAAAGCCCGCAAATGCACGCAGAACTGCCGCGCGACTGGCCGTTCGAGGCGGTGGTTTGGTAAAATATGCGGATGTTATTGCTCATCGGTGCGCCGCGACATTTTGGTCGTGCCCATGCTCGTTCACATAGCTTGCGCTGGCACAGACTATGAGGCATTGACTTTGAGTCCCTCCGTCTTTGATACAGTTAGTAAAGGGACTAATATTTAGAAGGTAAGGGAAAAGCTGGGCTCCGGACTTGAGAGGAAATTTTAGTGTTTACTCAGCCATCGACGCAAATGCTGACTGCAAGTTCTGAAAGAGAAGCTCAAGTGTTGCTTCATACAAAGAAAAAGAAAGAAGTTATGAAAAGAAGTTGTTGTTTTCAGTCGACAACCACTTCGTTCGTGCAGAGCACTCACGGAGGGCCCTGTCGCGCAGGAAAATACGTTCAGCGTTCGGGACCCCTCTGCAATCGCCATTTAAATTGCTCGGCAATGGTTGAAACAGGTTTCGGTAAAGTGCACCGCTATGAGGCACCTCGCTATACGTGGACGCTCGCGGGACGTGTTCGGCCCAACGAGCGCGCGATAATGAATAAGCATTTGTTCATGACGCTCCCTGCTAATTGTATACCGCGGCCTCATGGCTTCCGGATGGGTTGGCCGCGCTAGCCGGCATAAATGGCTACTACCCGAGCAGCTTTCGAGCACGTGTCGTCTCACTGATGCGTTGTTTCGAGAGCATGGAAATCGTTTCGTACACGCCTGTAGCTTCGGTATGATATGCTTTCGTCTTTGGATGCTTTTGGGATCCCAAGACCGTAATGCCCCGCAATATGCGTATATACCGTAATATTCCTAGATTGCTCCGCCCGTTTTCCATGTGCGAAGGTAAACCGCACTGCGTTGCACTGCTTTGCACGTGTTAACCTCACCGGTTTTTAATTGGGCAATTACACTAGTCTTACGGGGGGGTCTTACACCAGTGCATCGAAAGAAACTAAAGAAGCAGAAAAGAAAAGCAGGGAAGTTATAACCAGAACAAAATCCGGTTTGCTACTCTACAGTAGATAGATAGATAGATTAGATAGATAGATAGATAGATAGATAGATAGATAGATAGATAGATAGATAGATAGATAGATAGATAGATAGATAGATAGATAGATAGATAGATAGATAGATAGATAGATAGATAGATAGATAGATAGATAGATAGATAGATAGATAGATAGATAGATAGATAGATAGATAGATAGATAGATAGATAGATAGATAGATAGATAGATAGATAGATAGATAGCGCTATCGCGTTAAAGCATCTAGGCACCCTAGTCACGCCCCTACCTTTGTTTTGACGAGGTTGCAAGCCTCTCCCATGCACGAAACAACGGATTCAGTAGTGGCTAACGTTCTTACCTACCAGATGGCGCTAGGGGTGGAGGTATTTTGTCACCCTAGCGGTCTTTTTACACGCGCAGGCGTGGGTTAGCGGCAAATACAATGCCGCAGTACCTTCTGGGCGTCGCTACGTTGCAATTTTAGTTCCGAAGGACCGAAAATTTCCTTACCCGGTTTCCCGAACTTCCCAATTTAATGAAATAATTCGAGCATGGTCATCAGTTCTTTAAATCGAGTTTCAACTGCAGTGACGTCTGCGTGAACACCTAAAACCAAATTTCGCCGATCCGTGGGCGAAGTGTTGTTGCCGGCGTGATCTCCGCAGTGCAAGTCGTTGAAGAAAGAGCGGGAGCACTGCGGAGAGGGAATGAGAGGCGATCTCTGAATGCCACTAACTCCGCTTCTATTTAACGGATAGAAATGACTTTTGCTGCAACATATTTCTAAAATTATAATTTCTTGTGAAATGCTCTGCACGACTTCGCTAAACAGCGTTGCAGGGCCCCCTTAATACGCCGTATGAATAAAATTGCTTGAAGGAGAAGCAGATATTGCTATATAATCGAGAGACACCGTGGCTCGTGTTCACGCTCATGGCCAAAGCCTTGCGGATTAAACGTTTACCTCACTGTCCTGAGGGGACCAACAGTGGAGTCTGAAGTAAGAAAACAGTAAGCCAACAGGTGCTGCTGGATCAACAGCGTCTAATTCTGTCTGGGGGACGCAATACTAGTTATTTGTTACGTGTAAGAAAAAAAAAACATTCATTCGAGGAACTCAGGGTGTATAAATCAATATCGTGCAAAAAAAAAAAAAAAAATTAGTGGGAGCGCTGTCATGGTCGGGCGCACATAGGCGGCGTGTTCAGTGCCCGCCCGCTGCTGCACTTAGCGCATCCATGTTTAACTCTTGGTTTAGATATAATCACGACCGGCTATAGGCGATAAACGCTGACATATATAGCGCGTACCCAAATGGTCGCTGCGGCGATTGAACAGCCATAAGGTTCATCTACTCTTGTAGCTATTCTCATAACCATCGACACGCTATACCCAGCACCAAGGCCACGCCTCTCACAACGAGCGCACGGATTATGTAAGTGCATATATGCTATAAGACAGCACATTCTAGGCACTCAAGTGGGGGAAGATGGGTGCGCCCTGTTGGCTATGTTCTGCTCCCGATACGAGAAAAGTTATGAATCTTATCTTGGGCCAAGCCCGCTGATGGCCAGGTGGATGTACATACCAAGCGCAATGAGTGGTAGGCTTGTATAAACCGTTGCGTATCATATTAATTAGATACTCAAGCAAGGAAGCACGTAGTACATTAATCACATTTTTATTTGTTTCTTCAGCTATACAGGCGTTTATGCACCGGCGCTCGGGCTTTGGTATTAACACCCGGAATTGTTAGCACAAGAACTGTAGGAAAGGTCGCATGCAAATGCGCAGTTAAGAGGTCGTTTCTGTTACGTGTTGACGCCCACCCGCCAATATACGCCTAACGCCTGCCCCAAGTACATGGCCTCACTTGGCCCCGGATTCACCTGGTCAATTTTGTGCCTGGGCAGTGTGCAAAATTGCAGCTTTATCGCGCACGGCCTGAGTGCGACTTGAACTGATCGAGTCAAAGCGCTGAGGAATTTGAGACCCCTGCAGGTACAGCTACGGGCAAAAGCATACGAACCACATTATGTAGGAGTTGAAGTCGGTGCGGAACACAATGCTGCCACGTGGTCTGCTTGCTAACTTATCCCAGCTTTCCTCAACGCTGTGTCACGTCACCTTGCACACAGGGGCAACGTGTTTCTCTTTAACAAATACGCAAAAAATGGAAAAGAATAATAATAAAAAAAGCTCCCAGCACTTGCCTGTTTTAGAACTTGTGCCATTGCCGTCGTTCGTTCATTAAACCTTTCTTTATGCGCGATGCCTGTTTTATACTTGCTTAGCTGGGACTGCGTAAGTTTGCTCCTCCACAAGTGAACGTCTCCGTAAATGTTGTGCCGGGGGCCATCTTTAATTCTACTGGGAACATACGCCGCCATACGATTTGTTGTGTAAGTGCAGTCCCGAACACCAAACATTGCCATCTGCTTCTAGAATGTTTTCATGAAAATAATGAGCATGTATCCGCTACTCTAACGACAAAACTAGGTTTTCTTTCGAATGAAAACACGACATGTGGGTTTACGCGAAAGAGAAGAGCTTGTCGCAGCAACAGGATGGCTATGGACCTTCACTCGCAGACCTAATCATTCTAAACTTTTGAAAAGAAGCAGAAAATGTAGACATATCCAACGCGCATGCTGGAATCTATGTGAAGCCAAGCTTTCTTGAAGCGCTTTGATAAATGCTATAAGCTGAACGCGAACAGTACAGTTGTGCTTATTTTCATACTAGGCAACGTGTAATATTTAAACATGTTTATCCCCCACGAACGTTGCAACTTTGATGTCAGGCTATTCTTAGGTTTACGCCCTGCGCCGTTCACAAGCTGTTCCTAAATGCGAACACCAATTCAGGTGGATGCACATTGCGAGAAATTGACGCAGCAGTGTAACGAGGACGAAGGCAATGTGTGATGCTTGTCCAGGAAAGACGGGCGAACAGAGGGGTATGCACAGAAATTACGGCACACATACAAATGCATTTGGATTTGACTGTAGTGAGGGAGCCTCTCACTATTCGCACTTTCCAGCGCCTATAGGTGGCGCGGAGAACGTTGCAATATGGCGGGGATAGAGGTGATGGAGGCGATACGAAAGCGTGCGCATCTGCAGAAGCAGGTGGCTTACGGGCCTCTGGTATCTCTAAGCGCGATCCTTAACATTGCTAAGGAAACGCAGAGATGTGTTGTAGAGGGAGAGGCTACGTTTAACGCTGGCCATATAATATGGTGTGAAATATGAAAGACGACAAGCGCGGCTGTTCAGGTCGAGTAATTCTGCCTGCAGACAAGCGCCGTGAGAGGCCCGCCGCATACTATAAAAGTTCAAGTCTGCAGTGTAACCGGCGCCGTAAAGGTCACTATGTATCCTTACGCTTCGTAACCTATACGCGACGTACAAGAATTGACACCAAGCAGTTAATCGGTAGCGCTCAGATGTAAACAAAGCGCAGTATGCGCTTTATGCCGCTGCATAAGGTAAACGTTGGGTGCATTCACGATGAGATAAATAGCTCGACGCACCGGCTTATATACGGAATACTTGTTATTGATGCCAGATAATACGTAAACATTTCAGTAGTGCCGATTTACAATATATGAGTGACACTATGACGTGTGCCAGCGCGCCCCGTTTTACAGCACGATTAATGTTTTCGCGTGCTGTAGGGAAGCTCGCATGCGCATTCTTCATCAATGACCGCTTCAGGTACGTAGTCCTGGCCCTTGTTTCTTGCAACATTGTTATAGAAGAGATACTTTAAGACCAAACAAAACTACAAAATCAGAAACACGCGCGCTCGACCCCCGATCAGTACACACCTTTGAATACAGCAAAAGAAAAAAGAAATCACCGAACGCCTTGTGCATAGACCGCCTGTTTCGTTCTCACACAAAACGACTACGAACAGTTGCGGAATAGGTTCTCTAGTTTGCAATGCTCGCGACGCAGCGTCAGGCACCGTCGCAGGGTATTTGCCGAAACAGCGCGAGTGCAGGCAGAAAACTTAATAAACGGTGACACTTGTGTACTTAAATTTACTTTGGGAATCTGTAGAGGGCCTTCTTCGACCAACGCTAGGTCTCAGTTACACCATGGTCTCAGTCTTGCTTCGTGGGACCGCAGCGGGATCTTTTGCGAAGGCACAGCGTTTCTCTTCAGCCGCTTTCGTAAGAGCTCGCCACAAAAATAAAATGAAATCATTGAGCAACAGTCAAGTACACTCACCAAGGTGGCCCCAAAAGAAGTTTTTGTTGAAATTCTCGCTACATATGACTATTTCTTCGCTCACTTGCTTCCCGATGCGGAGCTTGATCACCCACAACTTCCTGTCTTTTTTTTTTGGAAAGTGGTGCTTTTCCCAATATTGCACGATTTGTGCATTGTGGCACACTGCACATGCGGTTGCTCTTCGCTCGTCGACAGTTTTTTTTTTTCCCATATCAAAGAGTACCAAAACGCCAACACAGCTGCAGAAACAGCGTGGGCGGGAGATCCATCACCGCCTCCCGGGTTCCGAAAAAATCCGCGCGGCGGCGCTAGCGTATCTGGAAAGCGCGAATAGTCACAACGTTATATTGACGAGGCAGCAGCAGCCGATACAGAATCTGTGTGATAGCGGTCCTTCCCCTATGGTTTTGTGGCACCACGCAAAAGCGTTGCGCTCATTATTGCGAGGTCCCCGGTTCGAACCGCTTACTTTTTTTTTAATATCTTGCTGGAATATTATATCATTTTACTCATTTGACTTCTGCTGTACATGTTATTTTACTCTATGCTTCACCACCAAGTCTGATTTGGTGGGTTTCTGGCAAGGGTAGCCGACCGAGCGCGAAGAGTGCACGGTAGGGCGAGGGGGGTTGATTAGGTGAACGCCGCAATAACGGTGGCATACCAAGGAGTAATGACGCGCTTTTACATCATTACTACCAGCCCCAGTGATGCGGGCCAGTCACTGACTAGCGCAACTCTATGCACAAGTCATGCGGTAGAATGAAAAGGGGCCACTTCAAATTGACAGCTACACTATTATGACGGGCCCCCTTGCCGTATGATGAGAGCCAATACATTCAAAGGCTCTGTACCTCTTGAGTCACGGTGGTGCAAACCCGTTCTGTGTTATTGGCCAAGAATTTCGCAAGGATGGGTTAGCCCACATACAAGAAATCAAACGGCCTGTGAACTTGAGAGGTATACCTATTAGCCAGCATGCTATATGTACGGGATTTATGGTTTACTGTTATGCGTTAATGGTTTATCGTTTGATTGCGCAACACAGTATAAGTGCGCTCACTGGCATGACTTTCTTGGTGACAATTTCGCGCTATATACGCCGGAGCCATCCGGCGAGATGCCAGCCGACCCAGCAGCCACGCGGAATTTCTCGTGCCTGCCGGTGGGATACATATACACGCATGGGTGGCTTCGCACCAGAAGGCAGTTTCGGTATTACTTCTGTTACTACCAAAGCATCTAAGGCACGAGAACTTGGTGCGCGGGGGAAACAAATGCGGGTGAACTCGAAGCAACGCGCCGTCGCCACAGACCACTTCCCGGAATCAGCAATCTGCTGCCGCATACCGAAAGGCCGGTAATTTCGGCAGATTGAGCCCATTTTGAAAGAGACCAAGGGAGACGCGATACTGCGCGCAAGCGGCAATAAGGGTTTACCTATAGTTACGCTGTGCGCATTGCGGCCCACGCTCGGAACGATAAATCAGGTTGGCCACTCGACTTCATTATCTCCTTCTGCTTTCCTTCTTTTTTTTTTCTTACTTGTCCTAATGAGGAGGGTAAGGTAGCATAAAGGCATGCATCACGGTTTGGCTGAGAGAGACATTAGGGCAGTCTGCCAAGGAGCCATGACTGCCAGGAGCAATTAAATTAATGTGTCTCGCGAGGATATTAAGCAGGAAACTTTGTAAGAAAGCGCGGCGGTTGCTCTCTTTCGGCTTGAGAGACAGTAGATCACCATGAAAAATTAAGCTTGCGTCGATTAGGGCCTCCATGGAAGCCGCAATTAACTAGGAGGCTGGTGTGGTCCTCGATAATTGCTGCTGTCTTCGAAATTAATGGGCTAAAAGTAACAAATAAGGTCCGATGGCAAACGGGGTGCAGTCAGTCTGCTTTGTAAAGCAGTCCACCACAATGTTGCAGCACAGCTGTGAGTCGAGGTCGGCGGTATGGTTCTCTATTCCTAGCCCGTGTTTCGGCGGTTGCACAGAATACAAACAGTAAAAAAGAATTACAATAACCTATGAGGATGCAGGTATGCAGCTCGTAGTAAGGCTGCAAGTAATTTTACAAAGTGGGTAGCTTGCAAGCGTGAACCGCTAGCAAAGTAAGCCCTTCAGCACTGTGGGAACCAATTAACAGGAGACGTGCATTCATATACCTACCTGTCCCTACAGAGATACCGCATAGGTCCGTGTTCTATCCTTGTCTGAATAGAGCACGAGGGAAAAGCTCCGGAGAGCAAGGAAGAAGGAAAAAAAAAACGCATTGAAAAGTTGCATTTAAATTACATTGCGCAACTATTTTCTTTCTTATTTGATGTTTGGTTAACGGCACTCTCGATCTAATCAATATACAAGACAGCTCTCCGCTATATAATCATATTTACCGAGGCGATGTCTAAGTGCAATGTGCTCAGTTGTAACGTGTACGTGTGGCCAGTTTGTGCCAATGCATCAGGTGCGCAAACTGCACTCTTGCTTTCTCGGTACCTTTTCATTGTTGTGTGCAGTAGCTTCTGAACGGCGGTTCCCGGATTGATCGTTTGAGAGCGCATTTCTCTCGACCAGGTCTCTGGATCTTTTCTGTCAACGCTCCGCATAAGCGCATTCATATAAGCTTGTTTACAAGTGATGTATGCAAGAGGGCTTCAGTTACAAGTCACTGTTGGAACTTACGAGTTCACTTGGGAGTTAGGGGTAGAAGTACTAGTTGCAAAAAGGTTCACGCAAACTAGAAGTTCCAAAAAAAAGCACCTCTGCGTCACTATTGCCTTGTATGCAAACAACGCACGCTTGACGAGAAATGAAAGCCCTATTTGCATTGCGAGAGCATCGAACACGAGGAACACGCGAAAAGCGTTAGAACCAGTATGCAGACATTATGCAAATGCTTGTCCCTGACACGATTCCTCGTGTTGCATTCTGCTGTCGACAGGAATTCGGTTAAATCGTTCAATAAGTATGACGCCCAAGCAAGCTAAACCGAGTATATACAGAGCAAAGAATGCATCTATACGGGCCGAGAGCTTCGCGGCGGGAGTCCGCGACGACTCGCATTAGATGCTTCGGGAAAGTCATACTGATCAGTCCATATATCACGCGCTCTGCCGAAACTCGTGCCAGGGCGGTTACGACGCGCACTCCTGGCCCCCAAAGCGTGGCGGCGAACAGGGCAGTGTGTTAAAATTTTGCAACAGTGTGTATTTTTTGCGGAGTTCTACACGTCATAAACTCAAAGCTGTGATTTAGCTTCTCTCTCTTTCTTTTCTTATCGCACGCCCCGCTCTCAATCACGAGAGAGTTCCCGCCGAGCGTGACGAGAATCGATAGATGGTGCTTGCAAAGCTGCAGCTAGAAGAGGAGCTAGCCCTCCCCCCCCCCCCTCACCTCCTGTCGCCCTCCCCTCTCCCCTTTTCTTCTCGTCTCACTATGATCGTAAATGGTTCTCCGAGAGAAGTCGCCATAAATAATATTCATCGCGCCGGAATTCGGGACAAAACGGGCCAAAGTTCTGGGGCGCATCTGCTCAAACTGCTTTATTGATTATCACCCTTGTTTCTCGAGCGGAAAGTTCGCTCTGTTGTTTTACTAGTTACTTTTTTGCAGTGGTGCGTATTTATATAAATTTCTAATATCGCATCTGCGTGGCCTTCCTAAACAGTGAGCCGTGTTTTCAGTATTTAGGCGATACATTGTCGTACTTTGTCGACAGTATTTTGTCGCGGACGCTTTATGACACAGCCTTTTGTAGCCAAAGAAACGAGGTCTGACTGGCGAAATACTCTTTTTTTTTTTTTCGCGGTTACACGATCGCCGCGGCCTCGAAGTTTGTATTCCTTGAGTTCCTAATTCTTTAACGTCACTTTAGTTTAAACTATCAGGAAAGAATTAACGAGCTGACTGTTCAATGGCTGAGAACAAGGCAGAAATCCTCGAAGTTCTATTGTTTTCACCTCGTAGCTAATTGCGTGAGCATAAGGCAATATTAGGCAGCATAAGGGTGAATATTTTATTTAGAAGAAAGGTTGAGAGGAGAGGTCGGCCCATATAGCTTGAAGAAATGTGCGTGAACCTTACGTTTGACTTAAATGGTAACTCTTGAGAAAATAGAGTTTCCTAAGCAAGAAATACTACAGGAAACTTTGGCGCTAAGATTGTTCACCTAGCAGAGCAGTGAATGCAGGTTTGTACGCAGATTTGTCTAATCTTTGTGCGTGAGCCTTCAGACGTTCTAGTGGCGTCGTTTGTCACGTTTTATTTTTACAAGTTGCCAATAAATACTATTTTTTTCTGAACTCCTGGAGGCAAGAAGTCTCTGCACGAATCCGATTCCATTGCGTATTTTCGCAATTATAACGCAATATTTTCTTAAAAAATGATTGATTTGCAAAGCCACAAGGCCGTTTGAAGCCAGGAAGGTGAAGTTAGGCAAATACGCGTATTCCATATGATTCCTACGTTGTATAAACCGTGCCGTACTTTCAGCTCCCGTGGGCACTAGCGTCTGATTAAACCTCTAAATTTTTTTTTAGAACGCTTTATGCTTCAGAAACCCGCTCGCGAGTTTTTGAAGACAATATTTTTCTTAGCGAGTTACCACCACTTTTCCTTATCGGGTATATAGGTTTCTAGCCTTTCTCGTAGGCCGACAGTGCGGTCTAAAAATGTGGGCCGATCCCGATCCATGCATGCGCGAGCCGACGCGATACAGTGCCGTGCGCAGTGACTACAGCTCACCCCCAACACCAACTCGCTCAGGAAGACAGTGTCTTTGATCGACTTCAATTAGAGGTTGAATCGCCTTCGAGCTTCTTTGTAGCAATATAAGGGCAAATGGCACCGCAAATGGCAAATGGCAATTTCTCTACCTGAAACACACTAACACGCAATATACTTGCTATGGGATGTTGAACAGATGTTAGTGCAACGAAGCTAACGTCGAAATTGCAATATTTGACTGAGCTTATACATCTCCAAATAAAAGAAGAAAGAAAGAAAGGAGGGGTGAGGATATTGCGTCAGTTTTGCCTATAGAGAATTTTGTAGGCTACGAACGGCTTTTCAGGCGTATTACTTCCTTTCCGCGTATTGTTTTGTACTATAACAGCGTCGCCAGCTCTCGCGTCATTTTCAGAAGCAAACCACCGTGAAAGAACGCGGACGGTGAAATGCACGAGGCCGACAAACGAGCAGCACTCGGGCGTGAAATTGAGTTTTTCATTTTGGATGGCCTCATGTCGACGGGCACACGCCTCCGATGAAATCATAGAGAGGAGCAAGAGAGAGAGGGCACGCTCTCGTCTTATAAAGCACCCGTGGAATTAGCGAACATTGTTGCTGCTTCTTGCGTCGACGCACATCCTGCAAGCCGGCGTTCCGATACCTCACTCTTGCTGAAATATGATGAAATGAAAGCGGCGATACGTGAAACTCGCGTCCTTAACTGTGCGCTGAGCTCAAGCGCCGAATTACGTGAGCGAGGAAGCGCACTGTGAAGCACCAGGAAATGTTCCCCCGCTACTGACGTAGTCGAAGGCTGCTCCACCTTGTGTTGATATTTTTCTTATGCACCTTCATGTCTGACGATGGGGTAACAACTAAAAAATAATAAACCATTATAAGCATACAGCCTTTTCTTTGGCGGATGGTGGTGGTGGTGGGGGGGGGGGGGGGAGCTGACTGGACTATTTTGAACGTACTGGAGTATGACTGTGCGTCTTGATCAAGCGGTCTCCTCTTTAGCGTAGAGCCTAGATGCGAAAATATATTTTATAAAACCTGGCATCGGGATAGAGTATGCTGGATTGTATCAAAGTCTGTGTATATATATATATATATATATATATATATATATATATATATATATATATATATATATGTGTGTGTGTGTGTGTGTATGTATACATATATATATATATATATATATATATATATATATATATATATATATATATATATATATATATATATATATATATATATATAGATAGATAGATAGATAGATAGATAGATAGATAGATAGATAGATAGATAGATAGATAGATAGATAGATAGATAGATAGATAGATAGATAGATAGATCCTGTTTATATAGTTGTTAAAGGGAAATAGTACAGGAAGTTCTGTCGAGTCAAAGTTCACTACCTTAACGACGCCGAATGTTAAATGTCCGTTTGTGAACAAGAAACAATGTGGGCGACCAAGATAATCCTTACCATAGGGGACGAGGCGGCAAATCAATGATTTCCGACAGCTCAGCCTGAAATTGGCAAGAGTAGTGCGTTGTTCAAACAGCCAAGTCCAGGTTGCACTTCGTAATTTCGTGTTGAATGCCCATGGAGGCATCAACCGCGATTGGTATAGTTCGACTTGCGGGTATAATTCTGCGATCCTATCCCTTCTCAGGATGATCGTAAGTAGAAATTAGCATACAAAGCCACAACTGCGATGGTGTTTTGTTGTTTAAGTAGAAAGCTGTGAGACATTTGCAGAACAGGGCGTTTTACAGCTCTACGTACACGCGCAACACAGCAGAGCACGGTCGTCGAGCTTTTACAAAAAGAAAGTAAAAAAGAACCTTCAAATTCCAATTTCATCTGCAGCTGACTGCCTTAACTTTAAACATCGTTACCTATACTAGTCTGCTTTGAGGCAATGTCAGCGGGTGGTCTCACTCGGAGCAGGAAGTTTGAATACAAGTTGCAGGAATGACACCAATCTCAGATTACTTTTCTCTTTGCTTTATTTTTCTTCAGAGAAAGAGGTCCGTTTACTTTTGCACATGCTTTCAAAAGTAGTCACACCCACTTCGGTGCATGTTCCATTCTAGCGCATGACAAAGCGATGCAGTAAGTACGCGTCACCTCATTAAGAAAAGCAGGTAATGCCGTGAACTAGCTTTCACACGAAGAATCACTGTTATGATTTTGGCTTCTAGCGCGAAGTGAAACACGGACACAGAAAGGAGCAGACATCATGTTACCGTACCAACACGCCCAACTGTCTATCCTTTTGAATCACTGTTATCGAATGAAGACGTGCGAATGTCGCGATGCTGCACTGTGTGCAACGAATAGCGAAGAGCAGCATTTCTTTAACAATACCAGGAAGTGCGAGAACATCTTTAGGCAACGTAAAAAATGCGCCCGGGTGCCTGCAATGTCGCTCGTCTTTTTCGTGTACTCCTAACGCCATGGAAATTCTTAACAGCGCTGGGTAAGGTCTGCTTGCTTCTGAAGTTTCCTTCGACACAGGGAGAGCTCGTTAGCTAATCATATTTAGCGGAGGACGCGCGCGTGGACTTCCGCCAGTCAGTGTCCTTCCGCACGAGAATCCGAAAGTATACCCTTTTCTTTGTTCTTTTTATTTCTTGCTCCCTTCGTGTAGTGTTGATTAACGCCTGTACGCCTTGCAACTGATTTTCAGTGTCATCATACCTTGCTGGTGAAGCAGCGCACAGACACGGACACAGTGAAGAGAAACAGGAAAAGATGACACTCGCTGCTTTGTTTTTTTTTTCCTGTTTGTCTTCACTGTGTCCGTGTCTGTGCGCTGCTTCACCAGCAAGGTATGATGATCACTCACCAACTAGCCCAACTTTCCACTTTACTGATTTTCAGTGCTCGGGTTCCTATATTGCTGTCTTCTCTATAGCACCGAAACTAGGGCCAACTAGACGGGGCAAGGCGTTCCGCGTCACTTAGGCGTTCACGGGTTTTTTCTTTCTTTTTAGCCATCTGTTTTATATTTTTGAATGTTGAACGTGGCGCTAAGCTCGTTACAGACTCTCAGAAGCTTTCTGGGTTTTTTTGTCTGATTTTTTTGTTAATGTTGTTCTGCTTTGAAACCTTGGGATTAAGGTGCCGCGGCGGTGTTTGTTGGCATACTATATATATATATATATATATATATATATATATATATATATATATGTATGATACAAGCGCCAAGCCGCTGTGGCTTGGCGTGGACTTCACGCATGCGTACTCATTTCGGATCGGAATGGCCAACAGACCTACATGCGATAACTGTAGCTGCGAGGAAACAATCACCCAGCTTTTCTTTGAGTGTCTGCGCTTCAGTGGGCCCAGGAAAGAACTTTCAAGAGCGCTAGATAGTTTTGGCAAACGCCCTTTGTCGGAGGAAAAGGCCTTGGGACACTGGCCGAGACCGTGCTCAGCACACAAGGCTTTGAAAGCGTTGTTGCGCTTCTTGCGAAGGACTGGTCTTAGAGACAGATTTTAAGCAGTGCCGTAGTGTCCTTTTCTTTTTCGCTTTTATTTTTACTCTTCCCTTTTTTAAAACATCTTTTCTGTTATCTTTTATTCCCCTTGCCCCCTTCCCCAGCACAGTGTAGCCAGCCGTTCTGAGAACTGGCTAACCTCCGTCTCTTTCTTTATATTTCTCCTCCTCCTATTGTTCCCCCAAACCTCGTCGCCACCGTGTAGTAGTCGGCCAGAGACGCATCACTCAGGCCAACTTCTGTGCCTCTCTGCTATTAGAGTCTCTCTCTCTCTCTCCGCGGTACTAGAGCCGCAGCCATGGCTTCGGCCGCACATCAGTCAGGAAGATGTGATTTCCGTTCGTTGAGAAAGAGAATGGCGCCCATCAATCCCCTGGCGTGGTGGAGGCGTACCGATATTATTCTATTCGTGCCTTATAGATCCTACAGAAACTTACAAATGACGTTCTGGTTCCTCTTGCGACGACTTTTGTGCTTTAACGTTCGGCCTTCGCGCTCGTGATGGGACTTGCGCGAGTTTTTTTGTCGTCGCGTCTTAAACGAAGCGTTTCCCGAGCAAGCACCGGTTGTCGGCTAACGGACCGGCTGGCATTGACAGCCGTCGCCATTAATCATCTTCGCGCCTTGGGTGCAATCTCGGCGAACTTTCTTTTTCTTCTTTTAGTTTTCTTTTCACTCGGTTTCTGGTGGCCCTGCAGTGCGCTGTATACTTAGCGCTGCTTGGAGAGCACTCCAGCACGCCTGACACCGGCGTGTAGAATGTGGTCGGGACAGGTTATAGGGCAGCCGCGTCCGAACGGCGTGTAATGCGGTCAACTTCGCGACAAATTGCAATGTTTGAAAGCTCTTGTTTGCATCATTGGTATATGGTAGAAAGGCCGATCGGGCCGCAGGAACGTATACGGTAAAAAACAAATAAACGAACGATTTACACACACACGCATTCACGCACAACGGCTTTTGTTTGTAGAAACGCTTCTTTTTCGTTTGCTTGTTTCCTTCTTTGTCGTAATTGAAGCTTTCCGCTTAAATGCTCTGAGCTCCCTATTTCTCTCAGACACTTTCTCAATTGATATTGAGCTGCTGTAGTCTGTATGCGGAAATCTAACGGTGTTTTCACGGAAGTTATCGCTTTATTGCCGAATTGTGGTTCATTTAAATAGGAATTTAAAAAGTCGGCGGCAATCCTGAATCGTTAAAAGGAACGATAAAGAGAGAGAGAGAGAGAGAGAGAGAGAGAGAGAGAGAGAGAGAGAGACATTGCGCTACGATAGTCAGTACATGTCTCAGTCTCAGAATTAGCATATATAACACAACTGTGACCGAGCTAACGAGGCGTAACGTTACTAATGCTATGTATAGGTTATCTTCGGTTACGGCCACAGAAGTAACATGTACAGTCAACAGCAAAAGTTTACGGGAGATGGTTTCCCCTGCAAATGTGAATTCCTGCACTGTTAAGGCATGACACTTCTAATCTAATGAACCACTGTGTTGGTGGCAAAGACTACTATACGATGAGACGTTTAACCCACAGCTGTGTGACCTCACGTCGCCAGAATTCAGCTTCTTGGCAGATCCTGCGTCCCCTAAACTTTTGCGGTTGACGGCACATTACACGAACGAGTGATTGAAAATATGTGCCAGGCTTGTGCTTGTAACATGGCACTCGGGAGGAGTAGCGTAGCCAGAAAAGCTTTTCGGTGAAGGGGAAGGGGGTGGGGGTGGGGGCGAGCGGATGATAGGCAGGACATTAATGGCTGCATATTAATGAAGAAATTTCGGGAAGTGAGGCACGTGCCCGGTTTGCGCTCTCCACCGCCATAGACACTTGTGTGTGATAAAATGTATGCTGTTAATTTTTTGCCCTAAGAAGTTGTTTCTTTTCATAACATTTGATTATTATTATTAGTGGTAGTAGTAGTAGTAGCAGTACGTGAAAAGGAGTAGCCGTCACCGTTATAGGGTGACTATATCTCTTCCTTTTATCTTCATTTCCATGAAAATAAAACAATACAATTTTCCTCTTCGCCGTGTTTTTGAGAAGGTATAAGAGGTGAACGGCTTGTTTCTTTTATCCAGGCCCCTTAAGCAAGAGAACGTGTTTGTGATGCCAAATTTAATTTTATAAGATAAACAGAGAGGCTGCCATGCTACTTTTCTGAATTTATCCTGCTCTCTTATCATGAATGACTAACAATATTATAGAATCTTTCTTTCTTTACATACCACTAAAATTTATAATAACAAAGATTAGACGATCAAGCTCTGTATACGATTATTATCCATTTCTTTCCTTTTTAATTTACAAAAATTTCTTTTGAGTATATATTTTTTTCCAGTGTCACCCGATTCAGGGCCCATTCCCCGTAGTGGTTTGAGCCATATCACTTAGAACCAACCAACTAACTTAGGCATGGGGTTAAACCCCCCCCCCCCTCTCCCTTTATGTTAAAACCAAAGAACTTCAATTGTGATATATACAACGAATATATACTTTTTGCAGGCATTCTAGTGGAGATGCTGGAAGCATGTGCTTCCTGCAGCTGCATTTTACTTCTCTGTTGGATAAAGTGCTATGAGTGATGAAAATTGTTCACAAAAAACAAAACAAAACGAAAATGAAAGTTACGATAGACATAAATAAAGACATGAAAAAGAAAGGGGGGTGGGGCTGTTAGGTAGTGATCGCCCTTGACGCTTTATTATTTCTTGTTCTGTGCGTCGGAGAACGAAAAATTATGCCGTCGGGCACGTAAAGAAACCGCACTCAAGTTGCAATTGCAGGCGCGGCGAGAGCCGTGATGGTGCTTCGCCGCACAGTCAGCGGGAACCGTAGCGAACGAGGCCACAAACCGAGGCTGCGCATGCGTGCGCCCTTTCTGCGAAAACGCGTGCCAGATATTCTTCTTTCCTTCCTTATTAGTTCTTCGACGGTTGAGCAGTTGAAGTGTAGGGAGGATGTAGTAAAAAAAGCAGAGCGAGTGTTCTACTATCCTATACTGTACCGTCACAGCTTACGCCGTCGCGAGTGCTCTGTGGGATATGTTGGTGTCGTATGACAAAAAGCTGGAGCCTCGATGCTGTAAGGCTATGCGAGAACAACACAACAAAAGAAAAAAAATCTGCAGTGCCTTACGCCACAGTTATGCGTATAGAAGAACTACACAGAGAATCAAGATTTTTGAGGTTCTCTTACGTTCTTTGCGTTCGTTCTTCTCACCGCCGGACCGTTAACACAAATATTACATTTTGTCTAAAGTCTAATGTCGGCGTGCGCTAAAAATTATTCCCCCTATATAGCCGTTTCCTTAAAATTTGGAACCATTCCATATTCACAGTTGGGGCTCGTTTATCGAACAGCCAGCATGCATCTTTTTTTATGTCCACGTCAAAGTGCTTTTCGCATATGAAGACATATAGTCACATCACATTTTCCAGCCGTTATACTGATATCCTGCAGCGACTGGCTGGTTCTTAAAGGGAAATATATTGTATAGAGTTACAAAATATGATTACGCAAAAAGCAATATGTTTTTTAGGCGGGAAGGTATAATAAAGTCAACTGACATTTTGCGGGAACTTGTGCTAACTACGAATACATTTTTATTTCAAGCTTTAGTCGCTAACTACAATGTCAGCGGGTAACGTGATAGCAATGAATTAGCGTGAAGAAATTTAGGAGGGCTGTCTTTGATTAGAGTATATATAACAAGTATCGCGGTTGGCGTGTGTGTGTGTGTGTGTTTGTTGTGCGTGCGTGCGTGCGTGCGTGCGTGCGTGCGTCACAATGCATGGCGCCGATCGTACGAGGTATCTAGGACTTTGGAAAACAAAGCATTTTAGTAAAAGTCTTCGTAACACTTGGGTTATTGATCTGAATGGCACATCATTTTATTTTATTAGTTATTTATTTATTTGTACCTTCAGGGCCTGAAGGTATTGCATGGGGGAGCGAGTTGAGCAGGATAAACAGACGAAATACAATTAGTAAACAAGAACTTTTTACACAGTTTTAGCTCGTGCTAATAGCTGAAATAGCAAAATAGCAGTGCGTAACAGGTAATCAGCTTTCTAGTTGTACAGTTTCAGATGATACCAAAAAATGAATTCTGGTTACTCAATGTTACTTAATGTTGTACAAAAATTACGTCTATTATTAATAGTAACAATTTCTCTGGGGAGACGATTCCATTCAAGAGTTATGCGAGGCAATAAGCAGTCCAAGGAAGCTTTAGTGTGACAATATTCTAAGCTTACTTTATGAAGGGGATCAACGCAGTGCGATGTATGCTGCAGTGGAGATATAAATTCGTCGTGGATAGGTGAATGATGATATAGCTTATGAAACAAAGTTAGACTCCAGATTTTACGGCGGGAAGCAAGAGATGGAACTTCAAAGTTAGCTTTAAGTGCATTTATACCAGCTGCTCGACCATAATTTGAACAGATAGAACGAGCGAAGCAACTTTGGATAAGTTATATTAATACGTGTCAATATTATGCGCAGAGATTACTGATCTGTGACTGCCCTACGCAAAGAGCAAAACACAATGGAAACATTTAATTGTGTTCCGAGATTACCGCTAAGATCAATATACGAACAAAGCACATCGCTTACGGAAAGCTGCTGCGCGAAAACGCGCCTTGCGCAAAGTGCCCAGCGCACTTTGCGCGTAGGCGATGCGTTCCGGAGTTCCGAGATCACCGTTTTCCCAACGACGACCTCTTCTAATGCGCGCTACAGGAATAGCTTCACTCCACCCAATTCCTTGCAGAAGGAGGCTTTCTATCGAGCTCCAGCCTGGTGCTCGTCCACGTCATTCTGTCGTCGTTTCTTTAAGCAGGGTAAGCAAAAGCTTCTTAGCAAGCGAGGTAAGATAGAACACGTCCCACCACGTAGACGGGTAGTGCAGCGTCGCTTCGAGAAATGCCTCGTAAATCACGTGAGTGCCCCGTGGATCCATGTTCTTACTTAGCAGATGTGTTTGCTTAAAGGGTGCCGGCACCTTCGGCAGTTGCATCAGCGAAGACGCTGAGACTTCTGTAAACACAGCTTACAAGGTGAACGGTCTTTGCCGAGGTAAAGAGGCTTGCCTGCTGTACCTAGAACTTTAATGTAGATGTGCTTAAGGACCGCTGCAAGAAGGATGCGCTTCCTACGCAAGTTTATGTACCCCTACAGCTCATATCCTGAAACGCAGTACTTTGGAAAACAGACAGCAGCGTCTGGCTTTACATCCGCTTCAACACGATGAAATGGGTTCTTCGCATTTGTTGAAGCGGGCCCAAGAAATAATTCTCCTGTATCTTGGTCATGCACCTTCTCGCGCGAACGGGGTCTATCTAAGCAAGAACGCTTAGCCTCCGCGTCAATATGTAAGCCTGGAATTACAGAAACGCGAGGAAGTGCGCGCAGATTATTTGTAGTTTATTTTTTTTCGCCCGCTGACGCGCACCGTTAAAACGTTCGTGGTTGCGCGTACACGTATTCACATTTCCATTCTTGAATCGGTCATGTGCCGGCAACACCGATGTCAAAGCCCCTGTACGCCTTATTAAAGCCAATTTTCTGTATGCAGATCAACGCAACTCATGAACAGCACTACTAATCGATTACTACCGTAAAACGCGCTCCTCAAAGATGATTTGTCATGGTGCCGAAATCACTGAGGACCAAACAAACCTTGAAGGCCTGCCGACAAGCTTCACAGTATAGCGTTGTTTTTTTGTTTTTTCTTTGTCCAAGTAGCTGATGAGTGCAATCATGTTGCAAGACAACGCGCTGTTGGATATAATATTCGCGGCACGTCTTTACGAAGGCGACAGTCGCGCAGAGACACATTATATAGGTGATGGTGCAATGATGCGTGTTTTGTTTGGAACGTTATGCTCGCTACATTCAGGAGCCTTTCAGCAGGGCGTTGATAAGCGCTGCACAAGCGCCAATTTTCCTGTGAAAGCTGTCCATTGATTTTCCTAAACCCTTCCGTTTACCAGCCAAACGCTTGACTCATTAAGGTATTTTATAATATCGGAAATTTATGCAAGCTTCGTCGCCGGCATTGTCATAATGTTTGATTGCCCAATACACACGAGGGCGGACACTTGGTAAATGTGCACCATAAGTGTTCACCCAAAGAAACCAAGCTATTGAATGGAACGATGTAACCTGCAATATAACTATCAATCGCAAATGTATAGGGAACACTTGAGACAACACTGCAATGGATACCAGAATGGTGAAGTAAAATCAAGCCATACACACCGGAAAATACATATAAACGAACTGACAAAAATTATATAGATGAACTGAACAAACAAATTATCAAGTAATCGGAAACATGAATGTAGAAAACAGAACACGCACGACTGAACTCGTGTCGTAGGGTGAACATCATGATGTTAGCCGTTTTCGAATTCGGTCACTTCGACCGAGACCACGTCTTTCGCTCTCCCGGGCGCCGTTGCTATATCGGTTCTCACACCGACGTCGTGTTCAGGAAACGCGTCGGCAGAGGACAGTCTTTGTTCATTAAAAATAATCGCAGGAGAAATGGAAGTCGGGCGAGTTGGTGCCGGTTCATTACTAAAGTGAAGCTCTCTCAAAAAAGAAAAAGAAAGAAAGTAAGGCAGCGTTAACGCACGCGAGCGCCGAGTCGGAACTGAGTTCTATTTCGGTGCTCCAGTTTAAAAAAATTCATGGATTGACCTTTTTGTAGCGCTTGTTCCAGATTGAGCCGTAAAAAAATTGCCTCGGTACGCCAGCAGCCGTCTGTACAACTTGGTTGGCTCCTCCTTTATTTTGTTTCGCACCGGGCAACTTTTCCAGTGCTTCGTCTTTTTACAGCCTCTAGTCGTATCTGGGAATGCACCTTCCAGTATCTGCGGCGACCTTCTTTGACATTCCTGCAGAGCACGCGGTCGTTTTGCTGGTGGTTAAATTTGAGTGCAACGGCTCCGTGCTTACTTATAAGCATAATAAGCCCACGAGGAAGCTTCACATCTTGCATTCCTGAGAGACATTGGCTCGCTGGAAGTGTGGTAGCGTAACCCAGTCACAATGCAACTACACACTACCACTACCACTGGCGCTCAGCACGCACACATGCCCCGTTACGCATCAAACATCCACCTCAAGGAAGCGCAAGGCACGCAAATGAGGCAGACCATCCGGACTTTGGTATCTTGGACCTCTTTGCCACTACTATCCTTAGCTCTCTCTCTCTTCTTGTCGATTAAACGCTAATGCCAAGTTCTCCGGCTACAATGCAAACTACACATTTAAAACAAGTGAACTCCGCATACTCGGCCTTCAGTTAGGGAACTTAAAGCGTTAATTAATCGCCTTTTCCTCGTTATCTTTGGTTCGATTGTAACAAGACGCGTTTTTAGAGATTATTTCACACACCTGATGCCCATCAATGAACAGCGTAAGAAGAGCACAATGCTCTCCTCTTCGAAGTTGGGAGACAAAACTGGGCTTCAGGGTGTAGGAAATGCAGCCTCTGCAGCCGATGTCTTAAATGCTGAGCTCGGCTCTTTCGATCGGTGTGACAATATCGGCTGTTTACGGTAGTCTGGAAAGTCTCTCTCTCTCTCTCTCTCTCTCTCTCTCTCTCTGGGAAGGGGGATGCGTCGACTGTCTCCCCGTTTGTGTGAGGGGAGGGATAAATGACGGTTGATCGGTTATGTGCATCTGCGCCGTAATGCAATTTCTATCTCTCTTTTTAAACGTACGTTAAAGAAAAAGGATAGACGTTCGGCCGTGACGTAAAGTGTTAAGAAGTAGCAATACGACAAGTTATGGCTTTTGGGTTACTGAATCAAAGTCAGCTTGTACGCGATATCAGCCGTTAAGGATACATCGTGTAGCTCGTATCACGAGCAACAGTAGCAGCTGGTGGACCTCGACTCGTATTTCAAACAGCCTTAACTTTAGGTGTCTTATTCTATGCCTGTTAGTAAGCTGAGAATGGAAGTCGTTGGGAAGCGGCCCTATTCCGGTGCATTTTCATCCGCTGAATATGTGGACGAAGCCAGAAACGTATGCTGAACTATCTTTCACGGGCTCGTTTCCGATGCAGGCGTTGGTCAAAGAGCATATCCAGCAAATATAAAATGAAGTAATAAGAAAGCTCCGAAGAAGAAACCTGAAAAAAAGATGAAAACAACGTCCAGACACGCGTCTTTCATGAGCTTGCTTTTATGGCTGCCAGGAAGAGCAACTCTTCTGGAACGTTCATTTCTTTTTTTTTTTGTTCAACAGGAAGCGGGGAATAAGTGGAACAAGTGACAAAACGTATGTTTCCCCGCTGTATAACGCTCATACAGCTTTAAGTTTATTTCGCTCATGCGCAATACCAAACAGTTCCTGAAGCATTCTCGCCTTTTTATCTTCCGTTTTTTTACTTAAGAGTTTGTTGTGCGTAAAATTGCCTGTGTCTGGCCACAAATTTAGCTCACAGACAGCCTGGGTGTGTGAGCTGCCCTACGAATACAGGCGCAGTAGTACGTCGAAGGCAAGTCATGCATTGAGTTCTAAACTTTACAGTCGATGGTGGGGATTTTTCTGCCCTCTTTTGGCTTCATTCTGTTCATTTCGGCTCGCATTCGTCGGGTAACTGCTACAAATTCCAGGCAAAGTTTAGTAGTGAAACTGCAGCCGTTTGAGGAGGAAGAGGCTGAGGTTCATATTTAAGCGCCCATAAAGATAACCATGGCAATGCTTTTGTGATACTGGGAACTTAGTAAAATTGAATGAATATTCGTGTAGACACATCTTTATCTGGTGCAGGAAGACTGCGCAAAAAACGTCACTCTGGTGGTAGAGACGGTACACTTGTACTGAAGGTCAATGCCGAAAAAAATAGAGAGAGAGCGCGTACTGGCGATCAGGGTCGGTCCGACAAGCAACTTGCGTTCGCCATCCGGACGGATAGATAAACCTCTGGCGTCCTCACGCGAAAAGTAATCTGTGTGCAGGATTTTCAAAGTGCATTGAAAGAAAGTGGAATTGGAAACGAAAAACAAGCGTTAAATATCATTGTGATCTATCAGCACATGTATCAAACACGTTTTCGAAGCACACCTGATCGAAAACTCAAAGCTGGCGCGCAAAGAAAGTTTGTTCCACAGAAATACAAGGCACTCGCGCCTAAATATTCGAAAACGACGGTGCGCCTGCGGGTATCTTTCCCGTTGTATACATTTTAACTACGGCTAGCGCCCAAATTGTTCAAGAAATAACGAAAAAAAAGCTACTATCAGCGTCATTGTCGCTAACATCAAGAAAGAACTTGCACTTGCCTTGTTGCCTTTTGGTACGCAGAGTACCTTTCATATATGAAAGAAAAAGGCCCAAGACCTAGCTATAGGCACTTCGCTTTTGTGACTGACTCTCCTAAACGAGCCACCTCTATCTGCCTCCTATTCGCGCAACGACCACTGGCTCTTTGGCCGTCCCAGATGTCATCAACGCAGATCACCAGCTACAGAACTCCGTCACGGTGCTTCACTGCACACACAGTCATCACTTCCTTCTTCTTTCTATTCCCCCTTTCTCTCACCTCCCGTGTAGGGTAGCAAACCGTACGCTCGTCTGGTTCACCTCCCTGTCTTTCATTTCTTTGCTATCCCTCTCCACCTCTGTACTGATCGCAAGCCAGCATGTCTTTGTCTCTGAAGCCTTCTTCATTCAGCTCAACTGCATTCCAGAGACCAAAATGGTGGCAAAGTATTAAAGGGTTCCTTCCTGTACTGTTTACTATCGCTCTGGCTATTCCTGTCTGGAAAAAGAAAAAGACGAAACAAAAATTTTCTTGAGCGAGGCTTCCTTTGACTCATAAATGACCCGTGAACTCTGTGTTCTCTGCTATTAAAACAAAAGGACGTAATGACAAGAATAGCGGAAAGCAAGCAAAAAACTGCGAGTACTTCCAACGTGCATTTTCTGCAGACCGTACGCTCAGACCATCGTTCCCTTATTGTCTTTTTACGTTGTACCTCAATACCAGAACTATCACAATACCAGAGCAACCAAGGATCTAACGTCTTCTTGACTTTGCCGAAACAGTGAGAATGCTCTGCACACAAGGAATTTCTTGACACGTTTCTTTGTTTGCTTGAGCCTCCAGGGGGATCAGGCTTGCGGCTCTAGGCAGATGGCCGCAAGAGTCTGAAACCTCAGGACCAGTAAAAACAGGGGGGGGGGGGGGGGGTATTAGGAAAAGGAAAAGGGCCGCTCTAATACGGGTATTTCGCTATTCAACGCAGTCGCTTAACGAGCTAGACGATCATGGACGGAATGTTTTTCTAGAAGACCTTGTAGCGCTCGCTTAGTCGACTCACATGAAAGAGAAGTCATTGATATGACTAGAAGTAATATAGGAAATATTGTCTGCACAGTTGATTCATTGTTCTCTCGTATACGTTTGTGTTCTTGCCTGTCTTTATAATCCACTGTAGATGTATTATGGCAATAAAAAGCATTCATTTGACTAAATCTAACGTGGCAAGATGCAGTTTGGAATGTGTATATGAAACATCATAAGACAATGTTTCAGCTGACCTATGCTTTTTTAATGTTTGTTTTTAGCTCACCGGCACAAAGCCTTATTTCACTTCAGCAGTTTTTGATAAAGCTTCTTTTGTGACGAAAAGAAGAATTAAATAAGTCGCAGTTTCGCCCGAAAACCGAATCATCGAGTGCAATAGCAAATTAGAGACAGCTATACGAAATAAGCATAGTAGTTTTATCGGCCGTATAAACTTGTAAACATAGGCGTACTAACTAAATTAAGCATGGTGTGACGCGCGCACAAGCAAACATGAACGAATCTCGCGGAATGACCGCGGAAACTCGCTGTCATTACGCTGGAGTGAGGAAGCGCGGCAGCAGCAGGGAGCGAATTGACCATCGTGCTGTGTCTCGCGTCAACGCGAACTAAGCCGCCAAAACACAGAGCACGGGCGGACTCTGTCTCCGTCGCAGATGGCTTTCAACATGGCTTTTCGGGGCGTCTGGAGCAGAAAGCGTACCCCCCCTCCCCTCCTACCCTCCCGCGGGAACATTGCGCGCGACGAAAGACGGTTTGATTCTTCCCCGCTTTCCTCGCTTACGTGCGCGAGATGGAGCGACGATCACCGGCTCAACTTGGCACGCTTTCACTCGCACATATACATACGGTGCGCGGCGACGATTTTCGCACCCTTACACTTTATACGGAACCTCACAGTGACGCCGACGGTCACGGTAGAAATGCGCCTGGAGTGCCCATAATATTGCCATCGTAATAAAACAAGTGAGTTTAACAATCCTGTTAATGCTTTGTACCCGCGGGATATCCATGGAGTCATTCTTTGACATATGTAAAATGTAATTTCCGCTTCATTTTTATCCTTTTCATCGCTTGCATCAGCTGCTGTCTGCTAATCGCGTTGTCATGCATTCCCCTCGCGCAAGACGCGCCTGTCGTATCCGAGCTGCCGCCATTTCTCCAAAAGCCATGCGGGTCCGCCATGATCAGCTCGGGGTGCATGCGTCGCGGATGCTGAAGTACATTCCCGAATGGACGCGAGCATTGCCTACTGCTCTGTAATGTACGACGACGCATGTGTGCTTTTCGTACGGGCTCGAGCAGTGCCATTCGATCGAACGACCACGTACTGTGATCCCCACTTTCTTGCGAGTTCAGTGCTGCTTTGCTTTCTGGGCAGAAGCTCGCCCAATAAACAATTTGAGTCTGCTCATCCGTCTGTGTTCCGGCGTGGGCACCGTAATGTGGTGATCTACATAGATGGAAATACCATTTCTGCAAACGGTATATATATGTAAAACGGAAGGGTGCGCTTGCCTTTGCTCGTGACCGTCTTAAGGCGATTTGCTGCTTTCGTACTTTTACACCTTATTTTGTACATAAGCTCACTTATCCTTCAGTTTTGTTTATTTCGCCTAGAGAGGCAGCGAATACCCTCTTTTGCCTGAGCAAAATATGATTACAGTGCCGCCGCATCTTAACGACGTCTGTTCTTGCAGCTAGGCTACGCTTCCTTGTCTCCTCTTTCCTCCGAACCGAGCAGTTTACTAAAAATCTGGGTGCGTGGCGTATCGCACAAGCACCGCTTTAGCAGAGGACGGACGCATCGATTTCAAAAGTTACGCGCTGTGGCGTCGACGGCGAAATGTCTCGAACCTGACACCATTTTATCAGATACATCGGACCTTGTCACGTGACGCGTTTCCACGTCACAGAAGTGCCTACGCGCCTGGCAACATGAGGATCGATGAATGCTACTCCGCTGTTCTTCGACATGCCTATAGCGAAAACGCAAGTCGCTCGCAGCGGCAAGGGCTTTTCTATGATGTTGCATGTATTCACTCATCTTGTTCTATTTCTTTATTCAAATCCACTCTTATGTACTTAATAAGACGCCTTCTAGGCAGTGTACGGTACCGCTTGGGTCACGTCCTATGATGACCTGCTAATGGAATTGTTGTCGCCTGCACAAAAAATACGGGTATGGGATGTGCCTTGTAAATACCCGAATTATTCTTGAAAACAAAAAGCGCGAATAAAAAGAGGGACAAAGCAAACAACCAACAGGGGCTCTCTAAAGGCAGCACAATGATTGCATTATCTATTTTATTTGTTCCTCGTTTGATTAATGCTTTTCCTGACCCAAACTTTACAACTTCAAGCTCTGACGCCCCATGTAAATGTGCCGCTTCGGTGTTCTATATACCTCACTTACTTGCCTCACTTTTCTCTCTCTATTGCAGCATGGCTGGGCTCTGCATCACTAGCTTCTTCGATGTTCGTGTCTCCGGTGGTCGTGGCCTGGTGTCGACGCAAGAGCGTCCGCCTCACCGCAGTCTTAGGCGGCCTAGTGGCGGCACTGGGCTGCCTATTCTCATCGTTCGCATCGCAGTTGCACCAAGGCCTGTTCAGCCAGGGCCTGGTGCTGGGTTTGGGCCTGGGCATGGCGCGAGACGCCGGTGGCCTGGTGCTCGGCCAGTACTTCAAGCGACGCCGCCTTTGCGCTGAAGTGGTCGCCTGTGCCGGTTCCGGACTTGGCACGGCGGCCATGGCAGCGTTCTTTCACTCGGTGCTCGGGTGCGGTGATGTTGTTCGTAACTTACGAGGCCAATTTCTGTTCACATCTGAGCTAGGTGCTTATGACTGTTATTGACCTGGGACGCTGAAGCGACGTGTCGCTTTTGCTGTGTCCCGTTTTTAATTTGTTTTTAATTTTATTGCGCTATGCACCCACACACAGTTATGTACCAGCCTGCCAAGATGAATACCACCCTGAATGTGCCGTATTATAGTGAAGTATTGCTAGATGTAGTTAAGGAAGCAGCGAAATAGATATGTCTGCTTTGTATTAGGTATACACGGTACCGATATCTCGGAAAACAATACGTTCACTGGAGTCACAGAAGGTCGCTGAAATGCGACTTGAAGTTTTACTACTAGTCGCACTGGGGAGCTGGTACATTTTGCGCGTTCACGAAGCACTGCTTACTATGCAGCGTTGTTAACCAAAGCGCAATGTATTCTTTGCTCAGACGGAACAGCGCATGACCGATTGATCAGTGTGGTTTGTCGTCCCAAAGCAACACAATTTCTGTGAAAAAAAAAGGAAAAAGAAAAGAAACGTTAAGAACGTTAGGTTCTTTAGCGCGCGCCCAATTGTCGGTGTAGGAGCAGTTTCTGTTTCCCCCACTTGAGAATGCGTCCACCTTCACTGGTAATCCAACCCGCGACCTCGTGCTCGGCAGCAGGACGTCGTAACCGCTGATAGAGCCATCGCAATATGCATTCACGAGTTCACTGCCTAGGGCATCCTTATAGCTTCTCATCATGTGTCATGCAGTTGCCTGAAAAGCTTTAAAGGAACCTAACTTGCCACCTGGCGCGCAAGTTTCTTACTTTTCTCTGCCACCAACCTCTCATTAGTTTACTCTCCTCATGCCATACGTAGCCGAATGGCGCCACTCGTTTAACAAAATTATTTTAAGTGCATATCTGTTGCTTTACTCCTTGCTAGAAGAAAATTCGGACTCTGACATTTTTTTATGGGAATAAAAAAGTTATTTGAGACATCCAGATCACTGACCAAGTCGTTCATCGGAGAAGAATTAGCAGTCACCAGTGATGATTATCAGGAGTTTATTTAACAGTACTCAAAGAAGGGTCATGAAGGGTGCAACAGGGAGCAATATGGCTGCGCATTTTAACATTTTATAACGCATTTTATAAGCCACTGTTGCAGAATCTCTATAAAACGGGTCTGCCTGCTTATATTTAGTTCTCTACCGACGTCACGCCGCGTGGCGACCCAAGCGGGGAAAAAAGGTTCGGCTGTGCTGAAAAAAAAAAAAAAGTTGAAGCCGGTGAAAAGCTGTATTGGAAACGTCCTAAATGTTCCTGGCATCAGTAGCTACTAATGTGGAAACACAGAGAGACGCTACCTTGCATGAAAAAGTGAGAAAGAAAGAGAGGATGAAGACAAAGACAAGAAGTCACGCTTATAGGGAGTATTCACGTGACGTCACCCTACTAAGCCATTTTGTAGTCCTATTCACTTCTTCCGCTACGCTGTTGGCTATAAGAGGATATAGATAAAGCGCAGCTTTTCACCGGGCTGCCTGTACAACAATATGGCGGACTTGAGGACGCTAGTGCATATTCCCTCCTGTGTGCTTAAGCTGGCGTCTTAGAGCTGCAATCTTTTTCAAACTCGCGGGTCTCTCCCGGTGGAACCAAACTGGCCAGCGGTGCAACACGAACTGTGCCCGGGAAAAGTGTCACATCGCTTGCCACACTTCAACCGTCCCCGTGTATACGCAGCTGGGCACGTCGCCCGGTCGTTGTTTGAGCTTCGGAGCATGACGACGCGTGCGGCGGCAGCCAGCGCCTTGTTAACGACATCGCTCAGCCGCGTTTCTGCAGCTTAAAAAAAAAAAAAGTAACGATGCGCGCGTTTCTGGAAACCCACCATGCCGTATCAGATTCGTTTCAACGGCACGTTCCTCCGGCGTATGGGCGTCGACCGGACGCGGACTCGCTAATGGAATCGTCGCTTCCCGCGCGCTTTAAAAATGACCGCTCGTTGACTGCCGGGAGGGAAAGCGCTTATCTGCTGGTTCCCCCGAGCGCTGAATTCTCTCGGGCCTCAGCCAGGGGCTGCTGTACTGAAAACAAGTAAACGCCGTAATGCGTTGAAACTCTATACACACGGCGATGCATGGTCTGAAAGAGTTAGCTAAGCGGAGCTCTGCAACGGAGACGTTCATATTAGGATATTTTTTCTTTTCGTGTTAGCTGTTCTGTGCTTTTAGCGAGCTTCTAGTGAGCGCTAGGCACGCCTATATTTCCTTGAGTGTTAGGGATAGCCTTCGAGCACCGCTTAATCGTGGACACGGGGGGATACATCTTCATTTTGAACGCAAGGTCTCCCGGCGCACGTGCAAGAGATTAGGATTGTTTAACTGGGCCCGCTGGTATTTGGGGCATGCGTGATAGGAGCACGACCTGGCAGTCTTACTCTCTTTTTTGTTTTCTGTCGCGAACTATTGTACTCTGTTTAGTGCGCTTGTAATAGAAGTGCTTAGCGCAGTTTGGGGCGGGGCTTCATACTTGAGTTCACGTCGAATGTTGACCGTTCGCGGTATTTACTATTCTGTTCTGCAAACATCATTAATTGTCTCTCGAGCTGCTTGATACTCATTAAAAAATAAGAAGAAAGACAGCACGTCGCTTGATACTGATGCTCTTTCGGGGAGTTCGCTCATCCGGCTATACATACCTATAGTAACCTGAAAGGGAAACTTGTCATTTGTTGACAGAAGCCGATATCGCAGAAAACAAAATTGAACTTCACAGTTGAACAACAGTGTTTCGTGCTACGTTCAAATAGATGCCCAACCTTCTTTCTTCATGAATATCCTCCACCTTGTGGACTTTCGCAGAATTACTTTAGTCAGTCACTCTTCCTGTGCTTCCGAGTTGTCGAATATGATTCTCCCACTTGGTGGGACGGCTTTCCTGAAAAAAAAAAAAAATTGTTGGGTGTGTTGGCACTGATACTTTGAAAACACTGCAGCGAATAGATCACACGCCGAGGCACTGACGGCACCAAAACGCGTTTTCGCAACACGCCTTGATAGACATGGGGTCTTCACCGCGCCGTATTGTCTTCAGTATTTCTTTGCGTCCGTGCATTATGCGCTGGCCGGTTTGCTAGTATCACCTGGAAAGGTATACTCAAGCGCTTGCGCGTCTTCTCGGGCTGCAGGTCCCTGGGCTGGCGCCATGGCCTTCAGGCCGCAACGGGTCTGGTGTCCCTGAACTTCGTGATCGGTGCCTTCTACCGGTCGGCGTCCCTGTACCACCCGCAACGTCGCGCCATCCTACACCTGAAGAACCAGCGGCGCAAGATCAAGGAGAAGAGACCGCGCACCGAAAAGCCGCCTTTCTTCGATTTCGCCGCCCTTCGCACGCGCACGCTGAGGGTCGTCATGGTAGCCGCAGCTCTCGCAGCAGCTGGACTCTACACCCCCTTCTTCTGCCTTGTAAGCATCTGTACACGCCTCTCTCTCTCTCTCTCTCTCTCTCTCTCTATATATATATATATATATATATATATATATATATATATATATATATATATATATATATATATATATATATACACACAGCATCTATCTGTAGATATACATTTAAAGTGACGTCACGGATGCTGTTTCTCGCCGTGCAAGTACATGGCGGCCACGATGCCACATCAGTGTGCACCACATCGTCACGCGTATACCGTTTTGCTTTTTGTCGTCGGCTGCCTTTCACTGGATTAGCGTTGTTGCCGACTTATCGCATGGCGCAGGCCAGCGCCTGTCATGCTGTTGCTTTCGCATTGTCACGATGACGTCAGTGCAGAGCATCTGTGCAACGTGTGCGCTAAAATTATTTGCATTTGGGGTTCGATAACTCTACTATACGACGTTACACCACGACATTACGCCTCGACTATACGCCACGATGGCTTTGTGACTTCCATGAGCGGAATGTGAGCACATAATTTACTTAATGATGGTTGTAAAACGCGGTCAGGCTAATGGTTAGATGTGAGCTGAACGGAATAGACACATGCCTGTATAGCGATTTCTCAGGATATTGTCACACTTTATCTTGCCTGCCATGCTATAGCTATGCGCTAATGAAATATGGTGCGCTCATCAAGCTAGTCGGCTTATAGACTCACTAAATACAAGTAAAACTGCCGGAAACTTCCCGGCCGCAACCATGCGCAAACCTTCAGGACGCTTTTCTGTCGATGCCTATAGGGAGTGCCGCGCAATCCTGCACACGAGGAGGAAAGCCGGTGCTGCATCTTAAAGCAGTCCGTTAACAGTCGGTGTCGCAGCTGCGCTGAAGCCTTTTCTTTTGTGGAAGAACGCCTAACTGGCCGGCGCGAGGGCCTTGCGTTTTCTCACTCTTCACAGGTAGACTTTAGCCGCTAGTCCATATCCTCGTGGCCCGTCCACACTAATTCTCTTCGAGTTGGACAGCGGTGTATTTCTTACTGCATTCTCATGTTTCACTCGTGTTTCTTCCAGTCAAAAGTGTTCTTCCTTTTGTTTTTGTTTTTAAATTTCGTGCTGGCTTACTTCTACTCATGTCTCTGGTCATTTTCATATTTAATAACCTTCCTTCTTCCATTTCCACCGATCAGGTTCCGCTGAGCGCAGCCGAGGGCGTCCAAGGAGCGTGGGCGCTGCAGGCCCTCCTGGGCCTCGCCACCGCGGGCGGGACCGGCGTGGCCGGACTGCTGCTGCTGCGGCGCCCGACGCAGTGCGCGCTCAGCCGGCGCTGCCTGTGCCAGCTGTCGCTGCTGGGCGCCGGCCTGGCCATGCTGGCGCTCGGGGCGCTGAACGGCTTCGCCGGCTACGCGCTGTTCGCGGCCGTCTACGGCGCCAGCGCCGGCGGGGTGGCCTACGCGCTGCGCATGCTCGTCTTCGAGCGGCTGAGGGCCAGGCACTTTGGCCGCGCCTGGGGATTCGTCCAGTGGGCCCAGTGCGTACCCGTGCTCGTAGGAGTGCCCGTCACAGGTACGCGAATTTGTGGCTGTTGGTGCTGTCAAGCATTGAGAGAGTCTCGGCTAATGCGAAAATGAGATAGATAAAAGGGAATGAAAAAGGCACCGAGGACAGCTAAATGCACGTCAACTTTGTTGTAGCTTATACAGGGGAAATGTGGTTAAGGAATTTAAGAAAGAAAAATTAAGATACAACGCTAATTTTGGAATTTATGTGAAACGATGATTTCGTGAAGTGGGGAAATAAGTGGTGTAATAAGTGCTGCATGAGGTTGTTCATCCGCTGCAATGCGTTTTGCGGCATACCGATTTCGTGCCCGCCCGGCAAATCAGCAAGACGCGGGAATCCTCACCACGTCACTGACGTGATCCATGCCACCGAGGTGATCCACGCGACCGCGGATTACACTGCCTCCGGGATCGGCTCACTTTTCGTCGCGCCACCTGCAGGATCAGCCATTTTTACTATTGCCCATTCTCCAAAACCGGCCCTCCTACTCAGCATGAAGTCGACCGTGCAGGTGGGCCGAACCACGGTAACGTAGGCACAGGAAGCTTCGCGTTAATGAAGGAATTATGAATACGTATATTTGTAGCAATGATGATATTTAGGTACCCTTTGTCGTTTCACTACGCAATTCCGTAGGGAATCCTGCGGGCAGCCATTACATATGTAGGGGCATAGAGCATATGGAGCTACATATAAGGCGATTCCCTATATCAGGGCCAGGTTTTGTGTCTACATGGCATGACAGCGACAGTAGCCGGTCAGCAGAGTGCTGGAGGGTTCACTAAGACAAAAGCTTCGCTTTAGCAAATTCTGGGATTCAATGACCCGAAACTGCGCAGTTGATTATCAGGGATGCCGTAGTCAAATTCGACCAGCTGGGGCTCTTTACGATGCATGCAAAGCATGGTACAGGAGCGCTGTTGCATTCCAGTTGGAATGCGGCCGCCGCTGGAAGAAAACGATTCAGTGACCGGAGGTAACGAAGGCAAGAAGAGAGAATGCCGAATAAGTGAGCACCGGTAGCCGCGCATAAGTACTGAAGTCGACAGGCATCAGTGGCCCCCATTATTGTTAAGTTAATGTTCACTGTTCACACGGTCCTGCCTATATATTAGGTTGCCCGATTAGATGCCGATATGTCTAGGCTTGCTTCCACTTACACTCGTACCTCAAAAGATGTGTTCAATTACCCCTGCTTCCGGTGTACGTGAAGTTGTTTTACTCTATTTGCCCCCCTGTTGGGCAAATCCGTCGCTAAAGAAAGCCCAGAGTGGATTACAAAGCAAAAAATGAACGCCTGCATGGGTCATCACATCGAAACTCTCACGCCAGTGTTGCTGCCTACATCGTAAGCGGTTCATTTGAATTGTTCATCCCTTTGCGGAACCAAGCAAGCCATTCGGCGATATGTAGTAGGGTTTTTTATCCCTTATGCTTATAGATATCTTGTGTTTGACGAATCCAAGAACGTGAAGGACTTTGTTTAGATAACGTTCACATATTTCATGCGTTAAACACTAAATGCTGCGCAAGTTGTTCGAACCACAAAATGCTTCGCTCGGCACTTTTATTTTTAGACACTGACGTCTGTTCCTGCACAATACTAAGTGTGACCATGTCTGTGAAGCTGTTTTTCTTTCATTTTGAAACTCGTTAAATTCGTTGAGTGGTTTACCACTTTTGCACGAGCCGATTCAGGCTCCAAGTTTGCGACATTGTGGCACTGACTATTTCGCCATCTTGTCAGCTCTGATTGGCCCAGAGTTCTGCCAAGGCCTCCCAGATTGGCTCAAAATGCCGCCATTGCATAATTTGACAGTATGGCGGAATTTGACGATGTCCAGTACATAGCATACGTCCCTTGCCAAACGAAGCAATTTGTTGCTCTGACGAAACCAAACTCTTCGTCTAAAGATTATAAAGCTGAGGCTTCTCACCCTCGCATTAGTTTCTCTCTTGGTGGCGACCTTTATAAGAAACGAAACTCGCACATAGGTGAAATTTTTTCTGCGGACGTTGAATGGCTTTGTCCACCCAAACGCAGGTTACATAAGCAAGTCGCGGGAGGACCCCAAGGCGGGCTTCTACTTCTCGGCCGCGTGCACATTCGCGGGCGCCACGAGCCTCTTCTTCCTGCCGGAGGCCGCCAGAGTCGAGTCCCTGCTGTGTCACCACGTGACGCAGCACCAGCAGCGCCAACGTCAGGACAGCAACCACTCGCAGGACACGTCGTGCTGTGGCGAGCACCAGTGCGTCCAGCCCGCTCGCCACTGCCACCACCATCACCCCAGCGTCGGCGACGATAGCCCGAACAAGGGCAGCTTCGAGGGCCCCAGCCCCACGGAAGCCGGCGACGTCGCGGTAGCCAACAATTACACGCCGTGCACTTGCCGTAGGTCGTTGCTGTGCTACCAGAGGACGATGTCGTGGACCACGTCGGTGGACTTGCTCGACCAGCCGGCACTGGCGGGGCTCACGCTGGACGCAGAGTGCGTGGAAGATGAAGAGGTCGGGGCGGGGCCCCAGTTTTCGGAACGGGTCGTCGACGATAGGGTCGTCGTCGAGATCGGTGGGTGCGCCGTGTGCGGGGCGGCGACGGCGGGACCACCGTGTGAGTGCGCGCACACCAGAGACCGAGCTGTGGTGGTGTCGCCCAAGAAGATGCACATCGCGCGCTGCTCCCACGAGCCGCTTATCTTTCGGTCGACCATGGCGCCCATCGAGGAAGTGACCAGTACGGTATAGTGGCTGCGTGCTTGTGTCAGCTTGCGACTGTGGCTTGCGCTTGTGGAACAGCCTAACAAACAAGTGAACTTGTGGGACTCCTGCTTCTACTACGTCACCTCTGCTTCGATGGAGAGACAAACCACCGGTGCTCAGCCTTGGAACGGTTGAATCATCCTTTGATGATCTGTCTGCAGTTTCATCAGGAGGGTCCTTTACGTAGTCGGCGATGGTCTCACGCGAGGTTAACGCGCTCAATTACACTACTCCTGCTGCATACTTGCACTGCAATTTCTTTAGTGCTTTAGTGCGAATTCACATAAGGATATAAATTATCACTGCCACTCAGCCGGGCGCTGAGCTACATGCTGTTATCCTTATGAACAGCACCTGTACTTTTTTCATATTTCCGGCTACACGGATTCATAATCGGAGTGACTATAGTTAGGCGCCATGACGTCCTTCTTGACAATGTGGAACAAATAAAGATCGTGTCTCGCCGGGCGAAGAACTAATTATTTTTACGTATCTGCCCGTTCTTTTTATAAGCATCTGATCAGTCAGCCATTCGTTTGTAAACTTGCAAAGAGGTAGCAATTGTTTCTCCCTGGCCTAGAGAATGAGAAAACGAATAGCACATTTTAGAACGGAAGTGTTGACTCGAAGAAAGAGAAAAGGCGAGGAAAGGAATTAAAAAGCCATAACTCTTGGTTTGCTCGTTTATATAGCAAGGAGAAGATAAGCAGAAAGGGTATATAAAAACATCTACGCACACAGTCACAGATGCAAACTAAGGCGTGCAATTTGTCCTTTTGAAGCATCATAAATTGGATGGCTTAATTTTTTCGATCTTCAGGCACATTTTTTTTAAAATGGAGTGCTAATAGCGAGAACCTCGTAGCAGTCACTGAACTTCTGGTTTCACAAAATTTTATTGCAATCGTATTAGCGGTTACTTATTGACAAGCTACATCTGAATAAAAAGAGCGCAAGTTAAAGCATCGTCTTAGTTTATAATTTCGGAGGATTTGTAGAATGTCTTTTTGCAATGTTCGACTCAATCTCATGCACTGAAGTGAATCGTGGTTTTTGTCCTGCGATGGCTTTCTGATTGCCAGTGTACTCGATGACCTTTGGCAATTATTTAAAAAGAAAGGCCTGTTCATTTTCATTGGCTTCCAGAAGAAAATTGCCGGTGGCATTTTTGTTATCTACAACTGAACCGGCGTCAATGAGAAGCATTCTTTACGAAGCATTATCTGCCTCACGTCAGGCACGTCGCGTTAGATTCATGTTTGCCTCGTTTCGGGCACTTCAATAGGAGAAAATAAGGGAAGATAATCGGGAAGATAACAAGGGAAGATAATCGTTAACGTTAGCGATTGCTTTCTTGTGTGCCCTGTTGCATATCCCCATGCGGTCCGTAAACCACGAAGCCTTATCGGCACACCAACAGACACACGAAGTGAGAATCTCGTTGTCATCCCTAATGCCAAGTGATACCACGGCATAGTACATTTTGTTGTGATAACAGCACACCAGCTGAAACACCGTAGCACCCCCCCCCCCCCCCCCCCATCCATAGTATCCTGACTGCAACTATGTTGTAATGGAAATCCGTAAACCGGCCGCGCTCGACGTGGAGGTGTCTGTTGCGGATGGGGCGCTATCGATTAATATATTCAAAGCTACACACGACCCTCGTGTCCCCCTTGGTACATCCATTACGAGGGGTTGGCCCCATAATGGGCAAATAAATACCAATATCACGTACGCAGACCCTAAGTTGTCTGTTGGGGCACAAACCCAGCGGCACATACACAGAGACCCAAGCGACGCCGTCTACTAGGCCGGAAAGCAGCCAGCAGCTTACACCCAGTTGCCCATGTCGTTGCTCGGCAAGATAGCGGCTATAGCACGTACCTAATGATCCAAGTTGACTCTCCTCCCATAAATGGCCAGAAGCATACAAACCGTGAAGTGGGGGAAAGTGCCAGAGAAAGCTATTGCATTTAAAAAAAATCCTTGTTCGGTGTTGGGACTCGAACTATAGGGTCTCGAAGCACACCGTCAGCCCAGGCGGCGTGAAAACGTGGCACTACACCCCCGCCGACCAGTGCACCGCCCACGCTTGATTGACGCTCTTCCGAGCTTTAACGTAATACATTAATTGTGGAGGGGCTTCCCAAAGTTATTGCGAGACGCCACGTGAGACTCAAAGCTTTTGGCTAAGATTACGTTCCGAAACTCGTCTGCGCGAGAACGCATGCTCTCAGCGGAGAATGTCCGGGTACGAAAGCGGGGATCGAAAGAGTGAAAACGTTCAATTCGGTTTATTGAAGGAATGATGCGCTAGACAGCGTATATCTCTTTCAGCGAGGAGATTTACGTTGCCTTTGTCGTTTTGTTGAGCCATTTCGTAGAGAACAGTGCCAGCGACCAGCGTATCTGCAGCGCTATATATACGCGTGGCTATACGTGCTCGCCGACTAACGCATGTGCGCCGTGCTGTGTTGAGCCATGTCGGATGATGACGTAGTCTACATGAAATGGAAGTCTGCTGGAGGCCTCGAGAAAAAAACCCCTTCAGTGCTTAAAGTGCTTGAAGGTGAGGTCGAACCTGTGTCCCGGCACAGCAGCTAGATGCTCTAGTCACTAGCCCATGCGCATACTACTCTCGTGTCATCGCCAATTTCGTATAATTTGCATAATTTCCTTCTTCGTGTCAGCCTGTGGCTGGTACTAGTCTGTTTCAGCACTGTTCTTCGATTAGAGCCAAATGAAAGTCCACAGCTGGAAAAACTGCCGTTTAAATTTTATTTAGCGATTGGACCAATGGACCAACCGGCCAACGGCGATTGGACCGACCAGCGGTAAGCAACCGCTAGTTTCGTTTTCGAATCCCGCGCCGCCCTTGCCACGAACGGCTGTCTAAACAAAACATAAATTATAAAATTGCATAAAGTCCGTCAAGTGCGCTTTCTGTGGCACAGCTTATATAACTGATGCAATAACAAATTAAACAACATCGCTTTTTTTTTTTTTCGCGTGAGTGAAACGAAAGCGCTGCTCCTTTCCCTCAACTCAGTTTGATCGTCGACTTCGTGTGAGGCGTGGTCGGCTCGCGGCTGCTCAGCGCTGATGGCTCAGCCACTCATGCGCGTTGTAGGTGTTCAGGAGTGTTGCACGCCTTTGCCTTGGCTTTGGCGACAATGCCTGTCTACTTTCACTGGAAAACTGGCCATGGGAATGTTCAGAACCAACCGAATTTGTGAGGTGTGAAGAAACGACTGCGACAGATGATCTCGGGTCAAACGACGAGACGGCCATGTCGGGGCATCACTAGCCTTCTGTGGCTCTGTGGTGTACGTCAGGTTCTTTTACATTCCCCGAAGACGGCAGGTAAGCGAGATCGCGTTGCGCAACTGTTGCATTTTTCGTTATTCAAGCGTTTTTGCGCAGTAGAGGAAACCATCCACGAACTCCGCTCAGTTTTTTATTTGTGCTTGATGAAAGCTTAGCTTACAGCACAGTGCGTCTTATATGTCAATACAGAAATAAAACGAAGGTTTGTGCTTGGTTTCCCGTCACTGGCACGCTGCATGAATAACACGCATAAGCCAGCGTCCCGCGTAGCGACATTCGCGGAGCGAGGTTGAGTAAGGTTGAGCGGTCGGTCGCGCCACGACCTACACGCCCCGTCGGCCGCTGGTAAAACAAAGACGCAAATGGCGGTCAGGGGAAAGGAGGGTGTAGAAGACAAAGGAAAAGGAACGTGACGTCACGGCTGCTTTTGTTTCGTTTGTGGTTTACTTTTTACGCCGTCCATCGTCAGGGGGGAGCAATTGGCGCAGACTGTAGGTCTGATGTAATTGTGACGAGTGATTTGACGCGGACAATGGGATGGATACGGTGTTAGTACCTGCTGCTTCAGTGTCCATGACAGCAAGTATGGGATGGTGTCTTTGCACCACCCTTTGCACTGGATGGTGACATTGCACTGCCCATATTTCATGTAATGCAAGATTGACAGATGTACACCGATCGGGACGTGCGGAACCTTAGGCAAAGAATGCTTCTCTCGATCGAATAAGCCACAACAACGTTAACCTTGCGCTTTTATTTGTGTCTTTATTGACAAAATCGGTGGGGCTTCATGTAGTTACAACATCATGACAGTTACAGAGCACAGGAACAAAACCGTCAGTGAGAGTGGAGAACTAGACATGCGCATTGAAAAACGTCGCACACAGCGTGGTAGCAATTTTTCCGTTGTTCACCAGCGTCACTTTCTTTGTGCGCGCGCGCGTGTGTATGTGTGCCTGTTTGTTTGTTCCCAACCAGCGCTGTAGCACTTTAAAAAAGTACAAGAAGGCAGTACGAGCAAAATGACTCAACGAACTGCTTCTTTTCTCGGTGGGGTGGCTTTTCCTCACGATATTCTGACAGGACTACGGTTATCCGTTCATTTGGCACATGGCGTGTTACGTCTGAATAGCGACTCATTATTATCCCACAGCGTCGTTACCAAAGGTTAGAAACCCTGTACATGAAAGAAAATAGCGGGTATTACATATATATTACTGTTAAATATTTGTACGTCGATTACGGTACAAAGACGTGAGTGGCGTTGCCACCATATACGCATAGTGTCAGTAAAAATGGCGATAGAAGTGATTCTTTATAAATAGTGTTCACAACAAACCACCCAACTTGTGGGTACGAGAAAAGTACACAACAGCAGAGACCACAGCGATCCGTACATCAACCCCGGCAATCACCCCATCTTGAGTGAAAAAGAACACATGACGGCACAGTAAGTGGGCTTTCTGGAGCGAACTAGGACCGGTCGGGGTTGATAGCTGTACAACTTCGTGAGTGGGAATCATTAAATTTCACTCCTTTCACCGAAGAAGCGAAGTCCAAGCGGTGGTGAACAGCGCCGTAGAAGGCCGCTTTAAGTAGAAAAGAGGTCAAGACCGGCTTGATTCGGCACAACGCGGGACATGCACGCAACGCGGACGAAGCTGAGCGTTTATCTTCTCTGCCTGTAAAGTCGGTGGCAAAATTTAAACAGGGGGGGGGGGGGGGAATCTGCCAGACAGCTCAATATTTTATGAGCGTGGGCACGCAGTCGGCATTTCAGGTTTACTGCCGCTCTGCGGAAACACGCAAAGTGGAGATGAGGTTCCTGAAAGGGAGAATTGTCATCCACCCGACTGTAACGCTAACCTATGAAGAAAACGCATATAAGTTTTACAGCGAAGCTGTTGGCCTCTAGTTGGTCGGGATTTTTCGTGGGGTGCTCACCCAAAAACAAACGGCAGCTGGACGGCTTTGTGTTTGAGCTTGCGCGTAACAGAATTATGTTTCCTCGTATATTCGAATTACAATCCGTCGCTGTCATGTCCGCAGGTTGTGTGTAAGTCGAACTTAACGAATTCCCTGGTGCAATTAACTTTTACAGATTCATTTTCTTGATTAATGTACTTGCGCTTCGTGGAGGGCCTTGAAAAATGAGGATGTAGCCGCACTCGCGCACACGTTCGTGCGCGCGTGACGTACGCCGCTTGTGGGCGTGGTGGTTGTGTGACGTCATCTACGTGTTTGCCTAACGTCGGCAACAGCTTCGCTTTACATCCCCTTTCACAGGTTCGAAGTGAGGCGGACTTTTTTTGTTAAAGTTTTGCAGTTGAAGAAAAATTTGTCCTGGTCCGGGGATCGAACCCGGGATGAACGCCTTTTCGGGGCTTTTTCTGATTTCTCCTTTCATACATGTGCTGGTGCATACGCAATGAACTCATTGTGCTGTCTCATTAGCTGCAAGCTAACGCTGGGCTGAAAATCGGAACCTGCATCCCTTCAACCTTGACGACGACTCTATGGCCTTAGTTCCCGAGCTGCATGGAAATGATCACGACACTTTAATGAACCGCAGTGTCGACCCACGAAAGATGTATTCACTGGCATTACGCTTTCTGTACGTTATTAGATTATACGGTGCTGGTCACTTCTTCAATAGGAGCCATGGTTGAGCGGAACACCAGCGGTTCGTGGACGCATCGCGAGGCGTGCGCCTTTTTAGGCGACACCACGGCTCTGTCTCTGGTTGATGGGGCGCAGTCGCACAGTGGTCCAGCCACCACACCACCACACGACGCGCAGCGGGCGCTAACGTCTACCACTAGTCGCTCGTCAGCGATAAACTGCAGCAGCTCCGGCCGTCGCACAATCTCGGCCAGCTCGTCGTCGAGGCAGTCTGCGTCCGGCGCAAACACACCGCCCAGGCCCGGAGGCTGGTCCAGGTACTCCATCGAAGTGGACCACGACGTGCTCCTCTGATATGACAGCAGAGACCTGCGGCTGCAGGCGCAGGGCGTCCTGATCACTACGGCGTCGGCGTCGGCGTTGTCCGCGTGCTCGAAGCTACCCTTGTTCGGGGTCTCACTAGCACTCGGGTGTCGGTGCTGCGGACACTGGCACTCGCAGCACGGGGCATCGAGCGAGTGGTTGTGATTGTGGTAGTGGTGGGGCGGCAGCTTGTGCTGGTGAGGAGCGTGGATGCAACGAGTCGACTCTCTCCGGCCGTCCGGCAGGAAGAAGAGACTCGTGGCCCCGGCGAAAGTGCACGCTGCCGAGAAATAAAAGCCCGCTTTCGGATCCTGCCTCGACTTGTTGATGTAACCTGCGATAGGAGAGGACATAGAAAGATGAAGGAAAGATGTATGGAAAAGCAGGTAGGAGGTCTACCAGAAGCAGTTTTGGTTAGCTACCCGTCAGACGAAAAGGGGGTCGAGCGAATGGATACATATAGCGTAAGAGGAGAGAAAGAGAGCCCGCCATCCGGCGGCAACAGGCAGGGAAGTCCGTTACGTATGCAGATATAAGGTCTCTCACACACGTACGTAGCTGTGACAAGATTTTCACATGCCTTCTCTTTGTCTACCCGCGTTGTCTACCCTACGCCTTCTCTTAATCCTCTCTTAAAGGTGAAGCTTAAGCGTCCTCCAAGTATTTTGGACCAGTGAACGCTCGCTTTCGAAGCTGACGCTCTAACTCAGTAGTAGCGTATCCAGGGTCGACTGACGGCAGTAATGTGCGAACGCTAAAAAGGTGTGCTGCTTTCGAGCTAACCAATGTTGTGAGAGCAGTAGTACACGAGACCGGTAATAAACTATATTCGGTTATACATTTACAATTGAGCGGCAAATACACTGCTCTCCAAGTTAATGAGGCTGTGGAGATGTGCCAGCCAATAACTTTCTTTTTGTTATTATCTTGTATTACTCATCACGGAATACCCTGTTACTGTAAACATAGACGGCGGCGCAGCAACGCTGGTAGCGACATATCGTAATGCTTTGTCCAACCACAATGCCTTATAAATGTTTTTTTTTTCACGTTACACGTGTGTTCTTGTAGAAAGAAAACTAAAGAACGACTGGACGTGGGCGATTACGGGTCTGTCAACTCTCTACACCAGCAGACAAATATATAGAATATGGTTCTATACTACAACTACGTGCTCTTCCTGGTTAAACCCTACGCCACAAGATGACACCACCAACCCGGGATAAACAGAGCTGAAACTCTCCATTAAAACGGTGCCTTGGGAACTGTGCTTAGTAGCGTGGAGGCAGAGAGAAGATGCACTGTGGTTTTGCGGGCGCAGAGGTCGTACTGAATTCTTGATTGGGACTACGTCAGTTTGTTGGCATGCCTCTGTAACTGCGCGGTACGTGCGCAGTAGGCATAACCACAACACGTGTCGACAAGCAATACTTATATGGTAGAAATTGCCCAATAAATAAATCAATCACTTTTACGTTTCCAGGACTCGGTGAGTTTAGAAGCGATGACAAAGTGTATCGTAACAATTGAGCACCGTAATTATTACATATGTGAGGGATATGCCATTACTCATGATGACACGTTGTCTAACACAACTGCTCCAAGCAAAGGATTGTTTTTTGCGCTTTCCATGGTGTATATAGTCACAAAATGAGTCAACTTGATACATCATACAATGAGTAAAGTTTGGTATACAGTGGTATCTGTGTGGCCATCAAACGGTGAAACTGTAAAAGCACGCGAAGCTTTTTTCTGAAGTGTCCCAAGTTTTTTGAAGATTTGGCACAGTGTTTTCCTTTGCGTCGCAACCTGGTGGAACAATGGGAGGAACTGCTGTCTAGCGACCGCTGCGAGGCCCAGCTATAGGTCTAGTGCGGCGTGCACGACGGACAGTAGAAGCCAGCGGAGCCCTGGACTGAGGGAAGCTGATCATTGCGAGAGAGGACGGAAGATGCAGCGTGTGAAGACCTTCGGGGAAGACACAAGGAGGAAGACTCCCCTGAAGAATCCGCCCTAGCCGCAGAAAAACAATTACTAAAGCTCAATAAAGTTTTCACTCACTCACTCGTACTGAATTCTTAGGTGTACAGTACAGAAAAAGAAGTTCAAAGAGGCCGGAACGATAAAATTAAGCACAAGGAGAAGGCGAAAAGCAACAAGCACAAGATATTTCTGCGATTTTTCTTCGATCGATGTATAGAAAACAAGGATGCGGCATCGTTGCACAGTTTTGCGTGGATTGGCAGCTCTAGGGGGTACAAGAGATCATCGGACGCTCGTCTCGTTGACCCCCCTGCCATTCTTCTCATTGCCGTCTCTTTCTTTCTCTCTCTCTCTCTCAGTGCGCAGCTTTTATAGTGGGCGTCGACCGAGACGTGACGCTGTGTGTACCGCCAGATTGCGACGCAAAGGAAAACACTGCGTCAGATCTTAAAAAAACTTGGGGCACTTCACAAAAAAGCTGCGGCTGCTTTTACAGTTTCACCGTTTGATAGCCATACAGATACCACTGTTTACCAAACTTGGCTTACATGAAGTTGATTCACTGCCTGCGCCATACGTCATGGCAAGCGCAAGAACAATCCTTTCTTGGAGCAGTTCTCAAACGTAACCCAAAACACCGCCAGTTAGACAACGTGTCATCATGAGTAATGGCACATCCTTCACATGCGTACTAATCACGGTGTACAAATGTTACGGTGCACTTTGTCACCGCTTCTAACTTCACTGAGTCCAGGGAGCGAAAAGTGATTGGTTTATTTATTGTGCAAGTTCTACCGTATCAGTATGGCTTGTCGACACGTACTGCGGTTATGCCTACTGCGTATACACCACGCAGTGGTATCGGCACTCCTATTTTCTACTGTATAATGCATTTTACGATTATCTTTTTTCACTTATAGGCGTCATCACATTTCGGCCGAGAAATGTCAATTTCAGGTGTAAAATTGTATATCGCGCGAAGAGCGGGCGCGTACCTGTGACGGGCACCCCTACTAAGACCGGCAGGCACTGGGCCCACTGGACGAATCCCCAGGCGCGGCCAAAGTGCCTGGCCCTCAGCCGCTCGAAGACGAGCATGCGCAGCGCGTAGGCCACCCCGCCGGCGCTGGCGCCGTAGACGGCCGCGAACAGCGCGTAGCCGGCGAAGCCGTTCAGCGCCCCGAGCGCCAGCATGGCCAGGCCGGCGCCCAGCAGCGACAGCTGGCACAGGCAGCGCCGGCTGAGCGCGCAATGCGTCGGGCGCCGCAGCAGCAGCAGTCCGGCCACGCCGGTCCCGCCCGCGGTTGCGAGGCCCAGGAGGGCCTGCAACGCCCACGCTCCTTGGACGCCCTCGGCTGCGCTCAGCGGAACCTGTCAATGACGGAAAACAGAAAAGACACGAAGGAATCGGGTGACAGATAACGGCGGTATGGTATGGTATGAATAACTTTATTTAGGTCCTAAAGGATCAGTCTGGGACTGATGCGGGCCGCTCCCACGTCGGTACAGAGAGGCCGAGCCCCTCTGCCGTCACACGGGCCCTCTGGACAGCCCTGAGTTGGTCCGCCAGCACTTCACTGTGCAGCATCCGCTGCCAGACCAAAATAAGATTTCAATTGCGAATTTAAAACAGCGAAAGTTTCGTTGACGGATGTCGAAAAACGTTTGCTTGATTTTCCTTAAGTAGAGCGATTTAGCGCACGAGGCTGTTCGAATGTATCACGCTATTTAAATAACCTATACATTAAGAACGAGCTTCTGGATTCGCTATCCTGATTTGGGTTTCATTGTTTACTGTAGGTTTGTTAATAACTTGGCTCTCTCTCCATCTCGCCACGTTAAATGCCGTCACTCGAGCTCAGGTACCCGAACGAGCAAAAGTTTTCGGGTCACGGTGCTCAGTGAATCAACGAAATGGCTTTAAAGCCAAACCATACACCATCGTACCCTAAAGGGGCTCATAGATAACTCCTGGTGCGATCACCACATTGATCACAGTAATTCTAGGCAGAGTAGCGAAATCGCGAGATTATTGAACTTTCTTTGTCTGAGCGTCTTTATTCCAGACATGCATAGGTACATCGCTGAGAAGGGAAAAAAATCAGCTAAGTTTCCGCTTGGTGGTAATCACTTCCCCCTTGTATACATCGGTACACCTGTACGCACAAAAACATAAACGGCACAGACCAACATTATTTACGAGGAAGACTCAAAACAAAGAACACGCAGTGTAGCCTAAAATGAAACATACAACAAACACAATAACACCGCATTGCAGACCTTTAATTCAAATTAGAGAGAAATAGTGGCAGGGCAATGCACAAACTGAAATTTCACGGATTGAGGTGTAAAATCAACCAAGCTTGTTTAGTAAAGAAGGGAAAGTATATTTTGAAGTTTGAAAACTGTGGTTCGTACGTGGGCGAGACTTAGATCAATATTCATGGTGTCGTGTATAGGGTAGTATTGAATGTTTGTGCGGAGGTGAGCAACTTCGGATGAGAATAATACGCCGCGTTGAGTCCATAATTTGTGTAAGTGTAAAAGACGGTAAAGGTACATGTGGGATAAACGCAGGATGCGATAGGTGGTAAACAGTGGCTCAGAATGTGTTCTGTGAGGCACGGAAGTAATTCCTCCGAGCGCATTTTTCTACATAACTGAGAGAATCATGGTGTTTCTCTCTATTGTACTGCCCCACACCAAGAAGCAGTATTTGAATTGGTATTCATATAGCGCGTGGTACAACATAAGCTTTGCTTTTACAGGCAATAAATGCTGGAACTTTCTCATGATTCCAACTATGCAGGTAACTTTACATTGTAGTTGCTCGGTGTGAGCATCCCAGTGCGTGACCTTGTTATGGTATGTACCACTCGCGTGAGGTGCGGGGTCAGGAATGTAGTGTATTTCCATCGCATGTCTTTAAATAATAGTCTATATTTAAAACAACGACGCAGATACCACACCATATGCGAATAAATTTTTTGCGAAGCATCGTCTAATGACACGACGCGTTGTTCTTGCGTCACTGTCAGTACTCGTTGATGCCAAAATTCAAGCACTTGGTTTCGTGCCGTTCAGTTGCTTGTCGACGCCAAACTTCAAGGCATCCTCGTCTATGACCTAAGTAGTTCACGGGCGTCTGAATACAAACTAGAATATGGAATAGAATTTATTTACATGAAAGAAAGAGAGGTCGACCTGACTAGTGCGCTCTAGTCTGCAACTCTGTACTGAGGAAGAGAGAAGTGGAGTGAAAGTACTGGGATGTATGATGATGATAAGAGAAGTGGTCAGCGCTTATGTATATGAGACAATTGCCTTGCTAGAGCCGCTCGTCGAGCTTGGTGTCCTGCAGAAAATTCAACAACACTATAGTTGCAAGCATTGAAGTTGCAGTGACAGACCATGGGTCAAGGATACCTTCCTCCGACAGTGGTTGCCTGGCAACGCTGGCTAGAAAACTGCCTAACGTTCTTCGCTCCAGCATATGTGCTGGGAAATCGCACAGTATATGTTCCAGTGTTTCAGGCATCATGGCAGTGTTCACAATCAGAGAGAGAGAGAGAGAGAGAGAGAGAGAAAGGCAAAGGAAAGACAGGGAGGTTAACCAGAGATTATCTCCGGTTGGCTACCCTGTACTGTAGGGAATGCGATAGGTGAGAGAGAGAAGGAATAAAAAAAAAGAACTACACACACACGCACGTACACACAAACTGTTTCTGTGGGCCCTGTCACGCAGCCTGCAAAGGCGTTCCTAGTGATATGTAGCGTCACCGTACAATCCTGCGTCACACAGTGAAGTCACAATCAGTCAGTGTCTTGTAAATACTGTCAGTCATTGTCAGTGTCTTGTAATACCGCAGCAGCGCCTTCATAGCCGATCGCGCTGATGTTCGCGTAGGCCAGTATCCAAGGATCTTGTTTTCTGTCAGTGGGCGCTTGTCCAGTTTGTCTAGGGTGGCTGAGAGGACTGCTCTTTGCGGGTTGAATCGAGAGCACTCACAAAGAAGGTGCGCGATTGTTTCATTGCACCCGCAGAAGTCGCAAAGTGGGCTGTTGGACATTCCGATAAGAAAGGAGTACGCATTTGAAAATGCTACTCCAAACCATAGACGAACTAGAAGGGTGCAGTCGCATCGTGGAAGCTCGGGCGGAATACGGAGTTGTAAATTAATCAGGTAATTAAAGGTAATCAGGGCTGTTCGATTGGCCGAGGAGGTGCGCGTAGCGACGGGTGACTACAAAGTCCTCCACTACGGTGTGCCTCATAATCAGAATGTGGTTTTGGCACGTAAAACCCCATAATTTATTTTTAAAGAAATGGAGTGCATGCGTTTGGTGTGTATACGTACGAGACAGAAGAACGGCGTGTACAGTCCGGCCGCGGCAAGAGCGGAGGTCACCATGACGACCCTGAGCGTTCGGGTGCGAAGCACGGAGAAGTCGAAGAAGGGCGGCTTCTCCGCGCACGGCTGCTTCTCCTTGATCTTGCGCCGCTGGTTCTTCAAGTGCACGATGGCGCGCCGGTGCGGGTGGTACAGGGACGCCGACCGGTAGAAGGCGCCCAGCACGAAGTTGAGGGACAGCAGGCCCGTCGCTGCCTGCAGGCCGTGGCGCCAGCCCAGGGAACTGCGCCGGACATCAGTGAATGAATGAATGAATGAATGAATGAATGAATGAATGAATGAATGAATGAATGAATGAATGAATGAATGAATGAATGAATGAATGAATGAAATATTTTATTAGTGGATGGTATTATTTCCTGACTAGCGATTAAGGCGGGCTATAAAGTGGTCCTACATTGTAAAGAGAAGGGTTTTTTTTTTCGAGCTGGGGTATCAAAGGAATACTAAAGACGAAATTAAGTTTAGCTGTGTAAGCAAATTACGCTTCTGCAATGCTAGAAAAGCTAAGGTTACCGGCAGAGGACGCTTGGTAAGCCAGAAATGACCCAAAAGCGAAAAACACGTGGCGATGGCACCTTGAAGTTCCCGCGCCAACTCACCGTGACGTCATGAATTTCGATGGCGTCGGTTCGACTGTTAGTTAACCGTTTTGATAACTAAAAGGATTATATTGTATGCTGAAACAAACCAGAGAGTAAATTTAGCAAGTTTAGAGAATGTTTGCTGCGCCAAAAGGGCCCATATGCGAGTAAATGCATTAAAATTTGTAACCTTACATTGACGCACCGGTGACGGGGCTTCAGCGCGAACTTGAAGAAGACAAAATATGGAAAAAAAAAAGTTTGGCCTTCATTTCGTCTTCTTGTAAATAAACTCTTAACTCGGAATTAAACGGAATAGAATTTTTAAGGAATATTTTGACAGTCTAAGCCGATTTAGTATTTCACTGTAGCATTGCCTTAAAGAGGCACGTGCTCTTCTGCAGTGCGCCGCCGCCTCTCGTAGGGCCGGAACCGTGATTCCTCTCGATTCGCAAAAGTAGCGCCTCTTCCTCTGTCGCGGTCACCTTCTCCCTCTTCCTCTCTCACTCTTACCTCTCGTCACGCACTGCGACGACATCGTTCCGCGGGACGTGCACACCACATGCGAAACCGTGGATAGATGGGCAGATAGAGGGAGCGGGTGGGCCCGTTTGGTTCGCGGCGACATTCACGGCGCGAACCGCGGCGACATTCACGGCGCAATCAATTGCAGGGGCTATACGTAGGTCGTCTCACCTCGTGCACGCACAAGGGTGGTACCATCAAGCTGGAAAGTGAGCGGAAAAAACCAAGTCGGCAATAGAAGAGGCGGTTCTTGCGTGAAAGATTTTGCCTTTTGCAGAAAAAAGTAGATAGATAGATAGATAGATAGATAGATAGATAGATAGATAGATAGATAGATAGATAGATAGATAGATAGATAGATAGATAGATAGATAGATAGATAGATAGATAGATAGATAGATAGATAGATAGATAGATAGATAGATAGATAGATAGATAGATAGATAGATAGATAGATAGATAGATAGATAGATAGATAGATAGATAGATAGATAGATAGATAGATAGATAGATAGATAGATAGATAGATAGATAGATAGATAGATAGATAGATAGATAGATAGATAGATAGATAGATAGATAGATAGATCTGATTTCGTTCTAGGAAGTCGGGGGTTGTCAATTCCCGTTGTACATTTCGAGTGTCAATTGACTCGCCACCGCAGGCGGTAACTTAATGCTATAGTTTAAACAAGAATACGGAAGACTTATAGAAATAACTAAAACATTAAATAAGAGGGTAAAATTATGAGGAAGTATCCATCGTCTTCACTTTGCGGCTTTTCGCTAAAATTTGAGCGTTCTGGTCCGTAACTTGGCGATGTTGCGCTCCCCTTCCCCTCCCCCCCCCCCCCCCAAGAAAGAAATACCAACACTGGCCCCGTCAGAGACATCCCTTGTTCGACCATTGCTTACCACACATACGAGGATTTCTTTATTTATGTTTTATTTACCACTCTTTGTCTTTCTAAATTTCTAAACACCCATAGTTTTTCAAACACAGCAGGCCAACATCAGTTTCTGCGCACATGCATGGCAATTGCGTGTTGCTCCATTTCTATAACGGAACAATTTGCTGGAGACGACCAATTTCCAAACTTAGAAAAAAAAAGAGAACGAAAATTGTTTCAAGTCTGAAGGACGAAATTTCGGTAAATAAACTACATGCACCGACCACCAATCGCATGCCGACCGACCTTCTACACACGAAACCCGACACTCCGCACTAGCGCCAGGCTTCCCTCAGCTCGCAGATCTGATGGCTGGCTGAGTTGGTACGGATGCCTTAATACAAACCGTGTGAAAAGACGAGGCACAGCTTAAGAAAGGGAATGAGCGAGTAGCAAGTCTGGGCTCGTCTCTTCTCTTTCTTACCTTGTGTCCCAACTTGTCGCGCACTTTGGGTCAATGCATCCCTCTAGTCAATTTTGTAGGAAACGCTATGGTAGATACCATGCCAAGGCGAGAAAGGGGGGGGGGGGGGAGGAGGGTGACTGCTGCTCACCCGAGCGCCGAATGGAGGAAGGCGGCCACGGCCGCCGCACCGAGCCCGGTGCCAGCGCAGGCGGCCACCTCCGCGCAGTGGCGGCGTCGCTTGAAGTACTGGCCGAGCACCAGGCTGCCGGCGTCCCGCGCCATGCCCAGGCCCAGGCCCAGCACCAGGCCCTGACTCAGGAGACCCTGGTGCAGCTGGGACGCGAACGACGAGAACAGGCAGCCCAGCGCCGCCACCAGGCCCCCGACTATGGCCGTGAGGCGGACGCTCTTGCGCCGGCACCAGGCCACCACCACGGGAGACACGAACAGCGACGAGGCCAGCGAAGCGGAGCCCAGCCAGGCTGAGGAGCAAAAAGAAAGAAAGAAGGAACATAAGAAAAGAAAGGTTGTAGGCAATATAACCCTCTGGCCACCTAAATGGACACGCGAGCAAATTGATCCTACGCTCCAAAGAAACGAGGTTTCTTTAGCGGGGCGTTACGGAGAACCGCGATGTTACATGATACCCCGATACCTATACCTCCTTAGCGCAGTACAAAGGAGACAAACCACCGGGAGATGACCGCCCGCGTCAAGCGATAGCTTCGTGATGTAAAACTGCGAGATATCCAGTTGTGTGTGATGTGAGCGTGCGTGTAACGACATCGACAACACGATGATGGCGACGATGGGACGGCAACGACGACTGTGTGAGCGCGATGGCATGACGGCAAGGAAATGGCGAGAGCGTGACGACGACGACTTCGCGGTGACGACGTTGCGGTCACGGCAGCTTGACGAAACGGCACGATGGCAAAGAAATGACCACGTCCTGAAGACGGAAACAGTGACACGACGACGATGATGTGAAGATGGCAGCATGACGAAGACGGCATGCCGACAACAGATGATACAAGAAGTTGTTACAAGCAGCCGTAACCACCACTTAGCATAACTGCTAAGCGTTCACAAACGCAGACGGCGATAGCTGAGTGTATGCTGTTTAGGAAAATTGCTTTACAGGCTGTGTCTTCAACTGGCACGAGAACTTTACACAGCGTCGTGGTGGAAACGCCTACGATGGTGAGGCTGATGATGTTCTTATAGCTACAGGAGGGTTTTGCCTGTCGAGTGAAGCTGGAAATCGCTCCGCCTGAGCGTCCATTGGAATGCGAGTGAAGGACGTGGCCAGTTTTTAAGAAAACCTGGGTCTCTGAGGTAGATGAGATATGATTTACCACAGTGCTATGTGACGAGAGTCGGCGTAATTTCCCCTTTGTTGATAACCATCGGAAAACATGGCAAATGGTAAATACGTGAGACGGTTCTCTAGGAAGCCATGTCACTCCAGAGGCTTGCAGCTTTGTTTTCACCATTCAGATGCATGTGAAACACAGGCACGCTCTTGTTGAGGGCCGCTGAAGTGATTTGAACTAAATGTGTTGCATTTAAAAGAAAAATCCGGTTTTGTTAACTGCGGCAGGAAACATAAATAACCAAAATTGGAGTAAGAAAGAAAGAAACCTGAAATACTATTCTTGCAACTGCGCAAATACGGGTAAAATAAAAATAGCCGCAATGATGTAACATATAATATGCGTTTAGGGCCTTTAAAGGGCCGTACGAATATATTGTTCGTGGCGAGAATTTACGGTTCAAGAAAATAACTAGTTTACTTAATTGTGTTTTACACAAGTCTCTGTCAAAAGTTTTTACTATAAACAGGGCGACGTAGATATATTTCTTCAGCAGCCCTAGTAAAAGTGTTTTACATGATTGTAATACCCAGTTTGATTGGCTGGTTAAAGAATGGTACACGCACTTGATGCATGAACGTTGCGCATTTCGAATTTTCCCCAATTTTCGCAATAACAAACAAATAAATAAAACTGTCAGCCTAAGTTAATAGAGCGCACCAAGCGTAAAATTCGACCTTTTCTCTGAACTGCTACCGTGTCGTTTCTTTTTTTGCATTCCACACCAGTTACTTATTGTAGTAATCCCTGCACGCTGGCTAAGATTGTTGACATTCGCATTCATGCGAAAGCACAATAGATGTGTAGACAACAAGGAGAAAAAAAGAAGAAACCATGCCCCCTACATGCTTTTCCTTCGCCTTACATGCATTCATTCCGACATTCAGAATAAATAAAAAGATAGGAAAGAAAGGTAAATGTCTAAAAGCGCACGTATTGTGATGCTGTATCACAATGATGCCATCAGACACCCAAGTTTTTCCAGAAAAAAGTAAGAAAACAATACTTAAATAGCATTCACTTCTTCAGTTAGCTTTGTTATTATTCTTTCCATATTCAACGTATGTTTTCATTCGCTAACCGAACGAAACGCTTGCGGATCATTTGCGAGGGCGGAACTAATTCGTATTTGTGTCGACGAGGTCCCTTTCTTCGAGCGGAAGAATAGAACAGGAAAAAGAGAACTAGTCAAAACAATATTTTTGTTATTACCTTCGCTTGAACGGGTTGAAGAAACCATGTTTTGTTACTAAGCATAACATTTTTTTTTCATAAGTCGTTACATTTGGCGAACGACGAAAGAGGTCGTTGAACCCTTCCTTTTTAAGTTGAACGTTCAAGTATGCGCGCTTTCCGAAGAGCTGCATGCGAGCGAACACATGAATCTTGAATGAAGCGCTTGGAAGCTTGTCGGAAGCACTCAAAGCTTTTTGTGGATGTCAATACGAGACAGTGATCGTCGGGAATTAGTAAGCATTAATTAGCCACAGAGCAGACAGTCCTTGTATTTTGCACGAAGGAAAGAAACAAAATAGGAGGTTGTAACGCCACGTTTTTGAAGCGGGAAATGCAACCATGCTGGTGTGCCATCCCCCTCCCTTTTACGTTTCCAATCGGCTCACCGGACCAAACGGCGCGTATTTCGAACTTGCACTGCCACGAGCCGCCGGTACTGTGTGCTGCTTACGCGCGTCAGAAGAAAGCCTAGGAAACTTTTGTAACAGTTTTGGCGAAGCAGACGCGCCGCTGTCTTCTTCCGTGGCATGTTGAAGAAGACGACGATGACCCGTGCCGTGTGTACGAGCCATGTTTTGAGGCAACAACAACAACGACGACGACGACGACGACAACAACAACGACGACGATGACGACAACATTACGTGGGTGCCTCTGTTGCTGGCTGACACTCACACTTACTGAGCCAAAACACAAATTTCAAGCTTATACGCCACATTCCAAACTTAGCTCGTCTCGCGAACGGATTGTGTTTCGAGGAAGACGTGGGCCGAAAAATTTTCGGAGGCCAAAAGCAGCAGCGAGAGCTTCACGAGCGCGGTTGCTATGGCAGCGTTGACGTTTGGGGGAACCAGTCCCAGCGCTACCTTGCGAAAAACGGCGCGTGATTTCCACAAAGCTCTCTCCAGCACACCTGGATTGGTCGGGGCCTCTCCTGCGATTTCCTTCCTCCATGATATTTTGAGTTTCTTTACTCAAACAACGGTGTGTATAGTGCGTCAGAGTTTAAATTTTCTTTTGTATTAGCTATGAAAGAATATACGAGCCCTCTCGATTTCACGCACAACCTAACTTCTACATCCGAAAAACTTGCGTTTTTCGCTTATCGAGCTTTATTTGTTAGGCATATTGCTTTTTGTAAACCGACATAAATGAGCCATAGGATGCTTCTGACATATCACCGTGGCAGTCTCGTTTTTACGAAAAGAAACCACCACCGCTCCATAATTTTGCACTGTGTGTTTGTGCTTAGGCATAGAGACAGAGAAAGAGATGAAAGAAAGGAACGGCACGAAGGTTAATCGGAACAGAAACCTGCTTTGCTACCCTTCACTGAGGGATGGGGGGGGGGGGGGGGGGAGGACGTAGAATGATAAGAAGGAAATAGAGAGAGACAAAGCACATGTACGCAAACACTCATCATGAGCAGCAGCAGCAGAAGCCTGGCTACGCCAGGCTGCCTCTCCCATACTTTTCCATCTACCTCAGTCATGTGCTGATTGTGGCCATGCTTTCACTGCAAACATCTTAAACTCATCCGGCCACCTAACTTTCTGCCACCCCCTGCTACGCTTCCCTTCTCTTGCAATCCAATCCGTAACCCCAAATGACCATCGGTTATCTTCCCTCCTCCTTACATGTCTTGCCCATGCCCAATTCTTTTTCTTGATTTCAACTAAGATGTCATTAACTCGCGTTTATTCCCTCACCCAATCTGCTTTTTTCTTATCCCTTAACGTTACACCCATCATTATTCTTTCCATAGCTCGTTGCGTCGTCCTCAAGTTAAGTAGAACCCTTTTCGTAAGCCTCCAGGTTTCTGCCCCGTACGTGAGTACTGGTAAAATACAGCTGTTATAAGCTTTTATTTTGAGGGATGATGGCAACCTGCTGTTCATGATCTGAGAATGCCTGCCAAACGCACCCCAGCCCATTCTTATTCTTCTCATTATTTCAGTCTCATGATCCGGATACGCGGTCACTACCTGCCCTAAGTATATCTATTCCTTTACGACTTCCAGTGCCCCGCTACCTACCGCAAACTGCTGTACTCTTCCAAGACTGTTAAACATTATTTAAGTTTTCTGCAGATTAATTTTTAGACCCACCCTTCTGCTTTGCCTCTCCGGGTCAGTGAGCATGCATTGCAATTGGTCCCCTGAGTTACTAAGCAAGGCAATATCATCAGCGAATCGCAAGTTACTTAGGTATTCTCCATTAACTCTTATCCCCAATTCTTCCCAATCCAGGTCTCTGAATACCTCCTGTAAACATGCTGTGAATAGCATCGGAGAGATCGTATCTCCCTGCCCAACGCCCTTCTTTATTTTGATTTTGTTGCTTTCTTTATGAAGGACTACGGTGGCTGTGGAGCCACTATATATAACGTTCAGTATCTTTACATACAACTCTTCAACACCCTGGTTCAGTAATGCCTCCATGACTGCTGAGATTTCGACTGAATCAAACGCTTTCTCGTAATCAATGAAAGCTATATACAAGGGTTGGTTATATTCCGCACATTCCTCTGTCACCTGATTGATAGTGTGAATAGGGTATATTGTTGAGTAGCCTTTACGAAATCCTGCGTGGTCCTTTGGTTGATAGAAGACTAAGGTGTTCCTGATTCTATTTGCGATTACCTTAGTAAGCACTTTGTAGGCAACGGACGGTAAGCTGATCGGCCTATAATTTTTCAGGTGTTTGGCAAACACTGCTGCTCACAAAACAGGATAGCAGTTAACACTTGTCAGTGCTATAGAGTCGCTTGTGCAGGTTTGTTGCCCCTAAGAACCCCAGCAGCGCACTCGTAGCCCGTCGGTGCGCGCCGGCTTGCGAGGTCTGTATTCCAAAATGATTTGTTCCGGCAATGGTCTGTCGTCAATACAAGCTAGCGCAGTCAAGAATTTATACATACAAATTTATACATATTCGAGGATTTATACATACGAAGAGGCAAGCAAAGCAATTCAAATCTCCCAGGCAGTCCCGCTGTCATCAAACAAGCGCAGGTGGTTTTTACATATACGCCGTATAGAAGTGGTTGCAAAGAATTTAGAGCCCTGTTCTGAGAAATTACTGGCAGCAAATTGAAATAGGAAGCTGAGAACAAGCGAATGGTAAATGCCTAATTAAGCCCGGTGAGAGTCGACGCGGAAGTATCGCTGACAATTAAATGCGGTAGCAATTAAGAGTTCCTGTCTGCGTGTGCTTTGGAGATACATCCACGTGTTGGTGGTTGCGAATAATTTATGACTTGCTCTTGATTAATGGCATGCAGCAAACTACAGTCACGAAGTGATAACAACTCGTTGTTAAATGCTTAATTATGGCCAGTGACGTACAACGCAGAGGTCTCAGCTACCCCGACAGAGGCGGTAATGTTTGAGAGTGGTGCCTTCGGAGAGATCGCCTAATGTAGGCAGCTGCGTTGTTTATCTCCAGAGGGATTAGCGTCTCAGTTACACGTCAGGCGACTCCTATCGCACCCTCTCATCTCCCCGAGAAACGCTGACCCGACTTCATAAATTCTCGAGTTCCCTTCCGCAGGCCGCGTTGTTATTTGGTGTATTCCCGCATGCAGACCGAGAGCTAAACGGTTGCGCTTGTTACTAAAAGCGACCCGTCCAACTCGTGAATCCACAGAGAAGGTGCAAAGAGTGTTGAAAACGAGGACCGAGGATGTTTGCGGTCCACCTCCATGATTCGGTGCAGTGCAGTGAAAGTTACGAATCGCGTTAGCCAATCAGAGAAGAGAATCAGAATAAGGTCCCTCTCCCTATACGCTTTCAACCTCAGATCCCTCTTCAACGAACGTCGCCTGAAGGGAAGCTTCACGAAAAGATTAGTTGCGTGCAATGGGCGAGCCTGTCTCGAGTGTGGTTTCGTGTTTACGTGCGTGTTTGACTTTGCCGGTGTATTATGTTTTCAGCGTGGTACCGGGGAAAAATGTGTGCGAAATCACTATATAAAGCGAAGCTCTCTTTGCGAACTGCTCCGAGATTTGGCACGTCCTCGTCACGGCAGTAGTCGATGTCGCCTGGAGTAGAAGCTGCTTCTATTGGAGGAAGGGCACGCGCTCCCACATATTGGGAAGAATGCGAGAGGAGCGTTTCTTTTATTTCTTTTCTTTTATTGTTTAGTCTAAAGCGACTATTCGAAACGCGTTCGTGAAATGTCTGTGAACACTGTAAGACGGTTTTCCACAGTCCGTGCACTCTTAGTCAAGTCCTGCATTACATCCTCCGTATAAGTGGTATGTTCTCTGTTCAGCCCAGACCGCCGCATATAAGCGTACTTTCAAGCGAGGTCATGCGTGACTAAATGCAGCCGACCCGCTGCTCACGGCTGTATGCGGCCAATGAGCAAACGCAACGTTTAGGGTCCGACTATGAGGAATGTGACACACATGTCAATTTGTCATTTAATTATTTAATACGCTGCATTGCAATTGGCTGCCCCGCGTTTGACTGAGAACTGCTAAATAACTTAAATGTTTCGTTTTACCAATAACCACGCTTCATTTATTTAGTATATTATATACTTAACATATTATGTTAAGGTATTATAGTTGTGAAGCCAGCGAAATATTATGCTCGCAGTAAGCATTTCCTGTTTGTAATTAATTCATTAATTAAATCATCCTCCACTTCTCTCTAACACGCACTCGGCTCTAATTGGCTTAGGCGAGCCGTATGGCCTTTGCCGCACTGCAGGGAATTGCTGAGACGAAGCCGAGCGAACGCCACCTAGGCTGAGCCCACACACAACCCGCGCTGCAGGTTCGTTGGCTGCAATGCGGCGTTCGCTCGAGATGCTTTCAGCTGCGCCGCCGACGTTGCATTCCGCGGGACAGGACTCTCGGTGGTCGGATTGTGTGCGCGCTATATATATTCGGACTGAAGTACTACAATCGGAGCACACCTTCATGAAAGAACGTTGCCTGTGACTCCGTGCCTGCGTGGCGCGTGCCTCGTCCTTTATCTCTCTCGCCTCGTTTCCGCTTTCGCTGGTCTGGCGCTTTTCACGTGACAGATGCCCGCTTTGAAAACTTAGCCGCCATGTACGAGGCTTCGTACCTTTGCACACCCAAGCGCCGCCGAAACCGCTCCCGCATGCTTTCTCATTTTAGCTTGGAAAGAATGCCGGGTCGCAAGTAACAACATAATAATTTAAAGAAAAATGAAGATTGAAGAGAGCACATGGTACTGCTGCTTGATTACAAAGGAATTCGTAAGTGGCTCTAAGCTGCTGTGTCTTTGCCGAGTATATATATTACTATGTGTATAGTGCCAAATAAGGACCGCACCGCACTTTTGGCTTACAGTGCTTTAGGCATCACGTGTCCTGCGTTGTGGCGTAGCGGTATATCTTTCTTTCTTTCTTTTTTTTTGGGGGGGGGGGGGGAGAGCACTCACGGTGAGGGTCAGGGGAGCGAGGTGGTGCAGGGCAGACCGCTTACTAACACAAAATATTTGGGGACGGTGGAGGAGCACGTGCTCGCTGTGCCTCCCCTTCGTACACGCCACGTGTACCCCATACCTGATAAAACGAAGATGCCCGCAAGTTCCTCTAATAAATGACAAATTAGTATTTACATCTTATCTGCCCTATTAATTTTTATCGCGAAATGAAAGTCTAGAACGTTGCATGTGTAACTTTCTTTTCCTTTTCGGTGAAAACAGCCGCAGCGCTACTCAGTGATTCTACCAATCTGATCTAAGTCTATCGACTGCGTAAAAGTGCAATGGTTACATTTCTAGATGTCGGATGACTTAAATAAAGGTAAGCCTTAATGAACGTCATGAACCGAGGACAGAGACGCGTCGTTGTCGCAGCTGCCTCTCGTTTTTCGTGTGAGAGCGTGTCGAACGTGTCCCAAGGAAATTAATGCTAACGAGCGCTGTGAGCCCACTGATGTTGAGGTACTAAATAAAAAAGAAATGCCAATAAAGCTAGTAGGTATCCTTCATTTGGGCCCAGAAACACTCGACAGAAAGATTGTCACAGCCACGTTTCCTGCACCCATGCGACCATTTAGACCAACTGCGACACTTGCGACCAAATGCGACCAACATACATGATTCCGTCTTGAAAAATCCAAATCCAGTTGTCGAAACGTTGGCTCCCGCTTTTACCTTGTTCTCGTTTCGCTCATCGTCTTGAATTTCTATCTGCCGCCTTCCCCGTGTTCTCCCATGATTCCGTCTTGGGCATCTTGCATACTTACGTAAACCAATAAACTAAAGAAAACAAAATGACCCTCGTTTCAACGCTAGCACTTCCCTCTTACTATAGGGTCATTGACACGCGACTCTTCTGGCTAATATTTCGAGGCGGTGTACGTGTTGTAACATCGCATGCAAAACAAAGAAAGTAAAAAAGGCAAGGAAATCTTGCGTTCATTATTTGTCGTATCTCTCTGCGGCGTGATTATCGCCCGGCGTTTATTTTTGTCTTTTTTTTTATCCCGCAGTTGAAGAATCAACGCACACTTTGCTTCGAGAGCACTTGCTCGTAAGTTTGTTTACACGCGAAAGAGAGACAGAAAGAGAGAGAGAGGGGGGGCGAAACCGAACCGCTGGTGAGCGTAACGCGGTTAGGCAAATGTTTTGACCACGTCAGATAATAAAGAGCGCACACCGCGTAATTTATGAAGCGTCTGGCCGGGCGACACTCTCGCGCTTTCTTTTTTTTTTCGGTGGAGCTCTCGCTGTACGGCCTGCTTGCCACACACACAAAAAAAAAAGAAACGCGAAGAACAAAGTGTCTACAAGAAGAACAGGACTTCTCCTCTCCCACAGAAGAAAAAAAGAAAAACGAAAAAGAAGACGGAAACCCACCGAATGACACGGCGAGCTTCTTGCGAGAAGTAATGGAGCGGCTGTTTTCTCGGCGCGCTTTCAGCGGCGTCACGGGTAATCGATGCCGGCGGCACGTACAGGGTCCCTTAGTGTGTGAATTTTCTCGTTTCCATTTTTTTTCCTCTTCAACTTCCTTCTCCTTTTATTCCCTTTACCCCTTTCCCCAGCACAGGGTAGCCAGCCGGTACTTACACTGGCTAACCTCCCTGTCTTTCCTCTCCTTCGTCTCCTCCTCCTCCTCCTCAAAAAAAAGAAAGCGCGCGACTCGGCAAAGACGAGTGGCATGTAGCGCCCCTACGATGAAAGTGACTGGCTTCACGTCTTTCGCGTTTCCTCCTCAAAGTGGTCAGCGTGGCTGCTTTATTTCTGTCCACACTCTTTTGTCTTTACCGTGACAACAGTTAAAAGCTTGAAACTAGGTACGCTGTATCCACCCACCCGTCATTTCCGTTACGCTATCATCGTCACATCATTGTAGACGCCAGGCTACCGTAGGCATGCTCGTATCGAACCGGGTATCCAACTCATGCCCCTGTGGCAATGCTGGAGAGGTCATGATAGATAAATAAGGGGTGAAAGGCAGAGGAGAAGGGAATATGAGGAAATAAGAAGAGAATCTATTAAGAAAATTTGTTCGGGGGGGGCACGAACAAGAGAACACACACACGCACGCACGCCCGTGACAAGCGCAGTTGGAATGGGGACGCGCTTACCATTGCGCTATGGCACAGTTTGCTGCGCGGGGCAAAACGTGCGGGGATTTCCGCGCCACACTGATTCGCAGAGTAGTGGCGCCTGCACACATATTTTGGAGGCCCCAAAAGAAACTAATATGAAGGCGACGTTGCCTGCACAAAGAAAGAAAAAGTTGTTCTGAACATGGTGGTGTTAGCTGTGACTATCCTGCTGTCGCAGTGAATGGGTTCGGAACCGGGGAAATCGCTGAGAGTCCGCGGATTCTTTTTCGTTATCAATTATATTTACTTCTCTTTTCTGTGTGTCATCACGGACACACACGTAAAAGACAGGCTCTGTCTGTGATGTGGCAGCATGTAAATTTAGAGAAACTCATCAGAGTAACGTCATTGGCTCTCTCACGAAGGATTCCTCAGTTCTCGCACGTTTTCGTATATAGCTTACGTTGGGCAATCTTAGGCGCGAGCAATTTATAACCTGCAGTTGCGTCCGAAATCCTGTCTCTCCTCCATAAATACATTGCGCGTGCAACCATGAGGCCGGAAAACGGCGTGCTCAGGTTGAACGAAAGTTGAATGAATTCTGATGTTTTACGAGCCAAAACCACGATTTTACTGCGAGGCACGCCGTAGTGAGGGACTCTGGGTTAATACTGACCATCAAGGGATCTTTAACGTGCTCCCCAACGCACGAGTCGAGCGATTTTGCATTTCGCCCTCATCGAGATGCGGCCGCCGCAGCCGGGCTTTGATCGCAAGACCTCGTGCTTAGCAGCGCAACACCATAGGCGCTAAGCGTTCGCGTCGGGTAAAACGGAAGTTGAAATGGCGTGCTATAGGTTGAACGAGTAAATTGAACCTGGAAAATCTTGCAATGATGACAATAGTGGTTATCGTACCTTTAATATACCATCGTGCGCGCCGTACATAAATATACATATTGAGCGCGACATTTCTTCGGGAACTTTTTACTTAGCATTTCAAGTTCATCAGTCCATAAGTTATGCGGACTGCGCGATTTTGAATTAGGCCGCTTACCGAAAAGATCAAAGGATGCTCGGCACACAACACACATGCGGAAGATTCGCCGTTCATACAACTCTTTCCTTTCCTCTCAGACTAATGAAAGTAATATCAAATCACATGTCTTAATTTTGTTGCCACATAAAACTGCGCAACTCCCCACCCACCCCCGCATGTTACTTGGCTAGAGAGCAACAGCACCCAGCAGCCACGGTCATCAAACCCCAGGCCGGAGGGGGTGTTCACTAACACAGGTTAGCTAAAAGGAAAAAAAAACTACATTTATTTCTAAAATAAGCTATACCGGCAAATGTAAGCACACGTCCCTGCCTGCACGCGGACGCGTCACTGTCGGTCCCGATGTTGTGTTGAAATGTGCTCGCGGTTTACCCGAATGTATACGGCGGAAGCAAGATTGAGCAATTTCTCGCAGTTCCGCTAGATTCTCGAGGTTCAACGACCGCCAGGGTAACAGCGAGCACACGACACCATTAATTATGACGAATATCCGTCGAGTTCAAGAGCGCCCACGCTTAGCCTTAAGGTATATAAAGCACCGGTTCCATGCCCCCCCCCCTTCCCCCTCCTCTTCCTTTTTCCACCCTCGGCAAGCACACAAGCGCCCACCCACTAGAGATCACCCACGCAGAGGACATGCGTAATAGCGAAGACATGTTCGCAGCCCTAAAGAAAGAGAGAAAGAGAGAGAAAAAGAACAAACGGGCAAAAATGGATTGTAAGAAGTAGCAGTAAAGCCCCAGAGCTGTCGAGAATCCGAGGCGTATACACAGCACACGACAATGTGAAGCGAACGAGAGGGCGTTGTAATCTGCCGTGTAAACGGTGACAGGTTCAAGAGATATTAGCAAAGCATGAAAATCAAACGCATAAAGCGGTTGCGAAGAAAGCCGTGGCTTAAGCATAACTCTGTCTTCGCAGCTGAATGGCGCCCACCTGTGCCGCTCTCAGCCGGCAGGTGTACGTACGCACTGAGGATTCGAAGACAAACAACAGAGGAAGGGATTTGTTCTCTTCGCAGCCTCGCCAAGCATTCATTCTCTGCGAAGCGGCTACATGTTCAGGAAGCTCTTTTTCTCAGGCCGGTGGGCGCAGGATTTTCCTTTGGCGAGATTTGTACGCTAAGCGCCGACCTGTTCGCGTTTCTCTGGAAGTCGTCGGCCCCCCTTTTCCAGCTCGAACGGCTAGCTGAAAGGTGAGACCTGCTGCTTTCGCTATTGTTCAACCCACGTCTGTACGAAGCACCAGCTTATGTTAAAGTATACGAAGGCTCTGTATCGACTTTCTTTATTGTTTTCCTTGGTGAAGCGAGCGAGCTTAGTGAATGTTGTGCATACAACGTCGTCTATTGGAAGGCGATATTTCGTCAGGTATTCGCTGGAATGAGACTGACGGAATTGCAGCATCGTCCCGGAATATTGCCCTTTCTTTCTTTTTTTTATTCAATGGTTTTATGTCTTGAGCAGTTGTATCACGAAGCTACAAAAGCGATATATTACTCAAGTCCGCTGCGTAAAGAAATGAGCTCAAGGGGAAAAAGTCCTTCGTACACTAGCCTACAGGCAAAACATAAGTTCTCCCGTTTGGCAGCTGCGATACTTGGGCGCAAATACTTTGCAGGAAGAAACAGCGCATTCTAACAGGACGAGAGGAGACGAGACATGCATTGTGTTCGCTCGTCTAGTTCAAGTGCGCTCTTTGTTTGCCTTGGAGCTGGTTACCTGGCTAACGCATGCACGCACACTGAGAGAGAGAGAGAGAGAGAGAGAGAGAAAAGAGAGAAATTTTATCTAAGGACAGGGATGCACACACCAAACTCATCATTAAATCCCTGTTAAGCCCTGTAATTTTCGAGAATTCTAGAAACACGAATATTGCGCACAAAGTGCCGAATCGTGCTTCTCCCACGTACATTGTTCTTTTACGAGCCTGGCGGACCACCCTGCACGCAGGCAGTGCCTTTGAACCGCTTTACTTTACGCCTTTTATCAGATTTCGAAAAAAATCAATGCAACAGGTGCGCAGAGGACGACGGTGGCTTAATGAGCTTTCGAATAATCCCTTTCTTTTTCTAGTGCTATGAACTGCCGAAAACCTGTTGGTCCACTTGATTACTGTAATCCCTCGTCAGAAGCAGCAAATTGATGCTGGCTAGCGAAAGCAGAAGAAACAAACGCTCAGCCGAAAACAACAAGAAGTGCCCCGGTTAGCTCGTTACCTGTCGCTGCCATCGTGAAAATTGCTTGCCTGTTTTTGTTTATTTTGTCGTGTTTCTCTATTGCTGTGCGCGTAATATCCTGTACTCGAGAGCAAAGGCCATGGGTCAGGCTCGTTGAGCCTTTTGTGCATATGCCTAAGCTGTCAACCAAAGTGCTTCGAGGTGCGGAAACTTTGACAAAATCGATTTACGTCAGAAGTGCAAATCGGCGACCAGCGAGTGTACCAATACTTGTAACGCACCGGAGCTGAACGTATGTTCTGCTCTCCTAGTGATCGTGATTAGATTTAACAGACAGAACGCAAAGTCCCATTGCATAGCTGAAAACTGGCTCAGTGTTTATCGTCCAATAAGCTTCTGAGCACTACTGCTTCCTCAACTACGTTAACTGCTTTTTAAGTGAGCATAAAAAAATACAATTGACTGCCCGGATACTTCCATTCTTCAACGTGAAAGTATTATATGCCCCATCAAACGAAAATTCGGCGTTGTAGTCGGCGCTGTGACCGAATGATGGTACCAAAAATGATCGACGGCAACACGCAACAAAACGAGAAATATTCGGATTGACGTCAAATTTCTCAGGGCATTATTGCAAGCAAAGTAAACTAATGCCTTTGAAAAGAACATTAGGTAAATTTGGGTCTGGGTGGGAATCGAACCCGGACCTCCGGAGTGCCCCACCACGGTTATGCTTGACTAAATGTGTGCCTAGTGCATGCGTCGTTGGGCGTGTGGAGGCGCAGCCAAAGGGTAGGATGCGGCGCCACATCGTGAGTGTATATATGAATCTATAAAATTTTTAAAAAATTAGCAGTTCCGCCGGAAAGGAGAAGCACCGATTGGGATAGCAAATTAGTAGATAGCTGCACGAAGTAAGGATAGTAGTTTTATCGGCCGTATAAACTTGTAAACATTCGCTTACTAACTAAATTAACAATAATAGAATGTGCACGCGTGACTGAACGAGGACGTAGAAAGAAACAGACACATAGAGACAGCGCTGTCCTTGCGTGTCTGCTTCTTTCTACGTCCCTGTTCAGTCGAGCTTACACATTCGATCCCGGATTCAAACCAACTAGCCCGTCAAAGTGTTTTGACTAAATTAACCAGCATGGTGTCCTTTGAATCATGAACTCCTCGCAGGCAAGCGAGTGCGTTGAGACGCATGGCACGTTTTCATGTGGCCTTTCCGAGGTACAGGTAAAACGAAGGCGAGAGCATGCGTGGACAAGGAACGCGTAAAAAAGAAAAGCATTTCACCAAAAGGACCATAATGCTTTCTCATTCCCACACCCAAGCAGTATTAAGTGTCTCTGCCGAATGTATTTTGATGGCTGTACTAGCGGCAAGCTAGATAAATCTACAGCTTGGCATAGCATGGCTGGGACTGTGCTTCTATTTAATCACACTACGCAAGCAAACTGCCGGAACCAGCAAGTGGCCTACAAGTGCTTGTGGTACTACAAACAGCGCAATGTTTTCACATCTCGTAATAATCCAACGGCTGGAGACAGCGCAGGCGATCTTAACGTCAACCTTCTGCGAAGTATATTTCACCATTCAAGTCACCATGGCATTACTTCGTTATGTTACGGAATACCGACAGTTGCTTGTACCTGCATGCCTAAAGAAAAGAAAGACACGTTAAAGCCGTCAGCTACGGGCAAGATCCTCGAGGGTGTCTTGGTGAACTAGTACAAATTCAGTAGTCCTGAACCAAGCGTACTTGGTAAATTTGTCGAATATTTATCGGAGGTGGGCCACGGCTTTCGAGTTAGACAAAGAAGAGAAGGGCACTTACAGTCAATTAGCGATTTCTATGGCCAGCGTTAGCGCCAAATTTGAATACACGTGTTTCAAGTATTCCAAAACTTCGAGCAACCACCATCATATCAAGTTCAGGCACGCTTGGCGATGTCTGTCTTCAACATTACGACAGTAAACGTACAAGCATACACGCACACTCAAGCCCACTAAGACAATTCGTAGGCGACAGCAGGCAGTGCTGCAACGTACGGAGATGAAGTACGTTGTATGCGTCGCAGTAAAATTATTTTTGATAATTGTTGCCAATTTCTCGCTTTCCTGTCGTCGCGCCTCTTTCCTGCGCAGAATGTTCCTCCAGTTCCGACAAGGCGACTAGGCTTATCTTTATCGACCTCCAATCTTCTTGCTATTGTTAGCAGTATACTTAATTTTTTTTTGTACTTAGAATAAAGTACGATGTCACGGAGTTTCTATGATAACAGTCCGACGCCGCCTTAGATACGACTGCAAACTCCTTATAAGAGAGTGCCGTTTAAAAGTCACTGGTAAATTAATCCTTCAGAAAAGAGGAGCTCGCAAGTGAAAGCTCTATGTCTGCGGCACGGGTTGCAGGAGAATGTGCGCCCTCCGCGTTCGGCAAACACGGGAAGCTGTAGCGAGCGCACTGCGAAGGGTATGCGAACTCCGATTGCTGAGTGAACCGAATAAGAGCCGGAACTGAATAGACAGCCCTACGCAGGGGCGAAGCAATGGTGAACCGATCAGCAAAGTGAAGCGAAAGAACAACTGCTGAAGGAACCGTATAAAAGAGACTGCTCAGAACGGTACGGTCATTGACATCCTAAAGAATGTGCGCTACGTTGACTGAACTAATTTCGGGCTTGGGCTTCGCTCTTAATGTCTCCTAATGCATAGGGGTATCGATTACAGCTCTATTTGCGAATTTGCTCTATTTGCGAATTTGCGAAAGCCTGAATTTCTTCGTTTCGTGAAACGGCTTGAAGACGTCGAACGACATCCAACTTAATAGACATGCGTACTATATTTTTATGTTTGCATCGTTGGCTTTATTTTCTTTGCTGTGTGCCCATCCGAAAGTGCGAGGCTGCTGCTGCTGCTGTTGTTTTTGTTCTTGTAGTCGCTAATATTCAAGTGCATAACTGATATACACTGGTGTCGAACCATGGGGTCGGCCACCCCCATCAAGCTGCTGAATGCAGCAGTTTTTACGCGGCTATTCCTTCTTTTCGGTGAAGGAGAAGTAAACATGACTTGACTTAATGAGGCTTGATGCTTTCTGCAGCCAAGATGTTGCTCATTTTGAATGCGCTCAGAACAGAGGGCGCAACAAGAAATCCCCGAGCTCAGGACGCGGGTTGTTTCTACGAACAACATGGATGAGCGTGCCACGGTTAGAATGTGCGAACCTGTGGTTCTGGAATGCATCAACCGTGTCATCAACCAACTAAGCTTGAACTCAGGGTAAAGCACATGGTGTTGCTATACGCGTCAGTGAGCGAAAGAGGTACGACACGGTGGTCGAGGAGGAACGGGAACAAAGCACACAGGAAGTTTGTGCGCCAGGATGTATGCGAATGGCTGAATACTAGTGGTCCATAATGCTTCCGGTGTGACGCGCGGCTCGTTAATACCACATTAGCGAACCGTGACACAGGGCGAGCGTCGCTTTGAATGTTCTGGCGCACCGAATCTGCTGGGCCTTTGCTTGTGCATCAGACAAGGTTGAACACAGCAGTGAAATGTGTCGACACTGAACGAACACGTCAAAGATAAGATTTGGAGCAGTTTATTGACTCTCCTAAACAACAGTGGCGGCAACTCTTTTTCACATATACCAGTAATAAAAATATAATAATGTAATACAATAGAAGAGCGACAAATTTAGAAAGTTAGGCACGAAGAGAACTCAGAGTAGACGAAGGTCTCACGATGTAGTCAGAGATGCAAAGAAGCACGCATGTATAAAAGGCAAGAACAGGCTGTTGAATACACTGTACACCGGTTCGGGAAAGAGCTAAGCAGGCATGTGAGGCTCCGGTGTGGTCCGCGATTTACATTTTCGCAAATGAGAATGATACAGAGATGATATAATGCGCACATGCATGTATAAAGGGCGAACGTAGACCGCACTTTTTGTGTGCGTTTTATATCGTTTGTTTTATATTATTTATTTATTCGTTGATATTGCAAATATTGGCGGACTTTCATCGCGGCTTTCCAGCAACATCTGATTGTCTAACGAATATAAAGAAATAACATCGAGAGATTATCAAAATAAGAGCCTAAGCCTACACATACACGCAATGAAAAGCACCTTGTGTCAATGCTCTTTATATCGTTCGATAACGCCTTCCAGTTCCGGTTACGATAAGCAAGCAGAAGTGCGCACTAATGACAACCACGCAGAACTTTACGCCATTAGTGAAAAAAAAAAAAAGGTCCTCGCACCGAGGCTCGGTGGCAATGCAAATGATCTCAAATCTCTACGAAACGCGAAGCAGGATTGAATCACAGTGAATCAGGTGCGGAAACAAGTCATTTACAAACCGCTTATAAGACCGCGGAAGCGCGCCTGATTAAATCATAAGAAAAATACGGCGCAGCGTATATAGATTTGCGAGATGCTCAGCCGTCGCCGGCAAAACTCGTTCTAGGACCGCGACGCCTGCATGCTTGTTTTGTCTGTCGCACGGCACGGGGACACAGTTTTCGCGTGGGGACAGTTCACCACCGGTCACGCCAGTTTATCAGCCCCCGAGGCGACGCGGTCGAACGATGCGCACGCGCACCCGAAAGGCGCAGCGCCAGGTATACGCTCAGCCACGGAGGCTGCCGCCACAATTTGCGGCCATCTCCGGCTATAAACTATCTCGGCGCAACGTATTATACGGCGCTCGTTTGAATACGGCGGCGAGCGCCAAAGAAGCCGCGCCGGCCCGGCGTAATTTGATAGCACGCGCGCGCGTCAAATGCTTCACGCGCTTCCCGTTGGCCTTGCACGTTTGCTCCCTCCGGCTTTCACGTCTGTCATTCCCGCGGCACCACCCCGGTGTTTTGAGGAAGAGGCGAAATCTAGTGCATAGCATAGCTGATCATAGGGTAGCCCTCGTGCATGGAAGAGGAGGGCTAGAGATGTGACAAATCTATAGCGAAATGCAGACGAATCACAGCTAGGCACACGCATTATCGTCTGTCCTACAGCTGCAATACTTCTGTTCGGAACAGTGGTATGTTGCAACAGGCGCCGGTGCCGCGTATTTTAAGTTGCGAGGGATAAAAAAAAAAGAAATTTTGCGTAGTAGTAGTCGTAGTGGATATGAGTGAAAAGCAAACTCTAATTTAATGGAAGGAGCTACCCACATCGTTTGGTAGAGGATCAACTCGGACATATTACTTTGTCGGTATGGTGACCCGCGCTTCATATATGGGGCAAAGCAAGTAGATTCCTTTGGATAGGTAATAACAGTGTTAAAAGTAGCCATCATAAGAGGAGCCGAGACACTTCCCTCCTTAATGTCCAGTGCGGTAACACCATGCCGATCAGACTATAGCACGTGTAACGTCTATATTAAGTGAAGTGAACCGGCTGGTGCTTGAAGAGTCCAGAGCGCTAGGGTGCTTCGAACGAATATTTACGCTCTTTTGCCAGTCTAGGACTGGCAACAGAGCTAAATCGTGCTAAAGAATGAATCGTACTAAAGCATACGCTATAGTGTGACAGAATAATTTCCGGGGAAACCACTTAATTATATCATCTTTCACATTTTTTCTGAAATCTCGAACGTTTATAATGAAACACCCTGTAACATTTTTGTATGTTCACAATAACGACTCTATATATATAAAAACAAAAACAAAGCTCCCTGTTTGAAGTTTACAGCTACCATTCATAAACTAATAAAATTCACACGAAAGTGAAAATCTCTCAAAGCGCTTCTCATTCAGCTATCATTGGGCAAGAAAAAAAACTAGCATTGCTCCTTTTCATTCCCCCCGGCACTGGCCCTGACGAGCACGTTATTAACCACCCAAATGAAAAAAAAAACGAAAGACAACTTGACCAACAAAATGTGATAGGGTTAGAGATGCACAGCAAAAGAATTGGGGAAATCGTGCCGAAGGCTCCGTTCGCTCGTGCAGAACGACGACAGGTCCCACAGCAAGAGGAGATAAGCGCTTGGCGCATCTCTGAGTGGTACCTTGTAACGCTCCTTTCCTCGTTATCCGCCGAATTTTACGCTTCAAGGTCACGCGCGTTCCTCGTTTCCGTTTCTAATCACTGATCCCAAAGTTCGACGCGTCCCGAGCTTCGGTGCTCCTTTCGTTAGCGGGTCAGCCCTGGTGGTGTTGTTGTATATGTCGTTCTCCTCGTATTCGTTCGATACGCGCGTTACAAAGTGCGGTTAGTTACAGTGGTCTTCTGCCGCGTCATTCATGTACGTAGTCGACGTGCATTGTAATTCCTTTTTACACCACATCGCGGTGGCTGAGGTGCTATGACGTTGAGCTGCTGATCGCGAATTCGCTGGTTCGACCCCCGAGGCGCAGCGACTGCATTTAAGGGACGCAGCGGCGTCCCTTATAATCCACTGTTCAGTTCCGGGATGTCAACCACAACAATTGAAAAAGAAATAAGATTGGTGTTCTAGGAATAATTTACTCGCCAGCTTATATTTCATCATGGCAGCGCCTACATAATGTCATCTCCGTAAAACTGTAGATAAAGGATCAGCAGGCATCGATACCGGCTACTCACACTATGTGTGGGAAGCTGTACACAGCACCTGTCTATTGTATTTCCGGCTCCGTCGCCCGTTGTATAGAGCTTCCGGTACATTACGAGACTCTTCTAGCCCGCTAATAAGCAGCGCTGTAACCACTAGCCCCTTTTTCGGGGCCCCGCGACTCCCGTATATAGAGCTCGCATGTTTTCCCCCGCAGCTAGGGTCGACCGAAGAGCGGCTCCGGAATTTGGCGAATCCGCGCAACGTGGCCAAGCGCCGCCGCGCATTCCACGCGATCCAGGTGATCGCGCCAGGACGCCAGCTCAGGGCTGAGCTGAACCGCGCGGGCCAGAAGCGGGGAAGCCTGCACACAGCGCCGGCTATTCTCGGGACCCCACGCCGGGTCAGTCGGCAGCAGATCCCTCCCTCTTCGAGCCACCCCCCCCCCCCTTTCCCCCTTTCCGTAACTCTGTCGAAGAGAGGATCCACGCCAGCTGCTCGGAACAGTATAGCCGCGACCCGACATTCACACACGCTCAGCAGCGGCGTACACGACGGCCTGCAACGCGAAGCCAAGCCGTTTCTCCGCGCGCTCTGATGTATACGGATACCCCATGGGTGAACCAGACCCGCGTGACCCGATTCTCGAGAGTCGTATGAAACACGACCCCCTTGCTCCGTTGCGAAGACAAATTCGCTATCGAAGAAATCCATATTCCCCATAACCTCCATTATCCTACAATCCCAAACGAAAATTCGAAATCAAATTCTGGCGTCTCACTTGCCAAAATCACGATATGATTATGAGGCAGGCCTTATAGTGCATGGGGGACTTCGAATTCATTTCGTACATCTGGGGTTCTTTAACGTGCATTAAATGTACACGAACGTTTTTTTGCGTGGGGCCTCCGTGGGGCATGCGGCCGCGGCGACCGGAATCGAACCCGTAACCTCGAGCTCAGAAGCGTGACGCCATGCAACAAAGCTGCCGTGGCGCGCCCCAAATGAAGATAAGACATCTTATGTGTAAACCCATATGTTCAAGTATATCACATGGGATTGTTGTATGTAATAGTTGTGGGGCACACAATCGTGTTTTATGATCTCGCAGAAGCAGAATTATGTTATGATGTTCAAGACCCCGAAGCAACTGCGGGCTATGTGAGCGGTGCCGTATAGCAGAAGGCTGTGGAACATTTTCGACCAGCTACACGGGATTCTTTAACATGCATCTTAATTTACTTACATGAGTACAAGAATATCGGAAGGTGAGCAAACAATGAGAGAGTAGTCTCAAAACGGGTCAAAATAAGAGGTGTGGCGCATTCAGGAGTGGCCCAAGCGAAACGACAAAAAAAATTCATCTAAACGCATCTTTTTTATATATAATTCAGCGCTCTCCAAGTAAAAAGAGGCTGCGTGCCTAAATAAATTTTCGCTGATCGATATTCAGGAAAGGCACACAGTGCATTACTCGTAGTCGGGAACTGCCTGTTGTTTTAACACTACCTCTCTCTCTAGGCAAATCAAACCCACCACGGTTGCTTAGCGGCTATGGTGTTTGACTGCTAATCCAGAGGTCACGTGATCGAACCCCAGCCCCGGCAGTCGCATTTCGGTGGGGGCGAAATGCAAAAACACCCGTGTACTTCTATTTACGTGCACGTTAGAGAAGCCCAGGTGGTTCAAATTTCTGGAGTCCCCCACTATGGCGTGCACCGCATAATCAGATCGTGGTTTTGGCCCGTAGAACCCCATGATTTTTTTTAAAGCTAATCGATAACGCTTGCTGCCCTGCGCGTTTCTAGAGATAGTAAGCTGCTTTAACCAGAGGCACAGCCCAATAGTCATGATTTAACCAACAAGCCCTATTTCCGCACTTCTTTAACTAATCTTCCATATAAAGCGTCCTTCTAATGATGTTATGCAGATATAATGCTCAAGCCTTGAAATGTATAAAATTATATAATTATTTTGGAACAAGAAAGCGCAGACGAGCTCACGGCCTAGAAATTATGCCAATTGGCAAAAGAAATTTAAAAGCCACCTGTCTGTATGCTTTAAAACGACATATAGAAGCCAAATCGATTTTTTTTACCAAATGTTCCCAATATGTCAATTAGAACTACTCATTTTGTTCCTATAGTGGTTCCTGCGTGCGGATGTGGTGGCAGGAGTGATTTCTTGGCGCACTTCAAGTGAACGCAAGTAAGTTAACTTTTCCGGATCAGTGACGACAATGGACGGACTTTGTTGCATGTAATTACACGAGTAACAGCAAAAAAGAGAAATGGTACGCATGAACAGAGATGAATTTCACAGCAGGTTCTTGAACCCAACGCGGGCAACGTACTGCGTAAATTGTCATTCGGTATTAACAAAGACGTAGGCGGAAGGCGAACTCCTTCAATATTTTTGCAACAGCCTATTCATCCGCAGAGCAATCGGATTACGTTTCAGAGGAGAAGCAAGCGAGTGACGCTGGTCAACGAAAAGACAAGTTCAAAGAGAACGATAAAGCTATCAAGTAGCGCGCGAGCAGGACATGTCAAGCTACCTAATCCTTTTGCCCACTCGGAATATCCTGGAGCGCTCGTATACGGAGCGAGCGAGTCAGCGTGGTTTAAGTTCAAACCTGGCAATATAACCCAGCGGAAAACTTCATTAGTGAGTGCCCCGCGCAAACCCGACCACTAGAAAGAAGACGGGGGCAATGAACTTTCACCAGCCCGCCACGCGACAACCCAACGCGACGTATCGAATAAACTATAGCGTGGGCATATGTGCTGGGCCACGTCTTTCAGCCGTTACTCCCACGCAAGGGGACCTCCGGGAAGCTATGCGCCCTTTCAACTTTCACGTATGCGCCCTATCCTTCTTTTGAGTTCATCACCAGCGGATCACAGTGAAGTCGCGGTGTCAGAACTAGCCTAAGTACACGTAGGAAAGGACATGCATGACACAACGATAGAGAAATGTTCCTCATCAGCTATCCTGCTCTTTGGCGCCAGCGTTGTTTCGTGAATGTACGTTCTTACGCATTCTTTGTCTTCCGTTAATTACGTCATCTCGTCCCTCGAAGATGCACAAACTGAACCTTCCTCATTAACAACCTTACTCAAGTGTATTGTTCTCGAGTATATTCCAATCCCTTTCACTTCTTAATCCAACTAGCATTCTGTCCTGTCCGCCTATAACGCTTCAACGTCCTCTATTATTATTTGTGAATACTCGACTAGTTCGGGAAGTGTCAAGCTCTTAAAATACGTTTAATAGGCCAACTTTTCTCATTTTCTACGTCTACAGTCGAAATGTGCCCGTTAATTCAACTCTTCGTACTAGGTGATTCAACTAGAGAAACGTCTCGCTTATGTTCTTCTTCCATGTCATTTAGTTACAAATGTCCGCATCACGCTGGTGGTAACACTTCGACGCTCGGCGATGCCCCGACTATCCCAGCTTTTCCCACTAAAGGTCTTGCGAATCGCTGCTAAAGTGTGACGTCACTTTCGTGCATTCATTCCCTTATGTTCCCGGTTGCCTCGCTTGTTCGTTACGTTTCTCTGCATTCGTACGAAAAGCACCACCCTCTCAACTCACGGGGGAGGGGGGGGGGGCAGGTAGGGGCAGACGCAGGTATATTATTTCGAATAGGCTCCTCTTGGACAAAAGTTGGGTGCCACGTGATCATTAGTTATGCATAATGACGTTCGTGCGCTGTAGCAAATACACGTACCTTAGAAACCACATCAAAGTGTAAATTGCGTCTCTTGCGCATCGACATAAATGATAACTTGTATGCAGAAACTTGTGAAAGCTATATATGCATCCACTCGGCATATGTACTGCTTATGTATAGGAAGTTTCATCCGTGTTCAGATTTATTCGTTTATCCTCGCCACTCGTGTGGTCGCCAGAACGAGAGCGTGATAAATGACTAGAGCTCAAAGAGGGGCATATTAAACTTGAAATATGACAGCCGGCACGCCCCCTCGAGCTGCAATGGTCTCAAGGGCGGCGTGATGAAGGAGCCGCTTGGCCTCCACGAAAACTGCGCTCTCCATCCCCCCCCTTCCCCCCCCCCCCCCCTTAACTGAAAACAACTCCCAGCTTCCATCAAGAAAGAAACGCAAGGAAAAAATACAAAGTTCTAACAAAATGTTACATACGAAAGCGTGCAGCCTTTATCTTCAACGCCGCTGCGCCACTAAGCATGAGAATGATTAGTAATAAAAAGTAATATTAGCTACACGCATTGCATCTGCTGCCGACTGGAGTGTCGGATACCGTATTTACTTGGACACAGCAGCGGCGGATTCTGAGGGCGGAAGTGTTTCTCGCATGATGGAACGCCGTTCCAACGTTGCCGCTCAAAGCTTTGTTGTCTTGGGACTGAGGCACGTGCGCCTACACAACAGAAAATGGCCTGCGGCGATTAGTGCACTGTTAATTGCGCAATCACCAACGAGCGTGGTCGCAAACAGGAGACCACCGCTCTGGCCTTTCGTCGCACTGCAAGGAAGGCGGTGCATGTGAGGCCTTTAGAGCCCTCTCTTCTATAAGAACGCAAACTGGCCTTCCTTTGGCCCGAAAAGGAAACGGCAATTTTGCCGCCCCGTCTCTTTCGTTTTAGAAGAATGTGATTTAGTGTCCCCCCCCCCCCCCCCCCCCGCCAATGGAAGTGCATTTCTGAGCGCTTGTAGAAAACTATTGGCTTTCTGAAAGGAATGGTGCGCTTGAATGCCTATATTTGCTGTATTGAAGACGCTTTGGTAGCATTTGGTAACGGGCGGAGTTTGCCCAGGGCGCTTCATGGTGCGAAGTGTCATGGCGCCGGCTGTAATAGCGTTCGGCGACGAACGTGCCCCGCAGCTGCGTTGCGCTAAAGCACGCACCCTTTGCATCGACGGTGTAAGTCCTACCACCAACGGCAAAAAAATAAAGCTATACGCTTTATAAGCACAACGGATCGCAAACTATTTCCATATTGCGATGTGATCCCGTAGGAGTTGCGATTCGCAGAAACCTTGCTCCATCTTTCACATTCCGGTGGCAGCTGAAACGGATTGGCAAGCAAAGGAAGGCGGTGCGCAGAAAGGGTAACAAACACGAAATCCTCGGGAGGGGGCAGCGCGGTGGACAGCCGAGAGGCGAGCCATTCGTCTTTGACACGGCGTCTCGAAAGGCCTCCGACACCGTTATGTCGAGCGCCATATAACTTTCCTCGCGCGAATTGAATGGGAAGTGAGCGCCACAACGCTGCGACCGGCTGTGCTGTCGTATATTATACACGCGTTTCACATTTTGTACAAAGCTTTATGGCGTTACGTTCCTGCGTTTGTCTTATCCATATTTTGTCCTTCTCCCATTCCCACTGGCACATTTCGCTTTTCTCGGCTTCCTTTTATTGAAACGGAAGTAGACAAAAAGGGGATATGTGTCGCTGTATATCGTGGCGGCTATACCTTACGGCTCACACAGACTTCAAGGAACAGAAAGAATGCTAAGCTGAATTGTTGTGCGTTCTTTTGCTCACTTATCTTTTGTCACCTTTCCTCCCTTTTCGGTTAAATGAAATGCTGTGACGCTAGGCAACTAGTTTCTATTGTGCTGACGGGGCTTGTGAATATATGTACAGCACGCTTAACTCTTACGTGAAACGGAGAGCGAGAGAAAGGAAAGGCAATCCCTGCAGCTACACAACGTTTGTGCGCAGCTTCACCAGCCACTCAAGTATACGCAGACAGATCTGGCGTGAGTCAGCCAATTGGTCCTATCGCTTCTGAATGAGACGCAGCTGCAGTCGTGTCGAGTGGTGTCGCTCAGAGGATGGCTATGTAAACTGGCAGAATTGACGTTTTTGTGGGTCCTGTATAGTGCGGGGTGTCTTGGCGCAGGTATCCTGTCAGTGATCGCATCTCACGTGTTCTAAGTAGCGTGGTTATAAGTGCATGCATGATCTGTTAAAAACCGCCTCCCAACATTTGACTCTTTCGTACTACGGGAATGATGCAGTGATGAGGGGAGTAAATGTTGCTCCCATAATGGAATAAACTATTTCACAATGTATTTTTTTCTGTAATAGTACAGAAAAAAAATAGACAATGTATTTGGTGAAGTCAAAGAAAGACAGGCTATCGGAAAATAGTTCAGAACAGAAAATATATGTCAAGAGAATTGCTTACTTTTTCCTTTTCACAAAACATATCTAACAGTGTCGGAGAGGCCTTCGTCCTGCAGTGGACATAAACTGGTTGACGATGAAGCTGCACCGACTCTGCAGAAAAGCGTCCGTCTGTCTATAGGATCTGTGTACACCGTATAGATAAGTTTCCATCGAGATGCTGAACGGCGGCTTGCATTTACTGAAGAAAAGCACGAGTTATATCAGCGCGACCAGTCAGACAGCTAGACGAAGTGCTTTCCCATTCTTTGTATGTTTCGTACAACCATATAATTAGATTTAAAAGTCGACAAAAGAAGCTCTTTGCCGTATGTCGCCTTTCTTTTTCTTCGTTATCTCTGAATGTACAGGTCTTTTTCTATACGTATCTGAATCTGCTATTTCTTCAATATGAGAGAGCCATTGCGACGACAATACCCTGCACCAGTGGGGCGGACGAGTGAACAAGACCGTTTCTTCTAGTGAATAACGCAAAGGAAAACATCAAGTGAGTCCGCTCAACAGATAATACTAAGCACTTCCGGCAGCGCAACGTGTGCAAAGTATAAGCTTATGTGCAATGTAAAGCAGAGACGTAATTTTACTTTCTTTACAACCCAATTTACCTTTATGGAAAGCTTCACGCTAACTTCCACGCCGAAACGCGGGCGAGAACGCTAGCTCAGAAGCGTCGATTTCGTAATTCTTGCCCTCCTATCAGTCACCGATGATTGCTGCTGACTTTGCAGTTTGCGTGCAGCTTTCTTTATCTGCTGTCTCAAATAGTTGAAGCAATTAAATACTTCGTAATATTACGTCTTGTATCACGCGCTTTCTACTATTACAACATTTCACTTTGACTGGGATCACAGAAGTCCTTTTCGCGGAGTTGCGTCTGTCGAGGCAACAGAGGTATACTGGAATCCACTTGCTGACGCAGGAAATGTACGGGAACGTTTAGAGTGCCCTTTGATGTCGTGTATCATGCTCGGCAAGCACGATATGTGATAAGAATCCCGCTTGGTTGCGAAAGAGAGAGAGAGAGAGATCAACAAACATCTGCGCTGCTCAAAGTCTGGCATGACTTTGCTTAGCTAGGCTAACGACACAAGCAAATATGACTCAACGGGCAATTTCGCTGTATCTAATCATCCAATGTTCGTTTTATAAAAGCCGTTTTAGTAATTCTTTATCCACTTGCTAGCTAGCCTGCGATAAATTTATATACTGCTTGGCAAAGAGAAAAACAAAAGGAAGCGCCATGCTAGTTGAAAAACGTTATTTTCATGCTGATTTCGCAAAATTTGAAAGAAAGAAATGCCACCTCTTGAAAAAGCCTATAAGCCGCAGTACTATAGCTCAGAAGAAAGGCAGTAGTGATCGCACTTTCGGTAATGAGCTGGTCAAGGCACCACGTATGGGCTAAACGAACACAGGACCTGGGCGAGACGGCACTATTCCGGAGGAGACAGAGTTCGAAAGCATCATTGCGTTTTTTTTTTTAAACCAGCTCCCACTGCAACGAGCTTCTATAAAATTGAATATCACATTGGAATAGCACTGAAGTTGTCTCAGGCCGTGGCGACAATATTAGAACTTTGTAACCTCAACAGACAAGGAAAGAGGCAGTGACATGCGGTAACACCTTGACGAGAGGCACAACACCTGATTGCTTTGCAACGGGGGCCGAATAGAAATACGAAGAGAGAAGGAAAAAAAGAGTGAGGAGGAAAAGAAGAGATAAATAAAAGAAAAGGGCGCAATATAGAACAAAAGCAGCGTAGGACTAGATGGGGACCTAAGTGCAAACACTAGCGTACTGATTTCACCAGTGCAAGGTTTGCCTTGAGCGCAGCTCGCCAGCGCACACTGTTCGACACACAGGCCATAAAAGAAAGCCCACGCACATGCAAGCACAAACGCCGCGCACAAACAGCGAGGTTTTGAGTCCAATGTTGGCAAACACTATAGAATGGGAAGCGAACCGGCGAGAACTAGAAGTCAGTCGGTAAGCTCATTACAGCATTCAAGCGACAAACGGCATGAAGTTGGGAAAAGTGACTATATTCGTACGCAGAGAAATGCTGACGAAAGGTGGTGCTCGCGAAGCTTGCAAGTGCTGAGCATGACGCTAGAGGGCAGCAATGAGCTATGAGGCTACTTGCAGTTCGAACAGACGACATCAAGAGAACCGGCATCGTCTGGCCGCACGATCGGGGCGCCATAATCGGATAAGCAAACACAGCAGTTATTACGGTTCAGGTACAAACTAGCTTGAATAGGCTGTAACAAGGCCGCGAAGGAGTCATAATGGGACTTCAGGCAGACAGATAAGAACAGGAAGCCTCAAGAGAAAGCCAGACAGCAAAGCGATCGAAGTGATTAAAGTAAGCATCCCTGTATCGTCTTGGTCATCGGAAACGCCTCCCACTGCGACTAGACGCTAAAGAGCTGCTGATCTTCGAGCAGACGCCTCGAAGAAGCAAATTATGAGGCGCATCGACAGGCGTGTCGGAATGCTATTGAGGCTGAGGCTTCACGCGATCGAAGCAGGGTCCCTGCAAGCGGCGGTATCAAAGAACGGTCCGCCTCTTTTTCAATGGTTTTGACACTGGCTGTGGTATCGGTAGATGTTGACCGGAGATACAATGGCAAGTGTGGTTGTCGGAGCCGTGGAATGAATCGCACGTTCCAGATTCAAACAGCTTACTGCCGAGGTCAAGAAACTAGCAAGCACTTTGGATCGAGAATGCATTGTACAGTTCAAAGCGGACCACCTTACTGACTAGTCAGACTTCCTCTTCTAGAAGGTTGGACTCAATGCGATTATCATTCATCCACAAAGTTTGGGTATCTCGTATGTCATCACAACGAGTGCAGGTTTGTTTAAATACGGCTGACCGGTACCTGAAGAAAGAGAGAGAGAAATAACTGAGGGGCCAAAGGCAGGGAGGTTAACCGGAAGATAGATATCCACTTTGCTACCCTGCACTGGGGAAGGGGTATGGGGAGACAGAAAGATAAAGAAAAGATACATACACAGAGAAAGAGAGGGGGACAAAAAGAAGAACGCATACAAAGAAACGCGGGAGTGTCACAGTCGTTCAAACAGGCCGCTTGACCGGAGGAACTTCAATAGCGCCTTCGTCGACTTATGGTGTGAAGCCTGCATCAGCCGGCACTCCAAGATCGTATGGAGTGCCGGCTGATGCAGATCGTTACGGTGTTGGCACGCCAACACCGTAACGAGTGACTGACTCTGGGACCTGTAGCGAGGACAATAACAGAGCATATGTTCGATTGTTTCCTCGCTGCCTCAACTATCACAGGCAGCACTGTCAGCCATTCACGTGCGGCCAGCAAATGCATTCGTAAAAGATACTCAAGCCACAGTCGGCAGAGAACAGTTGTCTCGATTCGGGATAGTCCAGATGAAATGCGTAGTCGGAGGGATAGGTGAAAGCGGTGGCAGTCAAATATGCCGGAAACCTGTTGTGTTTCACATGGATCGTGTGGCATCACGGGCGAGTATGTAAAGCTTTGTTGCTGCATCGGTTCCTTCACGGCACCTTCGTGAGCCCTCCTATCAGCTTCATCGGCATGTTCGTTGTTCCATGATGTCGCAGTAGCCTTGCAGTCATTCAAAACGATGTCATGCCCTTTCTTTGCTAGTTGGTGATATAGTTGCCTTATTTCCAGCACAAGCGCTTCCAATGTCATATGAGTTGTGACTGGGTAATCTTGGACTACCGCAATGGTTTCTGCCGTTGATGTGTGACGCGGCAATCAAAGACAAACCCCGAGTGCCTGCGCCTGAGCACTCTCGTTTGTGCGGAGATTCAACGCCGCATTGACGCACTTCAATCTCAAAGATGGAAACGTTTCTGCGAGTCGTTGGATCCACGTCAGCGATTATCTCAGATATGGAGAACTGTGCGTGGACTTCGTGTATCACCGCAACAGCGTGTTCCTTTTAAGTCCCTCGCTTTACAACAAGGTCGCAGCGAATAAAACGTTGCCGAAGAATTTTGCTCAAGACTTGCCAGCTCGCAGCCTCAACGCGCCCTTACACCATGTGCCACTCCTGTGCCACGGGACTCCCGCATGGATGTAATGTTTTCGGTGGAGGAGCTTGAAGCGGCACTAGCGACTTGCAGGCGCTCTTCGTCACCTGGGCCGGACGGCGTTACCTATGCGGCGCTCGCCAATCTTGAGCAGAATGCACGCCTCATGCTGCTAAACCTTTACAATGAATCTTGGCGCAACGGTTTGGTTCCACGTGAATGGAAATGCAGCCGCTTGGTTCCACTTCTCAAACCTGGTAAATCACCGTTAAACTTGTCATCGTACCGCCCCATCGCTCTGGCCAGCTGCATAGGGAAAATAATGGAACGAATGATCTTGACGCGCCTGGAATGGTACCTGGAAAGTTACAACGTGTACCCAGATGCTATGGCTGGCTTCCGGCGTGGGCGCTCATCCATAGATAATGTCATCGATTTGGTCGCGTATGTTCAACATCAAAAACGGATGAAACGACTCACTGCGGCATTATTCCTTGACATAAAAGGCGCCTATGACAATGTAGCACATTATGCCATTATAGAGGCTCTGATTAAAGCAGGAATCGGTGGCCGCACTTTTCAGTGGCTGTGCAGTTATTTGACTGACAGGCATTTCTTCGTGATGACCGAAGAAGGCGCCACGACTCAACACCAAACGTTCTGCAGAGTACCGCAAGGCGGAGTGTTGAGCCCGACGCTATTCAACCTAGTGCTCGTTGGCCTAGTCAGATGCTTGCCCAACACAGTTCAAGTATCAATCTATGCCGACGACATCTGCATTTGGGCGTCTGCTGTAACACGACTGCAGGTACGAGCACGGCTACACGGCTACCTTAACATCACTGTACTTGCGAAAACAGAACTTAGAGCTGTCTTCAGAGAAATGCTGCCTTGTTTCTTTCACTCGGAAGGAAATGAAGCGTTATTCTGTAAGTGTCAACGGCCAAGCAGTTGCACATGCACGTAAACACCGCTTTTTAGGGGTAATTATCGACCGCGACCTATCATGGAGCCCGCACGTTTCGTACCTAAAGAAGAGGTTGCTGACAATAATACATCTCCTCAAGTTTCTCGGCGGAGAGATAGAGAGATAAAACTTTATTGTGTCCTTGATGGGGTTAAGGGGTGGAGGGGGTCGGGAGACTAACCCCCATTCCCCCCCTTCCTCAGACGGCGGCCAGTTCTTGCTTTCTGGCGGCGTCTTCGGCCATCCGGACGGCCCAGAGCTGCTCCTCTGGGTCCAAGCTGAGCAGCAATGTCTCCCACTGCTCGGCCGTACTAATGATGCGTGTGTTAGTGCGGGAGGTGTTGGTGGGTGAGGCTTTGGGGCATTGCCAAATAATATGATTGAGGTCGGCGCGGGCTTTGCACGCTTTGCAGAGTGGTGAGTACGCATCGGGGTACATGCGGTTGTAAAGCACGGGGTTCGGAAAAGTTCGTGTCTGAAGGAGTCGCCAAGTGGTGGATTGAGACTTAGTCAGTGTTTTGTGTGCTGGGGGGTAGCGTAACCGCTCTCTGCGGTAGTGCAGTAGAATTTCTCCGAACGTGACCAGTCGGTCCCGCGCGTGACCGCGATGCAGAACAGAGGGCTGGTCGGGATCGGAAGACGCAGGAGAAGGATGATGCGCCCGGTGTGCGAGAGCTCGGGCGGCATCGTGTGCGGCTTCGTTTCCAGCCAGACCCGAGTGACCAGGGGCCCAGATGATCTGCACGCGGCGTTGCCTTTAGGGAGGAGTCCCAGAGAGAATCTTCTGCGCTTGGGGTGCTATTAGTCCTCTTGCGTAGTTACGAATGGCCGTTTTTGAGTCGCTGATGATGCAGTGTGCATTGGTAGCCGCGTAGGCCAAAGCGATGGCCGTTTCTTCTCCTACTTCGGGTTGCGTGGCGAATATTGATGCGGCCGCGCAGAGGTGGTACTGCGAACCCGCGACTGCGACGACCGCCATGGCGTTTTGGTTGGGGTAGTCTGCTGCGTCCACGTAGGTTACGTCAGCGGCTTGGTCGTAGCGCTTTTGTAGTTGTTTAGCTCTTTCTGCACGTCGCTCCGGATTGTGTTCAGGGTGCATATTGCGAGGTATGGGCGGGATAACTAGCTGATCACGAATGTTTGGAGGGATGGGTACTTTTGGTCCGAATTGGGTGGTGTAGGTTATGCCCAGGGTACCTAGAATGTGCCTGCCCGTGGTGGAATGGGCCAGTCGTTCGTATTGGCTAATACGGTGCGCTTCAATAAGCTCGTCTATGGTGTTATGAATGCCTAGGGCGTCCAGTTTCTCGTTAGAGGTGGTGATGGGAAGATGTAGGGCTTGTTTATAGGCCCTCTTGATCATGGTATTGAGTTTGGACTTCTCAGTTGCATTGAGGCTAAGGTACGGGGCGACATAGGTGATCCTGCTCAAGGCGTAGGCGGTTACCAGGCGTATAAGGTTGCTTTCCTTCATGCCGTGATGTCGATTTCCGATGCGTGCAATGAGGCGAGTGGTTTGGTGTACATGGTTATCTAATTGCTTGAGTATGTCCGTGTTTCTGCCGTTTTGTTGGATGCGTAAGCCAAGGATACGAATGCTAGGTACTGTAAGTATGCGTTGCTGGTGCACGCGGAGTTCCATCTCGGGTGGGTGAAGGTCTGGACGTCGACCTCCCCAATTAGGCTTGTACAGAAGGAGCTCCGATTTCTGTGGGGAACACGCCAGGCCGCGCGGTTCTACGTATGCAACGACCTCGTTGATGGCTTGCTGCAGCGTGTCTTGGATGTCTCCGTCGCTGCCCCCGGTGACCCACAGGGTGATATCGTCTGCGTATAGGCTATGCTTGAGGTTGGGGATGCTAGCTAATGCAGGCGGTAGTCCGAGCAAGGCCACGTTAAACAGAAAAGGGGATAGAACCGATCCTTGCGGCGTGCCTTTACTGCCTAAGTGAATAATTGGCGACTGCAACCCTCCGATGGTAATGGTGGCTGTGCGACCTGTAAGAAAATTCTTTACGTAGTTATAGGTTCGATGTCCAACCTGGAGTTGTGCCAGTTGGTTCAGTATGGCCTCATGCGTGACGTTATCGAAGGCCTTGGTTAGGTCTAGCCCCAAGATGGCTCTGGTGTCCAGCCTGGAGGTTTTGTCGCCATCGATAATTTGGTGCTTGAGCTGAATCATGATATCTTGAGCAGAAAGTTTCGGGCGGAAGCCAGTCATGGTATTGGGGAAGAGGTCGTTGTCGTTCATATGTCTGTGTAAGCGTGTGAGGATGACGTGCTCGAGGACTTTTCCGACACATGAAGTCAGGGAGATAGGGCGGAGGTTTTCGAGTAGGAGGCGCTTCCCGGGTTTGGGAATCATAATAATTTTGGCTTCTTTCCATTGTGAGGGGAGGTTTCCAGTTTCCCAGTATGCGTTAAAATAAGCTGTGAGGGCTAGTATAGAATCCTCATCTAGGTTGCGAAGCATTTTATTAGTAATGCCATCAGGTCCCGGGGCTGAGTTAGGGCGGAGTGCGAGGATGGCTTCACGTACTTCTGCTGCTTCTATGGGCACATCCAGGTGGTCGTTATCGGTGCCTGTGTATGCTGGAGCGGGTGTAGTAGGTTGAGGTCCTATGTATCGGTCTATCAATTCTTGAAGAACTTGTGCGTCCGTGCCCGAATGGGTGTGAATAATTTTTTGCAAGTTGTGCTGTTGTGTGTTCTTGCTGTTAGCCGGATCGAGGAGGCAACGGAGGATATTCCACGTTTTGGGCAGGTTTGGTTGCCGCTCCATGCTGTCGCACGTGCTGTGCCAATTTTGACGAGTAAGTTGTTGTGCGTAGTCTTCGATTTGAAGGGTGAGAGTACTAATACGCTTCCTGAGCGTTCGGTTGAGCTTGTTGCGTTTGTATCTGCGTTGCAGACTGGCGAGGGCTTCCCACATATGCAGTAACTTGCTATCTGCCTCCTGCAGATTGGCTTCCTCAGGCACCAATTTAGTGGCTTTGCTCGCGTCTTGCAGCAAGGATGCGGCCCAATCTTCGAAAGGGGGTTGGGTGCCCGAGAAAGAGGTGAGGGCTCTGGCCTGCCGGAAAGCGTCCCAGTTCGTTATGTGGAGTTGACGACCCTTAGGCTTTCGCGGGCCCACTCGAACTGTTGTTTGGATTAAATAGTGGTCGCTGCCCAAGTTGTCTTGTGTGTTGATCCAGTCTGCTTGTGGAATTCGTTTTGCGAATGTCAAGTCCGGAGTAGTATCTCTGCTAACGCTGTTTCCCATACGAGTGGGAGAAGTTGGATCCGTGACAAGAGTAAGACCTAGATTCTGTCCGTCAAGCCATAGTTGTCTTCCCTTTCGGCGGTCCATTGAGTATCCCCATGCCACCGCAGGGGCATTAAGGTCCCCTACGATGAGCAGGGGGGCTCCCCTAGCTACTTGATCTGCTTTGGTGAAAAGTCGTAGAAACCTATGTTGTTCTCTGGGGCTGCTGTACACATTGAGGATGAAGAGGCTCTGTTGCTTGCGCCTTGCAGACGGGATGATCTCCAGAAAAATGTGGGCTGCTGTATCAATGCCTGTGTGATGCTGTATAACCGGAATGTTTCGCTTAACTAGTGTGGTTACTTGGGGCCTGCGGTTATCATTGCAAACTGCGGTGTATGCCGCGTATCCCGACAGCTTAGCCGCTTCTCCGGTCTCTTGTAATGCGATAACATCGGGGGAAGTATGTGGTGCGAGAGAGGTAATGTATTGCTCTAAGTGTGCTCGCTTTCGCCGGAAGCCCCGGCAGTTCCACTGCCAAATGCAGTAGGTAACACGTTCTGGATTACTCGCAGCCATCTTTGTCGGGACGCGAGTACGGCTTCTTTAGGGGACCTGCTCTGGGACGGAGTAGGGTGTTTTCCAATTCTGTCAAACGGGTATTGTGATTTTGAGCCAAAGTTGCGACCATGTCTTGAAGCACTTTGCGCGTGTCGTCCATGTTTTCCTGTCGCTGTTGTTCTCTTGCCGCAAAGGCTTGCTCAATTCTGGGCAGTAGTAGCGTTTCTAGTTTCGCCGTAAGGAGGTTGTCCATTGCGCGTTCGAGAGCTTTTGCAATAGAGGCGTCGAGCAATGTGGCAAGCTTACAATCTAATGCTTCGTTGAGGTTGCGTTCTATCCGCTGTTGCAGCTCAGTGAGGGCCTCACAGTTGACATTTCCTTCTGAAGTGTATGCTGGTGTTGCAACTTTTGAGATTGGTTCGAGAGCTTTGCGTTTGTGCGAGATTGGTTGTTGGGTGGTTTGCGGGCAATTTATTGCAGGGACAGGAAGGATGTCTGCATTTGATGGTAAATGTTTGGGTTGTGTGTCTGCAAGTTGTGATTTGAGATTAGCGTTTTCTGTCTTGAGTTCTTGTATCTCAGCAAGTAAGGATCGGAGCTCCTGCATGAAGCTGTGCATGGTAGCGTCACTAACTGTGTTCACTGGGGTTGCTGTAGGTTGTGTGGTGTGACCTGTGTGGGAGACAATGCTGGCCCAGCTTACCTTGGGGGGTGCGTCTGGCACTTTGACTGTGGTCGTTTTAAGGCTTGTGTTTCCTTGCTGCTGCGGCGGTGTTGAATCCGGTCCGCTCCGAGAGTGACTGCGTCCTTGTGACTGACTGCGACCTCGGGAGCGGCTGCGTCCACGAGACCGACTGCGTCCTCGTGAATTGCTGCGTTCGGGAGCCTGCGGTTGTAGTGTTGACTTCGGTGTTGGCAGAGCTGAGTCTCCATTTGCAGAAGTCGATGGCCCCATCTCCTGGTCAGCTCCTTGTTGTCCCTGTCGTAGGCGTTCCCATCGTCGTTGGAGTAGGAGGTGTGGTGTCTGGAAGCGGCGATGGCAGGACTTATCCCCAGTCGGGTGGTCTTTGCCGCAGAGCGCGCAGCAAGGGTGACAGGGGTGATCATCCGGTGGATTTACTGTGTCACAGCTCTTGCATTTCTTCTGGGTTGGAGTGGGGCATACATCGGCCCTGTGGCCGACGGTCCCGCAGATGTCGCAGACCTCGATGCGCTTCTTATGTAGATAGCATTTGTATTCTGCTCCGCGGTAGTAGACATGGTACGGTACTTGCTTTCCGTCGAATACGATGAGCACTGAATTAGTCTTGCCCATGCGTCGGGCCTGCAGAATCGTAGGGTTCTTCTTGTAAATGAGACTGTTGGTAATGTCTTCGTCCGTGTCATATGAAGGGATGTTATGTATGACTCCTTTGGCTGTGTCCTCCGGCGGTGTGACGTATGCTGTGGCAGCGTAGCGGACTGCTCCGATGGGGAGACTGCGGATGCGACAGTATTTTTCGGCGTTAGACATCATTGGCGTGCTAACTACAATGACATTATTATCCGTGCATGAGCGGTAAATGTCGTCCTCTGCTTCTTTGGTTGTAATGCCCGTGATCTGTAGTATTGAGTCGCGTATCTGGGCGTCTCCTAGTTTGGACACGTTGAAACCGTCTCTTGGGCGTATGACGATCTTGATATCATTCTTCGGAAGGCGTGGTTGCCGTGGTGCGCGTCGGCGTAGTGCGGGCTGCTCGGTACTCTCGGTGCGTGCGCTTGCTGTTGCATGGAGGGATCCGTGTATGAGTAGGGATGATGCCTGCGTAGTCTGTCGTTGCTTACGGTGGCTGACAAGCCACCCTGCTTCAACGGAAACTTCTTCGGGGGCTATTTTCGTGCCTTCAACCTCTACTACCTCCATGACGAGGGGAGGGGCTGCACTTACTTGATCTCACGAGGGTGCGAGTCGTTGGGCGAAGTCCTCGGGAGCCAGGACTGCGACAGCGACGCCGCGCACCTTCGTAGCTGCGGCGCACCTGTCTCTCGGCCAGACGGAGCAGCTGAAGGTCTTGTTAGGGTTAGCAATCTTGTGGTCGTAGAAACCCTTGTCCTGGGTCCCTGGCGTCGGGACTGGTCTTGATCGGTAGCGGACCACTTCCGGAAGCTGGTTCCGACGTTAGTTTGGGTCCAGCGGTGATTGTTTGGCCACAAGAGTTTGAAATATACGGAGCCCATACGAGGCGCGTGCACTCCGTGAGCGTCGTCGTCGTCTGTATCTTCTCGGCGGAAAGTCATGGGGCACATCGGTGCGATCAATGCTGCAGCTTTATAACGCCTTGTTCCTCGGATTCGCAAGATACAGCCTCCCTGTGCTTGGAAACACCTGCAAAACAAACCTGCGTGTACTCCAGGGACTACAAGCTCAAGCCCTAAGGACGTGTCTCGGCCTTCCGAGGTGTGCGTCTACAGCGGCAACGATTGTCATAGCTCGAGATCACCCAATAACAACGTACTTGGTAACCGACGCTCTCAGAGCGCATATTCGCCACGTTGCCCGACTACCTTCTCACCACCTTGCCGCTCTACCCGCAGAAAGACCACGCGCAGCTATCAATCGTATGATTGTTGCCAATCGCACCTCATTGCCAATGAACTACACGCCTGCAGCAAGACCATCCACACCTTTATGGTGCCTGCACAGACCTGAAGTACGCCTCACCATCCCAGGAATCACTAAAAAGGCTAACATGCCGTCGTTTGCCCTGAAGCAGGCCACATTACAACTTATACATGAGGTGCACAGCGGCCGCGTACACGTTTACATCGATGGCTCAGTCACATCTGCAAGTTCAGCTGCTGCTGTGGTGATACCAACAAGATCCATCGAAATACAGCTAAAAACGTCGCATGTATCATCAACGACAGCTGCTGAACTGGTAGCCTTGCGTGCGGCTCTCCATTTCATTCAGGAGGAACCACCGCATGCATGGTCAGTCTTCTGTGATTCCAAGGCAGCCCTACAGAGTGTACTCTCAGCACTGCGCCATGGATCACATGAACAGCTCGTCGCAGAGATCAGAGAAGTACACCATCGCATAGTTGACGAAGGACACGATATCATATATCAGTGGTTGCCTAGTCACTGTGGCATACACGGCAATGATCGAGCAGACGCAGCTGCCCGATCTGCCCATGACGGCGTCAGGTGCGTTGCCATTCCTCTTTCGAGAGCCGACGCAGCGAAAAAACTTGCCGTACTGGCAAACGACCTGACATTAGCTCAGTGGAATTCATCCGATTTCAGAAGTGCACGACTTCATACCCTGGACCCTACTTTACAACTCCGTATTCCGCCCGAAGTTCCACGACGCGACTGTACCCTTCTAGTTCGTCTATGGCTTGGAGTAGCATTTTCAAATGCGTACTCCTTTCTTATCGGAATGTCCGACAACCCACTTTGTGACTTCTGCGGGTGCAATGAAACAATCGCGCACCTTCTTTGTGAGTGCTCTCGTTTCAACCCGCAAAGAGCAGTCCTCTCAGCCACCCTAGACAAACTGGACAAGCGCCCACTGTCAGAAAACAAGATCCTTGGACACTGGCCTACGCGAACATCAGCGCGATCGGCTATGAAGGCACTGCTGCGGTATTTAAAAGACACTGGACTTTCTGGCAGATTGTGACTTCACTGTGTGACTCAGGATTCTACGGTGCACTGCATCACAGTAGGAACGCCTTTGCGGGCCACGTGACAGTGCCCACAGAAACAGTTTGTGTGTACGTGCGTGTGTGTGTAGTTTCTTCTTTTTTTTTAATCCTTCTCCCTCTCACCTATCGCTTCCCCTTTCCCCTCCCCCAGTACAGGGTAGCCAACCGGAGATAATCTCTGGTTAACCTCCCTGTCTTTCCTTTGCCTTTCTCTCTCTCTCTCTTTGTGCGGACGTTACTTCTGCAGGTATTCTGCAGTACAAATAAGGCGTATCTCGGATACCCGATAAACAGCGTCCTGTAGAGTGGTAACATCACCTCTACTGACGTACCCCACATTTCCTCTCCAAGAAATTTTAAAATGCGTGAAATTTCTGGTTAGATGTTTCTTAAGGTAGGATACACGGGGACTCCAGCTGAAGTTTCGATCAATGATGATCACCGCTAATGACCTGTGTGTCTTGTGTGTCCGTAACAGAGGTTCTGCCAATTGATAGATATGGTGTAGGACGTCATCTGCTTCCGCGTTAACGCGACCAGCGCACATTTCTCAGGTGAAATCAGGAGGCCTTGTTCGCTAAGATACGCCCATATTGAAGTCAAATCCGGCTTTTCGAAGTCTCGCGGCCACCTTACGACCTGTTCACCTGACGTCCACACACAGATGTCATCGGCGTATACTATGCAAGGAAACTGATGTGTGGACTTCACTTCGCCGCAGGTTCTTCAAGACACAACAGTAGAAGAAAGAAAATACAGACAGCAAAAAAAAAACTGCAATCGGCAATCATTTGAAACAAGTCTAACAAGCATCCGTCATAATGCGCTAGTAATTAACCTGGCCCAAACTTTGTAGAGTCATGCGCTCGGTCCATCATGAAGGATAATTAGGTCTTTAGAGGTTTTAATGCTGCTTCAACAGACCATGACTGGAGTTAACCTCAGCCGTATCCCATTGTATATCATAGGAGCACCATGTATGCATCTTAGAGTCACTAGAAGGAAGAATAAAGAAAAGAACAAGAAAAATAAAGCATGTTTAATGTGTTTGTCAAAATTTCGTGCGTGGTGAATGTCCATATATCGTTAAAAGATGTGTACTGGTTCTTACTCCGTTCGACAAAATACGCGTAGGTTCTAGAAAGTGGCCAGTTAACGAAATAAGAAAGTTCCAGCGGAAGCTTCTCCGTACGCGAAGGGCTACCAAACTGTAATAGGAATATTCATGAACAAGGAGGCATAAAACGTCTTATCACGTTTATTCGCTTTTCAATGTCTGACGTCACTCAGCGTAAGTGACATTTAATACATCTTCGAGCAATAAGGGCAAGCAAGGCACGGCGACAGTATAGAAAAGAAAGCTCAGCTGTACGCCTGGTTCTGTGATGGCGACCACAATGCGATCTGTCTGCCCGTGGTGCGATCCAATTTGGTGATGGCCCAAAGCAACCAGTGGCGTCTCTGTCGGCGACGCTGTGTTTACGTGTGTTCTTCGGCATTGGCCTGAGCAAGCGATAGAGTGGACGCGTAGCCGAAGGTTTTCTGCGTGTTTCATTGGTCTGGCCATCGTGAGATTCATCGTGGGTCGGGGATCCGTAGCGTGGAAGTGATGTTGCATACAGTTTATGCAGGCACTGACTCGATGCAGGAAAATGTTTCGTGCAGTGAGGCACTGAGAGGCGGACACGACTAATACGCACCGATTGTAATGGTAACGTGATGACACTTGTTTGTTTCCAAAGGTAACTTCAGTAAATGCGGTTGACTCAGCGTAGCGTCTTACGACGCCCGTTCGAATACGGCGGCGAGCACCAAAGAAGCCGCGTCAGATCGACGTAATTTGATAGCACGCGCCTTCAGCTTTTTCTCAAGCCAGCGTTCTTGCAGCGAGTGTACGCGGCCGTCGAGCGAGATTTGTTCATGTGTGCCTGTGCACGCGTGCTATCAATCTTATAATCGACAGACAATCTATGGAGACGGACGGGTATTACTTGAAGACAGAGGAATATTGCTACCGTTGCAATTCTGTCTCTCGCGAACTCGTACCTCTTCGATGTGCAAAGTCGGGAAAGCACTGATGCGCTTCTTTAGATGCAACAGCCTGTATGGCCGCTTATGATGAGCTGAACAATGAATCGTTCATTTTTGTGTGTTTGTGTGTTCGTGAAAAATGTCAACATCACTAATCCTTATCCTCTTTAAGTTCGCTTTCTCTAGTGCTGGGAAGACAACCATGCTCAGCGTAGGTGACCTCCTTGCATTTCCCTTATGACGTTTCTCTGTCTCTACCTCACAGAGTACAATATGCCAACATAAAAAAAAGAAACGCTTCTGTAAACGTCAGTTCATGCACTTATTAAGGAAGAGCTTTTGTGAAGTTAACAGAGCTAGTTTACTTCAGCTCATCAAGTAGCTCTTACGATATAGTTCCCTACCATTCATTCTCTGCAGACTCGGGAGATGATCCGACGCACGCACACACACGCCGCATCCAAATACACATAAAAGACAACACGCGTGCTGGTCCAGACCGCTCTCTCCCCAAGTTGGTTTAAACGTAGATGCCTTGCTCCAACTTTTGAGGACTTGCGGCATGAGCGATAGGCTTGAGACCTAATCGCGTTGATGCCCATAGTTTTACATGCGGAGCATTTCATTGGCCTCGTCGGAGCCAAGGTCAAGCGCGAGGCCCTCCAAGATCACAGGGTTTGTCGCCCATGTGCGCGCATCCCCACACGCATGTCCGCGCTCTCCCACGCGCCCACTCGCACAGCGCTATACTAGCATGGCGCCTCTCCTCTCCTTGCTCCATTCGCCGGTACGGGTGTGCGCGCAAGAAATAGATGTGGCTCGGCTGCACTAGCTGCGCTATGTTGCGCGTAGGCCTCTGCTTGCAGGTGCAACAATGAGCGAAAGAGGAACACAAGATACAACAAGCAAAAGAGGAGCATATGCCCTGCAGGGACTACAGAGGTATGCGATGCGTACCGAAGTGGCGAGGTGCAGGAGGCGAAGCGACGGGCCGACGAGCTACGTGCGACTGTGGAGTGCGAGCAAGAAGAGAAGCGACGCGCGGCCGAAGAATATCGGCACGCCAGGCAAATGGCCGCTGAACAGGCCATCGAGACCAAGCGGCCGGCGCAGATTGGAGGACCGCCACTTGCGGGACGCAGGCGCGTGCTTTCAAAATCACTTTGTCGAAGACAAATAACGTGCGGCGTGTAGCGCCCGCGGCAGCCTCTGGCTCCGGTCGTACGTCGTCAAGGTGTCGCAGCCAAGCGCATTTGGCGGTCCTAGAGTGGGGGTTTCTCCGGGAGGAAGTTCGTTCGTTCGGCACTTGTGCCACGTGCAGGGCGAGAAATGCTTCACATTCACAGAGATAATCATGCATCGAGGATGGCTTCTGCTATAATAACGTTTTTTTCTCTTTCATTTTCTTCCGTTTTATTTCGTCTCTCCAGTCATCTTTCACTCGTCTCATCCCCTTACACGCGGTAGCAAGCCAGCCTTCGTGCTGCCTAACCTCCTTGTCTTCTTTTTTTTTTCCCTCTGTCTTTTGTCTTTTCACCAGTGCACAAAGAACCGCACAGACTGCGACAGGGTTTGGCGTCGTGCACTGTGATTTAGGATAAGACGGATAACTGAACCTAAACGATATTTCCATTTTGCACTCCCCTTCTCCTACCTCACTTTCTCTGTTTAAGCACTCTATTTCTTTTTATAGAGAACAACGAGGATTTTCTAGAACGCGTCATCATTCTTGCTTTTCTAAGGTCTCGTACGTCCCTGCGTCTAGCTGTTCAAAAAATAATAATAGGGCAGCGAGGGAAAAAAATGACACTGGCGTCAAAATACAGCGTTGAACCAAAGTGATAAACTCCAGAGGCAAAGAAAAACAAAAGAGGCCAGACAATTCAAGATTCGACGGGCTTTCTAACACTTCCGATAGGGGGCTGCTGCGAGGCTCGGGCAACCACAAAAGGAGCTCACCGTCTTAAACACTTCCGTGTTTCCGTGTCAGCAGTTCTCGAAAACGACGTTCACGGCGCTTTCTTTTCGCGCTCGAGCTTTCGCTGCAGAAAACTTCTCTGCCACACAGCCGTACCACACTGACAGCTATCTACTCGTGCTAAACAGCCGTGGAGTAAAAACAAATTCAAAGCAATGTAAATCTGGAGACCTGTAAGTTGCAGGCATAAGAGAAATCGAGAAAAATGGCACTTAGTGTAAAGGAGGAAGAGACAAAGGAGAGGAAAGACAGGGAGGTTAGCCAGTGTAAGTACCGGCTGGCTACCCTGTGCTGGGGAAAGGGGTGAAGGGAATAAAAGGAGAAAGAAGAAGAAGAGGGAAAAAATGGAAAAAAGAAAAGACACTTAGTGTAAAAGCATTTTAGGCAAGGCACTGACAGCTTTGCAAGTAAATGTAGGACACTGTTTACTGGTATTGGAGGAAGAAGGCACAAAGGTATAAGCCAAAGGTTAAAAGGTAAAGACAGATGACTATAAATGCATAAAGGTGCTGAATAACAGGTCCATCTCAGAAGCCGAGACAATACAATTTCAGGTATACGTTGTCTTGATTTCAGCGCTGCGTTGAAAGCGAGTTATTACGAATCGCAGTGTAGACTAATAATTGAAATGAGACGTTATCTGTTATGTTGGCTCAGTGGATGTAGTGACGCGCTGCTGAAAATGAGGTAGCGGGTTCGGCTCCCTGCCCCAGTGACCACATGCCGTTGGGAACTGAGTGCAAAAAATAATAGTGTACCATGCTTTGGTAAGATGTTGGTCGAATGTAATCCTAAGCCCTTCACTATATACGGCGTCCCTCTTAGTCCACTTTCCAGTTTCGGGATGACAAGTCCCGTAGTTATTGAATGAGGCATTGGTTTGGTTCGTTTTAAAAGAGGAAAAACTTCAATTACTGGGAAGCATACGTATATGGAGGGTTCACATCTCGGAAAGAGCGTAAGCAGTAAAAAAACTGCTAATCCTAAATAAGGTGGAAGTTTGGGCGCGCTAGTGATTCAATATCGACATGTTTGCACAGTGCAAAAGACGAGGACTCGTCTCTCGCGTGTGCAAACATGTCGATATTTAATCCCAAACAGCTTCCAAGCCCGCGCGTAACGTGACGTGTCACCAACTATAGGAAAACCCACGAGCCCATTCTAAACCGTGGGCCGAAATGAGAAATCTTGCTTGCTCTGAAAAAGTTTTTAGAGGACACCAACATTTTGGGAAAATATTAGGTATCCGATGATTCGAATACGCTAAATGAGTTACATAAATGTTGTTGGTGATTCATAGGTGGTTTATGTGGTCATCGCAACTTTTACGCAATATGTATAACTCTGTTCTGTACTTGCAGTGTATTACATGTGTTGTATGTTTTGGCTGTTCCAAACATCTGACTTTAAATATGTGTACATGGACTGAACTAATGCACAGAACTTTGCGACTCATGTACTGTTGGACTGTATATTTTTTATTCATCCAGTGTTCTACTGAGTGTTATATTTTGTGTCGCTATTGTACCTTTTTACACAAGTTTGTTTCGTTTGCCAAGTGACTAGGAGTAGCCGGTGCCACCATAAAGGCGCCAACCTCTCCTAACATTCACTTCAATAAAAAAAAATCTTCATGCTCTTGACATAATTGTTTTTCACTTGCCGACCGGCTCCGCTAATATTAGCGCGCCCGTGATCAAAATTAGCCTTCGCCTGTTTTTAGAATAGGCTGCAGCGTTGCAATTGCATGCCGTGCGGATATGGGTCCGCACTGATTCCCGAATAGCTTTTAGTCCCAAGCGTCACGTGATATGACGTCAACTAAAGGAAGGCTAACGCTCAGATTGAAATCCATGGGCCGAAACTAACTTTTGCCTCATTACATAATTGTTTTTCACTTGTCGGCCGGCTCCCCTAATGTTAGTGCGTTCGTTATTAAATTAGCCTTCGCCTGTTTTTGGACTCGGCTGCAATGTTGGCATTGACGCGCGAGTAAGAGCCCCACACTGCTTCCTAAATAGCTTTCAATTCTGGGCGCCATGTGATATGACGTCAACTGTAGGGAGGCCGACGCCCATGGGCCAAAATTAGCTTTTGGCTTATGGCAAAGTTGTTTTTCACTTGCCGGCCGCATCCGCTAATATTAGTACGCTCATGATCAAGATCAGCCTTCGCCTCTTTTTAGAATCGTCTGTAGCGTTGTGATTGCCACTGAATTGGCGCGTGACATTTACTAAAGAAGAAAAGTAGGGGGGGGGGGGCGAATACTCGAAGTAGCGAATACGAATAGAATATTACATATTAACTATTCGAATTCAATTCGATAAGGAACTATACGGTATTTTCAAATATTTAAAGCTAATGAAATATTTCGCGTTAACTGACTCTTAAAGTATGATTTATGCTCTCTAGCATCTAAGCAAAGTATCGCAAATCATCAAAGTGAAGAAACGATTTCAGTTTTTGAAGGAATGCAGAAACAAAATTGATAATGCGAGTTTAGTTTTTGGTTTCGTGGCACAAACGTACGGGACAACCTGTGAATTTTGCTCGTTGTCTGTCAGCGTTTTTGACAGCCTATTGATGCAGCCTCTCTTTTCTTTAATTTTTACGCTACTATTATATATGTTTTCCTAGCAATTGGCCCTTTACGTGTGTTTATGGCGCACAAACGTTTGCGTCAGTGTTTTTTTTTTCTCCTTTTACCACAACTGCTGATTTTGTTTCGGCCCCCATTTGCGTATTCAGACTTTCGTGGAAAGCTCAATTCTATACATCCGGCGGTAGTTCTTCAAAGGCATGTTTTTAACCACGCTCTAAAGATGTACAGACTATTTGTGCAGTTTCCAATTACAATTAGTAATCTTGCGTTTAAAGCTGATTCCATGTCCAATAACCAGCTGCTTTACTTTTTTTTCGGACTAGTCAGTATACAGGCGTGCTACTTAACTACACAGAAAGAAAATATCCCTACTGTAGATACGTATAAGCATCCGCGGTTGACTGTTAAATATTTGATTCAATATTCGATACCTATAACTATTCGTATTCGAAATATGTGCTGTTATCCCACTTCTAGCAAAAAAAAAAGAAAAAAACTAACAATTTGAAAATACTGCTATTGCTGCCCTATAAAAATATCAAGAAAAGAACTGAAGATTGAATGAGCAGGACAAATCATGCAAGGGTGCAAGAGCACCATACTAATATAACTGTACACAACTACGAATGCATATGAACTGCATAGCTTACAGGAATCAAACAAAGCGCTACGGATTTCACTTTACGCCAGAAAGCTTAAATAAATGCAAATACGAGTGGGCTGGTGTGGGGAAACGAAGCAAACACGGTGAAAGGAACTAAGCCGAAGAAAAATAAAAGGAAAGTGAGCGATCGAAGACAGCGTGGCATGGTGCCAGGACAAGTTGCTATATTTGCATATTTCTTTTTGTCTGTGTCGTGGTAAAACATTGCTCGGTTTCAAGGAACAATAGATGCACACCCCGCTCCATCTGACATTTCTAATATCGCTGTTGCGTGTGGCCGTGACGTGGGGACACTGCTTCCGAATTCTGAGTGCTGACAAAGGAGGCAACCGAGACGCATGAAATCACAACACACGGGCGATGTCGACAGCTTATTGGCATGGTGAGGCCTAGAATAAAGAATTTTAGAAATATTTTTTTTTTTAGAAATGAAAAGGGCATGAGCGTCGTCCATGCCTTCAGCGAAAGCAGGGAGAATCCTATCACGCCCGACGTATAATTGCGGACGACTGATTCGCTGAGTTTTATTTGAATAGCGCGAATGTGGTCACCCTTTGTCGGGCTCCAAGCTAAGCTGGGACGTTCACAGACATTTTGCTAACGGGCGCATTGTGATGCCGCATTCCTAACGATTCTTTTCAAGAGCTGGAATCAGGCCTTGAACTAAAGAAAAAATAAAAACACAGTTTGCAATTTTTCGTTTCCCAACAAAATTCTGCTCTGTTAAAGTTTTGGGCTTGCAGACGCGAATTCAGAAGACGTGGGCTGTGACCTTTACTCTTCTGTTCGAAGAAAGTGCTGCGAAATGTATTGCAACAGCGGTCACTAGTGGCGAAAATATGCAAACAAAGGTAGCTCTCCATGCGTTTTGCGCTTTTATCTCTCTTCAGTCTTATCCGGCTTTCATTAGCACGGCCTAGGTATTTTTTTGCAGCCCAGTGCATGCTTTTGTCCGCTGCGGCTCGGACCACTTCTTTCCTTACTTTCCTGTTGCTCTTCTTTATTTGTTGTTTCGTTGCTGTTTATTTTCGGCAGTAGAGTGGGAGCTGTATATCCCTAAGCACAACTTTATGGGAATTAATTTTGCGCTTAGTGTAGTATAACCCCTTAATTTCCAATGTTACAGAGAGGCCAAGAACATCGCATGAAAATGGATAAGGTACGGTGGCTTGGCGTAATAGTTCTGCGGAAACCCGCAAGGTGGAGAGAAGTAATTACGGAAAAATGAGGCATCCACCCAATCGTAGCAATTGATAGAAGGGAAGCCCATACGTGTTCCTCAAAAGAAAAACCACGCAATTGAAGAAAAATTCGTCCTGGTCTGGGACTCGAACCCGGGACCACCGCATTTCCGGGGCAACCACTCTACCATCTGAGCTAACCAGGCGGCTAGCAGACGGTGGTTAGCTCAGATGCAATGACGGTGGTTTGAAGACGGCATTAATTAATTCATTAATGAGATTCACAGATAAATGCGGTAGACGATCTTTTTTCCTGCTGTTTTCCCTTTCAGCCATGTATAGCTTTCCTTGTTAACATTAGTTAGGAACACATCATACTTAGCTTTGTTTCACGTATTTTCATCTGCAGTAAGGTCTCTCGAAGTTTTGCTTTTGCCTAAAAACCCAAGTAATTTCTTGCTAATGCTAATTAACTCGCTGTTAGACACTGATAATAGCATACCGCGTACTTCATCAACGCGGTGATCATGGCTGCAGAAATGACGGAAAAAGAAGCCTCATGAACCTAAATCTCCCTCAGGGTACATCATCAAAGCACGTTCATTTGTACTTAGCGGATCTTGCAATGAAGTACCCGCCATGGACTAAAGTTCATTTTTACTTTGGTCTCAGAATTCCCAAAGGGAAATCGCTCAGTAAGGATTACGAATCCCGCCTTTCGATCAAAGGCATTGGCGTAGTCATTGAAAAAAGCTGGCACATTTCCTTTGCTAAGCCGCGAAGATATACCTTGACATACGAACGCCAGCAAGAAACGTTAATGGATCGTCTGCGTCGTTGTGAAATCACGCCGTCGCGACTGGCTACATGTGGCCTTGGCAATGCATGGGTGTAATTGAGCCTGTGACAATGTGACACAATGACACGTCCTTTCGTCGTCAGACAGTCCCGACGGGCCGGATTCGAACTTCGCTACAGCTTGCATACCGAGTCGCGCACCGAGCTGTAATTGGAATTGTTGCAAGTACTCGTCTCTATTCTACGTGGAGTTGACTTCGGAAGCCAAATTGACACCTCTGAGCCGTTTCTCCCTCTCGTTTCATTAACGGCACCCGTCCCAACACCGTGGTGAAATTTCTTCTTCTGCTCTGCAATGCCCAGACAAATGAAGAAGGAGCTCAAAGCAAGCTCAGTCGTCAGAGACGGGAAGCATGAATGCGAGTGCCGCGGTTACATGTGATTTGTTTCGATAATTCTCAGAGAGAAAAACCTCACATGGGAGGGGAAGTTCGGTGGTCTAGTCTAAATCCTGCAAAGAATCTGAACAGCAACACGGCTATACAGTCAGATCTGGAAATCAAAGCGCACGAAAATAAAAAGGCGTTAAGTGTACACAATGTTCAGTACAGACGTCACAAGTTTGTTTACGGGGCTTGTTTTCAGCGAAAAAAAAAAAAACCTCATTCGCAACTCAGTCCAGGCATGAAGTCTGAATGGTTGAAAAACTGTATTGGTCCCGCCTACTACTGTAAACCCCAAGCTATACAACTATGGAATAGTGGGCTCTTTAGTGGCAAAACTTCCCATACTGTCGCAAAACATAACAATAATAACAACAACGACAACAATAACCGCAGCAACAACAAAAACAGAAAAAGCAACGACGACGACAACAAAGACGAAGTCATGAAATCATGCAACTTTTTCATGGAAGAAAAACATATGACTCCTATCTGCAATATAAGCACTGCATAAGACACGCACATTTCGTCCGAGACCCGCACGCTCTCTTTAAAAAATCGGCAATGGGCCAAGCATACGTATGCAGAGTCCCTAGCGTTTACACATTTTTCCCTTTTTTTGCTATTCTTACGAAGGGATTTCGCAGAGGCTAGTAAATTTTTCAATCCACGCTCAAAGAAAACACGAGCTCGAGATGCGCTTAAGCCTCCAGTGAGCACAGAACGTCACACTTGCAGTATACTGGCGGCACAAACATTATGCGTGCCCATGTTCTCAAGCGAGAAAGCCAATTAATCAATCGCGCCGACCGTGCGAACCCACTCCCGATTCCTAACCTGGCACCCCTGCCAATTTCGTCCCATAAGGCGATCAACTGCGAAGCGTAATCTCGCATTGATCGATGATCTCGGTGCCCAAGGCGGCAGCGCATGCTGAGCCGCAAAGGAGGCCCCGCCTGGCAAATTTCGCCCCGCAACCGGCGTAATGTAAACGGAGTGAGTCAAAGCAAACGCGATTTTAACGAGCCGCCGATGCTTTGATCGAGTGTAGTCTAGTGTAATCTCGAAGAGTTGCGTTGTGACTTTTTTAACTGCGTTATTCTGAGCATGGTTACGCGCTCTTCGCTTATTCTTGGCGTGATCAGTCCACGAGAGTCCGTTTATTGACGGCGGTTGTCTCTCTAGTGACAGTGTGCCGCACTAATCATCAAAAAATTAAATCAACAAGGGACTTCGGAGGAACAGCCAAGGTGTGCTATACATAACCCAGCAATACAAGCATATCGTTTATTTTTTCTTAGTTTGGAGCGGTCGTACATTTGCCAAGAAGCATGAAGGCGTTGATCAAGACTGGCAGTTTTCTTGCAACAAAGGAACAAAAGAACTCTAGAGAAATAAAATCAAAAGACATCGGTTGATTTCAGTATCTGCTCAGATAGACCGGCATGGACCGGCGTTATATCACATAACACTCGTTTGCTTCTCTGCAAGTCGAGCTCTCTTTAAACCATTACTGATTCTTTTACATTAAACTCTGCCTATTTGCTTTTATCCTTACTTATTTCGCAATTATTCACGCCACTTGAAACTGCTTATTCGACTCTGTATTGTTCTTATTTATCATCATCCATTTGACTTTGGATATATGGACGAGATAGCACTTCATCGTATATGACTGCACTCGCTAACTACTCCCCTACTGAGCGGGAATATCCACGTCTTGGCATGTGAAAAAAAAAAAAGACGACAAATGGCTTTCGTCCACTTTGTGGGACCAAGGAACCTGTACGGGCTCCGAAATGTTTCCGTTTTTTTCACCTTGACCTGCTCAGTGACCGAAACTTCTTCATCATCGTGTTACCTGACCAGACGAGATATCGTCGAACGCTTGGCTACAGAGAAGCTTTAGTGAATATTTTGCGGTGCAACACAGGGGCAGTGCGGAGAGGCGCGCTCCACGAGAGGTTTTAGTGAGTGAGTGCCTTCGCGCATTGAAAACGTCCTCGGTTATCTTGGGCACCGGTAACACAAGCCAGGTAGTTCAATATTCCAATGAATTTGTGCCAAAAGCGAGAACTATTGCGAAACATTAGAAGTACCATCAGAAAGCTTCTACAAGGGAAACCGCACTTGGGCTTCTAGCGTTATAATTAAACAAGAGGGGTAATGGCATCTCTGATCGCTAGAGTGCTCTGGCAGCTCACCAGCTATGCCGTAAGTAAGGCAATTAATGCAGTAGCTAGCTGTAGGCTCCATATTTCGAGGCTCTAGTAAGTGCACTCAGCGCCAATTGAACAGGTGCAAGTGATTCTTGCGAGCGTGTAAATTAAAACGTCCCTATATGATAATTGTGATACAGTTTTACGTTGATAAATCCCACTCAAAAATCTCTTTCAAGAAATTATTGTTCCAGTGCAGGAACGAGGAAAATTACCGGCTTTAAACGAAAAGCTGCTGTTCCATTTCATCCTATCACACCGTGTGTACAACGAAGGCTCATTATTACTTTTTAAGGACCCGCATTTTCATAATGCTCCTGGAATTCCGCCTTACGCGGCTCTAGCGCTACCCGCAGCGCTACGAAACCACCGATTCCCACGATGCTTCATACTGAAATTATTGAAGAGAACTCTAGCGCTAGAATAGTTCAGCTATACCGCGGGAATGATAGTCTGTATATGGATTTGTCTGGTCTCCGTGCTTGTGATTTAAAGCGTACGTGTTGCTTTACTTACTACGCATTATCTGTTCTCTATTGGGCTAGACTTTAAGAAAAAAACATTTTTTTTAAACGCAGATGGCGATAAGACTGTAACCAGGCATAAGCATTGTGGATTGTCGCATTTACAAAGCACATTTTCGTCGAGAATGACCCATTTGCCAAGTCTCAATGCAGTTTCAAGCCGGAAGCTTGAAGTTTAGGCAAATCTATGCGCCAACCGCAATTCCTACTCTGCTCGAACCACAACGCTTGCACTTAAAATGGACACCAACGCCTCATTTTCGTCTAGTAACTTTGTTTATGAAATCCTACGGTGCCATGCGAAGAGTCACCACTCACGTGCTTCGGAGGCGTGCTCCTCGCCGAACTGCTGGACCGCCGCTGCGTGCATGACCCCGTAGTTGAGCTGCATGCCCCAGCTGAGGGCGTTGACAAGGCACACGCAGACGCACACCACCCAACCCCAGCCGCCCTCCGGGTAGTAGTGCTGCCGTATGGCGGCCGCGATGCGCTGCTCGGCGCTGCTCAGCTGCCGCGGGGGATCGGACCGCGACGATGGTCTCTCGGGACGTCCGAAGCTGTCCGACCTTCCTTGCTGCTGTTGCTTCGTTTTAAGCTGCTGCTGCTGACGGCCCGACGCGCCACCGTTCCCCTCGTCCACAGCTTCTTCTTCGACGTCGGCCTGAATTTCGTCCGATGGTGCGAAAATTGCGGGAGGGGTCGTCGCCCTCAGTCCCGACGAAGAAGCGACGGGAGTCGGAGATCCCGTTTCCGTCGCCATACTGTCCGGTCTCCTTTCTGCTTCGCTGATTTAGCAGATCGCGAGTTGGTTGGTAAACGGCCAGGTTCTCAACGATTATAACACAGACTCTGCCAAATTCTTCGACGGCCGAAAGGCGGCGAAGCGTCTTTTGGTGTTTGGGGACGCTTTGCGACAAGCTAATGCACATTCCGAGAAGCTAGATGTGCACGTGACCGGGCTTTCTGTTGGAGCCGGGACGAGGGCAGTCAGTGGTGGTGTCTGTCTCTGCGGAGTTCCGTGTGTAGTGTCGTGTTTTGCACCGGATCGGCGTTGCCACCCTGTAGGCTCCATTGGAGGACGAGAGAGTAGCTTGGTTGGACTCGTTGGCTGACAGCTAGAAGCGTACCAACATCACTTCATGAGGGTCACCGCTTCCGCCACTCGACCAGCACTGTACCTGAGAAAATTAGTTGCGGAAGCCTTAATTTCAACATTGTTTCACAGTAATTTGTGCATTGAGAGAGCCAATTGCGTTCTCCAAGCCGCATCACATGTTTTACACAGTGCATGCAAGAATTATACATATATATATATATATATATATATATATATATACATACATACATACATACATACATACATACATACATACATACATACATACATACATACATACATACATACATACATACATACATACATACATACATACATACATACATACATACATACATACATACATACATACATACATACATACATGTATATATATATAATGCATTTAGGCTAACACAGCCTGTGTTCACGAGCCCATCACATTCATGAAACTTCGGGAATTCGTGCAAAATCAAGAAAATGAGGGCTAGCCCGATCGATATTCTAGTAGTCAATCAATATAGCTGTTAGTTTCAGCCATTGAAGTCAAGGTCAGTGCTTTCGCCAACATGGCAGACATAACCGAAGACACAGGCAACTGATGTCGTATTCTGACCGTGATTTCGCACATTAAGAAGCGTGCACTTCAACTGTGGAATAGAACTCACATTGCTGTTGTGCCTGTCTGCCAAGCGATGTCACAATGTTATGGGAGGCTGCAACACAAGAGTCAATAACTTATTCGATTCATGTAATTCATTCTGGGCAATGAGTGCCACTTTAGTCTGATTTAGTAAATATAAACATACAATTGATGCTTAACGACTGTATTGTAACATCACCTATAGTAATATTGTTTTGCTTGCTCAACATGAGGGTTGTTATATAATAACAGAAAATGAAACACTGCGCTTGAAGAGGTATAAAAATAAAGAAGCGCGGGTTAAGCCCCGCAAGAAAGACCATACTGGGACAAATATGAATAAATAAGTTTAATAGTGCCCCATACAAAAAAGAAAGAACAAAAAGAAGTAACGTTGATAGCTGTCTCATGCTTGCAGTAAACTAGCATGAAAGAAGAGACGCTCAATAAGAAATCTTTTTATGAGTTGTGAATCTCACGCGCCGTTTGTGCCCCAGAGATTAAGAAAAGTTCGATTTTAATAACTTCAGTTTTTGTCACATGCTTTGTGCATTGTCCCGATCGGTATGACAAAATTTTTGTGCCTATTTCTTCATCAGTATACCTTTCTAACCAAAGGCCCAGACACGCGATCATCATTTTGATCTGTACAACTAAGCTCCAACGACACGTGAAAGTTTCCCAACAAACGCTGTGTAAGGCAACAATCAACACCTGTACTTGCAACCTTATCTGCAAAGTCAGCTAGCTGTCAACGCGCGAAAGCTGACCTTCGTAGCCCTCGCGACACGCCAAAGTATCGACACCCGCCCGTTCAAAATTGCGAAACAACTATTAAAAGCGAGACGTTCCGGGAAACTCGAGTGAACGAAGAGAACGCGATTCCAGAATGAGCGGTGAAATACGCACGTGGCTCGCCGAAACTACGAAATAGTCTAGCCAACGAACAGGCCCGGATAGGAAGAACGCTCACGCACTTCACACCAACTTCAGGCTCGGACGACGTCGACCCTCGCCGGGCACCACCGAGAACGGTCAGAAACTACGGTCGAGACCACGAGCACACGTCAAATATCGCGAGAAAAAAAAAATCAAAAGCCTCCCAGACTGGGAGCTTCCACAATCCGCGCACGCCTTTCGCGGCCGGACGCGCACTACTCATCCGACAGCCCGCGAAACGGGACTCGAAGGGGCGAAGGAGTCCGCCCCCCAAAAAGCCTGCTCTCGGGTCGCCGCCGTCTCTGCCGCCGACCAGAGAGAACCGGGGGCGTCTGCGCGTCTCCACCGATGCCACCGCGCGACTGACGGGGCCCCGCGTGAGATGATCCGGTCTCGGTGCTCTCGGAGTGTGTGACTGCGCAAGCGCAAGGCGAAGTCCTGCCTCTCCGTTCGCACGTGGCTCTACTCTTCCGACAGCGCCGGCACGTGTGCGTGGGCTTATAGTGCGCGCGGGATCGGTGAGAGAATCGGCTCCATTCAAGAGTATAGTGCACACCTTGGCCTGGTGACGGGGGAGGGCTGAGAGGTGGGAGGAGGGATGTGGCTACACCGGGAGGACGGCCGGCCCGATGTAGAGGAAAGGAGAGGGCAGGGAGAGGGCAGGGACGTACCTTATCCAGAAAAATGTCTGGTTGGCTGCCCTGCGCTGGAAGAGCGGAATAGAAGGGGCGGAGGAATCTTCATCGAAAAATGAGAGAGATATTGGAAGAGAAGACGCGGGGAATACGCGCATGTGTGTGTGCGCGGGGAGATGGCAGCCCAGAGGTTGTCCAGTGACAAAGGTACGAAATTTCGCGCGAATGTCACATCTTTTGTCAGCAGCCAACTAGCGGCAACCTGTTATCGCTTCGTCATGCGCAGCTTTTTAACCTTGTAATGCCCAAAACTCATCAAGGAAAACTACAACTTTTCCTTTATTTCTGGCCACGGACCGAAATGTTTTTTTTTTCGTACAAGACCAATGAATAATTATTTTTATTATAACCTAATTAGTGCAGTAAATAATTAATTACTAAGATGTTCGCTCCACTATTCCCAACCGAAAACTCTCTCCAGCGTATTAAAAACGCTGCTACAGGCTATGTGTTAAGTAGATCGCGTTTAATTGAGAACATTGAAGTATCAAAGCAGCCTAGCATTTACGATACGTTAAGCATTATCAGATTAACTGCAGCTAAATTTACTCGCTTGTAAAATGATTCGTGCAAGCCGCGCCTGGCGTTTGATATTGGAAGGGGAAGGAGCCTGTGGTCAAGCTGACGTTAATTCCTGTTATGATCCCCGATGGTTTTGGCAGTAAATGGTTAATAAATAACGACATTACACAGTAAAGGGAGGAGCCGTCAGCCCTTAGCGTAATTAGCTGGTCATCTAGCGAGAGCTGATGCATCCATCGAGATACATAGAAAGAGAAAAGGCCGGGAGATTAACCAGATGAAAGTTTCTGGTTTACTACCCTGCACTGGAGTGGAGAAAAGGAGGAGTTTGCAAAAAGGATTCAGCAGTATGACTGATTGCATTTCTGGACACAAGCGCGCTAATGTGAGTGAATTGACAGGAAATGCAATTAGCAGGCGTTAGTTCCGCAGAGAACGTCAGTATATCAGCGTAACAGAATTACACTAAAAGCAAAGCGACCAGAAGGGCGCGTTGTCTCCGAAGTTTTATTCGACCACTTACAACGATGCAAGTTTTAAGCATGCTCGAGGTAGTAATAAAATTCGCGTGTTTCCTTGGATTATGACAGTCATTAAGCAGAATGAGGATGCTGCTTGATGATGATTTAGGTTCACAATCAACCGACGATGAAATGCAGATTCATTGTGGCAGCAGGCGTAATATCTCACTATGGACAAGCAGTGATCTCTGCATTGCTCTCCCGACATCATGTCACGTGCCGAGCAAACTTTACACATACATCTCGTTCATTAAAGGGCGCAGACCCGCCACCCCGCGAAGACGCTCCGAAGCGATGAAGCTCACACGCCTAGTCGTAATTCACCAGCGAACGTTTGTTTCATATGTCCGTGCGTTTATTGTACTCGCACTTCGACAGGCATATTTCAATATTTTCGCACTGCCATGCGCACGCAAACTAAAAGATAGCTACAAAAGGAAGCATACCTTTTCTCTATTTGCGTGGGGTGCAAACTAGGTGGTCGTAAATATCTGTCATGTTGTATTGTCGTGTTGTATATCTCCCTCATATTTTTACGTATTTGCTTACAAATACATTATCTTGCCCTAACACACGATGTGGAGTGCGCAGCTAGCAATGACAAAGTCAAACTCTCGGTTAGTGGAAACACATTTCCCACTCAGATTTTATTCCTCTTTCTAAGCATACAGGCCGTTCAAAACCGTATGTCTGTGCGAAGAAAGTCCGTCTGCCGTCCGAAAACGATTTCGGAATTGGTAACATCTTGGTAAAGGTTAGTTGGTTGATCCTTTAAAACTAAGGTGACACAGCGCGTCTGAATAAAAACACACAGAGAAACGCACACCACAGGACTGTTCTGCGCAGTGCGTACAGCTCCCCCCCCCCTCCTTTTTTTTTCGTCTATTCTTGTTTAGTCGCGCTGGTTCAGCTTAGTTTTCACTAAGCTGGCTCAGCTTAGTTTTAAAATTTCACTAATTACACACGATAAAGACTAAGCAGATTTTGCGTCGTTTAACTCCAGAGAAGACACACTGCATATCGCGCTTTTTAGCCACAGTTTTCATTACAGCACATAAAAAGAGAGAACTAATGCCTGTCTATGAAAGAGGGTAAGGGAAAAGATATCGGACTATGTGTGACTCATAGCCGGAAGCTTCACATTCACACGTACTTTTCTTATCACTTCCTCGAATCACCAGCGTCTCTGTTTATCTGTGCACTCGATATCATTTTTTCTTGCTTTCCACCGCTGGATACATTCAGCGCAGCAAACGAGATTAAACGGAGTTCCAGAAATTCGTAAGCCACGCAAGCAGTGCTATTCCAAGTTTCTGAGAGGGGAGGAAGCCAAGACGACGACAGGCCCCGTGGGTGGCATTTTACTCTTGCTTCTATTCCCCACCAAAGCCGAGAATAATTCGCCCGTGGGTCCAACGCAAAAAGTGCTCCCCCCCCCCCCCCTTCTCGTTGCTTCCCTCGTTGCAAGGTGCTGAAATCTCCCCGTCCCTTTTCTTCGGAGACAGATTGTTTAAATGCCTCTAATGAAACTCAAACAGGCAAAGGGGAAGTGGCTGAGCACGTAGACCACACGTTGCTCCTCATCTGTCTGAAACCTCTTCTCGATTTCTCCGCACTCTCGGGGCAGTGATGTCAGTTTCGGTCGCGAAGTCTTGCGAACGCAGAAATTGCCCCGCAATTACACTCGGCTGGCGGGTTGCGTATATATATACGCTCGCCGAAGTCGATTGCAGGGTGGCGCGCGTCTTGTTGGCGCAAAGGGTTCGTTTTCTTCCTTCCTTCGCGCAATGTCTTTTGTGTTGGATCGCTTTGGCGGAACGCGCCAGTAATTGGCGGTTGTCGTATACGAAGGGGAAGCGAGCATTTCTGATTCGGAGAGCTCCCCTATAGCGCGAGTAACCGTGAAAGCGTCCTTTCGAATCTCCTGTTCGCGAGCTCTCTTCCCGAGATCATAGACACTTTGAATCTCTCACTAGCTTTTTTTCTTTGAGCATAGATAAGAAGTATAGGTGGCTGCACATATTTCAGTTGAGTGCCGAGCTTATCGTAAACTGCGATAAAGGTGAATGAGTATGAAGGCTTCGAGAGAACTGCTTCAACATGCATAAATTACAACGTAACGAGTACTCGGCCTTTTCCTTTCTTTTGGTTTCTACTTGGTAACCACCTGAACTGCTGGTCCATTATTTAGTATAATTGCATACATAAAAGTTAGAAAGATTACGACTAAGCCCCCGTACCGTAAGTGCAACCTATCATACTATAAGCAAGGCTCGGTTCTTCAGAGATGTTTTAAACGTGCGATTAAAACAAGTGGTCATATAATGAAACCAAGTTCTGCGGACGACATTAAGACAATGAAGACATGGCGTGTTAGCTTTATTTTGGCTCTATACTAACCATAACTCAAACCCCTCACTTCACTTTATTGTTGTTGTAACATGAATCTGAAGACTCCTGAGGTGCGCAATGTAAGTCTACGAGATTTTGAATTAATATCTTGTCACGACGCCACTAGAAGGAGGAATGTTTATATATATTGACACGTGTACTTATCTTTATCGGGTGACCACGTTTCGCCGCTTAACAACTGTAATCGCACAGCGAGGGACGCGCCTGATATCCGATGTTTCTGGAAAGTTATCGATGCTTCTACCCGGCTGTCTGTTGTCGTCGAACCTTGTGTTATCTGATTTCATCGCGTAACGCGAACGGTGTAGAACTTTGTGGAAGGCACACGGGTCCGAGCGATTAGTCTGGAACATTCAACGACTGCTCTATAAAAGCCGACGCGCTTGACCGCTGATCAGATTTTCGACGATCGCCGACTGTGTTCGCCGCTATCGTTGTGCTTTAAGTGTAGCCTGTTTTGTGGGCACAGGTTCGCCCAATAAAAGCTAGTTTTGTCTTTCACAGTACTGCAACTGTGTTCTTTCTTCACCGTCACTACCACGTGACATCTGGTGGAGGTGCTGGGTAAGTCCGGTCATGAATGGTTATCCTTGCCGTGCAGATTCCAGTCGGCGTAATCAGGTGTCCTCCAGCGGTGCGAATTTGAGGGCCTTCCCATGCAGTCTTAACCTTCTTCAACTGGGCGGCGATGTGTCCACTCATGACGGAGTAATCAGCCCCTGTGTCGACTAAGGCGGTAACCGCGTGGCCGTCGAGAAGCACATCGAGGTCGGTGGTTCTTTGTCTGGCGTTGCAGTTAGGTCTTGGCGTCGGATCACGGCTGCGTCGTGTTGAACTGAAGCTGGAACGTCGCGTCGTCAAGTCGTCTTTCGTCGGTGTCGGTAGTCTTGGCTTGCTGACTTCGTCGGGACGGCGGCGTGTCGTCATTAGGTCGTCGAGATGGTTTCTTCGTCGACTTCGTCGGCGGCGGAGGATCTTCGTCAGTTCGACGAACAGTAACCGCACCTCCATCGGTTGCTGCTTTTAGTTTTCCGGATATGGGCTCGCTGACCGGCCCCGGGCTGGGCCAGTGTATGGTCGGCGCTGCGGCGACAGGTAGCGGCCTGGTGATGGCGAACGCGACGGTCGTCGAGAGCTCCATTGAGTAGCGGCGAGGTAGTCGGCGATGTCACGTGGGCGCTCTCCAAGCTGTGGACGCGGCGCGTTGACGGGGAAACCTCGCAGTCCCATCTCTCGGTATGGGCATCGCCGGTAGACGTGACCTGCTTCTCCGCAGTGGTAGCAGAGCGGGCGGTGGTCAGGAACGCGCCAAACGTCTGTCTTCCTCGGGTAGCTGCGCTCGGCGACGGGTGGGCGTGCTGGCGGAGGCGGCGGTGGTGGTCGACGGAATTGCGGCGTTACGGGGCCCTGGCGCGGTCGTGGAAGGGGACCTTGACGGCGGGCGACGGCGGCGTAGCTCATCGCTTATCAGATTTTCGACGATCGCCGACTGTGTTCGCCGCTATCGTTGTGCTTTAAGTGTAGCCTGTTTTGTGGGCACAGGTTCGCCCAATAAAAGCTAGTTTTGTCTTTCACAGTACTGCTACGGTGTTCTTTCTTCACCGTCACTACCACGTGACAATATATATATATATATATATATATAGTCATATAATGAGAAGCCAACAAACACTGACACCAAGTACAACATAGGGGAAATTGCATGTGCTTAATAAATGAAATAAAGTCATGATAAATTAATGGAAATTAAAGTGGATGAAAAAACAACTTGCCGCAGGTGGGAACCGAACCCACAACCTTCGCATGTCGCGTGCGATGCTCTACCAATTGAGCTACCGCGGCGGCGTTTCCCCATCCACTTTTTCGGGTATTTATGTGTACTAGTAGGACCCTGGGAGTGTTAGCCAGCGCCCCCACTCACAGACCTTGGCGGCGGACGTGGAACGTCTTTTGCCGCAGGCGTCACGAGAACGTGATCTTTTCGGGTGAAGGCAACTGGTCAATAAACCCACATATGCTACCTGAAGGCATCAATGTTGCCGGATTCGAGACCCTCGTTATGTAGTAAACGAGAAGAAAGGGGGTTAACCGAGGGGCCCGATATTTATTAGTCATATAATGAGAAGCCAACAAACACTGACACCAAGTACAACATAGGGGAAATTGCATGTGCTTAATAAATGAAATAAAGTCATGATAAATTAATGGAAATTAAAGTGGATGAAAAAACAACTTGCCGCAGGTGGGAACCGAACCCACAACCTTCGCATGTCGCGTGCGATGCTCTACCAATTGAGCTACCGCGGCGGCGTTTCCCCATCCACTTTTTCGGGTATTTATGTGTACTAGTAGGACCCTGGGAGTGTTAGCCAGCGCCCCCACTCACAGACCTTGGCGGCGGACGTGGAACGTCTTTTGCCGCAGGCGTCACGAGAACGTGATCTTTTCGGGTGAAGGCAACTGGTCAATAAACCCACATATGCTACCTGAAGGCATCAATGTTGCCGGATTCGAGACCCTCGTTATGTAGTAAACGAGAAGAAAGGGGGTTAACCGAGGGGCCCGATATTTATTAGTCATATAATGAGAAGCCAACAAACACTGACACCAAGTACAACATAGGGGAAATTGCATGTGCTTAATAAATGAAATAAAGTCATGATAAATTAATGGAAATTAAAGTGGATGAAAAAACAACTTGCCGCAGGTGGGAACCGAACCCACAACCTTCGCATGTCGCGTGCGATGCTCTACCAATTGAGCTACCGCGGCGGCGTTTCCCCATCCACTTTTTCGGGTATTTATGTGTACTAGTAGGACCCTGGGAGTGTTAGCCAGCGCCCCCACTCACAGACCTTGGCGGCGGACGTGGAACGTCTTTTGCCGCAGGCGTCACGAGAACGTGATCTTTTCGGGTGAAGGCAACTGGTCAATAAACCCACATATGCTACCTGAAGGCATCAATGTTGCCGGATTCGAGACCCTCGTTATGTAGTAAACGAGAAGAAAGGGGGTTAACCGAGGGGCCCGATATTTATTAGTCATATAATGAGAAGCCAACAAACACTGACACCAAGTACAACATAGGGGAAATTGCATGTGCTTAATAAATGAAATAAAGTCATGATAAATTAATGGAAATTAAAGTGGATGAAAAAACAACTTGCCGCAGGTGGGAACCGAACCCACAACCTTCGCATGTCGCGTGCGATGCTCTACCAATTGAGCTACCGCGGCGGCGTTTCCCCATCCACTTTTTCGGGTATTTATGTGTACTAGTAGGACCCTGGGAGTGTTAGCCAGCGCCCCCACTCACAGACCTTGGCGGCGGACGTGGAACGTCTTTTGCCGCAGGCGTCACGAGAACGTGATCTTTTCGGGTGAAGGCAACTGGTCAATAAACCCACATATGCTACCTGAAGGCATCAATGTTGCCGGATTCGAGACCCTCGTTATGTAGTAAACGAGAAGAAAGGGGGTTAACCGAGGGGCCCGATATTTATTAGTCATATAATGAGAAGCCAACAAACACTGACACCAAGTACAACATAGGGGAAATTGCCCCTAATTTCCCCTATGTTGTACTTGGTGTCAGTGTTTGTTGGCTTCTCATTATATGACTAATAAATATCGGGCCCCTCGGTTAACCCCCTTTCTTCTCGTTTACTACATAACGAGGGTCTCGAATCCGGCAACATTGATGCCTTCAGGTAGCATATGTGGGTTTATTGACCAGTTGCCTTCACCCGAAAAGATCACGTTCTCGTGACGCCTGCGGCAAAAGACGTTCCACGTCCGCCGCCAAGGTCTGTGAGTGGGGGCGCTGGCTAACACTCCCAGGGTCCTACTAGTACACATAAATACCCGAAAAAGTGGATGGGGAAACGCCGCCGCGGTAGCTCAATTGGTAGAGCATCGCACGCGACATGCGAAGGTTGTGGGTTCGGTTCCCACCTGCGGCAAGTTGTTTTTTCATCCACTTTAATTTCCATTAATTTATCATGACTTTATTTCATTTATTAAGCACATGCAATTTCCCCTATGTTGTACTTGGTGTCAGTGTTTGTTGGCTTCTCATTATATGACTAATAAATATCGGGCCCCTCGGTTAACCCCCTTTCTTCTCGTTTACTACATAACGAGGGTCTCGAATCCGGCAACATTGATGCCTTCAGGTAGCATATGTGGGTTTATTGACCAGTTGCCTTCACCCGAAAAGATCACGTTCTCGTGACGCCTGCGGCAAAAGACGTTCCACGTCCGCCGCCAAGGTCTGTGAGTGGGGGCGCTGGCTAACACTCCCAGGGTCCTACTAGTACACATAAATACCCGAAAAAGTGGATGGGGAAACGCCGCCGCGGTAGCTCAATTGGTAGAGCATCGCACGCGACATGCGAAGGTTGTGGGTTCGGTTCCCACCTGCGGCAAGTTGTTTTTTCATCCACTTTAATTTCCATTAATTTATCATGACTTTATTTCATTTATTAAGCACATGCAATTTCCCCTATGTTGTACTTGGTGTCAGTGTTTGTTGGCTTCTCATTATATGACTAATAAATATCGGGCCCCTCGGTTAACCCCCTTTCTTCTCGTTTACTACATAACGAGGGTCTCGAATCCGGCAACATTGATGCCTTCAGGTAGCATATGTGGGTTTATTGACCAGTTGCCTTCACCCGAAAAGATCACGTTCTCGTGACGCCTGCGGCAAAAGACGTTCCACGTCCGCCGCCAAGGTCTGTGAGTGGGGGCGCTGGCTAACACTCCCAGGGTCCTACTAGTACACATAAATACCCGAAAAAGTGGATGGGGAAACGCCGCCGCGGTAGCTCAATTGGTAGAGCATCGCACGCGACATGCGAAGGTTGTGGGTTCGGTTCCCACCTGCGGCAAGTTGTTTTTTCATCCACTTTAATTTCCATTAATTTATCATGACTTTATTTCATTTATTAAGCACATGCAATTTCCCCTATGTTGTACTTGGTGTCAGTGTTTGTTGGCTTCTCATTATATGACTAATAAATATCGGGCCCCTCGGTTAACCCCCTTTCTTCTCGTTTACTACATAACGAGGGTCTCGAATCCGGCAACATTGATGCCTTCAGGTAGCATATGTGGGTTTATTGACCAGTTGCCTTCACCCGAAAAGATCACGTTCTCGTGACGCCTGCGGCAAAAGACGTTCCACGTCCGCCGCCAAGGTCTGTGAGTGGGGGCGCTGGCTAACACTCCCAGGGTCCTACTAGTACACATAAATACCCGAAAAAGTGGATGGGGAAACGCCGCCGCGGTAGCTCAATTGGTAGAGCATCGCACGCGACATGCGAAGGTTGTGGGTTCGGTTCCCACCTGCGGCAAGTTGTTTTTTCATCCACTTTAATTTCCATTAATTTATCATGACTTTATTTCATTTATTAAGCACATGCAATTTCCCCTATGTTGTACTTGGTGTCAGTGTTTGTTGGCTTCTCATTATATGACTAATAAATATCGGGCCCCTCGGTTAACCCCCTTTCTTCTCGTTTACTACATAACGAGGGTCTCGAATCCGGCAACATTGATGCCTTCAGGTAGCATATGTGGGTTTATTGACCAGTTGCCTTCACCCGAAAAGATCACGTTCTCGTGACGCCTGCGGCAAAAGACGTTCCACGTCCGCCGCCAAGGTCTGTGAGTGGGGGCGCTGGCTAACACTCCCAGGGTCCTACTAGTACACATAAATACCCGAAAAAGTGGATGGGGAAACGCCGCCGCGGTAGCTCAATTGGTAGAGCATCGCACGCGACATGCGAAGGTTGTGGGTTCGGTTCCCACCTGCGGCAAGTTGTTTTTTCATCCACTTTAATTTCCATTAATTTATCATGACTTTATTTCATTTATTAAGCACATGCAATTTCCCCTATGTTGTACTTGGTGTCAGTGTTTGTTGGCTTCTCATTATATGACTAATAAATATCGGGCCCCTCGGTTAACCCCCTTTCTTCTCGTTTACTACATAACGAGGGTCTCGAATCCGGCAACATTGATGCCTTCAGGTAGCATATGTGGGTTTATTGACCAGTTGCCTTCACCCGAAAAGATCACGTTCTCGTGACGCCTGCGGCAAAAGACGTTCCACGTCCGCCGCCAAGGTCTGTGAGTGGGGGCGCTGGCTAACACTCCCAGGGTCCTACTAGTACACATAAATACCCGAAAAAGTGGATGGGGAAACGCCGCCGCGGTAGCTCAATTGGTAGAGCATCGCACGCGACATGCGAAGGTTGTGGGTTCGGTTCCCACCTGCGGCAAGTTGTTTTTTCATCCACTTTAATTTCCATTAATTTATCATGACTTTATTTCATTTATTAAGCACATGCAATTTCCCCTATGTTGTACTTGGTGTCAGTGTTTGTTGGCTTCTCATTATATGACTAATAAATATCGGGCCCCTCGGTTAACCCCCTTTCTTCTCGTTTATATATATATATATATATATAAGCGATATTTATTTATTTTATTTATTGGGGATTGGGCATTAAAATGATCTCAGAGAAGTGGAAGAGAGCTGTCAACTGCTACCAGGTAGCGAACAACGTCTGCCGGCTTCGAACGTGCAGGTAATGTTGCACAGCTTAGCTGCTTCATCTATCCTCTAGTTATGCCCTTATTGTGAAACAATTTGCGTGCGGTTTGCTTATAATTTCGTAGAGTGCAAGATAGTGCACGAAGAACTGCCCACAAGTAAACAAACGAACAATTAGTAAGATAGCGGTCGCACTGTTTTACAACTTGCCGTGGCTGCTTAGTGGCTATGGTGTTGGGCTGCTAAGCACGAAGTCGCGGGATTGAATCCCGGCCACTGCGGCCTGATTTAGATGGGGGCGAAACGTGACAACGTCAGCGCAGTCAGATTTAGGTGCACGTTAAAGAATTCCAGGTGATCCAAATTGTTTCGGGGACCCCCCACTACGGCGTGACTCATAATCAGGTCGTGGTTTTGGCCCGTAAAACTCCACAATTTTTTTTGTCGTACTGTTTTACAACGTGTTTTTTTTTTTAGTGCTCCGAAACTGCCATCCGCAGATATATGTCGCCCACGAGGTTAACAAGCGCTCGACTTGCCAAACTACAAGGCGATGAACGCATCTTCTCTCTCGAAAGAAAGCGCCCAGCAATATAAAAGCAAAAAAAAAAAACTCCGTCGCAGCACCAATCTGGACACGATCATTCTTCACTGTCCCGCCCCTCGACTCGTGCAGCCATGAGCGCCGTGCGAAAAGCAGTGTCCATGCGTCATGATCGATAGAATGGCTGGGAACTCAAGCGAGTCGGCTGCGCCTGTGTGTGGTCTCCGATTTTGATGGAACGCTCGGTAGTACCCTGGGTAATGCCGCGAATAGCCGCGCATTACGCCTTTCTTTTTTCCTTCTATTTCTTTTAGAGTTAAAAAGAAAATTTAAAATTTCCTGCGGTGTATAGCACACATCTACTCATTGTGCAGGATTACTCGAAAAGATGGACATTACTGGCACAAAGACTCAAAATGCGTAATTGACAAATTAGCAAGGGTCAGCTTTTTCACTGATAGTTAAGGAGTTTATATCTGTCTTAAGGTAATTAAATACTTTAAAGGCGGATTATGGCCATTTGCGCAGGGAAGCTACAAGTATGCCGATTCAGTCAGCGTGAAAATCACTGGATATATATACATGGATTCGCCTTAACCTCGGCTTGAAGCTGCTTTCCTTCTTTGCAAATAGATCGTTTTCAACAAAATATCGCGTTTTAAATGCAACAATTCACAATGATTGCGCATGTTCGCAGGGAATCACTGCCTTGCTGTGTTGAGAAAACTATGATTGCTTGCAAACATTGAGAAAAATAGAAGCGTCATAAATAAGGGGATAGAACGTTTGAAAATTATGATTACACAAATCGATGTACTAACTAAGTTATCAATGGTATATGGCTGAGAAATCCCAGCGCCAGTGTTTCCTTCACCAATTTTTGCGGGAAAGCACTGCGCTCGAACCGGTGAGCGCCCTGACCTTTGGCATAATCACTTTTTCTACCTATCTGCATGTCGGAAAGAGGATAGGTATAGGACTTCTCGTAGGGACTGCTCGAAATTCCTCGACTTTCGCCCTTTGTGCCTCTCATGCCACCCTTCTATTATGTTTAAAGATATGTATTGCATACTGTACTTTAAGCGAGCGTGGGTTTTTCCATCAAAGATTTTGCGTTGGCGTCATGTGGAACATTTCCAATGACCTGCCACTAAAATGTACGCGTCCAAGGTAAAATGGTAAGGATGAAAAATATAGCAGCACACCTTAAGCAGCTGTGAGAGCCTCATATGCTCATTGTGTTTGTTGCATATACAGGACACGAAAAGAGAGAGAAAGAGAGAGAAGAAAGGGGAAAGGCAGGGAGGTTAACCAGATGGGAAGGGCTGGTTTGCTACCCTACGCTGGAGGGAGAGGGAAGGGGGAGTTAGAAGGGGGGGGGAGAGGGAGAGAAAAGCAAAGAAACGCAAGCAGGTTAACCAGACACGTGTTCGATTTGCTACTCTGCACTGGGGAAAGAGGATACAGGGACAAAAAAGAAAGGAAAGAAGAAAATAGAAAGGCAGCACTTGTTCCACTAACTTCGCGCGCACTTAAAGGTGCGCACGAAATCGATAAAACGGTTCGAGAGTCCTGTCGACTTCAAGTACGAAGTGGCGGGATGGGGCAAATAGTGTTTCGCATTAAATACTATAGAGCGAAAGGGTGGGGCAGGAGGGGCTCGTGAGGGGTTCGATAACCGCAGTACTGAATCGCGTAACTTTTGCGGATGAAAGAGAGAAAGACAAAGGCAAAGGAAAGACAGGGAGGTTAACCAGAGATTATCTTCTGTTAGCTACCCTGTACCGGGAGAGGGGCAAAGGGATGCCATAGGAGAGAGAGAAGCAAAGAATTAAAAAAGGACACGAAAAAGCCACACACACACATACACACAATGCACAACTGTTTCTGTGGACACGGTCACGGAGCCTGCGAAGGCGTTCCTAGTGTTACACAGTGTCACCGTCCCATCCTACGTCACGCGGTGCGCAGTGCGGATGAGGATGGCGTCAGCTACACGCGGGTGGATCTACATTGCCTTGAAAATGCGGAAATCGCTCCGCCTGAATTTCTCATTTTAACGTGTGTGGGGCTAAGCATGCCACGGAGTTTAATGTGGATTGAATTCGTTACGCGTCACTGATGCTGCCGAGAAAAATAAACGGAGCGACTACTCTAAGACAGTCCAATCATCTGTCGTTTACCCGACATTCTCGCTGACAGCGCGCGAATGCGATCCAGTGGGGAAGCTTGCGAATGAATTTATGCGAGGGAACTTATGCGGGCGTCCTAATAGGTTGTCCATCTCGTACTCAACTTCTACGAAAAGGCTTGGTATATTTTGATAGCTTTCTTTCTTTCTTTCTTTCTTTCTTTCTTTCTTTCTTTCTTTCTTTCTTTCTTTCTTTCTTTCTTTCTTTCTTTCTTTCTTTCTTTCTTTCTTTCTTTCCTTTTCTTATTTGCCTCCACCCCACTTAAGTATAGGTAACCAGACACACTCTTTCCGTTGCCGTCTTTCCTCTTTTCCTCCCTCTCAAATCGGTACGAAGCGGGTTTGGTCATCATTTGTCTTTGGCCTTTCCCCGCGTTCTCGGTATACCTTCAGCGGGTCAAGCAGTACCGCATCGAGCCCACGCATTCCACACGACATCCCAAAGTACGATTGCCGCGTGCGTGTCCGCGACGTTCCTTCTTCCGTTCGGCCCCCCCCCCCCCCCCCCTCCCCCGTAATTAACGGACCTACACCCCGACCCAAGTGCGCGCGCAATAGGGCTGTCTTTCGGCGTACTCCTCTCTGAGTAATACTTGTAACCCAACAGGTGTGTCTCATCCTACACGCGCGTCTGCAATTTTGTTACCGGCCAACGCTGGCGGCATATACATCTCAAGGAAGCAGATAACCATGAGTCACACCATTCCTTTCACAGGTTAGGACGAACATGGATGACTGTGTTTTGCATACGTAAATACTTGTCGGCGATTGCTCGTGCTACTGTGCACAACCCAAGCAATCGAGCCTGGCGAATAAACGTGAGAGGCGACGCCAAGCGAAGTCTTCAATGCGGTGAACACATAATCGCCCAGCCATTCGAACTTACCAATTATACTAGTCAGAAAGCGAACGAGCCACTCCCATTCAGATCAGGTATAGTGGCGCTTCGCGTAACGCTGCGAACTGGTTTTTCCTCGATGCTGCAAGTTTTTACCTGATTCTTGGCCTATCGCATGTTGCTCCTGCCGGCGATTGTGTGGATCTCTGGTTCTCTTTCTTTTTTACAATAGTCATGGTGTTCTAGCTCTGCGTATTAAATTCCTCCAATTTCGCAGCGACAACATTGACAGTTGCATCACCACCGGATGGTCTGCGGCCATCAGAAAGAGAGTACAACGACTGCTGACTGCCTTCATACGAGACAAGGAACTTTTCGGTACCTAGTGACGCACACCTGATCTCAACTCCCAGAAGTCTCAGGTGGAACAACTGCCAGCTATGTATGCCAGGCTAAACATGAATGCTGCAACACTACCACCACCACCACCACCGCCTTAAGCGTCATGTCCATAAGGCTCAGGAAGACCAAAACCATGGTATTCAGAAAACCGCTGTGTCGACGCACTACCACAATTTGAGGACTTCTGAAAGCTTCGACAGAGGACACAACTCCCACAAAAGGGCATCCACCTTGGTGAAGAAAGCCAGTGTCATATATACACTGCAGGCACCCGCGCCGCCAGAGTCGTGCACTACACCATCCGTGACATCGCCGCGGCAACGGTACAGCGCATAGGCACCACAGCAGCTCAAGAGGCGTTCACAGCGAGGGAACCGCGTCAAAGAGAGTTCGGAACCGATCCCAGAGCAATTTCACGCCATACTTCAGCACTGCAGACTACAACGCACGAAATAACTCTCCCCCCCCCCCCCCCCCCGCACGACTACCTTACGCGCGCCGAAGTAGTTTCGTGGAACCAGCTACAGACAAACACCCTTCCGTACCGCACACTATATTACGTCATGTACCCTGCACAATGCCCGCAAGAATTTTCAGATTGCAATGCTCCGGCCACTCTCTACCACGCCCCTTGGATGTGCCAGCTCTGAGCGCCAACACTAAGGAATCCCACGACCCGCCACACAACAGTTAGAAGCCTCACTGTCTAGCGATGCATGGCGACGCCGACCGCATGACACGACGTGCTCTGTTTTGCCACGTTTGATTTTTATGCCCTCATTGTGGCACACCAGAAAGCAATGCGACAGAGAACCAATAAAGCTTCCCGTAACCGCACTTCTATAGTTATACGTAACCATGCATGTCCCAACGTCGCATACCCGCTCTCCATCGGCGTAAAGGAGCAGAAAGACAGAACGAAGATAAAAAAAACAAAGCTCGCACATCTTTCCCAACTCTGCAAAAAAGAAAAACAACCCACCGAAAGCAGTATAAGCCGACTGCCGAAATCCCGTTCATGCCCCGTTCAAAACCGACACGGCCTATAGTAGGAACGAGAGAGATGCACCCTGGTTTAGCGCGCCTATAAGCTTCTCGCGTTTGCCTTCCGGCGTTCACGAAGAACGGGCCGACGCATAATGGACGTCTCGCGGGCTACACCTCAGCCGGTCGCCGCGAGCAGACTCGTACATACGTGTCGCCGGGTTCGAAAAATCGCGTAGGAAATGATTCCAGAAACGCGCGCATGAGCGCACCCAATCGTCGAAACGGTGGCACCCAACAAGATCTCGCGGATTCGTGGGCGACGCGCGAATAAAACAAAAAAAAAAGAAATTCGTCGCCGCAGCGAGATAGCAAAAGTGCTCGCGACTCCCGGGGATCATCAAGCGCCGATTATACACGGCGTGCCGCGCGGGAGACTTTGTCGAGGTGGTCGCGGGGAACCGCGAGCGGAGTAGTTGCGGAAATTGCGCACCTCCGGCCTCCTCCCGGCCGGCGCCGTTGCCGGATGCTCCCTCGCGACGTGTGTTGAGCTCGTATCAGAATGGGGGCGCACCTAAATGCGCGCCGCCGGTGCAGGGTCCGCCTCTGTACAGCCTTTAAATTGGTCTGTCCTTCTGGGTGCCGAGTTGTGCCGCCGTTTTGATGTTGCCGCTGAGTGGTACCGCGGCGTAGATGTATACGCATTAGGACAGGTACGCAGTATCAAGACAGCATCCCAGTATAGGTACCTGGAAAGGGACAACAAATGCGTGTGAAGATTCAGACCCATAAAGGCTGACGCAATGCCTGGATAAAGTACAGAGATAGAGTAATTCAAATAACGCCCGTGTTTGCTTGCCTAAAAATTTTACGACGTTCACTGCGTTGAATATGTACGTGTGCTCTATTGCGTATTGTCAGGATCGGGGGCTCAATCCCTTCGTCCGTGGTCCTTTGCCAAGATTGGAGTACGGCATGAATTCGAAGGTAGCTGGCCCATGCCGTCGTCCAACTTATTTACGCTGAGATCGTTGATGAAGTGAAGAACTGCTTCTCATCGAGAACGAGGAAAAAGGGGTTTATTTACAGAAAATTAACTCAGTCTAACATGACTGTTTGATAAAAATAGTATTAGTCCAACAGGACTGCATGAGAGAAGTGAACCAGTCTAACATGACTGCTCAAGAGAAGTGTGTCCAACAATCGCACAACCACAGTTTTTATACACTCGATCCGCTGGTCCTACGACGCGGCGGCTGTTCGTTTACACACCACCAACTCGCAGCTGCTCTGAAGACCAGTTTTCAGACACAAAGGCACACACATTCCGAAGCCCAAGCGACGGCGTTGAAGGTGGTGCCGTTCCGGAAAATCGACGCCGCTCGAGGGACGCTCGTTGTTTTGCAACATGCTGAACCGTGAGAGCGCAAAAATAAGACGTTCCCGCGGTAGCTTCTTCAGGCGTGTCAGATCAGCGCCGCGTTGAGGAACTCTGGAATCATTGTCCACACACCAAACTCGTCTTGTCACAATGTCGAAGCGGGCTGGAGGAAGGCGGCGGATTCCAGCGCAAAGGTCGCTTCTTTGAACGCCTCGCAGCTGCAGCGGCGGAGAGCGGGAGGTGCGCGTCTTGCACCCCTTGTCGTAATCGGGTGGCAAGGTGACAACCTTGTTGTGCAACCCGCCGTTCTTTACAGCGCCTCCATGGCCCCAAAAGTCTCGACTGTCTAGCGCTGACAACCGCTAGGCAGGAAGAGAACGGCTGCTGGTCAGGGGGGGGATTGATGTCTTGGCTCGCAGCGACCACTTGTGCATTGATGTCACCGCCCCAAAACATCCAACAAGGACAGGCAACTGCAAAATGAACCCCACAACACGGCTCTGCGCCGAGATGACGTGCATTGGCTCTCACTTTAGACTCGCTAGGCTTCAAAAAAAACAACAACAACATAAGTGCAGAAACAAAAAAAAAAATGCTGCATTTCACTATGCCAATTTCTGAAGCAAATTCCTGCTGACAAATTCAGCAATCATGGAGGGAATCCTGCTAAATGAGAGGGGATCTTCTTCGCTTAATAAATTTAACACTAGTAACCGTAAAATTTAGGCGGGACCCTCAAACGCAGAATTCAAATTAGCCTGCTCAAACCATCCGCATTGCTATGCAACTTTCCCTTCTTATATCTAACGGAGAAGTTGTACTCTTGGAGAGTGAGGCTCCATCGGAGCAAGCGGCCGTTTTTGTGTGACATTTGAGTGAGCCACGTCAGAGGACAGTGGTCGGTCTCGAAGATGAACTTCGCTCCGTACAAATAACACGACAACTTCTGGGCGGCCCAAACCAAACAAGCGCATTCCTTCTCTGAAGCGCTGTAGGCTTCCTCTCTTACATTTAGTTTACGGCTGGCGTAGAGGATAGGATGCTCCTCGTTATCGTCGCCGACTTGACTAAGTACCACGCCCATACCTCTGTCGCTTGCGTCGCATTGAACTATGAATTCCTTAGTGTAGTCTGGCGCGCGAAGCACAGGGCGAGAAACCAATAGCGTTTTCAAACTTTGGAAAGCGTTCTCTTTGTCCTTATCCCAGTGTACGTTACTCGGAGCTCCCTTTCGGAGGGCGTCTGTTAATGGACTTGCCAATTGCGAGTAATTCGGAATGTACCGTTGATAGTACCCCACAAGTCCCAAAAATGAACGAACGTCCGTTTTCGTGCGCGGCTGAGAAAAATCTCCAATCGTAGCTATTTTCAGCTCAGCCGGCCGTCTCATGCCCTGACCAACAACATGGCCCAGATAAGTAACCTGCGAACATCCAAACCTACACTTTTCCGCTTTCATCGTTAAGCCGGCTTCCCTCAACCGTGAGAACACCTGTTTGAGGTGCGATACGTGTTGTTCCCAGCTGTCCGAAAAAATGGCTACATCATCAAGATAAGGTAAGGCGAACTCCTGCAAGTCTTTTAGGACAATATCCATTAACTTAGAGAAGCTAAACGGCGCGTTCTTCAGCCCGAAGCTGAGTGCGAGAGGGCGAAAAGTGCCTACAGGCGAGATGAATGCGGCATAGCGGCTGGCACTTTCTGAAAGGGGAACTTGCCAGTACCCCCGCACGAGATCTATAGTTGAAATGTATTTAGCAGCGCTAACTCTTTCAATTCGTTCCTCAATGTTGGGTATCGGGTACAGCTGATCCCTAGTGATCGCATTTAACTTCCTGTAGTCAACACACGGACGAGGGTCCTTGTTAGGGGTTTCTACGAGTATTAGCGGTGACGTGTAGTCACTCTCAGCGGGCTCAATAACTCCCAACTCTAGCATGCGCTGTATCTCTGCCTCCATAATCTCTCTCTGTCTTGGAGACACCCTGTAAGGTTTTGATCTTACTGGTTCGGTAGAGGTCAGCTCAATTTCATGCGTTATCAGTTCGGTTCTACCCGGCCGATCGCTGAATCTGTCGAGATATTCCCCTAACACCCCTTTTAGCTCATCTAGCTGCTCGGGACTTAGAGCATGAGAGCTTACCGAGTGTTCCACTACTTCTTCTAGGCCGATTTCAGAGTTGGAGGTTGCCCTATACTCCTTAAACTTGGTACCAATGCCATCCGGCTCTTTGACAGTATAGTTAACGACTCCGCTCCGCTCTACATACGGCTTCATCAAATTACAGTGATATATCCTCACTTCCTTCCTGCGACCGGGCATTCTCAAAGCATAGTTAGTTTCTGAAAGTTTGTGCAACACTTTAACGGGCCCGTCCCAGTGAACTTCAAGCTTGTTCTTTCTTGAAGGTTTGAGGATCATTACCTGGTCTCCGGCGTTAAACGTACGAAGCCTCGCATTCCTGTCGTAATAGAATTTGGCGTTCTTTTGAGCTAGTGCCATGTTCTTTCCGACTAGTTCTTGGGTTGCGCTTAGCCGTTCCAGTAAATTTAGCACGTATTCAACCACGGTTGGACTCTCCCCTCTTTCCTCCCACATCTCTCTTAACATTCTCAGTGGAGACCGGAGTGTCCTCCCATACACTAGTTCTGCTGGTGAGAACCCTGTTGCCTCATGTGGAACCGTTCGCAAAGCAAACAAAGTTGCCGGCAGACAGTTCTCCCAGTCCTCCTTGTGCTCGTAACAGAGCGCACGCAAAACTCGCTTAAGCACCGAATGCCACCTCTCTACACTGTTTGACTGAGGGTGATAGACAGAACTGTGTATTAACTTTACCCCGCACTTTTGCAAGAATGTGGAAGTCAGTGCGCTCGTGAATACTGACCCTTGATCTGCCTGAATTTCGGCTGGAAACCCAACTCGTGCAAACACTGTCAAAAGCGCGTCTACTACTTCAGTGGAGCTGAGCTCTTTCAAAGGGATTGCTTCTGGAAACTTGGTAGCCGGACACAGCATGGTAAACAAGTACCTGTAGCCTGATTTTGTTTTTGGAAGAGGCCCTACCGTGTCTATTACAAGCCGTCTGAAAGGCTCTGTTATTAAGGGCACTACCTTCAGTGGAGCTTTCCAAGTCTCTCCTGGTTTACCAGAACGCTGGCAGGCGTCGCATGATCTTACAAAGTTTTCTACATCTTTGAAACAGCCAGGCCAGTAGTATTCCATAAGCAATCTTTCCTTTGATTTGTTTATGCCTAGGTGGCCGGACCACCCATTTCCATGACAAAGACTCAAAAGGTCCTCCCTATACTTAGTAGGTATGACTAACTGATCTAAAATCCTACCCTTTCGATCTCTGTAATGCCGATACAACAATCCTCCTTTCTCATGTATCGTTACGTTGCGCCTAGCAATGCCTTCTTTAGCTGTGTCCCGTAATTTAGCTAAGCTCTCATCATTCTTTTGCTCAGCTGCCAGTGACTCTCTATCCACGCGTAAGAGTTGATCAAAGTTCTTTGAGGCCGGTGATAATAACGACCCTGTCTCGCTTGGGAGCGCGTCTGCATGCTCTTCCTGCAGGCTAGAACTCTGACACTCTAGTGCTACGCTCTCATTGAGCTGGTCAACTGGCAGGCTCTCCTCAACTGTTCTTTTGTCCGTCGGGCCTAGCTCGGATTCGGGTATTGAAGCTATCCCCTTTTCTGCTTCAGCTGGAGGAGCTTGAGCATTTTCAGCCGAAAGCGCCGCGATCTTACGAGCTTGGCCTCTGGTCAATGCCTGTACTATGCCCTCTCCCAGTTTGAGCCCTCTGTCACGCAGTAACCGATTCGAACGATTCGAAAAGATGTAGGGATACTGCAGTGACAAAAATTTGGAAACTGCAGCCTCAGTCTCTAGCTCCCCGAATGGTCCACTGATTTTGACTTTGGCCATGGGCAGACACACGCTGTGTTCTTCTACAACCTGTTTTATCCATGCTACTTCTCCGGTGAAGTCATCTACCATCACGTAAGACGGATGGACAATGTCCAGCGTGGCGGCACTGTCTCTTAGCACTCGGCATGGTTTTCCATTAACTTGCAGGTCGTGGAGATATGGACTTAAAAGTTCCATATTCTCATCTTTTTCCTCCACGTAGGAAAAAACTACGCTAGACTTCTCGCAGTTTACAGCTATATGTCCCAGTTTGTGGCATTTGTAACAGCGAATTGGTCTAAAAGATCCGAACTTTCTTTTCTGTTCTTGTGCGGTTTCTCCGTTAAGTTTCTCCTCGCTCTTTTCTGCGGGCTTTTCCGCCATGTCTACAGGCTTCGATCGTCTAGTTTGCGCACCCTTTTTGAACGGAAATGGTTTCCGCGGTCCATTTCGACCGTCCCAGTTTCCCTCCTCGGCGTTCAATTTTCTACGGGTTGCGTACTCTTCGGCTAATTCAGCCGCCCTTTCCACAGTGTTTACATTACCTCTGTCTTGCACCCACAGTTTCACAGCTTGGGGAATGGTTTTGTAAAACTGCTCTAGACACATGCATTCAATGATCATGTCTCTGCTGTCGTACGCTTCCGCGCTTTTAAGCCACTCGACTAGGTTGGCCTTTAAGCTATACGCAAACTCCGGATAGCCCTCGCCATCTTTCTTGCCTGTGCTCCTAAACCTTTGCCGAAAAGCTTCGGCTGAAAGGCGGTATTTCTTCAGGAGACTAGCCTTAACTTTTGCATAATCATATGCATCCTGCACACTCAGTCTGGCGATTACTTCCGCCGCCTCACACGGCAACATAGACAGCAACCGCTGTGGCCATGTACTCGGGCCGAAGTTCATCTTTTCGCAAGTCCTTTCAAAATTGCATAGGAACAAGCCTATGTCGGTCCCGACCTCAAATGGCTTTAATAGCCTGTCCATGCGGTATGATTCTGCCTCACTTGATCGACCCAGAGCGCCTTCACTTCCTTGAGGCAACTCCAAACGTTTGCTTTCAAGTTCAAGTTGCATTTTTCTTAACTGAAACTCGCGGTTTTCTCTGTTCCGTTCTTCTCTTTCTTTTTCCCGTTTCTCTCTCTTTTTGAGAAGTTCCAATCCCATTTCAATATCTTGCTCACTGGCCTGATTGGAAATTAGCTCCAATAATTCCGATTTGAGCATTTCCTTGCGTACATCTAGGCCCAGTTCCTCACCAACAATCAACAACTCGTCTCTCAGCAGTGTCCTTAACTCCATGACTGCTGCTTTACTGCCTTGATTCTGCTCTCTAAATCTAGCTAGGAAAACACAACCTAGCTAACACACAACAATCTAGCTTCCCTACTGTTCTAAACAGAACAACCACAAAATGAAGCCTAGAGAGTCAAAGCAAAAACCAAGCACTCACCGCAGATACAGCACCATGTCGCAAAGTCCATCCCACCGCTGCCACCAGTTGTCAGGATCGGGGGCTCAATCCCTTCGTCCGTGGTCCTTTGCCAAGATTGGAGTACGGCATGAATTCGAAGGTAGCTGGCCCATGCCGTCGTCCAACTTATTTACGCTGAGATCGTTGATGAAGTGAAGAACTGCTTCTCATCGAGAACGAGGAAAAAGGGGTTTATTTACAGAAAATTAACTCAGTCTAACATGACTGTTTGATAAAAATAGTATTAGTCCAACAGGACTGCATGAGAGAAGTGAACCAGTCTAACATGACTGCTCAAGAGAAGTGTGTCCAACAATCGCACAACCACAGTTTTTATACACTCGATCCGCTGGTCCTACGACGCGGCGGCTGTTCGTTTACACACCACCAACTCGCAGCTGCTCTGAAGACCAGTTTTCAGACACAAAGGCACACACATTCCGAAGCCCAAGCGACGGCGTTGAAGGTGGTGCCGTTCCGGAAAATCGACGCCGCTCGAGGGACGCTCGTTGTTTTGCAACATGCTGAACCGTGAGAGCGCAAAAATAAGACGTTCCCGCGGTAGCTTCTTCAGGCGTGTCAGATCAGCGCCGCGTTGAGGAACTCTGGAATCATTGTCCACACACCAAACTCGTCTTGTCACAATGTCGAAGCGGGCTGGAGGAAGGCGGCGGATTCCAGCGCAAAGGTCGCTTCTTTGAACGCCTCGCAGCTGCAGCGGCGGAGAGCGGGAGGTGCGCGTCTTGCACCCCTTGTCGTAATCGGGTGGCAAGGTGACAACCTTGTTGTGCAACCCGCCGTTCTTTACAGTATATATACGTATTTCTGGTACTTTACGGTATATTGACTTTTGGCTTTATGTCGCACAAGTCGACTGTGTACATTTTTTTGATCAAGAAGGTGAGGTAAAAGTTGCAGAATAAGAGGCTTGACTTGTCCGACCTTCATGATCCCTTGTCAACAATGAACAAATCAGCTCAGTTGAATACATACGTCCAAACACGGGTAACAAGAAACAAGAGCAAGAAAAAAAAATATTCGTATACCGATGCTATCCATACTGTTTGCATAGAAAAAATACTCGCAGCAGTGTGATAGAACGCCCCAAACGCGCCCTCCCGAATAGGTAAGGGATTATAGAGTAAGCGTTGCAACCGACAGCTTCGTTAGCATGTCCTTCGTTAGAACGTTAGCAGCGTTAGCATGTCCTTCGTTAGAACGTTAGCAGCGTTAGCATGTCCTTCGTTAGAACGTCCTTCTTGCCTGCGGCAAGAAGGACGTTCCACGTCCGCCGCCAAGGTCTGTGAGTGGTGGCGCTGGCTAACACACCCAGGGTTCTACTAGGACACATAAATACCCAAGAAAGTGGATGGGGAAACCGCGCCGCGGTAGCTAAGGCATGCAATACATTTCTCGCTTCTAAGCTTCTTTATGTTCTGCAGGTCTTGCACTGCTCACGTGTCCATGTCCAGGCATTTCATAGAATATTTGCATGTTTTATTTGGCATTCATCATGGGAAGCCATGAGAAGGGACAACCTTTTTCTCCCGCTTGAAAAGGGAGGCCTGGGTCTTGTGCATTTGTTTGTGCGACAATTGGTCATGCGCTTATTTTACCTTAAAAATGTCCGTCATCCATTCCTTCTCGCAGTTAATCGAGCACGGCTTGCGTCACACCTCCCTTTTCTTTTTGTCACGACAAGCGTTGCTCAAGAACTACCGTTATGGGGCTTCTTAAAGGAACTTGTCGACACTATTTCATTCTTAAAAGCCAGATTCAACCTTGAATATTTGTTTACCGTTAATCGCACGTCGCTAAATGCAGCACTTATAGATAACCTTTTCCCTGAACCGCTGTACCGAAAGCCGTATCTGTCTCTATTTGGTCAAGATGTTCTTTGCCGTGTCCGTAGAATGTGCATTGCGCCAGCAGCAAAAACGTTTTTCTTTAAGCTGCACACCTCCACACTGCCAGTTAAAACGTGGCTTCAGGAAAAAGGACTCTATGTACCCTGGAATACAAATTGTAGGCTTTGCAATCAACCCGAGACAATAGAACATTGCTTTATACTTTGTCGTGACGCATTCCTTTTTTGGGACATTTTACAAAGAACTATCAAAAAAGACTTTCCTCTCACATGTTATGGTATCCGGTTCCTTCCTTTCAAAAAGACAGCCAGTAATACACCATATGATTTGTTTATGTTATTAGGACTTTATTCATTATGGAGAAGTCGAATGATCGACAGACATGCCGAGCCACCTCGCTCGACAAGGTCTATCTTCCGAGAAGAGACTGCTCAAGTCCGGAGTGTGGTGGCTACATATGATCCCGTCCCTGAATGGATTTCGCGTCTGGACGCTTGTGTTTGTTTACCAGAATTTTGAACTGTCATTGGACTGTATACTTTCTGTGAATTTGTTTCTCTTGTATGATCATATATGATGTAACTATAGCGGTTTGACAGTAACGATAATTCCATGCAATAAAGAAAAAAAAAAAAAAAAGCCGCGGTAGCTCAATTGGTAGAGCATCGCACGCGAAATGCGAAGGTTGTGGGTTCGTTTCCCACCTGCGGTAAGTTGTTTTTTTTCATCCACTTTATTCTCCATTAAGTTTGTGTTTCTTAATTTCATTTATTAAGCACAAATAATTTCCCCTATGTTGTCCTTGGTGTCAATGTTTGTTGGCTTCTCATGATACACACACACACACACACACACACACACACACACACACACACATATATATATATATATATATATATATATATATATATATATATATATATATATATATATATATATATATATATATATATATATATATATATATATATATATATACACACTGTCACGTAGTAGTGACGGTGAATAATGCAGCGGGAAGTGTGTATGAAGGACGAAACTGACTTTTATAGGTCGAACTTGTGCCCACAAAAGCAAGTTACACTCAAAGCACAGCTATAGCGGTGAACACGCTCGGCGATCGTCACAATCTGATCTGGCGCTCAAGCGCGTCGCCTTTTATACATGAGCCATCGAAGGTTCCAGAGTAATCACTGGTGCCCGCATGTCTTCCAGAAATTTCTACACAATTCTGTAGGACGAAGTGTCTACGAGCCAGGACGCTATTTCTCTAGCTCAGCTGTTTTCTTCTTATTTCAGCGTACATCTTCGGAGAGCCGGCATGGTTCGTGGCGCTGATGCAAGTCGACGTCCCCGTGCGGGACCGGCCTCCAGAGCGACGGCGATGAGACCAGTGTCTACTCGCTTGATCTGCTGCTCAAGCGCGTCGGCTTATATACATGAGCCATCGAAGGTTCCAGAGTAATCGCTGTTGCCTGCGTGTCTTTTCGAAAGTTATACACAACTCGCGTCGCACGTGCAATCAGATTACACAAGCTTCGATGACAAACAGTTGAAAGAAGCGTTGATAACATTCGAGAAACTTTCGATGCATGCGGGCGCGTCCCGCGCTGAGGGATAACATTTGTTAGACGGTGAAAAGTGGTCACCCGAAAAAGATAGAGAAGTACACATGTCTATATGCTCGAAGCTAAGAAATTCTGCGTGAGAAACATTTTAAATTTCATCTCAAGCCCTACAGGCGTTTTATTCAACAGGCCTTTGGCTATGGGTCTAACAAGTCTTGCTTATTTTTATGTGTTGTAATCAAGAACACGTGGTAAAAAAAAGAAACAAAGAAATGTTACTAGTCATGATCCAGTATTATAAAGCGCTTTCTTATTGTACAATATAGCTTTGTTTATTTCATCATCCAACTTTACATAGATGGCACGAAGTACATCATTCTGTGGGTTATGAATTGTTCCCAGTTACAAGGTACAGGTTCACGTTCCGTCCATCTGAAGTTCAGTGCCAGCCTTAAGTGGCGGCAAGAACAATGGCATCATACTAAATATATACAGCTCAGATAATATTGCTACGGTTTGTACAACTTGTGGATAGCTGGTTTAAATCAAGCAAGAGGCTACGACAGTATACTCAGAATTGAAATTCGTCTTCAGTTAGCTAACTGTCCTACTTGAAGACGATGAGCAACACGAGAACAAAATAAAAGCGGGAGCCAACATTTCGACAAGTGGACTTGTCCTCTTGTCGAAACGTTGGCTCCCGCTCTTACTTTGTTTTCGTTTTGCCGATCGTCTTGAATTTCCATCTCCCGCCTTCCCCGTGCTTTCCCCGTCCAACTTGAAGGAAGTTGCTTCGCTACTTAACCAACTAGCCAGCCGACCGACCTTAGGAAGCTAACAGGAGAAACCAGGGACACCATAGGCATTGTCCTTGCAAGCATAATGGCGCCTATTCGAGTACGCACCTTAATTACGTAAGTGCTGGCTTCACTCCTCAGACCAAAACTGCCACTCGCAACCAGTTGGGTTAGCCTCGCTTCATGCTAAGTGTGTGCAATAGCTTAAGCACCCAAACTAAATTGTGATTGCCGGGAACAAAATTTCTCGGAGGCCTTATCCAAGACAACTTTATGAAACTACGATATAAAAGGACAAAAGGGTGGGCAGTTATATCTGCGAAAAAAACAAAACAAAGCGTAAAGTGGTCGCTTCGGTTCATCCCGTTGATAGCCCTCTTTCTAGAGAGAGCAGATGGCGATGAGAGGGGTCGATTGCGTGAGAGTTGGGCCTAACAATCTAGAAGATCGTTCGTACGCCTACCTCATCAACGCTTAATTTCTAATTGCACTTAGGTGCCAGTGTTCGTTTTATGTGCACGTGTGTGGGTGAACTAAGAGGCAACCCGGGGTGCTTACAACAGTGCTCGTTACGAAGACGAGCTTGTGGAAACGCCATGACGTATTGCGCGTCACATAGGTGGTTCCAGCTAATTTTTCTCGACTGCGACTATTATTGCGGGCAGCAGCCAGGGCCAGCTTCGAATTATCGAGGCACGCCAAGCATCCGTGACGCAAGCTTGTGGCCGCCGAAGGGGCAAGAAGCTTCTCTAATGACTCGGGTCAGACATTTGCGATAAGAAAGAGAAGTAAAAAAAAATCAGCAGATCCCATACATATGACTTCACTTCTTAAACTATGTGTAGCTGAACGTTCCTCGCTCAATGCACGCCGAGTCACACTATATTTTTAAAAACTGAACTTCTTCCCACACAATCGGCTTGTTCTGTTGCGCACTTCCTCACTTCTCTGTTGCCTAGCTGACTTCAATTTTCTGTAACCGAGTTCTAAACTTCTCTGTAGCCCTATACGCTTTTTGCTCCAGGTTCTCACTGGTACCATCTTCTTTTTAAAGTTTTTTTTTTCCAAACTCGACTTTTTCTGTTGCCAAGTTCACTTCCCTGTAGCTGAATGTTTCAATTCTCAGTTGTCGACATGTTCACTGCTTGCCCCTTGTTCTCTGCTTGTCTATTCGGGAACCGATAATGTTCCCATGCATACCAAGTGGTCCAATTTGACAACACGGACTCATGCTCAGCGACATATGACTATTTGCACATATCCAGAGAACCAAGTTGTCGTTTAATCGGCGCTATTGTAGCAGCCAGTACTCACAAAGTAGGAGAAACGGGAGGGGGGGGGGGGGGGGAGGCTTGCACAGCTTCGTTTTAACGAGACACTAAAGAGGAATAGTAAGCTAATTTATTCTTATAACGCAGTAATTTCAAAACAACAGTTCACTTGATTCAGCTGTAATAGGCTGAATATTAGAACAGAAGACGAAGGTGAAAGTTCTTTTTTTCTGTATATTTCGTGCCGTAGCCCCAGCGCCGGTACGTAATTGTGAGGTCACAAATTTCAAGGCAACTTCTCGCATTTCAGCCGCTGTGGCGCAGTAAAAGTTCTCTAAAACTCTCTCTCTCTCTTCATTCCCATACCCCTTTCCCCAGAGCAGGATAGCAACGCGGACGTGCGTCTGGTTTACCTCCCTGCCTTTCCTGTCTTCTATTTCTCTCTCTCTCTCTCTCTCTCTCTAAACTTGCTAGGCTCAGTCTCCGGCTCTTATAAAATGCTATGCAGTCCATCTTTACCGACAAAAGCTTAACTAGGCCCGAGCAGAGGCTTTCAGAATCCATGACGTCACGCTTGGCTGGTACGGGAACTTCACGGCGGCGTCGCCACCCGTCTTTCGGCTTTGGGACCTTTATGGCATACTAAGCCTGTCCTGGTTCAAAGAGGGACTCTCTTTCCTCGCTATCGTGGGAGTGTAATTTACTGTTACAGCCACAATTGCTTTACTCTTTAATGTACCTTTAAGAAAAGTCGGAGGAGACCTAAGCACTTTTTATGAGTTCTGAATGCGAAAGCATTAATGTGAGCATTAATTAACGCCGCTGAGCGGTCCTTCGAGTTCTGCGCTGCAAGTAATGCTTTCGAGTATTGCGTATAAATTGTTGTGGGCAAATATTATTATTATTATTATTATTTATTATTATTACCTGCCATTATTATTATTATTATTATTATTATTATTATTATTATTATTATTATTATTATTATTATTATTATTATTATTATTATTTGCAGTTTCTACGTTAGCATATTTGCTGAAGACTGGAATTATTTGGACGATATGACTGAGAAATCAAGGACGCCGCATGCCACTGATGCCTTGCGCGACGACTGTTCGGCATATTAATGCATCTTTAGTGCGTACATGTTATTTTGCGTGGCGAGTTCTCGCGGTTTTGTGAAGTCGCGGGATGAACAGGTGAAGTGGGCGGGCCCAAAAAATTTAGTCCAATAGCAGAGGGCTAATGGCAACGACAATGGCAATTTTACTGACGCATCTACGCATGATTCGAAGCGCTTGTCTAGAGCGCTTCGAAGAAGCGAACGCAGTTGGCGAAATTTTATTATTTGATTCAGACCCTTCCAACAATATTTAAACCTAAAGGGGCTCTAAAACACCTTTTTTTTCTTTTTTTTCTTTTTCAATGCTGAGAGCAAGTGAATGCGATGTATTTCAGTGGAGATGTTCCGGAATAAATTTTTGAAAAGCTCGTAATAATATCAAAGACTTGAAGAGCGCAATTGCTTGTGCCGGAAGGTATAAACATTGCGCTCTTCACGTCTTTGTTAAGGTTAGAGCGCCGGAAGGTATAAACATTGCGCTCTTTACGTCTTTGTTAAGGTTACAACTGTTACATATTTGTACTTTTTATTTAGGTATCAGCTAATGCGACAGTTTATCCTTTTTTATATATATTTATATCCTATATTATTGACAAAGTAAAAAGAGGGTCAGCTAGTGGCGACAACTGCTCTGTTTATTTTTATCTTAATAAAAATAAGGAAGCGCAACGTTTGCTTTCCTCATTCACACTAAACTGAACCTTTGTCTCAACTAATTGCACGGGTCTGCTGCAGCAAAGGTGCGATGGCGTAGGCCTTCAAAGGCAAAAAGCTGAAACATATAACTCACCCGTGGGTTAACTCAGCCCACGCTCACATTTTGTTCGCAAGCGTTCAGACCATCGCCCGCCACACACTTGCAGCACCCGAGTTTACGCTTGCGAGCTGCGTAGCACACAGCCCAGAAAAAGAAAAAAAAAGGACTCGTTTGTCGAAGTGGCCAGCTGTCGCGCGTCAATACTTGTTTGTTCAGCGCAACAGCAACCGACCTCAAGGCCGAAGTGTTAGGTTGTCGACGCGTTTGCAAGGGGCTTGCTGAAAACGCTCATTTTCGATTCGCCCTCCCCCCCCCCCCTCCCCTCCCCGCGCCCTAATCACGCGACGACAGCTCGTCGCGCGCCCTTGTCGAGCCCATCGGTGTCTCCAGAGCCCACGCCAAAACTATAACAGCGAGTCGCCGCATAATGTCTAGTAATGGTGACCAGACGACAAGCTAAGTGCTCCTGTCGCGATTTCTCACGCGAGGGGCCCGAAGGGACTCGCGCGAGAATCGGCGCCAGCGAAACGTGGTCGCTTGAGCCGCGCATGTAAAAACGAGCTCGCGAACTGCTGCACCTGTCGTCAGCCGCCGGACGTCGTTTGACCGCAGGGCGAGACGGAAGATGATCGAGAGAAGGGCGACACCGCTCTGTAACCTCGATGCGTCGCGCGACATCGCGACCGAACCGTTGCTCACGCGGAAGGCGAGGAGATGAGGCTCAATTTGGCCGGCCACCCAAGGGCGACATGCTGGAAGTGTCCCCAGCCTACGCGGCAACTGACTGTATAGACCTGTGTCTGGTGTAGTAATTGCTGTAACGGCAAGTAGGAGTAACAGATAGTTTGCTTGTTATTTGACCGATCAACCTGACTGGAGATTTTTTGTTTGTTTTATGTTCGGCAGCCGGATTTCGGGCTATGTTTTCTTTTGTTACTTTAATGGCAGATGGTGGCACGCTGATACGACGCAGCCTATCGCTTGTCACTGACCAGGAAGTATCATATTATTTACATCGCCATATAAACATAATTCTTGCGGAGAAACCAGTGTATTGCAATGTATGCATATGCAAGGACGCTACAATGCAACGGACAAAGTAACAACCTAGATTAAAAGAGTGGGACATTACCGATGGAATAACTCAATTTTTAACGCGATAGCGTTAAGGAGCTCGTGTCGCAGAAAAGCCGGTGTCGTCGGCTTCGCCGGCGTTGGCCGTGAGCGATAAATCCCAGCAGGCACTTCATGAATAAAAAACAACTTGCAAGATGGGCTGGGTGGGAATCGAACCAGGGTCTCCGGAGTGTGAGACGGAGGCGCTACCACTCGGCCACGAGCTCGATGCTCCAAAGCGGTACAAAAGCGTCTCTAGTGAATGCGGTGTTGCCTTAGAAACGAGCTGACTCAGGCGTCCGTCGCTTGCTCAGGCGCACATTTCGTTGCCGGGCCGAACGCGGCGCTTATCGACGCTCACCGCGTCCGATGCGGGGCGCGTAGTCGCTGCGCCGTAGCCCACTGTCTTACACCCCTTGGCGGGTCGACGGGAACGCTGTCGCGTTCCACTCTTGAAGGCGAAGCTTAAGCGTCCTCCAATTTTTTTTCTTTTCCGTCGTCTGTAATGCTATTCTTATCTTTAAAATTTCTTCCGTTTTGTTTAAGTTACATTACTGAGCTTTTGGTACTGGTGGCTGCAGCATTTCGATTTTCAAAGCGGGTTCACCATTAAAAAAATGATATACGTTTGACAATATTAACAAATGAAAAAGAAAGCACGGATAACTTAGGAATTGATTCAAAAGCGTCCTTGTTTTTTCCGAACCCAAAAACGTCGCCCATTTTGCACACATTCATCGTGATGTTACAGTCGTCGTCACTGTCATCAGTAGCAGCCGTGTTCCTTTGAAAACACTGTTGTCTGTAATTACACGACAATATATCGACTATTAGAAGAGAAAATGAAGCTCAGTGTTTAATTTCTTAAATTTCGCGCCGAACACCAACGCTGGTACGTCAGTGACGTCACCAATTTTAAACTATTCGTTTTTTTTTTGTATTTAGGGCCGCATCGACTCAGCAATAGTTCGAGAAATTTGCCATATTCAGCATCTGACTCTTGTAAAACACAACTTAGTCAATTTTTACCGCTAAAGGATTTTGTGGGCTCTAGCAGACGATGTCAAAAATCCATGACGTCACGGCGTCACTTCAACATGGCGTCGCCACCCATCTTTTGTGTTTTTTTTTTGCGGATTAACAAGCGTGTTCTCGCGGTAAGAGTGGAGTTTTTTCGTATGATGGAAGGGCAATTTACTACTACAGATGGAATTATTTTCCCCCCTTTTAATGTGTATAGGACTAAAAAAATGGCTGTGGCTTAGGTAAGGTTAAGCCCAGGATGCGAAGCATACTAGCCTTTATTTTAGTTGTTGAACCACTGTTTAGCCTGGTGAACTGCTGTTGCTTGGCTATATTTGGTTCGGCTAGACGAAGAAACAACTCATGCATTACTTCTTCGCCTTCAAGAGTGGAACGCGACAGCGTTCCCGTCGACCCGCCAAGGGGTGTAAGACAATGGGCTACAGGGCAGCGACTACGCGCCCCGCATTGGACGCGGTGAGCGTCGAGCAAAGCAGCGTTCGGCGCGGCAACGAAATGTGCGCCTGAGCAAGAGACGCACGCCTTAGAAACAGCGCGTTTCTAAGGCAACACCGCATTCACTAGAGGCGCTTTTGTACCGCTTTGAAGCGTTGTACTCGTGGCTCAGTGGTAGCGTCTCCGTCCCACACTCCGGAGACCCTGGTTCGATTCCCACCCAGCCCGTCTTGCAAGAGTTGAGCCAAAGCCACTTCTCCTCTGTCGTGACGTCACGGTGTCACGTGATTTCATGGTCACCGCCGCGCCTGAGGAGCTGGGTTGAGCCCTCGTAATAAAAGTCCAGTAAGGGAAGAAGGCTTTCTCGGGGCTCTACGCTCTTACACCTACGCTACGCTACACACCACATCGAAAAGTTGACGTGCTGGTGTGTCACACATCATTTTTGGATCCTTCCAAAATCTACTTGACCTAAATTCGAAGGCGCCTCGATGCGAAGTGTTCAAGTATGATGACTGTATGTTGAGCTCAACGCATTGCATCACTGACTTCGTGTTTGCAACGGTCAAAGCACATAACTGCGTGACGAGTATGCGTTCTGCGCCGCGGAATAGCCTCACTGAGAAAAACAAGTCGCACCTGTAATGCCACGGTGAGAAAAATTTATCAGCGTTTCCCCTTTACCTCCCCCCCCCCCTAAGTGAAGGGTAGCCAACCGGCCACGTCCGTGTTTAACCTCCCTACCTTTCCCTCTTCGTTTCTCTCCAATCTATCTATCTATCTATCTATCTATCTATCTATCTATCTATCTATCTATCTATCTATCTATCTATCTATCTATCTATCTATCTATCTATCTATCTATCTATCTATCTATCTATCTATCTATCTATCTATCTATCTATCTATCTATCTATCTATCTATCTATCTATCTATCTATCTATCTATCGGCGTATCACTCTGGTGCTTCACGCTGTGCGCGCAAATCTATGAGGGTTGATCAGTCCTCGATATCGGAGTGATTATATTCAATAAGCTGAAAGCATGGTCTAAAACGGCAACGTGCTTTGTAAACTGCCAACGCATTGGAAGTGTTTTGCTGCTCAATGATACCGTCAATTGCTGCACCCCGTCGTGCCAGAAAAAAAAAATCACGCATTTTCATTTCCTTGCTTAGAAGAAGCCCGGGATTATTCACGCCGATTAACTCATTTGGTGCCATAGCACCTGCTTTCCTTACATTTGTACACGATCTGCAGAAAGGGATACTTGTTGTTGCAGTCGAGCAAGGCGGTGGATTAGAAACAGTGTTGAAGTTGCCAAATTTCCAAGCAAGGGTTCGGCTGAAGCAGGAAAAGCTACTTGGAGATTTTTCGAGTTGTCTTTGTCCCATGTGATTTGAGTTGACGCCAAGAAATTATGCACGCGCGTGATAACACGTGTTTAGGCAGGTGTTAACTGTTGAATAATGATTACCTTAATGTTTAACATCGAAGTAGGACTCTTGGCGTAGCCAGTGCACTTTATAAACACAATACAATCTTATATAGGTACTGCAACAAAGACAGAAAAATAGCAGCTAGCGCGTATACAGTCGAACGTCTATGTACAAGCACTAATGTAACAAATTATAGGACCTTACGAGGTAAATTTAAAGCAGTTCTGGTCGATAGCGGCACGTAAAGAATATGCGCTTATGACGAATATGGTATATAACGAAGACATTTTTTTGTGTTCCATGCGACTTCATTAAAGCGAGATTTGAATGTGTACAGCGGGCGGTTTAATTACGCGAGAAAGCACATTAACATTATAATTATAACCGTGAAAACTGATACTTAACGAGAAAACTGACTAAGTATATGTTGCCTAGAATGTATAAAAAAAAAGAAGGCGTTAGCAAGTGTCATAATTCAGAGCCCAGAATTGACACATATCTTGCATCTTGACAGCTGTAACAGGAAGCCCCGCTCTAGCAGGTAATTTACTGCAAGCCTCTACAAGTGCAAAGCGCCAATGTTAAAATGAAAGAAACTAACGCTCCCGACGGCCAAGTTATTTTTCAAGCTCGAAATTAAAATGTTTCTCAGGAACATTGCTCAAGGATACGAAGTGCTTTCCCAGAATGACATCTAGTCAGCGACTGTTCCATGCATGGTTATCGTTCTACAGTAAGAGCGGTTAATTATCTGGCATCACTGTAGTCAATGCTGTTCACCGGTATAACCGAACAAAAAAGAATAAATACAAACGAAGGCTTTCTAAGCTGTTCACTTGCTCGCTATGATTCAGGTAACACTGCATACCCAGTCTGAGCAAGGAAAAGAAAACACTAACATCAAAAAGACAGAGACACTCTGATGGAAAACTTCGAGGTGATTTGTCAAAGCTCTTTCCCGTTTCCGTACAGCGCAAACGTCCACCATTGGTCCACCGACGCATCTATCATTCGTTCCTCGCACAGGGGACTGCTAATGTTGTGTTCGCTTCGTGTGCGCATGGGGATCGCCATGGTTTATGTTATTAGCATTTTTACGTTCGGGACTTCACCGTGTAGGGGTGAATGCAGCAATGGACACAACGATATGTGAGAGCTTTCTGTACAAGCTCCGTTTATCACTACCGGTAATTGCTCGAGTGCTCAGTCGCCGCCGCGAAAATGACAACCTGACTTGAAGGATTACTTCGTGGGAGCCTTACACAAATACTGCGGTGAACACTCCATTTGAAGTATATATACGCAAGAAAGACCCCTACTATAGTGGCAAATATGGGTACCTTAAAACGCACACTCCTTGGCTGAAAGATCAGCGTGCACCAGCGCTACTATCTTGGTGTTGCGGGCAGGCAAACTTGAAAAAATCAATAGAATAAATAAATAAATAAATAAATAAATAAATAAATAAATAAAGAAGGAAAGAAAAAAAAAGACGGAAAGAAAGAAAGGAAGAATATGAACAAGCAGGGAGACAGAACGCCTCAATGTTTTCTTCATGGTCTGAAGCACATGTGCGCTTGAAACGATTGCCGCTGAACTATAAACGTAAGCTGCGGAGCTATACTTCAGTCACGCAGCTATACACACGAGAAGTTGCAGCATCACAACTTCTAAGCATAATTATTTCTTCAATTTCCCTGAAGACACCAATTAAACAACGCCAATTTCACTCTATACACTCGTGCCATGACGCATACTTATAACCGCGCTTAATAGTACAGTATAGCTCGTTGCGTGCTAATGGAGACAGGCTTTTTCTTCCCAAACCCCTTCCTAAATGTTTGTTATGAAATCCACAGGCAGTGAGATCGTACTGGAGGAATGCAATTTCAGGGCAAGGTAGTGCACGTAGGAGCCTGCCTGCGTTCCCTGCAAGCCCGCTAACTTCCTTCAGCCATCATATAATTTTCTTCAGACCACAAGGTGGAGCACTCCTTCTGAGTCCCACGTGACTGTCAGATACAGCAACCCCTAAACTAAAGGTATAAAAATGAGGTATAGTTCCGACTAGGTATCAGTTGTACCATTTCCATGTTCCTGAAGCTGTTCCCTGTTGTGTCATCTCATTCGGAGAGCTAAATGACGTTCGACGCGAGCTGATCGCCATTTATGTGATCATAAACTTTTTTTACAAAGACAACCCGAATAAAATGAGTCCGCCTAAGCAGTAATTACACAAACATTAACATACCGATCAAAGGTTCCAATGCGCAAAGGCAAGTCTAAACAACATCAACATCGTTAACTCACTCTCTGTTGGCACCAAGATGCTCGCGTACAGACAAATGCCCTCAACGCGCGCGCCACAATGACTGTCATTTTTGCGTGCCAATAGGCCGAAAAACCGCGTCGCGAAGTGGGCGCAACGCCGTAACGTGCGAGCGTTGACCCATAGAATGAATTTGGTGGACCTGCAGGCGCCCGCCCACTGCGTAATCATCGCGCCCAACTCGAAGGGGGCCGCCCTAATTTGCCACGGGCGTCGCTCCGGTCGGTTGCATCACATCGCGTTTCTCGTGGGAGACCCATTCCGCGAACACGGGGTGCTCTCCCAGGCAAGGCTGTGGGACCATTCCCAAAGATGAGTGCTTGGAACGCCCTCCGATGCACCTTCTGGCGGTGACGTGCCGGTCGCGTCTTCTTCCTTGTGGGTGCTGATGACTTTTCGGGCCTTTTTGGGTGAGACCGAAGCGCCGGCCGAGCTAAGACTATCTGCTGGAGAGACCCCGATGGGCACCCAGACTTCCCGACGTGATGAATTGCAGCCGGGCAGAAATCTGATGATTACAGGGGCGGGACCCACAGGGCGGCATTATACGGCGTCTTCAGCAAGCGCGGTGTCTCTCGCGCGACGTGGAAAGGCGGCACGTTTGTTTAGAGCGCGAGAGATGTCGAAATCAATGTGAAAGAATCGGCGCGTCGATTTTTTGGCAATTTTTTTTCCCTATACCTCCTTATGCTCGTTCGGGAGAATTGTGGAGGTTAGTGGAGGAAGCTGTCCCCCTTGCCAGCTTGCGGGGCCAGTATAGTTAGGTTTCAAGGGAGGTCATGGACGCAGCTTTCCAACGTTCTAGTACCCGTACACGGAGGTCGTGATAACGTCTGTACCACCATATTACCACGCGTACATCGTTTGGCTTTTTAGACGGTGACCTTTTTTTCACCGGATTATCACCGTTATCGATTTGTCGCTGTTGTGGTGTCGCGTTTATTGTTTACGCAGCTTCTCGACGTGCTGGTTGCAAAAACGCTCGAGTAACGTGCATTGAATGTACCTTTAAAAAAAAAAAAAAACAGGTGGTCCAAATCAATATGCGGCCCCTCACTATGACAGTCCTCATAATCAAATTGCGCTTTTGGCAAGTAAATGAAGCCCAGAACTTTTTTTTTTCGACATTCTAATGCCCCAAAATGGTGACTACGATGACGTCAATGCACACCATCTATATCATTGAAAGAGAAGTGGGATTGCAAAGTTCTGTTTCATATCGCGGTAACAAGAATAATCTTGCTTATGAAATAAATAATGTAACATCTGCCTTCAAATAGCGCTAGCAATAAGATTTAACGTTCACCTAGAGTTAGCGATGACAACACTGCACCGGTTGGATTGGTACGAAGCGTACAATATGGAGCGACACTTCAGTGCCTGTGGAGGATCGTAATTTGTTATTTCACTGAAGACTGTGAGTTCTGCATTTTGTAAAGGTCTACTGCCTGTTCGGGAAGCACTCTGCATTATCAATTATTTATAGTCGTTCAAGTTAAATGAAGGTTTTCCATTGAGGTCTAGCGAACGTTGCTGATACATTGCGGGTATCAGCACGCTAAGCTACGCGGTTAACAAAACGTGAGCGTAGAGTTGGATGATTACAAATGGGTTCATTTATCGCAGGCAGTATCGTTGTACTTAATGAAGAGGGAGGTATCGTCTATTCTCATTGTGTGTTCGAGCCATAAGCTGTTTCGAATACACAATAAATATTAAACTGGACGAGTTAATGTACTTGGGTCACGAATGGGTTCCAGCAAGATAAATAGTACTGTACACATGCCGTACGAACCAAGTGAAGTCATTAATCAACAAAGGTTAACCTACCGGACTGAACTGCGCGGCGCAATGCGTTCTTTTTTATATTCTTTGTTTAGTTTTGGTATTTTATGTTTGTGTGTGTACGTGCATTCAGCAAACGAACCGTTCCAGATTGCGGCGATCTCATTCTTCCTGTGATGCAATCTCAAAGAATGAAAATTATGTACGGTATAAGACAGGGCTGAAGGATTCGGCTTAGTGCAGGACAGCCACCTGTAAGGAATCGCCACGTGCCAATTAGTAATGCGGTCGCACCTCCTGCTGCTTTCACACCATCAATAATCGGTGTCAAAGGAAAGCGCCCACCTCGTGCACTGCTTGAAGTTTGATGGAAATTAATGGGCGTGCGGCAGGGGGTATATAACCCAGCGCATCATTAAAGTTCATTTCTTTCTTTCTTTCTTTCTTTCTTTCTTTCTTTCTTTCTCTCTTTCTCTCTTTCTTTCTTTCTTTCTTTCTTTCTTTCCTTCTTTCTTTCTTTCATAAACGGCGTTGCGACGCAATGCCCCGTGCTTGTGTGAAAACTCTTTTCGACACAAACGTGTTTCCTGGATCATCGTGGTCCAAAAACAGTTCATATAATTTCGCAGGAAGTCCGAAACCGCATCAACAATAGATAGCTTAAAATACCGTGATGTCCTCACAAATAGCAATTCATAAAAGCATTGCCGCTATAGAGTTCAATCAAAACGGCATTCGAAAGTTCGTCCCGATACGTTGGCGTAGCATATGCATAGAACTTCATCGAAGTTCACGAATCATGCCAGTTCGGAAACTCAGTTTCGAATTTTCAAATCTATCGGTGTAACAGGGAACTTAACACTGATGGCGTAGTCTTTCCTCTTGTGCTCGCCTAGTCCCGCTGGCTTCGAACTTGTAATGGGTGTTTGCGCATCGGGTCATGATCCATCCCTTACCGAAAAATATGCCCCCTGCCCGCCACCAAGGGCGGCGCGAAGCAAGAGCCAAGGCCCTGGGCAGGACTTATGGGTCACTCCAGGTGGTGGTCTACACAGATGCAGCCGCATACCGTGGCCGAAAAGCCAACACAGGAAGCCGTGGATTTATCCGTGGCATTAGCCCTTACACAGACTACAGCACCAGTCATTATAAATGATCCTCAAGGAGTGTGCAGGAACTTTACGTCGGGCTGAGTGGCAGCGCCAACAACCAAGCAACAGCCAAGTGGCCAGAAAGAAATGTCGAAATAGTGCGGATACCCGCTCACGCCTCCCTGGAGAGCAACTAACTCGCCCACTCCAAGGCCCGAGAACTTATTGACCAGGCCCTGAAGGACGCAGAAGAGCTCACTAGACTCACAACTTACCAAGAAATTACTAACCACTACACACGCAATCGCAGAACACTCCCACCACCGCATCCAGAGCTCACGAAGACTCAAGAGACAACACTCGGATTGTCGCAAACCAACACGTTCCCGCGCTCAAGGAGGCTTCATCTAATGTTCCTTACTTAATATGACGAACAACGTAAATACTGGGAACAGCTAGGAACACCCCAGCACAATGTCATAGATTGCAAACAAAATCCAGTTTTGCCTCTTCTACTACCTATCCCCACACCCAAGAGAAGTGGGGAGACGCTGCTGTCCAGTTCCCGCCTCTCGGACCAGATAATGTTCGTTGAGAGGGCGGTCGCTTCCAAGACGGCGCATGGATTCCCATGAAGAAGGAACCACTCCTGCAAATCAAGCCATCCTTATGCTCATTAAAGATGAGTTTTCTTTCTTGCATTTCGGGCATGTCACACGAAGCACCAGAAACGACATTCTAGATTTAATAGACAGGTTTAGTACAACGTTCTTTCGAGGAACCCGTATGGGGTTCCTTTGTAGCAATTGCTACGAACGGGTGGATGTCTGATTTTCCCTTTATTCATTACTTCTCTCCACCTTGTGGGTTTCCGCAGAACTACTACGTCAAACTCTTGCTTTTGCTTCATGTTGTCGACAAATTCGACTTCGCCCTGCCATCTGCTAGCCACCTGGTTAGCTCAGATGGTAGAGCGGCTGCCCCGGAAAGGCGGTGGGCCCGGGTTCGAGTACTGGAGCAGGACGAATTTTTCAACTATGAGGCTTTTCTTTCAAGGAACCCGTATGGGTTTCCTTCGTAGCAATTCATACGAACGGGTGGATGTCTGATTTCCCCTTTATGCAAGACCAGTGTTCGTGTGGCACGGAATACCCGCTTTTAGAATCAACGCTTTCCAAACAGTGATTTGCTGCGTCCTAATTCAACAGCTCCCTGCCTTTGCCACAAATTCGCTATCCATAGCTTTTAACGGTGCTGATAATTAACAGTTCTGATATGCTGAGCCATTCTAATGTAGCCTCTTCACGTGGCAGATATGCATAAATAATACTTACGAGAGAAGGTTGTGCGAAAATAGGAACTTCAGCTGACGTCATTTTGCAACGGTCGATACAGTGGTGTTTTGTAAAGCTGGCTTCTTTGCTAACTTAGTACTTGTGCGAGAAAGGCCACCTTCCTGTTGTCGGGGCCGTCGAAGTTGGTGGAATAAAAAAAACATAAATAATAAAGTAAATCATGAGATTTTACGTGCTGAAACCACGACCTGATTATGTAGCACACCGTGGTGGGGGGCTCCAGAATAGTTTGGACCACCTGAGGTTCTTTAACGCGCACCTAAATCTAAGTACCGCGGGTGTTTTCGCATTTCGCCCCCAACGAAATGCGGTCGCGTCGGCTGGGATCTGATCCCCCGACCTCGCGCTTAGCAGCCCAACGCCATAGCCACTAAGCAACCACCTCGGACTAAAAAAATAGATAACATAATTTTGCATTGAACGATGGACGCGCTTTATAACGACAGGTCGCATGAACTTGTTGCCACGCAACAGCATTACGCCGTCGTGTTCGTGCACAGCGTTGAACTGTTTTATGAGCAAACATCTCATAACTCAATAGCACTCCCGCAATATTTCGAGCAATGTTTACTAAGGCGAAAGCCTTAGTTGGCTCATGGGTGAAAGAATATGATATTCGGTGTTATGGCACCAAAATACAAGCGAACCTACTTGGAGATATGGGCCAACCGGTCATATCTCCAAGTTAGGTCCCAATTGACATCGTGAAGGTCGAGAGACGAACCCACAACCTTTAGTCATAGTCGAACCCTCGACCTTTGGTGGGAGTGGAACCGACGACCTCTGGTGTTAATTACGGCGAAGTTACTTAAGGCACTCGATCCCACGACGCCTACTTGCAGATATGGGCGAACCAGCCATATCTCCAAATTGGATTCCAAGCGCATCGACTTGGCATTCCACAATGAAAAGTCCATAAAAGATATCAAGTATGTGGTATTCTACTTCACTGATCACAAGGCCATTGTAATGTCCTTGGATCCAGAATTACCACAGTGGCGACCAAGTGATGGAGCGTGGTCAGAAGATTTGTATCCATCTGACGATGAAATATGAGGTCTACGCGACATGCACAGTGCTAAAATATAAAAAAAGAAATTATTTGTTGAAACTGCCCGTATGTGTATAAATAGTTTTCATAAACTTGCTACGACCGTTCTAACGTACCATTAACCATGCATAACTAGTGACGATGTCCACAGGGCAGTAAAAGGGAACAGAAAACAAGTAATACGAAGTAACAACGCATTCGAATGAGGATGTTAAAGTAACTAAATAATGTTTCGTGACCGCGCCGGCTACCGCCTCCATCCTCTTTAGCGTAAGTGACTTTAGCGTAAGTGGCTAAAGTCACTGTCAACGTTTAGTATTAAAATGCTGGGCGAGGATCTACGAAACCAGTCGAAGTGTTCTGCTGGCGTTGGGTAAACACTTTGGTTATTGAAACGGGGATGCTGCGGAGGCAATACTCTGCCGGCACTGCCTCCTGTGAATGACAAAACTAAGTGTTTAATGGGCGAACCTGTGCACAGACAAAAACAAAACAAAGATCAACTCAAAGTTCAACTATAGCGGCGAGCACAGTCGGCGATCGGCGAAATCTGATCTGCAGGTCAAGGGCGTCGGCTTTTATAAATGGGTCGTCGAAGGCTCCAGAGTAATCACTGGTGCCCGCGTGTCTTCCAGAAAGTACTACACAATTCGGGTCGCGCGTGCGAAAAGATTGCACAAGGTTCGGTGACAACAGACAACGGATAGATCCATTGATAACATTCAAGAAACCTCCGATTCATGCAGGTGCGTCCTGCCCTGCGCAATAACGCTTAACATTTGTTAGCTAGTAAAAAGTGCTCACCCGAAAAAGATAAACAAGTACACGTGTCCATTCGACAAACACCAGTTGCTAAGCATCGCATAATCACCGAAGAATGCGCTCGGCCATTCCGTCAGAGCCCATGCCGAGTTTAGACGCGGGGACAAGAAGCCAGGAAGCAGTAAGTCGATGAAATGCTGTGCGACGAAATTATCGAGCCGTGAAACAGTCCGTGGGCGTCTCCTGTGATCATAAAGAAGGGTGGAACTCTGCGCTTCTGCGACGATTATCGCCACTTGAACAAAATTACGAATAAGGACGTATACCTCCTTCAAGGGATAGATGGCGCATTAGACCAGTTCTGTAATGCTAAGTACTTTTAGTTGATGGATCTGAAGGCTGGTTACTGGCAAATAGAACTCATCGAGAGGGACTGCGGAAAGACCACCTTCGTAACGCCGGGCGGCCTTTACGAGTTCAAGGTCATGTCATTCCGACTTTACTCTGTGCTTGCAACATTCCAGCGCGTGATGGATGCGGTCCTGGCAAGCATGTCTCGTCTACTTGGATGACGTCGTCGTATTTGCCAGAAACTTCGACGATCAGCTCAGGCGGCTGGGAACCGTTCTCGAGGCAGTCAAGTTATCCGGGCTCACCCCGATGCCGGGAAAATGACACTTCGCGTACGAAGCGCTCCTGTTTCTGGGCCAGGTAATTTACAAGTTCGGACTCAGTCGCGTCCCACAGAAAACAGCTGCGATAGCGAAATTCCCGCAGTCCATCGACAAGAAAGCAGCGCGCAGATTCCTTGGCCTCTGTGCCTACTATGGGCCCTTTGTTAAGGACTTTTCTCGCATCGCCTACCGTCTAACTGCCTACCACCCGCAGACAAATGGTCTTATGGAGCGGTTGAACAAGACCCTCGCCGACGTGCTAGCAGTGTACGTCGACATCGAGCACAATGAGTGGGATGCCGTCCTGCCGTACGTAACCTGCATTGACGCGTGCACTTGTTTCTCTTTCTCGGGTGACCGCTTTTCACCGGCTAACAAATGTTAAACGCTATCGCTCAGCGAAGGACGCGTCTGCTAGTATCCGGAGTTTCTCGAATGTTATCGATGGTTCTGTTCGTCATCTGTGGTCACTGAACCTTGTTAATCTGTCTGTATGCGCGACGTGAAATGTCTAGTACTTCCTACCAGACGTCACGTAGCAGTGATGGTCGAGGACACAGTGTTAAAACTGTCAATGAGGAAGCTAACTCTTTATTGGGCAAACAGCACTGTGGGCTCTACAGTTTAGGGTGCTGCCCTAACAGCTGAATCTAATACCCAAAGAGGCAGTCCACCCGCACCGTCGTGCCGTATTCCTGTCAAAACGGGTTACACAAAAGAACGTCCATCGACGTGAGCTTGAGGCCTCGAGTTCTTCGCATTGGCCGACAGCCGACGCAGGCAGCGTCTGTGCCTGCACGCGTCACACAAGAAGTACAAAAACGTGTTTGCGTAGCACGTGCATCCTCCCGACACACACGAGATACAACGGGACGAGCGGCGGACCGCTGTCACGTCATGCCCCTTTTGGATAGGCCAGTTCCTATCTGTGCGTTCCTCTAATAGTACTGTATGCGGCGAACCTACACGTGCAAAGTCTGGACCCGTTGAATAACAAAAAAAGAATGCAGGAGATGGGGAGATGCAAGGGGAAAAAGTATACTATAAGCTGCCGCCGCCCTAAGCTGCTGAGCTGCACAAGAAAGAGTAAAATCGCAAGTAAGCCAAAATTAGGTCAGTAGCGTTTCCTCCGTGAGCTGTGTGGTTAGTAAAAGAAGAAAACGAGGAGACAGAGAAAGACGAAGTGCGGTAACGCGTCGCGCTGCGATTGGGCCACACGTTTCGCGACACGTGATCAGAGCATGACGGAACGCTTGGTGACTGGACACGTGGCTGGCGTGGCTGCGCAGAGAGAGACGGTGCCCAGTTGCGTGCAATTTCGAACGCAACTGTGGCCTGCTCGCAGCAACGGAACCGCTCTTCCGAGCAAGGTCTGTGGCTTCCTGGTGCCCCTAATCTACCCGGAGCAGACGACCAGGGCCACCATCCGGGACCCGTCGGATTGCGAGCGAGGTCCTTGGTTGCCTGGCATTCCCTGGCCTATACCAGGAACAAGGATGCCAAGGCGACTTCCCGAGACGCGCTGCGTTCTACCGACGTCCGGCAACGCCAGGGACGAGATTGTGCGGCTCCATGGGACAGCCGATGCAGAGGTTCAGACTGATAAAAGTAAGAGTGTTGCTCTTCTAAATATAAAGGTTTTACGCCTGAAGTAAACGCCAATGCGATCGCGCCATAGTTGATTTGAAATTAGTGATGCTGAACCCCAAGTCTACAATCCCAGCGGCCCAAAACTGGCTGCTGTTGCGAGGCCTCATTTAGTGAAGCTTTGTTTGTGGTGCCCGAATACATAGACGCTGCGTTCTCAGGCAAGGAAAACTAAATTGGCTGCAGCTGAGAGCTCGCGTTTCTTAAAAGCTTGTTTGCGAAACCGAACATGCAGACGCTGTTGTGTGTGGCCACTGGAACTAAACTGAAGTGGAAGGCCACGTTTAACGAATTTTTAGAGCTATAGCTCTACTGCTCCAGGAGACGTATTCAGTAAGAGTTCACCAAGTGGACATGCCCATTCCATCTGCTGTCGAAGTTCTGATTGGCTGTGGCCTGCTGCGGACGCGCAGCCCAGCCAATCAGAACTTCGACAGCAGACGAAATGGGCATCTCCACTTGAACTTCTACAGAATACTTTCCCAGCTACAAACCTAGAAAAAGACTGGTTCCGTAAATATATCCTTCAAGCTCAGCCAAGAGCAGACTAAAACGCGCAGAGCGCCTTCGGTGCTCTGCGCGTTTACACCGACGTCGACGACCAGCGTCTGTGTGTTTTCCATTAATCCCATCTCGTGCGCCATTGAGGGACGACACCTGCAACGCTACTGGTACGCTCACCACGCCAGCTTCCCGAGACGCCTTCAGTGCAACGCTAAACCATGCTATCTCTTTCAGCGCTTTGCCTTCGGGTAAAACTGACAATTTCCTTTCTTTTTGGCATTCAAAGGTGTAGTTAAGAAATCCACATTCTTAGTCAACTTCCCTACCTAAAAGCTGTTTTCAGCAATACGGTGTGTCCCTACATTGTTTTACTGCTAATCACATTAACGTGGAAAATAATCGTGAGATGGGCTCTGCCGTAGTCTTTTTTGTTCAGTAGTAGGCCATATTAGCCTGTCACTGCACTTCTTTGACAGTTTTTCTTTTCGCTCACAAAAAGTGGCCTTGCTTTGTGACAGTTTGAGCACTTGTTATTGGGTGAAAAGCGATAACGTAGCGAAGCAATGTTGCCTTTTGTCGCTCACAAGTAGCGCGTTCGTCCGAAATTCGAACGAAGTTGTCTGAGTTTACACACTTATGTGATTGGAAGACTGTCGCTTTCAGTGGATGCTACATCAAAGCTGTGTGTTCTACGCTGCGAAATTATTGCCGTCACAATATCTGGCACAGAAATTGGCTTTACTACATGTTGCTACACTACTCTTAAATAGGTGCATCCTTTGGGGTGTATATTTGTCCCACAACAATAATCATCTGCCTTGCTTGCGTTTCCTTTCTTGCAAACTCTGCGCATGCTACTTTCCCGCCGAGAATGCTACGTCACGCTGTTAACGCACAAGCCGTTCGTGACTTGGAAGTACCGGGCTCGCAGCGTTAAACAAAGGAAATGCGAGAAGGTCGGATGACATTTATTATTGTGGGACAAGATACGCCCCAAAGGGTTCAAATTTTTGAAAGAATGTAGGCGGCACTTAATGTCACGCGCCAAACGCCGGCGCTGTGAAACGCCTCATATTTGCAGTGAGTGCTCGTGCAATGTTGGCTCGTATTACTGCCCTACCCGACGCAGGCACACGAAGAAGTGAAGCACGCCCAACGAGCACCGATGCATTTGCAAGGACAACGTGAGAAACCACCTACGATGACACCTCCTTCCTCGGATGAGATGCTGTACTAAGGTACTCGAGTTGACTGCTTGCAATCTGTTGCTTGCAAATCGAGTATGAGCTCTTGATGTTGCAAGTGTAGTTGAAAGGGAGGTAACTGGCCAATGAGGTTGTTAAAAAAATTAGAGTGGAGATGGTGTCCTAAAGGTGAAGCCGGCCAGCGGCATCTTACTAGGGGAATCGTTTAACGTTAACATGTCACAGCGAACCGCAAGCGTTTACTTCTTACTTCCAATGGCTTTCACATGGCCCATTTTGCCGTGCAGTGTTTTCTCGATGTGTGTATCTGTATCACTGGTTTTAGGTTGAAGCTTGAATGTCTTGGCAACTTGAATGGGAGATGATGTAATTACTCATCCAAGGGCAACAATTCAGGTCGAAACAAGCCCGTCTTCAAGGGTGAAATCGGGGCAAGCCCTGGCTTCACCTGTACTGGTAAGAAACTGCGAGGACTGTCACTCCAGAATGTCTTTAAAACCTCCTTGTAACCTACTACTTTTGGCCAGACAACTGTCCTTTGCTTGGAACGCTTCTCAACTAAAGCATTGCACGCTGCTGTTTTGCTTACCGCAACCACGGACGTGCTGGTACGGAAGCAAGCGTCCCAACCCGACCGTGCCTGCGCCGGCTACAACTATTCAGTGTGCCACTGAAATATGTCGTCACGAGTCACTTGGGCTTATTAAAAAATGACTTCAACGAGAAACGCGCCCAACAACACGCGCACAGCCAGACCGTACGCAGCCCGCCTGTGCAGGCGTTTGTCCAACATGTGACACGAAGCCCTGGCTTCACCTGTACTGGTAAGAAACTGCGAGGACTGTCACTCCAGAATGTCTTTAAAACCTCCTTGTAACCTACTACTTTTGGCCAGACAACTGTCCTTTGCTTGGAACGCTTCTCAACTAAAGCATTGCACGCTGCTGTTTTGCTTACCGCAACCACGGACGTGCTGGTACGGAAGCAAGCGTCCCAACCCGACCGTGCCTGCGCCGGCTACAACTATTCAGTGTGCCACTGAAATATGTCGTCACGAGTCACTTGGGCTTATTAAAAAATGACTTCAACGAGAAACGCGCCCAACAACACGCGCACAGCCAGACCGTACGCAGCCCGCCTGTGCAGGCGTTTGTCCAGCTGTGTCGAAAACGCGCAGTTGTTCCTTGATAGCCGACGAAAAGCGGCGTCTAAAGAAAAGCCCAAGCTACTAAAATCATTGTCATGACATATTCCTATGTGAGTATCTTGTCAACTTAGAAAATTTCGGCACTGGTTCGCCGTAGGTTATACGTTGCCGCCTCAAGCGTCGCAACAACTTCGTCAGCTATACAAAGGCCGTAAAACGCGACGTGCTTCAGGTGTGTGTGTGCAACGTTGGTCGAGTGCTACCCACTCCTAGAAACTATATTTTTCATTTTTCGTTGTTGCTTCCTATCTGTGCAGAGCCCCGACCAGACTACATTCCTCCCTGCTCCAGGCTACCCGCATCCCACTTCAGGCACCCCAGCGTCCGCTACGTTGAAGCAGAATGTCCGCTACGTTGAAGCAGAATATCTTGGTCTTGAGGCACATTTTGCTTGAGCGATTCGGTGGCCATGAGAACACTTCCAGGGAAGAAACCGCAATTATGAAGACATCTTACACGTGAGCGTGTTGCAGTATGCTTCGAGGACTCCAGGCTTACTGCCAAATGCAATCGTTGCGCTTGCAGGCGCCGGTGGTAAGAATGTTCTCCGCACATGATGCGAACGAGCCCACAGCCAGGTTCTAAACACCTTCCATCGCATTTTCATTTTTGAAGCGAATTATTGTAGTCCATGCTTTGCAGGTACACTAGGCAAGAGAAATATGTGGTGACAACTGCCTATTCTTACATGAATCTACAGGTGGGCAAGTGTTTTTCTACTTGTATAGATTGAAAACATTGTCGCTACTTTATTTAATGAAATGGTTTAAAAAGTTCTTAAAATTAGCATCAGAACCACCGCGAAAAGAGAACAGGTTGTTCAGACTCGAAACATCCTTGAATTCACTTTCTTCCTTCCCTTTTAGGATTTCTCCATGCTTCCTCCCTCATTACTACTTTCTCCATAGCCTCAATAGCCACTTGCATTATCATTGGCTCACGTGCTACCATTATCCTCTCTGATACTGCAGCACATGAGATCTTTGCGTACATTACTTTCTCGATCCCTTACTACCCCGTAACAGGTTCAGTCCAACGATCGCCCAAAGAATCATTCGACTGATTCACAATTTATTCCCTCACTTATTCGCACACTTGCTTTCCCGTTTCAAGTCTCTGCATTGGGATCATTGCTCTACTTCTCCCATTCTGCATGGATGGAACTGCAACTTTTTCGCAGTTACACACGCCGGCTGAGCACCGACTCGCCGTTTCCAAAGTCCTTTAGCGCTTTACGTAGTATATCGCTTTCTCAAATTTTCTGCCTCCATTACACGTTCATATTCTTTGCTAATGCCTGACCACCATCTTCCATCATATATCATTTCTTCGTGTACACTCACATGTCCCTTTCTTTTTCACGCTTACATGCTTCATGGTATCACCGGGCGCCTTTTTGTTCGCTTGCTATTGGTCGGATAATCGCTCGCTCGTTGCACTACCTTCCTGCTTGCTCAATTTCTGACTTGTTTCTTGTCTAATTGTTGTCGCGAGGGTTTTCATGCTCATTTAGTTCAGTGCCCTTTTGCACGAATGACAGAGCGTGCATCATTTGGGGTCTCTTCTGACTGACACGCTTGATTGCTTCCCTGTTTGCTCGTTGCTGATCTCACTATCCAGATTGGCCAATTTCTTGCTTTTTTCACTAGCTTGCCTCATAAACCATATTCTGGTAGACTTGCCAACACCCTCAGTTTACTGCCCACTTGCACGAATAACAGCTCATGGTGCTAAGATGCTGGTCCTTCTGTTTGCTGACTTCCTGGCCAGATTGCCTCCTGCTTGCTCACCACTGATTCCGCCTTCCAGCTAGGCTGATTGCTTGTATTTTCCTTCGCTTGCATTTTCCTTCCTTGGCATGCCTCAAAATATTTCCCAGTCCTCTTTTCAGCCTAGCTCCTTGTCTTTCTACACAGCCACACCTGCAACATCGTCACCAGACCGGCCTGCATGCATGCAGAAGTACCTGCCTGCTCGCACGAACTACAATGCAACGTCCTAGGAAGGGGCTCTTCTGCTTACTGGCTTGATTCCTGCCTGCTCGTCGCTGATTTTGCCATCCAGCCTGCCTAATTGCTTTCTTTTTTCTTCACTGGCTTGACTTATCAGCAATATTGCCCTGCCATCTCCGTTTTGGCCTTGCTCCTTGTCTTATGACTGACCCGTGGGCTTGCCTGTACGCTGGGGTCCCTGCCTGTTTGTACAAATGACATCGGTATGTGCTAAGGAGCAAATTCGCTTGCTGGCTTGCTTGCTTCCTGCTTGCTCGTAGCTTTATTCGCCATTGAGCGCAGCTGATTGCTTGCTTTTCTTTTCACTAACTTGCTTCATCAAAAATATTCCCCTTCCCTCTCCCTTTTGGCTCTCCTTTGTCTTGTGACTACCTCGTAGATTTGCCTGCATGCTGAGGTGCCTGCCTGCTTGCAAAAATGACATTGCTATCTAGTAGCGTAGAGGAGCTTGCTGGCTTGATTACTTCCTCATTACTCGTCGTTGATTGTGCCATCCCACTCAGCTAATTGCTTGCTTGTTGTTTACATGGCTTACCACACTAACCATGTTAGCTTGCCCTCTCATTTTCGGCCTTGCGCCTTGTCTCGTGAATCTTTCGCACACTTGGCTGCACGCTCAAGTCCCTGCCTGCTTGCGCGAATGTCATTGCAGCATGCTAAAATTATAGCTCATTTGCTTGCTGTCTGGAGTGGTTCCTGTTTGCCCTTCGCTGATTTCGCAATCCCCCTCGGCTGATTGCTTCCTTTTTCTTTCACTGGCTTGCCTCAACAATATTTCCCTACTCTCGCATTTTAGCCCTGGCTCCTTGTCTTGTGATTGTCTCGTAAGCTTGCCTGCATGCTGACGTCCTTGCCTGCTTGCACAAATGGCATTGCAACCTGCTAGGATGGGGGTTGTTATTATTGCTGGATTGATTGCTTCTTGCTTGCTCGCAGCTCATTTCGCTGTCCAGCTCGGCTGATTGCTTGCTTGTTGCTTCACTGGCTTGCCTCATTGACCACATTTCTCTGCTCTCTCCTTTTTAGCCTTGCTCTTTCTCATGCAGCAATCACCTAGACTTGCATGCATGGGCTAGGTCTTTCCCTGTTTGCACACATGACAGTGGTATGTGCTAAGATAAGGGCTCATTTGCTTGCTCGCTTGATTACTCAATGTTTGCTCGTCGCTCATTTTGCCATCCAGTTTGGCTTTTTGTTTGCTTGTTCAATCGCTGTCTTACCGCATCAACCCTAATGCTCTGCCCTGTCCGTTTTGGCCATGGTCTCTGTCATGACTGTTACGTAGGCTTGCCAGCATGCTACGGTTGCTGCCTGCTTGCATGAATGACATTCCAACGAGAAAAGATGGGGGCTTTTCTGCTTGCTGGCTTGTTAGCTTCCTGCTTGCTCGTCGCTGATTTCGCCTTGCAACTCGGCTAATTGTTTGCTTGTTCCCTCCCTGGCTTGCCTCATAAACCATATTCCCCTGCCCTCTCCTTTTGGCTTTAATCCTTGTCTTGTGACTGTCCCGTAGGCTTGCATGCCACGCTGAGGTCCTTGCCTGCTTGCATGAATGACGTTGCTATTTGCTAGAATAGAGGTGCTCGCTGGCATCATTGCATCTTGCTTGCTCATCGCTGATTTTGCCATCCCGCTCACCTGATTGTCAGTTAGCTCCGTCACTTACTTGCCTCATCAACCATACTAGCCTGCCTTCGACCCGCCGTAGTTGCTCAGTCGCTATGGTTTTGGGCAGCTGCGCACGAGGTCGTGGGATCGAACCCCGGCCACGGCGGCCGCATTTCGGTGGGGGCGAATTGCGAAAACACCCGTGTACTTAGATTTAGGTGCATTTTAAACAGGTAGCCGAAATTTCCGGAGTCCTCCACTACGGCGCGCATCGTAATCAGAAAATGGTTTTCGCATGTAAAACCACATATTTCGTTTTTCCCTGCCTTCGCCTTTTATCCCGTGCTCCTTGTCTTGACTGTCACGTAGGCTTGACTGCACGCTGTCGTTTATTCCTGCTTGCACGAATGCCCTTCCAATGTGCTAGGATCGAGGCTTCCCTGATTGCAGGCTTGATTGCCTCCTGCTTACTCTTAACAGATTTCGCCATCCAATCCGCTGATTATTCGCTTCTTGTTTTGGTGGATTGCCTCATAAATCACATTCGCCTGCCCTCTCCTTTTAGCCTTGCTCCATGCCTTGTGACTGTCTGGTAGGCTTGCCTGCAACCTGAGGTTTCTGCCTGCTTGCACGTATGACATCGGCATGTGTTAAGATGAGGGCGCATTTTCATGCTATGTTGAGTGCTTCCTGCTTGCTCGTCGCTGGTTTAGCCATCCAGCTCGGCTGATTGCTTGCTTGTTTTTTCGCTGTCTTGCATGATTAACTATATTAGCCTGCCCTCTCATTTTTGGCCTTATCACTGTCATGTGACTGCCACGTAGGCTTGCGTGCACGCGGAAGTCTCTGCCTGCTTGCGCAAATGGCATTGCAATGTGCTAGGGATGGGGGGGCTCTTCTGCTTGCTAACTTGATTGTTTCTTGCTTGCTCATCGTTGGTTTTGCCATCCAGAATGACTGAGTGCTTGCTTTTTCCTTCACTTGCTTGACTCACCAACCATATTCTCCTGCCCTCTCTTTTTGACTTTGCTCTCTGTCTTGTAACTATCTCGTAGATGTACCTGCACGCTGAGGTCGCTGCCTGCTTGCACGAATGACATTGCTATGTGCTAGCATGGAGGTGCTTGCCGCCTTGATTACTTTCTGCTTGCTCGTCGCTGATTTCACGATCCAGCTTGGCCGATTGCTTGCTTGTTCATTCACTGTCTTGCTGCATCACCTATTCCCCTGCCCTCTGCTTTCCGGCCTTTCTCTTTGTCATGTGACTCGCGTGGGCTTGCCTGTATGCTAAGGTTTCTACGTGCTTGCACGAATAACATCGGTATGTGGCAAGCGCTCATTTTCTTGCTATCTTGACTGCATCTTGCGTGCTCGTCGCTAATTTCACCATCCAAATCGGCTGATTGCGCGCTTGTTTCTTCACTGGCTCGCCTCATCAAACGTATTACCCTACCCTCTCATGTTTGGCCTTGCTGCCATTCTTGTGACTGTCCCGTAGACTTGCCTGCATGCTGTGGTTTCTGCCTACTTGCACGAGTGCCCTTCCAACGCGCTAGGATGGGGGCTTTTCTGCTTGCAGGCTTCATAGCTTCCTGCTTGCTCGTCGCTGATTTCGCCATCGAACTCGACTGATTGGTTGCTTTTTATTTTGCTGATTTGCTTAATAAACCATATTCACCTGCCCGCTCCTTTTTAGCCTTCCTCCTCCTCTTATGCCTGTGCTGTAGGCTTGCTGCACGCTGTTTCTGCCTACTTTCATGACTGACATCGCGATGTGCTAAGACTGGGGCTCGTTTTCTTGCTATTTTGAGTGCTTCCTCCTTGCTCGTCGCTGATTTAGCCATCCAGCTCGGGTGATTGCTTGCTCGTTTTTTCGCTGTCTTACCTCAACAATCATATTCCCCTGCCCTCTCCTTTTTGGCCTTGCTCCTTGTTACTGTCACGTATACTTGCCTACACACTTAAGTTTCTGCCTGCTTGCACGAACGACATTCCAGCATGTTAGGATGGGCGCTCTTCTGCTTGCTGGCTTCATTGATTCCTGCTTGTTCGTCGCTGATTTAGCCAAGCATTTTGGGTGACTGCTTGCTTTTTCCTTGAATATGGCTTGCCATATCAACCACGTTCCCCTGCCCTCTTGTTTTTGGCCTTGCTCCTTGTCTTTTGACTATCTCGTAGATTTGCCTGCACACTGAGGTCCCAGCCTGCTTGCACGAATGACATTGCTATGTGCTTGGATGGAGGTGCTTGCTGCCTTGATTACTTTGTTTGCTCGTCACTGATTTCGCTATCTAACTCGGCTGATTGCTTGCTTGTTCCTTCGCTGGCTCGCCTTTTTGCCTGCCCTGTCTTTTGGCCTTGCTCCTTGTGACTGTCCCGTAGGCTTGCTTGCACGCTGAGGTTTCTGCCTGCTTGCACGAGTGCCCTTCTAACGTGCTAGGGTGGGGGCTTTTCTGCTTGCGGGCTGTGCAGCTTCCTGCTCGCTCGTCGCTGATTTCGCCATTGAACTCGGCTGATTGGTTGCATGTTGTTTTGCTGGCTTATGTCATAAACCACATTCGCCTGCCCTCTCCTATTTAGCCTTCCGCCTTGTCTTATGGCTGCCCCTAGGCTTGCCTGCACGCTGAAGGTTATGCCTGCTTGCACGAATGGCATTGCTATGTGCTGGGATGGAAGTGCTTGCTTTCTTGATTACTTCCTGCTTGCTCCTCCCTGATTTTGCCATCCAGCTTGGCTGATTGCTTGCTTGTTCATTCACTGTCTTGCCGCATCAGCTATACCCCTACCCTCTGCTTTTTGGCCTTTCTTCTTGTCATGTGACTGTAACATAGGCTTGCTTGTACGCTGTTTCTGCCTGCTTGCATGAAAGCCCTTCCAACATGCTAGGATTGGGGATTTTCTGCTTGCTCGTCACTGATTTCACCATCCAATTTTTCTGATTGTTTTTTTTTTGCTGATTTGCGTCATAAGCCACATTCGCCTGCGCTCTCCTTCTTGGCATGGCGCTTTGTCAAGTGACTGTTTTTAGGCTTGTCTGCATGCTGAATTTCTTGACTGCTTGCACGAATGACATTTCAGCGTGTGTCCTGCCGCTTGCACGAATTACATTGCATGAAACTTATCAAGGTGTGTTTTTCCTTGCTGGCTTGATTGCTTTCTGGTTGCATGTTGCTGATTTCAGTATACACCTCTGCCGATTGCTTGGCGGTTCCATTAGTGGCTTATTGACTATACTTCCATGCTCGCTCGTTTTCAGTCTTGCTGCTTGCTTGTCTTAATGTCTCATCGGCTTTTCTGCATGCGCTGTGCACGCTTGTGCAGTAGTGTACTCTGATAGAGCGCGGAGAAGTTAATAAGGAATTGGCTTTTTTGTCCTATGTCCATTTTTTTTTCGTTCATTGTGTTTTGCGCCTTTAACAAATTTCTAGCTCGTATTAACGCTTGTCCTCCAAGGATACACTTTGTAAATGCTATAATTTGTTTTTTTTTTTCAGCTGCTGTGTGTCGGAGGGAAATTTCCTGTTCATTGTTTGCTTGAACGCACACATTACAATTACAAAATTATCAGTGTTCTGCAATTTCTCGCATTCGTAGGGTCAGCGTAAGTCGGTACTACCGTTCCCAAGTCTAACACCACGAGAACAACCAAGAAAAATGAATCTTCCTTTCAGACAAAAGAGGGCGCCGAATAAGCAGATCCTCCCAGAGTGTTCACGGTGTATGTCATCAACAGTCCCGGCGGGGCGAAATGCTCTTCTCGGCAAAGTCTTCCAGTGTCCAGGATGGTGCATAATGTGACATGTTATCCACGAATATCTACAATGTGCACCCGGAAATTGTGCAGAAGATCCTTGAATCTAGCTTTTTTTTTTTTCCTTGTAAAACAACACAGAATGAAAGCGTCAGTACTGCTGCATGAGATGGTAGTGGCCTGCTATGCCGAGAAGTATTAAGGCGTGTTAGCGCAAGCGCTAACAGTCTTGTTCTTGCTATTTACACTATTAAGCCAACGAGCGAAAGAGCGAAACCGCCTTCTGGCTTACCCTTGTCCGGATATGGACCGATGTCCCAAACCAAAACTACCCCCGGAGAAGCATGGCTCGGGTTTGGGGGCTACTTGTGGGAGGCGAAATGAATGATGACGACGGAAGCAATGGTTGTGGGTTCTACCTTGTAGAACCCAACTCTTCCTGATCTGACAAGGCAGCCCACATAACAAAGTGCTTAATGACACCTGATGCGTTATGCAAAAAATGCCTCTAATACAAGAAACCACAATTAAAGGATTAATGAACCTGGCACGTGCGCAATAAATGTTTTAAAAAAGTCATTTCAAATGCTTCCTCTATTGCTAAAGCTTAATATTTCGAATATTTTCACAGATTCGTCTCCCGGCCTTCGGTTTATAAGAATGGTGATTGTTGATTGCTGAAGTTGCCCGAGTGCTCATTTTCTACCCTCAGTCAAAAAGTGTCGAAGCATGCACTGGACAAAAAGTGGCACCATTTTACTAGTACTGCCTTCAATACAGGCCTTTCCTTTTAGAAGCACTCCTACATATGCTATTAAATAGTTGTACCGCATAAACAGTGCGTCCATTTCATGAAGAAAAAGCTGCAATGGAAAACATCCAATTTCCTGGAACGTCACTGTCTTAGCAAAGGTACTGGTTTGGGATGGTTGGTTACAATTCTAGACCAATGGTATTTGTGTACCACTTGAAACGAGGACTGGGGAGGGACAGACGCAAGCGTAATGTCTCTGTGGTTCCCCACGCAGTCCTCGTTTCAAGTGGCGCGCAAATATCAATCGTGTCATGACAAATAGCACTACACCGGCTAAAGTACGCGCTAACTCGGGTCCGAGAGATTGGTAAGTTTTTGAGTCTTGTTGCTTTAACTTTACGAAGGTTCGTTCACATTCGAGCTATATAGGCTAATGCTTAAATAACAAACTTCAGTTCAACAACCCCGGTCTTGTTTTGCCGGCTTTGTCCATTTTATGCCAAGCTCGAGGCAGAAGTGAGAGCGCCGACTCTCAGCGGTGATCAGATTCCTGCTGAAAAGCTTCCACAGGAAAGGTCATTGTACTGCCTTGCGGCTTACGGGTGAAATATGTTCAGTGGAATCCGAGCGCTCCAGCTTTGTTTGGTGCGGGGGCGAGTGCCGAGATAGACCACCAAACACGGTGAGCATGGCAGCGCAAACTCGAAGAGCTACCTCTCTTATACAACTGCCTGCAATGCCGAACCAGCGTCAACCCACGCACCTGTCCGTCCACGCTCATGTATCCGTAAAGAGCGTTTCGCAACCCGCGATAGCACTCGTCAGTAGCCGGCGAGTGCGTGCATAACGGAATCCCGCACACCCTCAGTCATCTCGAAGCTGGATGCCTATTACTTCGAGCCCGCGCCTCGTAAAGGTTGCGGGTATCTTGGAGATTTAGTGTCAGAAGCGAAGGCCGGAAGAAATGCGTGGAAAGATTCCTCTCGGGGAATTTGAGCCCTCGCAAACCGGCAAATATGCGTGCTTGCGTGCTCGTAAGCTCTTTTCGCTTACGAACTTGTCAGGTACAAAGCTGAGTGAACCCTCTTTAGCGTTCAGGAAGCGGCCAGGATAATTCGAAATTTGTTTCCTACAAAAACCTTCCTCGCACTCGGCTACTTTTGAGGGCTTCGACCGCTCGGGTGTTTCTAGCGCTAAGGAGGATTTCGGGATAATTTTCCGCAGGTGCCTTCATGGGAACTATACATCGTCTACGCATCAGTTAAAAGGCTTTTGTACGTTGCTACCTTAGGTTTATCTCTTTATTTATAAATTTTACGAACACCGGGATGAGAGAGTTACGTTTGCATAAGGCAGACGTGCTTATGCTAAGTGTCCATCGTACTTCGTTCTTTAATAGCCTGGCACCGTTCGTGAACAAGAGAGAGACGAAAGGAAATAGAAAGACATGGTCAACCAGAAGAGAAAATCTGGTTTGCTGCTCTACAATGCGGCTCGGGGGAGGCTAGGCATAATAATCAGAAAATAGACACACTGAACACGGACGCCTTATTACAGCCGGTGACGATCATCTAAAACCGTTTGTGCATTGCGAGACATTTTCAGCGCTTACGGGAGATAAATGATGTTGATAACGGTGATGATGGTGGTGGTGGTTATTCGCCGTAGGCCAAGGAATCGGGTGGAAGAAGAAAACGGGACATAAAAGATGCTGGACAGCGCCTTTCCTTTCTTTTTATTCTTCGCATGTCTTCTTTTTCCAAGGTATTTCCTAGGTATCTAAAGCATACTTTCAAATGCACAACACGCTTTTCGAATTGGTTACTCCCTTAATACTGCAGTAAGCTCCCTAATAGAAATTGTAAATCAAGCACTTAACAAGAACCACTTCGCACGCGGCGTTTTCTTGGTTATTAGAAAACCATTCGACACTGTAGTCACAGTATACTATTACAAAAAGTAGAACATTATGGTTTTAGAGGAGAAGCACTTTGCTTTTTTCGCTGCTGCTTAACAAATGGTAAGCAATACGTAGTAGTTAGGAGCAAAGAATCTTCCCTAAATACGGTAAAAACGGGCGCTCCCCGAGGATCGGTACCGGCTCCAATACTCTCCTCTCTCTTCATTAATAATTATCCTAAATCACTCAGATTTCCTCATTCTATATTATAGGCGGCTAATACAGCTCTAACAATTTCACCACAGTCACTACAGGAAGCAAAAGAAATCGCTCAAACTGACCTGCAGAATACTTTAACATGGTTTGAAGCGAACAGACTTGTTTTAAACTACAAAAAGACCAAGTACGTAGTATCTGCTTCTTACCGAAAAACAACCACTACGTGCAACTTGTACCCCTGATATGTCTCGATTCGTAGCTACACTGGGCTCCATATGTTGAACAAGTAACTAAAAAAAAATAGTTTTTGGTTGTTATACCTTATTAAAGACGCGCAAACATTTCCATTACGTCTTATTTATTTAAGCATTTTTTATTTCCATTTAAAATATTGCGTAGAATGTTGGGCTTCAAACATTGACCTTTAATCAAATTACCTTTAATCGAAATTCAGAAACCTGCTGTTAGAATAATTACATCAGCCACAAATAACGCGCCGTTTGCACAGCTTTTTGCACACGTAAATATAATGCCACTTGTCCCAGCTCGGGACTATAAAACAGCTATACTAATCCACAGGATACTAATCACGAACAAGCCACATTTATCATCAATATTTGTCACGCCTACAAGCGACACTAGGCAAGCTGGCCATAATAAATGCAACTCGCCAGAACTCTTAATGTATACGGTCGGCGTTCCCTATCATTTGTTCGTGCAAAAATCTAGTATTAAATACCCATTTTCATTATAAAACTTCCAAATGGCACTCCATCATTAAAACATCACTTTAAATCATCTACAGAAGATAACCTACTATTGCTTTTTGCTTTGGGTTGCTGGTGTTGGGCTGCTGAGCACGAGGTCGCGGGATCGAATCCCGGCCACGGCGGCCGCATTTCGATGGGGGCGAAATGCGAAAACACCCGTGTACTTAGATTTAGGTACACGTTAAAGAACCCCAGGTCCACTATGCAGCCGTGTGTCATATACTCCCCACAATCAACACTCACATATCATTGACAAGCACGGATCATCGACTTGGCGCTCTTTGGCCACATCTGGCCCTTGCGCCAATAAACTCTACAAATCAATCAAATCAAAGAACCCCAGGTGGTCGAAATTTCCGGAGTCCTCCACTACGGAATGCCTCATAATCAGAAAGTGGTTTTGGCACGTAAAACCCCATAATTTTTTTTTCTTTTTGCTTTGGGTTGCAGTTTATGGTGACTTTACGGTATGGATCCAGAACTAGACACGTAGGCTAAGAATCTAGATGATACTGTCAATCATATTGTATTACACTATTCTGGAATAAAGATTCCTTTCTTTCTTCTTTAATCCCAGCTTTCCGCCTTGAGAAAGCTGCCCCGTATGCTCTTGCACCCTATATTGAGCCGGTGACGCTACTGGAATGACGGGCGAATGACTTAGAAACAAGTTAATTTAGCATGGCTGCGCTCTTGCTTGGTTGACGTCAGTCACACCTTCAGCACCAGTGCTATTTGTGAATCAGGTGGGAGAGCGAGAGATGCTGTCTTTAATGGAAACTGGAGATGTTCGCTTGGCGGACAGTCTGGAATGCTATTCTGGGCGTTGGGTGAAAGATATGGTGTACGCACACAGCGATCAGACACTCACAAACGGCACATACACGTATATACATGCATGCACTGAGCGTAATGTCCGATTAAGTAGAATTGAAAACCGATCTAGTTGGTAGGCATCCTTCTTCCCGCGCGCGCAGCGCTCAGAAAAACGAGGACTTAGAGAAGCAATGCACAAGACATGCGCCCGTTCGGTGCATTTCTTCTCTCAGTGCAATTTTTTTTTTTTTTGTGAACGCTACGTGTACCGAAAGATGTCTGATTAAGTTCCGTAGTTTTCGGAAATAACGGAAGTGCTTTCGTTGCACGTAGCGCTTAAGCAGTGTTTCGCTAAGGGCCAAGAAGGTACCGCAGTTTTCGGCAAAACTCGTGGTAAGAGTACTGTGCAGCCTTGTGGTACAGGTGAGTCACCCTACGAGAGTTCTCGAGTATGCAAATTACTCAGCTGTATCTCGGACGCACCAGAAACGAAATGGTGCTCGTGCAGCACGGGTAACTCTTCGACAAGGCAAGCTTTGTGCACATCTAAAATAAATCACGGCCGGTCTGGAGCGTGCATCTCAAGTTCGGAATGCGGCCTCTGCAATGGTGAGAATTTACAGCTTCATAGACGCCGAATGTTGCAGTGTGGTTCCACACGCTAGCCGCTGTGCGCGCGCATTGCCAATACATGCCGGACGCCGGCGCGTCGCTACTCCCGGTGATCAATGTGTCACCGGTGTCTTGCGAGTGTCGTCGTCACAGGCAACTTGGTGCGATTGCAATTATGTGGACGCTCCGAGCGAATTTTCGCCGCCGCCGCTGCCGTGAGGTTGCGTACTTGTTTGGGTATTTGTACCCTACATGCCATGCCATGCTATATGACATGCGGTGTGTGCGGGTGATATTGCCCCACCACCATATAACCGAAGTTACTCATACCAGGCCTTAACTTCTTGACTAAATTACTCCTCAGAATTTTGAGAATGGCAGCCGGCAAACTGATGTCATGAAATAAAACAGTGACAGCGCATGCCTTTTATCTTAAATCTTTTCAGACTTAAGAGGGCGCTTTAGCTCGAGCCCAACTCCGACGCGGCCTATTCAAATACATGTAAAATGCAAAAACATTTTTATGAGATAACTCCTGGACAGATTTTAATGAGATTTGTTGCATTTTAAAAAGAAAGTTAAATTGTAGTGACTGTTGGAAACGAAATTTCGATTTAAGACCTGGATTTTGTCAAAAAGATATTGAAAAATTCGCAAGTTCGAAAAAAATATAAGCACGAAGTTTACAAATTGATAGCTCTGCTTCAAGAACAGATATAACGGTTCTGTAAACGGCATCCATTAGATCATTGAAAGCAGACAAATTTGATATGTCAATTTAAATTCTACGTTAATTTGTTACGTTGTTTGCAAGGGTTCTGCAAAAGCTGTATTTTCACATTAAAAACTTTCTTTAGTATAATGTGTAACATATCAGTTTTGTCCGCGTTGGGTGTACTATTAGATGCAATTCACTGAATTGCGGTATCGTTTTTTATTGCTGAGTTACAGAGCTGTAAACTCGATAGTTTTGTTTTCTAAAAATTTTTGATTTTTACCAATTTTTGAAAAGAAGATTGACGACTAAATAAAAAATTCGAAACCAACAGTCACTAGATTTTTAGTTTCCTTTTAAATGCACCAAACCTCGCCAAATTTTGTGCAGTAGTTGCCTAGAAAAACGATTTCTCCTTTTACATGTATTTATATAGGAGCACCCGAGCTAAAGCTTCCTCTTAAATATTAAAAGTGCGATACAATAACAGAGCTCAAACCTGAAATTGATGTCATTTTATTGGCGCTGTTGTGCGGCTACCTCCGGTCTCGGCCCAGGTAAGGTGTTTTAAATGCACCCGATGCGGAAAAGTCGTGGTAAAGTCGCTAAAGGAAGACGTTGACTTTAATTAACAAACATAAATGAAGTTGACCGATGGCAGGATTCAAACAGAGGACCCCAACACAACGGCTCGTTGTTACTTGGTCGGTTTGCGCTTACTTCTTTTCATATTGCCACTACAGCTACGAGCCTTCCACTTCACATATTATTACAACATATTGCTCTCGCACTCATTGCTTCCACCGTTATGGCGAACCTGCGGTCTTTTTTTGTTTGAAACTTTCGTTTGGTGCTTGTTTCGTGCTTTGGTGCGTCGATGCTTGCCCTGGCGCAGAGATTGTTGCGTGTTGCATCCCGTCCTGCGATTCCACCTAAACATGTTGTGGTGGCATCCCATTCCACGAGTTTCCCGCTAGCCAGCTCCTGTTACAACGGTCAATGACAAAAATATCCGGAAATAACTTAGTTGTCTACAACGACTATGGCTCCTCGGTGGTACGCAGTCTCAACTTCAAACAAGAAGATTGCTGAAAAGAATGCAACTTAAGAAAGCTGGTACCTGGAGTTGTTCCGACGATATGTTCCTGGGTACGCACTCGACAAGGTACCGCCTATTTCGAAGCCCCGGAAGTAACCAGCTAAAACAAAATCACTTCTGTGTGTGGCGTCTAATTAGGCTGTAAGAATTTGTCCCGAGTGATACACAGGGCACAGAGGCATCGCAAGCACGAATGATGCGACGAACACAGGCCGGCACAGGCCTCGTTACCAGCGCTTTTTGCCACACGGCGTGTAGTGACCATTCGTGGTCCGGTCCCCCGACTTCTCCATGCTGCAACAAAAACAACGAAACTGCAGCAGTCAATAGCTGCCATAACAGCAAGAGATAATATTTAATGGCAGAAGGGTGGAGAACTCGGCCTGAGTGAAGTGCCTCTAGCCTGCTACTCCACGCTGGGGAACGCTGTGACGGCGTTGCTAACGCAGCAAAGCTGAGGCGGCGAGCCGGGCCCATTTCACTTGAACCAGTTTGAAAACCGCAGGCAGAAGCAGTTGTGCATTGCATATATGGCGAACCTCATCACAGCGTGGTTTGTGCGTGCCTTCCTTGTCAACATAACGAAGATACTGTCCTCAACAAGAAAGGACCGTAGCTCGTAATGGTGTATACCCTAAGTATTGGAGGCTCTAGAGTTTGTTATTGGTCAAGTAACCGCCCATTTTGTTACCATGTTCCGCATAGCCAGGAGTCCATTTTGCTTGCAGAATAAAAGCCTTGTTGAGTGTTTTTTTCTCTTGCGTTTCGTTGTTGCTGTTTCTTTTTTTCTTTTTTTCATGCATGCGAAGGCACAGAAAGGACCATTGCAACAGATTTCAAAAATATGTGTGCAGTCAAAACAAATGATGTCGCCGCCGGTTCAAAATACCTGTGAAAAAGTAAACGATCACTCATGGACATTTGTCGTATCTATCATATTTTTATTCACTGAAAGAAACCGGAAAGAAATAATGCGAACGAACGCACAATGAAGGCTGACAACAACATGTCGCTCCCACTTTTTCAGAGTGGCAAGCATGTCCACATCTGTCTTAGCAAATAGCGTCCTCCCCTATATTCTCCCGTTCTCGCCTCTCTTGTCTTTGTACTAATACGATCGTCGTGTAGTTTCTTCTATTATCTGCTCAGTTACATACTTGCTGAATTTCGAGGCGGGTAGGTTTTTAAAGGTATAACTATGGTAGGTTTTTAAAGGATTAACTTTCTTTGGTCATTTCGTGATCGCTCATCTACTAACCGCACACGCAAGCTTCTCATTGGATGGGAAGCATAGAGAGGGTGGAGGAATGGGAAGAGGCAGTCTTGACTCGTAGCTGAGTGGCAGGAGGAAAGGATTTAAAACGAAGCTTTCTTGGCCTACCATCCCGGCCTTTAGCATCACTGCTAGACTTCTAACCTTCTTCAACTTCAACACAAGACTTCAACACAAGGCAGAATATTAAATGTTCTCACTACAGTAAATATACATCTTCAAGTGTGTAGTTCCTTTATCTAAAGTCGAACGCATCATGTGTCTTTTTACATGGCATTTAATTATCCGTTACTTAAAACCTTCGCTTAATCTTTCAGCAAGCGCTCTTTTTCATTTTTAATCATTATTTGGGTTCTAGCATTCCATTATGCATTGCTCGAGAGCCTAAGAAAAGAATGCTGGATGAATTGTCCGAGCGCTTGCAGAGGCGGGTGTATTGTTTAAACATCAAGATGAGAAGAATGTATACTTTTTGCAAGAAATGCAGACAAGATTAGCAGAATAAGCCTACTTTATTACGTTTGAAAACGGCTTCAAAAGAACCACATTTTCAATATGCAGCAGAGCCCGGATATTGATACAATGCCCAGACATACATTCCTAACGCAATCGCCAACAACGATCGAATTCTAAGCCAACAAAAAAAAAATGCATGTCCGCTCATTCCATCGTGTTCCTCTACGAGGTTTCACGCTACAATTCCTACAAAATGTTAAAGAAAACTCTGCTCGTATCTCATACATACAGATAGGAAACTGCGCCATGGCTAGATATTTGCATAACCACTTTTAGTCTATAGTTCTCGTACTATGCGACGCTGGTTCGACCGAGGGAACGAGCCCGTCGAAGCATTCAATTTGGTCACGTCCCCTGCGCTGGCAATACGATTCCAAATGCAATTTATTCTCCCCGGGTGCGCGTTCTCTGTATGCAGCGAATGCCTTCGTGAGGACGTCGTGTAGGGGCTGCGTTTTCCGGTCTTTCTTTTCGCAACGCGCTTCAGTATGTGCTGACAATCAATCTGCGATAACGTTACGGGGGGGGGGGGGGGGGGCTGGTACTGTGGTGAGAGAGCCATAACGCTATTAGCTGGAGGGGGGGGGGGGGCTGGTACTGTGGTGAGAGAGCCGTAACGCTATTAGCTGGACAAACTGGCATAGCAACGAGAACGCCAACGAATGGTTACGCTTCCTGAGGAAATAGCGTCGTTAAAGTTACATTAGGGCACCATGCATCACGCCGCATACAATGCGTTGTCGTTAGCGCTTAGTCCGTTATCTCGCTGAAGACGACGACGTCAAAACCAACGGATCATTGCTGATTGATTTTATCGCGTCATATTTAGCAGAAGTTGACGCATTTAAGCGTGCTACTCCTTTTCACGCAAAGCAGATTCATAGAAATAATGAAATAACGAGTCAGTAATAAGCAACCGTTTGTTTCACACGAATATATTGGAGAATGACGTACTTTGTGGCAGAAATTCAGTGCCGACGCTCCATGGGAGAGGAGGACCGGAAGAATGAAACCTGGCTCACTTAGTAATCGGCATTTACTCCACAAAGAAGAAAAACCCATTGCGGAACAGTGGGAGGGCCTGCTCAACAGCGGCGTGCTCACAGTTCAAAAAGGATTGGTGCAACACGCTCTCAAAGTGGCCAGGCTCAGCGGTGCTCTGGAATCGGGGCGCCGACCACTCAAGACGACGGAGACTTCAGCAAAACATGAAGACCTCTGTTAGCCGTGAAATCTGTAAATAGAGCATTAAAGTCTTTCCTTCCTTCCTACCCAGCATGTTGCGAACTTTTTTTTTCTTGATTGCAACGGTATCCTGCTTTTGCAGCGTTGATAAAGTTTGTGTTGGTGCCCAGTTGATTTTTTAGATGTTTACTATGATTTAAAAAATTATTTTATGCAAGGTTACAACTTCTCTAATGGGAGTCGCCACTTAATGTAAATAGGAAATGAGATTTTATTTTCTCCGTCTTCTGGTTTCGCAGAAACGTTCCGATACACTGAACCAAGATCAAGTGCTAACTGTGGAAGTAGCATCTCAGCTTTATTCATAACAAACGCTTTGTAGTGTGCGTGTGTAGATGTAGATCCTTGGGGTATACTGGCCCGTACCCACTCTGGGGGTTCGGCCTAGAACCGCGCAGGTCTAAGTAAAATGTCAGGCAGTCCAAAATTTCAGTGGCTAAGTTATAATCGAGAGACAGACTGGATAGCCTGCGTGAGTTTGTAGAAATGAAAATTCTACCATAACCATGAAAATAAAAGAATTAAAATTTAATTTGGTTGTGATTGCCCGCTGTTTGTTCCCGTTTTCCGCGCTGTTTACCATCACACGCCGTTATGTTAAAATATTTTGGAACTGTTGCATACAGTTTTCTTTTTCCGTCTCGCTTCTCCTTTCTTCTCCTTTCTTTTTTTTCTGATCTGAGGCAAGGCAGTAGCCAGCTGCACGCTGTAGGGGTTGAAGGACGGGACTTCGGGATGATAACCCAAACTTGGGAGGGATTTATTTACATATTATACAGGGAGGTGAGCGTCCAGTAACATTCGTACAGTCATTACGGGCCGGCAGCAACTCGGACGCTGCGGCCCGCGGCAAGAAGTTCGAGAGAGGTGAATCAGGGAATCAGGGCATGTCCCAGAATCCTCAGGTCTCTCTGGAAGGCTTCTTATAAACCCTTCGAGCACTGCAAGTCACGTCATGTTTGACCAATGGGAGAGTCCACTCCGATGACGCCACTTTCAGCCAATGGTAGGCGCCCGTGTCGTGGTGTCACACCTGGCGGCTTGCTGCGGTCTTGCATCGCAGACTGGCAATGCACTTCGAACAAAGAGAAGGGGAGGGCTGCACCTGCTTCATTGTCGGATGCCCACCTGCTAATCCCGGCGGCGCAGGAACTTGTTGGCACGTAAACTTGTAGCCTTAAACTTGTTTGCTCGGCCGCTTCTCTGGAATGCGCTTTCCTGCTTCTGCATTCCTCAATTAGCTGTGCTGCAATCCGATGTGGTCTGGGGAACTCGAAGTAGCCTCAGGAAACGGCGCCATATCTAACAGCTCGTCCTCGCCCCGGTAGTTCTGAATGGCCGGTGAACTCAATTCGCTGGCCATGAGGAACGCTGAAAGAAGCTGCAGGGTACTGGGGTCGAGCCTCGTTTGACAACCCTCGGGATCCTGGACCCTGGAAAACATACGTCAAACAAACCAAACAACACAGCGCTGCCCCACGTGTAAGCGCAGGCTCTTCACCCCTGACTCGCCAGGCTATTACTGAGTCAAAATCAACCCTGATCATTTAGTTCCCCAATTTTGACAAAACAGTTGTAACCACCTTTCCAAACAGCCATGCACTTCTCCTCGATTGCCGACAAGACCAGAGCACTATTGTTGTTGCAAAACAAAAGGGTCGTTGACGATGCAAACAACAAATGAAACAGCCGAACATAACTTAAGTGGCCTAACCACCCGAACAGCATGTTTCCAATCTATCGCAGTGGCGTACTTATCACACGTATTGGTGCCACTGAACAATCTGGTCATCCTCACAAGTACGTAATCACAAGCGCACTAGCCTTGTGGTCACTAAACAAAACGCGTACTTGCATTGTAGGCAAACTTTTCACTTACGCTTACTCACGTTTTTTTCCTGAAGGTCCTACAGGACACGTGACGTAAACGACCAATTAAACTTGCGGGACTTACACACTCCGCAGAACTCTTAAAATGATGCGTCTTCTACTAACTCTTTCCACGCACGTTCACTAAAGAAGTCAGAATACACGGCTGCCCTCACACACACACTAGCAACCCAGTCATAAAGTCTGCTTCCTTCCGTCCACACAGGACACGCGCTAATGGAACTAAGAACGCTTCTCCGTGCAAATCATGCACTCACTCAAATCTACGCGCTTAACCTTACAAAATTCAAAAACGCTTAAAAAGAAAGAAGGTTAAATAACACACACGCGCGTTACGATAGGCCTCTCAACAATAACCTTGACCCTCAGGTTACTCAGACACACACATACACAAAAAAGCCCATCTACTTATTAATGAGCATCTCGCGAGACTACATGTTTACTTAAAACGCATCTTTCAAATCTCGAGCTTCTCAAACGAAAACACAAACAAAGCTCATACCTTTACATATTGAAAGAAAACCTAGTCTCAAATCGCGAAATTTTCCGATGCTCAAAAATAAAACAAGACACTTCATTTCTACGGAAGCGCTCCAGGCCTCCTTTTCCAAACGCTTCCGTCTGACTCATTCTTTGAGTCGAACGCGGGGTGGACGTGGTCTGAAAGCTACTCTGGCTGACGAGAGACAACAAAAGGGCTGACTCACTATCAGCTCCCCCAAGACGTTACGGTCTCCTGCCAATTTGCGTCCTCGCGCCCCGCTTTCAACACAAACTCGATTGACCGCGTCGCTACTCCCCACCTGGTCTCGTCCTGCCACCTTGCGTTTCTTCGAACTGCACGCTGAGCTGTGAAAAGAACTACGGAACGACGAGCAGCTTAACTGCCTCGTGCCCTTTGTCCGCGTCCGTGCAGAACATTCTTCGCGGTCCCCTTTTGACCTGTGGCTCGAACGTTCTGGATGCGTCAACATCGTCCTAGACGACCGCACCTTCTTCCTCGCGCCCTGCCCTTTTGGGTTTCTCGCCATCTTTGGCGGCGCTACATTAATTACCGCGTTCCTATCTTTAGGGCGCTTCTTCCTGCGGCGCTTTCTCTTTGCACTCGCCTTCATGTCGCCTCGTGCCTCGTGCTGGCCGGTACACATTTCGTCGGCCCGGATCGGTCTCTTACCCGCACAGTCTGAGTGATTTACATTTAAATCTACACTCTCTTTGCCTCGACTGGCGGACAGCTCAACCGACTCTGGCACAATGCAGCAGGCTTTACTCTAGTAAGACAACTCGCACTCTTGCGAACTGCCCTCTACTACATTGCCCAGCTCACGCTGTGAATCGGCACACAGCCCGTCGGTCTCGCTCGCTGTCTCACGCGCACAGTCCGAATGATTAATAACGGAATCATCCCTATCTAGGCTATCTAGACTGGCGGAGAGCCGCACCGATCCCTGAACAATGCAGTTGTTTTCTCGTGAGCTACGGAGCTCGCCACCCCGAGAACTATTCTCAACTGCATCGTCCAGCTCGCACTTCATTTCTGCACGCACATCTGGCTCTACATGGGTGCTCGCTTCTGTCTGGTCAGCAGTACCCTTTTCTTCGCTAGCAACCTCGCTAACCTTACCAGCGACGCACACGCTCGGTAACTGTGCCAATTTGTTCGCAGCTGGCCTAGCTGTCTCCACAGTCATCTGTTGGCACAGCACCTCGTCGCTCTCACTACGGCCTTTAACGGCCTCTGTTGCCACTAAGGCATCGTTAGCAGCTAGCCTTTTCCCTTCACTTATTACTCTGCAGCTAATCTCACAGGCACTGCTCTTTTCGTCGGCTTCTGGCGAAAGTCCGCTAGACACTTCCTCCTTCTTTCGCTCTGTACTTTCTACAGAATTCTCAGACAGCCGTTGTCTCTGTGCCAATAACTGATCACAATCCTGTATCGCTTTGATCAGTGCTGCCTTCTCTCTCTCATACTTTTCCTCTCGCTCACGTTCGCGTTCATTCTCACGTCCGTGACGCTCACACCTAAGAGTAAGTTCTTGAAGCTTATGCTTCCGTTCATTCTCGCGTTCTTCACGCTGACGTTCACTCCTAAGCTCACGACGCTCTCGCAAACGTACACGACGCACACGCTCCCGTGGCTCCTGTATCACTTCCCAAGCAAGCTCAATGCTTTTGTCATCATTGCCACTATCATTAATCGCCTTTATGATAGCTGGCGTTTCCATCCGTTCGTCCGCCTCAACTCCCAAATCGTCGCACACCAACAACAAATCTAACCTCGTCAACCTTCTAAGATCCATGGCAGCTGCCCCGACAGGTGGTTAAAACTGTTTTCCTTAATTAATTTGTGCAAACACACAATGCAACAAACTCCCGATTCCCAGAACTATCAAAATTGAACACACAACCTTTGAGTCTGGCGAATCATAAGGAAAAAAACCACGCGCTCACTTACGGTTGCAGCACCCTGCCATCCGGTTCATTTGTCCGCTGTTCCCGGTTCCTTCCGGACTCCCTGGGTCGAAGGCTCGCTCCTTCTTCGATACTCCCAGTCTCTTCGGACCTCTTTCGACGAAGGCTCTCTCTTCTTCGCTCTTCCCGGTTCCTTAGGATCTCTCTCGACGAAGGTTTATCCGTAGCGCTGCCACCAGCTGATGCATTCGGAGGCGATCCTACCGCTGCCAACCAGATGTAGGGGTTGGAGGCCGGGACTTCGCGGATGAAAACCCACAAACTTGGGAGGGTTTTATTTACATATTATACAGGGAGGTGAGCGTCCAGTAACATTCGTACAGTCATTACGGGCCGGCAGCAACTCGGACGCTGCGGCCCGCGGCAAGAAGTTCGAGAGAGGTGAATCAGGGAATCAGGGCATGTCCCAGAATCCTCAGGTCTCTCTGGAAGGCTTCTTATAAACCCTTCGAGCACTGCAAGTCACGTCATGTTTGACCAATGGGAGAGTCCACTCCGATGACGCCACTTTCAGCCAATGGTAGGCGCCCGTGTCGTGGTGTCACACCTGGCGGCTTGCTGCGGTCTTGCATCGCAGACTGGCAATGCACTTCGAACAAAGAGAAGGGGAGGGCTGCACCTGCTTCATTGTCGGATGCCCACCTGCTAATCCCGGCGGCGCAGGAACTTGTTGGCACGTAAACTTGTAGCCTTAAACTTGTTTGCTCGGCCGCTTCTCTGGAATGCGCTTTCCTGCTTCTGCATTCCTCAATTAGCTGTGCTGCAATCCGATGTGGTCTGGGGAACTCGAAGTAGCCTCAGGAAACGGCGCCATATCTAACAACGCGCATCAGCTCGTGCTTCACGTTCATATATATATATATATATATATATATATATATATATATATATATATATATATATATCAAGTGCCGCGTGTAGTTGGCCTTGAAAACAACGCCCTCACTGAATTGTTTAAACAATATACCTCTGCTTTCGAAAACTAAGGTCCTCTGTCTTTGATCCTCTAACCGATAGCTGCGCATCATCGCACACAGGCGTAAGATTTGGTGCAAAAAGGATTTCATGAGTGATGAAAGATCGAATAAATTTTGTTGTTGATACAGTAAATGGCCTGCCAATGCAGACAGGCTTCGGCATTGTTAGGGTTGGCGTCTGGCACCACGTGTTGAAAGGAATTTCAACTGACCATCTCACCCTACCTCGTCGAAATGAGGCGTGACTTCTCCTGCTATTGTTGGCGTCCTGCAGCACGTGCAGAAATAACTTTCTCTCGCCCGACCTTACACCAGGCCTCGTCGAAATAAAGCGCTACTTTCTAATTCGCCATGACCAGTTCGAGCCTGTCTGCCGGAAGCTCCGCAGTGTACAGGCCTCTTTTGTGTGTGTTTGTGTGGGTGTGCGAGTTTAGAGAGACCCTTTTCTCGAATTGGACCTAGAGGAGAACTTCCACGAAACCGGAACGCGCAGAAGAGGCGGACAGGCGTCTACAATTCCAGGAGGCGGGACCACCTCTTCCTTGCAGCAGGCTCGTTATAACCAGAGGAGGAGGGGCCCTCTTTCTGTGCCGGTCACGTGACGTCGACGGAAGCAAGATCCCGCCCACGATTGTTGAGAGCCTATTTAAGGGGCTCCGAAATGTACTTTTGATCCCTTCATGCTCTTCTCATTTTCTTTCACCTACCTTTGAATAAACCGTGCAAGTTTCGCACTAGAAATTGTCTCGCCCTTGCTTGGTCGCCATGGTCTACCGGATGCCTGCAGCCCGCCGACAACGCCACGCTACCCAATAAGTAACGTCGGTCGAGCTTCGATAGGCAGGCGCCGCTACTTCTCGGCAGCAGTACGATACGCTACCCTGGAGTACGCAACAGCATTGAACAGCAACGATAATGCGATCAGAACGGCCGCCTCTATGGCTCGTGTTAACCGACTCTCGGCGTAATTATCAGGCATTTGAATTTATGAACGGGAAGCAAAATACATTCCTCACCTTTTTTTAAAGAAAAATCGAGGGCCAATGGAAATGTCGTTCCCAATTGGAGCACGTGCTGTTCGTGCTGTACTCTAGACACTCATGTAGTACTTCGGCGCTTCGCCTGCTTAATTGCTGCAGATTTTATCATCATAATTTTATTTCATTAAATTTACCTCATATAGTAGGGATATTACCGAAGGCGAGGGAATACAACTGTTACCACAGGGTCAAATCATTAAAAAATGTTGCTACATATTGAACAAATTGTGACGAGCAGGTGAAGGCAAGTGACTTGACGAGGAAGGGCATTCCAGTCTTTTGATGGTCGGTAGAAAAGGTTTAGCTCGAGCCCAACTCCGACGCGGCCTATCCAAATACATGTAATACGCAAAAAACGTTTTTCCGAGATAACCCCTGGACCGATTTTAATGAAATTTGTTGCATTTATAAGAAAAAATTACACTCTAGTGAGTGCTCAAGCGCAATATTGATTTCGGGCTTGAATTTTGGTTTATAAGATTTCCGAAAATCCGGAAGCTTGAAAAAAATAGTAGCACTACGTTTATAAACTAATAACTCTGCATCAAAAACAGATGTCACAATTCTGGAAAAGGCACCCATTAGATCATTCAAAACGAACAAATTCGATATGTCATTTTTATATTTTACGTCAATTTGTTACGTTGTGAACAAGGGTTCTGCAAGAGCTGTATATTCGTATTACGAATGTTTGTATTCATGTGTAACATATCAATTTTTTCCGCTTTAGATGCTTTAGGTTTTTTCCGCTTTAGGTCGTCAACTTTTAAGTAAAAATTGGCAAAAATTCCGAAAACGAAACTATCAAGTTTACAACTCTGTAACTCAGCAATGAAAGATGATATCACAATTATGTGAATTGTATTTCATAATACATTTAAAGCAGACAAAATGTATATGTTACACATAAATCCTAAACAAAATTTAGTACTATGGAAATGCAGCTTTTGCAGATCCCTCGTACACAACGTAACAAATTAACGTGAGATATAAAATGACCTATCGAATTAGTCCGCTATGAGTGATCTACCGGATGCCGTTTACAGAACCGCGATATCTGTTTTTGATGCAGAGCTATTAATTTGTAAACTTTGTGCTTCTACTTTTTTTCAAGCTTCCGAATTGTTCGAAATCTTTTTAACAAAATCCAGGCCCAAAATCTAAATTCCGCTTGCAACAGTCACTAGAGTTTAACTTTCTCTCTCAAATGAAACAACTACCATTAAAATCGACCCAGGGGTTATTTCAGAAAAACGTTTTTTGCGTATTACATGTATTTGAAAAGGCCGCCTCGAAGTTTCGCCCGAGCTAAAGCTTCCTCTTAAGCTTCGCCTTTCAGAATGCAACGTGATAGCATGTTTGAGCTCACGCGGTCGTCGGAAACGGGGGATGGGGGGGGGAAGTCTCCCGATCCGACTCCTGCACATCAAAGCCAATTGTGTGAATATATTCATACTTCGGGTTGTGCATGATACACACGAACGAAGGAAAGGAATACACAACACAAGCCGAAAATTTCGTCTATTGTGCGTTCGCGTTGTCTTATCCTTTCCTTCGTCCGTGTTAAAACACGTTGGCGGGCTAGTTGGTTAGAATCCTACGTCCTCGTTCAATTGCTCTTATACACTCTACCATGGATTCGTCCATGGGTTCTATGCGCGACCCGAAATGTGATTATGAATAGGTACCAGCTCGTCCAGCTTTCATTTCTTCAACTGTGGAAATGCTGCACATAGGAATATCGGCTACCTACGCGCAGTACAAGAATCCACGCAGTAGCCTTATTATTTGCCTCTCTTCCTAGACGCATGCCACGACCCGCCGTCGTTGCTCAGTGGCTATGGTGTTGAGCTGCTGAGCACGAGGTCACGGGATCGAATCCCGGCCACGGCGGCCGTTTTCGCATTCCGCCCCCGTCCGGGGGCGGAATGCACACCTGTGTGCACCTAAATCTAAGCACACCCGTGTGCTTAGATTTAGGTGCACGTTAAAGAACCCCAGGTGGTCGAAATTTTCGGAGTCCCCCACTACGGCGTGCCTCATAATCAGAACGTGGTTTTTGGCACGTAAAACCCCGTAATTTTTTAGACGCATGACACGCACGGAACGAGCACACGTCACGTAGGAGTGCCTTCATTGTTTCCCAGCGAAACACCACCTAAAACAGAGGGCAACCTCGGTCCTCTGAAAGGAAAGGGGGTCCTGGTCTCCCCCTTCTTTCACATTGCGTAAATTATTTATTTCTCTCTCTCCCCCACATGCACACTTTCGAATCCTCTAAAGCGCTTACTTTCTTATACGCTTGCCATTCTTTCATTTTTTTTCGAGATAATTAATGAAAATTTTAAATCTGGGTATCACGTGCCTTTGTGACTATGGCGTAGTGTTTTTTCTATATTTTCGAGAAAATTATTCTGGGCCTATTAGTTTATTTCTCGCGTAAATCGACGTCTGCACGTGCGCGGGGAGTGATGTATGCGAAGAACGAGCGCTTTCGAGAGAACTTGTGTTACGTGGCTGAGGCGATATTTTCATGAGCTATAGGCTTGGTGTTTTTTCCATTTTTTCGAGAAAATTATTCTGGGCCTATTAGTTTATTTCTCGCGTAAATCGACGTCTGCACGTGCGCGGGGAGTGATGTATGCGAAGAACGAGCGCTTTCGAGAGAACTTGTGTTACGTGGCTGAGGCGATATTTTCATGAGCTATAGGCTTGGTGTTTTTTCCATTTTTTCGAGAAAATTATTCTGGGCCTATTAGTTTATTTCTCGCGTAAATCGACGTCTGCACGTGCGCGGGGAGTGATGTATGCGAAGAACGAGCGCTTTCGAGAGAACTTGTGTTACGTGGCTGAGGCGATATTTTCATGAGCTATAGGCTTGGTGTTTTTTCCATTTTTTCGAGAAAATTATTCTGGGCCTATTAGTTTATTTCTCGCGTAAATCGACGTCTGCACGTGCGCGGGGAGTGATGTATGCGAAGAACGAGCGCTTTCGAGAGAACTTGTGTTACGTGGCTGAGGCGATATTTTCATGAGCTATAGGCTTGCTGTTTTTTCCATTTTTTCGAGAAAATTATTCTGGGCCTATTAGTTTATTTCTCGCGTAAATCGACGTCTGCACGTGCGTGGGGAGTGATGTATGCGAAGAACGAGCGCTTTCGAGAGAACTTGTGTTACGTGGCTGAGGCGATATTTTCATGAGCTATAGGCTTGGTGTTTTTTCCATATTTTCGAGAAAATTATTCTGGGCCTATTAGTTTATTTCTCGCGTAAATCGACGTCTGCACGTGCGCGGGGAGTGATGTATGCGAAGAACGAGCGCTTTCGAGAGAACTTGTGTTACGTGGCTGAGGCGATATTTTCATGAGCTATAGGCTTGGTGTTTTTTCCATTTTTTCGAGAAAATTATTCTGGGCCTATTAGTTTATTTCTCGCGTAAGTCGAGGTCTGCACGTGCGCGGGGAGTGATGTATGCGAAGAACGAGCGCTTTCGAGAGAACTTGTGTTACGTGGCTGAGGCGATATTTTCATGAGCTATAGGCTTGGTGTTTTTTCCATTTTTTCGAGAAAATTATTCTGGGACTATTAGTTTATTTCTCGCGTAAATCGACGTCTGCACGTGCGCGGGGAGTGATGTATGCGAAGAACGAGCGCTTTCGAGAGAACTTGTGTTACGTGGCTGAGGCGATATTTTCATGGGCTATAGGCTTGGTGTTTTTTCCATTTTTTCGAGAAAATTATTCTGGGCCTATTAGTTTATTTCTCGCGTAAATCGACGTCTGCACGTGCGCGGGGAGTGATGTATGCGAAGAACGAGCGCTTTCGAGAGAACTTGTGTTACGTGGCTGAGGCGATATTTTCATGAGCTATAGGCTTGGTGTTTTTTCCATTTTTTCGAGAAAATTATTCTGGGCCTATTAGTTTATTTCTCGCGTAAATCGACGTCTGCACGTGCGCGGGGAGTGATGCATGCGAAGAACGAGCGCTTTCGAGAGAACTTGTGTCACGTGGCTGAGGCGATATTTTCATGAGCTATAGGCTTGGTGTTTTTTCCATTTTTTCGAGAAAATTATTCTGGGCCTATTAGTTTATTTCTCGCGTAAGTCGAGGTCTGCACGTGCGCGGGGAGTGATGTATGCGAAGAACGAGCGCTTTCGAGAGAACTTGTGTTACGTGGCTGAGGCGATATTTTCATGAGCTATAGGCTTGGTGTTTTTTCCATTTTTTCGAGAAAATTATTCTGGGACTATTAGTTTATTTCTCGCGTAAATCGACGTCTGCACGTGCGCGGGGAGTGATGTATGCGAAGAACGAGCGCTTTCGAGGGAACTTGTGTTACGTGGCTGAGGCGATATTTTCATGGGCTATAGGCTTGGTGTTTTTCCATTTTTTCGAGAAAATTATTCTGGGCCTATTAGTTTATTTCTCGCGTAAATCGACGTCTGCACGTGCGCGGGGAGTGATGTATGCGAAGAACGAGCGCTTTCGAGAGAACTTGTGTTACGTGGCTGAGGCGATATTTTCATGAGCTATAGGCTTGGTGTTTTTTCCATTTTTTCGAGAAAATTATTCTGGGCCTATTAGTTTATTTCTCGCGTAAATCGACGTCTGCACGTGCGCGGGGAGTGATGTATGCGAAGAACGAGCGCTTTCGAGAGAACTTGTGTTACGTGGCTGAGGCGATATTTTCATGAGCTATAGGCTTGGTGTTTTTTCCATTTTTTCGAGAAAATTATTCTGGGCCTATTAGTTTATTTCTCGCGTAAATCGACGTCTGCACGTGCGCGGGGAGTGATGTATGCGAAGAACGAGCGCTTTCGAGAGAACTTGTGTTACGTGGCTGAGGCGATATTTTCATGAGCTATAGGCTTGGTGTTTTTTCCATTTTTTCGAGAAAATTATTCTGGGCCTATTAGTTTATTTCTCGCGTAAATCGACGTCTGCACGTGCGCGGGGAGTGATGTATGCGAAGAACGAGCGCTTTCGAGAGAACTTGTGTTACGTGGCTGAGGCGATATTTTCATGAGCTATAGGCTTGGTGTTTTTTCCATTTTTTCGAGAAAATTATTCTGGGCCTATTAGTTTATTTCTCGCGTAAATCGACGTCTGCACGTGCGCGGGGAGTGATGTATGCGAAGAACGAGCGCTTTCGAGAGAACTTGTGTTACGTGGCTGAGGCGATATTTTCATGGGCTATAGGCTTGGTGTTTTTTCCATTTTTTCGAGAAAATTATTCTGGGCCTATTAGTTTATTTCTCGCGTAAATCGGCGTCTGCACGTGCGCGGGGAGTGATGTATGCCAAGAACGAGCGCTTTCGAGAGAACTTGTGTTACGTGGCTGAGGCGATATTTTCATGGGCTATAGGCTTGGTGTTTTTTCCATTTTTTTCGAGAAAATTATTCTGGGCCTATTAGTTTATTTCTCACGTAAATCGACGTCTGCACGTGCGCGGGGAGTGATGTATGCGAAGAACGAGCGCTTTCGAGAGAACTTGTGTTACGTGGCTGAGGCGATATTTTCATGGGCTATAGGCTTGGTGTTTTTTCCATTTTTTCGAGAAAATTATTCTGGGCCTATTAGTTTATTTCTCGCGTAAATCGACGTCTGCACGTGCGCGGGGAGTGATGTATGCGAAGAACGAGCGTTTTCGAGAGAACTTATGTTGCGTGGCTGAGGCGATATTTTCATGGGCTATAGGCTTGGTGCTTTTTCCATTTTTTCGAGAAAATTATTCTGGGCCTATTAGTTTATTTCTCGCGTAAATCGGCGTCTGCACGTGCGCGGGGAGTGATGTATGCGAAGAACGAGCGCTTTCGAGAGAACTTGTGTTGCGTGGCTGAGGCGATATTTTCATGGGCTATAGGCTTGGTGTTTTTTCCATTTTTTCGAGAAAATTATTCTGGGCCTATTAGTTTATTTCTCGCGTAAATCGACGTCTGCACGTGCGCGGGGAGTGATGTATGCGAAGAACGAGCGTTTTCGAGAGAACTTATGTTGCGTGGCTGAGGCGATATTTTCATGGGCTATAGGCTTGGTGCTTTTTCCATTTTTTCGAGAAAATTATTCTGGGCCTATTAGTTTATTTCTCGCGTAAATCGACGTCTGCACGTGCGCGGGGAGTGATGTATGCGAAGAACGAGCGCTTTCGAGAGAACTTATGTTGCGTGGCTGAGGCGATATTTTCATGGGCTATAGGCTTGGTGTTTTTTCCATTTTTTCGAGAAAATTATTCTGGGCCTATTAGTTTATTTCTCGCGTAAATCGACGTCTGCACGTGCGCGGGGAGTGATGTATGCGAAGAACGAGCGCTTTCGAGAGAACTTATGTTGCGTGCCTGAGGCGATATTTTCATGGGCTATAGGCTTGGTGTTTTTTCCATTTTTTCGAGAAAATTATTCTGGGCCTATTAGTTTATTTCTCGCGTAAATCGACGTCTGCACGTGCGCGGGGAGTGATGTATGCGAAGAACGAGCGCTTTTGAGAGAACTTGTGTTACGTGGCTGAGGCGATATTTTCATGGGCTATAGGCTTAGTGTTTTTTCCATTTTTTCGAGAAAATTATTCTGGGCTTATTAGTTTATTTCTCGCGTAAATCGACGTCTGCACGTGCGCGGGGAGTGATGTATGCCTAGAACCAGCGTGTTCGAGAGAACTTATGTTGCGTGGCTGAGGCGATATTTTCATGGGCTATAGGCTTGGTGTTTTTTCCATTTTTTCGAGAAAATTATTCTGGGCCTATTAGTTTATTTCTCGCGTAAATCGACGTCTGCACGTGCGCGGGGAGTGATGTATGCGAAAAACCAGCGTGTTCGAGAGAACTTATGTTGCGTGGCTGAGGCGATATTTTCATGGGCTATAGGCTTAGTGTTTTTTCCATTTTTTCGAGAAAATTATTTTAGGCCTATTAGTTTATTTCTCGCGTAAATCGCTGTCCGCACATGCGCGGGGAGTGATGTATGCGAAGAACGAGCGCTTTCGAGAGAACTTATTTTACATGGCTGAGGCGATATTTTCATGGGCTATAGGCTTGGTGTTTTTCCATTTTTTCGAGAAAATTATTCTGGGCCTATTAGTTTATTTCTCGCGTAAATCGGCGTTTGCGCGTGCGCGGGGAGTGATGTATGCCTAGAACCAGCGTGTTCGAGAGAACTTATGTTGCGTGGCTGAGGCGATATTTTCATGGGCTATAGGCTTGGTGTTTTTTCCATTTTTTCGAGAAAATTATTGTAGGCCTATTAGTTTATTTCTCGCGTAAATCGACGTCTGCACGTGCGCGGGGAGTGATGTATGCGAAGAACGAGCGCTTTCGAGAGAACTTGTGTTACGTGGCTGAGGCGATATTTTCATGGGCTATAGGCTTGGTGTTTTTTCCATTTTTTCGAGAAAATTATTCTGGGCCTATTAGTTTATTTCTCGCGTAAATCGGCGTTTGCGCGTGCGCGGGGAGTGATGTATGCGAAGAACCAGCGTGTTCGAGAGAACTTATGTTGCGTGGCTGAGGCGATATTTTCATGGGCTATAGACTTGGTGTTTTTTCCATTTTTTCGAGAAAATTATTCTGGGCCTATTAGTTTATTTCTCGCGTAAATCGACGTCTGCACGTGCGCGGGGAGTGATGTATGCGAAGAACGAGCGCTTTCGAGAGAACTTGTGTTACGTGGCTGAGGCGATATTTTCATGAGCTATAGGCTTGGTGTTTTTTCCATTTTTTCGAGAAAATTATTCTGGGCCTATTAGTTTATTTCTCGCGTAAATCGACGTCTGCACGTGCGCGGGGAGTGATGTATGCGAAGAACGAGCGCTTTTGAGAGAACTTGTGTTACGTGGCTGAGGCGATATTTTCATGAGCTATAGGCTTGGTGTTTTTTCCATTTTTTCGAGAAAATTATTCTGGGCCTATTAGTTTATTTCTCGCGTAAATCGACGTCTGCACGTGCGCGGGGAGTGATGTATGCGAAGAACGAGCGCTTTCGAGAGAACTTGTGTTACGTGGCTGAGGCGATATTTTCATGAGCTATAGGCTTGGTGTTTTTTCCATTTTTTCGAGAAAATTATTCTGGGCCTATTAGTTTATTTCTCGCGTAAATCGACGTCTGCACGTGCGCGGGGAGTGATGTATGCGAAGAACGAGCGCTTTCGAGAGAACTTGTGTTACGTGGCTGAGGCGATATTTTCATGAGCTATAGGCTTGGTGTTTTTTCCATTTTTTCGAGAAAATTATTCTGGGCCTATTAGTTTATTTCTCGCGTAAATCGACGTCTGCACGTGCGCGGGGAGTGATGTATGCCAAGAACGAGCGCTTTCGAGAGAACTTGTGTTATGTGGCTGAGGCGATATTTTCATGGGCTATAGGCTTGGTGTTTTTTCCATTTTTTTCGAGAAAATTATTCTGGGCCTATTAGTTTATTTCTCACGTAAATCGACGTCTGCACGTGCGCGGGGAGTGATGTATGCGAAGAACGAGCGCTTTCGAGAGAACTTGTGTTACGTGGCTGAGGCGATATTTTCATGGGCTATAGGCTTGGTGTTTTTTCCATTTTTTCGAGAAAATTATTCTGGGCCTATTAGTTTATTTCTCGCGTAAATCGACGTCTGCACGTGCGCGGGGAGTGATGTATGCGAAGAACGAGCGTTTTCGAGAGAACTTATGTTGCGTGGCTGAGGCGATATTTTCATGGGCTATAGGCTTGGTGCTTTTTCCATTTTTTCGAGAAAATTATTCTGGGCCTATTAGTTTATTTCTCGCGTAAATCGGCGTCTGCACGTGCGCGGGGAGTGATGTATGCGAAGAACGAGCGCTTTCGAGAGAACTTGTGTTGCGTGGCTGAGGCGATATTTTCATGGGCTATAGGCTTGGTGTTTTTTCCATTTTTTCGAGAAAATTATTCTGGGCCTATTAGTTTATTTCTCGCGTAAATCGACGTCTGCACGTGCGCGGGGAGTGATGTATGCGAAGAACGAGCGCTTTCGAGAGAACTTATGTTGCGTGGCTGAGGCGATATTTTCATGGGCTATAGGCTTGGTGTTTTTTCCATTTTTTCGAGAAAATTATTCTGGGCCGATTAGTTTATTTCTCGCGTAAATCGACGTCTGCACGTGCGCGGGGAGTGATGTATGCGAAGAACGAGCGCTTTTGAGAGAACTTGTGTTACGTGGCTGAGGCGATATTTTCATGGGCTATAGGCTTAGTGTTTTTTCCATTTTTTCGAGAAAATTATTCTGGGCTTATTAGTTTATTTCTCGCGTAAATCGACGTCTGCACGTGCGCGGGGAGTGATGTATGCCTAGAACCAGCGTGTTCGAGAGAACTTATGTTGCGTGGCTGAGGCGATATTTTCATGGGCTATAGGCTTGGTGTTTTTTCCATTTTTTCGAGAAAATTATTCTGGGCCTATTAGTTTATTTCTCGCGTAAATCGACGTCTGCACGTGCGCGGGGAGTGATGTATGCGAAAAACCAGCGTGTTCGAGAGAACTTATGTTGCGTGGCTGAGGCGATATTTTCATGGGCTATAGACTTGGTGTTTTTTCCATTTTTTCGAGAAAATTATTGTAGGCCTATTAGTTTATTTCTCGCGTAAATCGACGTCTGCACGTGCGCGGGGAGTGATGTATGCGAAGAACGAGCGCTTTCGAGAGAACTTGTGTTACGTGGCTGAGGCGATATTTTCATGGGCTATAGGCTTGGTGTTTTTTCCATTTTTTCGAGAAAATTATTCTGGGCCTATTAGTTTATTTCTCGCGTAAATCGGCGTTTGCGCGTGCGCGGGGAGTGATGTATGCGAAGAACGAGCGCTTTCGAGAGAACTTGTGTTACGTGGCTGAGGCGATATTTTCATGGGCTATAGGCTTGGTGTTTTTTCCATTTTTTCGAGAAAATTATTCTGGGCCTATTAGTTTATTTCTCGCGTAAATCGACGTCTGCACGTGCGCGGGGAGTGATGTATGCCTAGAACCAGCGTGTTCGAGAGAACTTATGTTGCGTGGCTGAGGTGATATTTTCATGGGCTATAGGCTTGGTGTTTTTTCCATTTTTTCGAGAAAATTATTCTGGGCCTATTAGTTTATTTCTCGCGTAAATCGACGTGTGCACGTGCGCGGGGAGTGATGTATGCCTAGAACCAGCGTGTTCGAGAGAACTTATGTTGCGTGGCTGAGGCGATATTTTCATGGGCTATAGGCTTAGTGTTTTTTCCATTTTTTCGAGAAAATTATTGTAGGCCTATTAGTTTATTTCTCGCGTAAATCGCTGTCCGCACGTGTGCGGGGAGTGATGTATGCGAAGAACCAGCGCGTTCGAGAGAACTTATTTTACATGGCTGAGGCGATATATTCACGGAAATCAATCGAGAAAATTAATCTAAGTCTATTTGTTTATTTATTACGTAAATTGGCGTCCGCGCGTGCGCTGGGAGTGATGTATGCGAAGAGCCAGCGCTTTCCAGAGAACTTGTTTTACGTGGCTGAGGCGATATTTTGATGGGCTATAGGCTCCCTGTTTATATCCGTTTATTTGTCGCGTAAACATACCTGAGCATATGCATTAGCATGGGAAGTCATGTATGCACAAAACCAGTGCTTTTGCAGAGAAGTGAATGGACCTGACTTGGCCGACACTATAGGCTTACCTTTTTTTCCGCGAATGAGGTGAGTGGACCTGGCTGCGCCAACTTTCCAAGTATCTAAAGTCTTACCTTTTCTCTTTCTTTTTTATCTCTGCTTATTCACCTCGTGAATCTGCGTGAGCACATGCGTTAACACGGGGAGTGGTACATGCACCAAATCAGCGCTTTTCGAAGGTGTGACTGGACCTGGTCGCCAACATGTAACGGTCTATAGGCCACTTCTTTCCCGGGAACGCCGCTTTGTTGAAATGCGTTTATATGAATCTCCTTTATATGTTTCAGCACGTGCAGGAGCATGATAAGTAATGTATGCGCCGAATGTGCGCTTTCCATACAAGTGAGTGGACCTGGCTGCACCAACGACGTAATGGACTATAGTCTTACCTTCTTTTCTGAGAGAGTCGCTGCTCTGTTCATAACCGTCTATTCATATCGCGAATCTGCGTCAGCATGTGCTTTAGCATGGGGTGTATTGCATGCATCGACCCCTCGCTTTCTATAGGAGTAGATCCGGCTGCGCCAACATTGTAATGCGATATAGGTTTATGTTTTTGCTTTTCCTGGAAAGCCACTTGGTTCATATCCGTTTATTTATGTCATGAATCTGCGTCAGCGTGTGCATTAGCATCGGAAGTGATGCATGCGCCGAATTACTGCTTTCAAGAGGAGTAGACCGGACTGCGCCAGCATTGTAACGGTTTATAGGCTTACCTTTATTTCCAAGGAAATCACTGTGTTCATATTCTTTTTATTCAAGTCACGTATATGTGTCAACACGTACATTATCATGATGAGTGATGTACGCGTCTAAGCAGCGCTTTCCAGGTAAGTGGGTGGACCTAGCTCCGCCAACATTGTAACGGGGTATAGACAATTTCATAAAGGGCGCCGCCATTTTGCAATCACACCGCCCGTCTGTCGCCCGGCACCATCCGGATATGTGGGCACCATCCTGGTATGTGGAAGTTGCTGTTGACGGCGGGAGGCAACTTTTCATGACTTCGTGAGAGGGGGCAACAAGTTTCCGCGATTGGGAAACGTTTTAGCGTATCGTTACTAAGCTTTGAGCTTCGATATACCCACAATATCGAAAGGCGACAGGTCTAGAGGATACGCCGCAGCTCTGCCCATGATAGAAAAAGGAGGCCGGTCAACTCTGAACATTGTCGATACGTAACATACGTGCACGTCTAGCTAGGAACTTCATTAAAGTATCACTCATGTGACAACAATCGAAGGTGTCTCCGTGGGCCATGTGGTTTGCCCCACCAGCGTAACCGGATAAATAGCGAGGCTCTCAGAAAGCGTGTTTCGCTAGCTATCATGCTGCCAAAATTTTCGCAGTGCGATTTTCTAAGCATTGTTTACCTGGCACCCGCGCATCAAACATTACAAAATAGATAACCGTAATATAACTCGTCCGAAAAGGCCGCGAACATGGAGTACTTGAGAAAACGACTCAAGGACAGTGGCCGCTAATATGCCGCGATCAACCAGGCGCATGCGACGCATTCAGAGGTACTGAAAGTGAAGCGCAGAACAGGGACAGACTGAGGACACAACACATGCGCTACATGAGCATTGCTAGGCCTCGAGTGGCCTCGAGATGCTCTACGCAAGAGCATCTGACCGACTCAAGAGAGCTGAAAAACGAGCAACTACTCCCTGCAAGAGTAACTTTATTTTCAAGTAATACAGCGCGCAATGTGCGGAGTCTGCCACACAGCTTGCCCGCGAGATTCGGAAGCACCGGAGAGCTCATGTGAATTGGGGGCGGCCGGCACACGGTAGGCATGGCTTTGGTTACAGAACGGAAAAGAACACATAGCTTTTCATCACCACTTTCACCATTCATCATTATCATTACTTCACTTTCACTTTCACCATTCATCATTACATCATTCTTTTAGAGCGCAACTCTTGCCCGTTTCTGCATTAGGCGTCGGCATCCCTCGGGGTCCATCGCAACCGAGTGAACGAGCGCAGCGTAGGATGAAAGAGCGAACGCGGAGCGCAGTGGGAGATGAAAGAAGGCGAGAGCAAAAAGAGCGCGAGGAGGAAAGCGGCGGGTGAGAGTCTGGCGAAAGGATGAGAAGGAAAGCGGAGTGCCGCACGAGGCATTAATAAAGGGAAAATCAGACATCCACCCGTTCATAGCAATTGCTACAAAGGAAACCCATACGGGTTCCTCGAAAGAAAAGCCTCAGAGTTGAAGGAAAATTCGTCCTGGTCTGGGACTCGAACCCGGCACCACCGCCTTTCCGGGGCAGCCGCTCTATCCATCTGAGCTAACCAGGTGGCTAACAGATGGCAGGGCGACGTCGAATTTGTAGACAACACGATGCAAAGGCAAGTGTTTGACATAGTAGTTCTGCGGAAACCCGCAAGGTGGAGAGAAGTAATTAATAAAGGGAAAATCGGACATCCACCCATTCGTAGCAATTGCTACAGAGGAAACCCCATACGGATTCCACGAAAGAAAATCCTCAGAGTTGAAGAAAAATTCTGTGTTCATATCCGCACGAGGCATGTTCAACGGCGACGAAATTACATGCGGTTAGCGCTCTTGAAACAAACCGCTGGCGTGGGCTTGGGACCCACTGCGCAAGCGCTACTTCGCCTAAGCCGCTGCCGCCGCCAGAGCTTGCGCTCCACGCGCGCCACGCCACGCCTTCCCATGTTTACGCTTTCTTTCTGAACGATGAGCGACGCAACCGGAGAAAATGCTTCGTCTGTCGCTGCTGCTAAAATAGCTGCTCGAACAGAGGCACAGCGCCCCCGCCGAGAAGGCCCTGTCATTCATAATCAAATTCTTTACTGCACTATAATCTATGTCCGGGATTGGCCCACGTACGGGGAGTTTTCTGCTTACGACGCGAAAATTTCCTTGGACGGTAGAGGTATACAGCTTCGCTGTAAAACGCCCGTGTCCTGTGCATCAAAATTAATGCGGAGTCCCCCACTATACGGCGTGCTTCATAGTCTAATCGTGGTTTTTGGCATGTGAAACCCCAGAATTCAATTAGGACCTGGCTGCGCCAGCATGCCTTCTTTTTCTCCGGGTATAGCCGCTCTGTTCATATCCGTTTACATTCAAGTCGTGAGCCTGCGTCAACACGCGCGCATTATCATGGGAAGTGACATAGGCGCCGAACCATGCAACGCTATCCAGCACGCACAGCGCTTTCGATGATCATCATTGCTGTCTTATACTAGGCGGGAGCACGAATGCCGGTGTCGATGCTATTTTCCATGGCGGATACAGCATCTAGATACCAAATGATGGTGGTGCCAATACAGATGAAGCCACGTAGACGATTGCTACGACGCAGGCACCAAGATCGCGTACAAGTGGAGCATGCACCGGCTTCGTTGGTGTGGACAGCAACGCAAATTCCAGTGATGTATTGATAGCAGGATCCATCCGAGAACACAGTATCTCCTGGGCGATGATAGCCATGAGCACCTGCGTGGCGAAGAACAATGGGTTAGTTGTTTGCAATGTGGTACAGCAACGGAGCTCGCCACATTAGCGATTGTATTTCAGTAAGCATAAAATCGCAATTATTAGGCGCGCGCGCAAGCACGCACACATCACTCGCTCATTATCTTCTCTCACACAGAAACAAACAGAAAGATAAGAAAGGTGACGTTTCACTTTCCTAAACTCGAATGATAGCTCTAAACAGCAGAAAATCAAGAGGCCAGTCCCACGACCTCGTGCTCAGCCAGTCACTGAGCTACCACGGCCGATTAGGTGACAGGTCGCTGAAAACGCCGCCAACGGATGTTTGGTGAGAATAATATAGTCAGAATATGAAAATGTATACGCATACAAAACACGGACGCAATAAGAACGACAACAATAGCCTAATCACCCTCTCGTTTCCGTTCCTCTCTTTAACAGCGTTTTGTGTGTTTATTTACTCATAGCATGGATCCCGACCAGTTTCCATGCTCAAGTGCTGTCGTTCTCGGTAGTCAAAGATAGCCAAAGACGAAAACATTCCGGCAGAGCTCGTCTGCGGGGATATTCTAGGTTATTCGACAGCCTCTCCCCAACACTCCCATTCGCACAGCAGACACGCTTTGTTCAACGTCTATTACGGCGGAATGCGCCAAGCGTGACGGTGCATTCCGTCTGGCCTTGTCCACTTTGCAGCCAAGCACACCTGCGCATCTCTGGAGGCCTAACGCGCGAGCCGCGCATGCGTGTTGCTATCGTCATAACCGGACGGCGGCGGTGCCTTTTCGCTCTACTGTCGCACCTATACCGCTTTCCTTCTCAACTGACCATTTAAAAGGAGAATTCGTTTTTCTCGGCAACCCCTGCGCCAAATTTGACGAGGTTTGTTGCATTTAAAAGAAAAACTTAAGATCTAGTGACTGTTGGTTTCGAATTTTTTTATTTAAGTCGTCAGCACTTTATTAAAAATTGGCACAAATCATGAATTTTCAGAAAACGAAACTATCAAGTGTACAGCTCTGTAACTCAGCAAGAAAGAATGATGTAACCATATTGTGAGTTGCATCTGACAGTACATCTAAAGCGGGAAAAATTGATATCTTACACATGATTCCCCAAAAATTCAGTAATATGTAAATACTGCTTTTGCAGAACCCTTGTAGACAACATACCAAATTCACGCAAGATATAAAATGATTTACCAAATTTGTCCGCTTTCAATGATCTAGTGGTTGCTGTTTACAGAACCGCGATATCAGTTCTTGATGCAGAGTTATTAATTTGTAAACTTCGTGCTTCTGTTTTTTTTTTCCGGACTTTCGAAATCTTTTTAACAGAAGTCAGACTCTAAATCAATATTCTGCATCCAACAGTCACTAGAATTCAGCTTTCTCTTTCAAATGCAGCGAATTTCATTAAAATCGCTCCAGCGGTTATCTAAGAAACCCTATTTGCGTTTTACGTGTATTTGAATAGGCCGCGTCGAAGTTGGGCCGGAGCTAAAGCTTCCTCTTAAGGGTGGAACACGATAGCATTCAAAGATCCCTGACTGCTTCTCACGCTTCCCGGCAACTGCAGCTTATGTAACCGTAATGTTTACCGGGAAACGCTGGCGGCGTACGCTATTCCCGAAGGCGAGTTTTCTGGTAGAAATGCGGCCTTTTACGTGGGCCTCGGATGCGCGGAGGCGAGCGCCATCTGAACGGTGCTGTTACAAGTAACCGAGCTCGCGGCGCCGCTCTATGAATGGTAGAAACGCTGGAAAAGGTGTTTATGTTTGAGTTTCCGCGCAAGAGAATTATGTTTTATAGTATACTCAAATTACAATCCGACGCTATCATGCCTGTACGTAGTGTTTAGGTTGTACTTGACGATTTTTCTGACGCGTCTTACTTTGATGAATTCAATTAGTGCAGTGACGCCTCTGCGCCACGCGGAGGGCATGCGTGGTTGTGGTTCGGGATAATTTTTCGCCAAACGACGCCCGACGCCAGCACCAGATTTTTTCGCGACACGGACCCTTAATGAATCCGCATGCCGTGGAGGATACGCATTCACTCACTATCCTGAAGAGCCAGGTTCAGTTCCTCGTAGTGGCTAGATTTTATTAATTCGTTTAACGCGGGCATCGCATCGAGGTCGCATAAAAATACCGAAGGGAGACAGGGCATAGAGTTCCTTACAAAATGGGATAAAATTAAATTATGGGGTTTCACGTGCCAAAACCACTTTCTGATTATGAGGCACGCCGTAGTGGAGAACTCCGGAAATTTTGACCACCTGGGGTTCTTTAACGTGCACATAAATCTAAGTACACGGGTGCTTTCGCATTTCGCCCCCATCAAAATGCGGCCGCCGTGGCCGGGATTCGATCCCGCGATCTCGTGCTCAGCAGCCTAACACCATAGCCACTGAGCAACCACGGCGGGTACAAAATGGGATAGAGTAACCAAAAAAATGCTCTCGCATTTAAAAACTCGCGTAACACGCGTGCCCTCGCATTCCCCAGTTTCTGCAATTGTACAAGAAAACTGAGCGCCTTCCCACTCTGTGAAGATGGATGACCAGCGAAGCTGTCTATGTGGGCCCCTTAGTGGCGAACTGCACCTCCGCCGCGGGTCGGCCCGGCATTCCACTATCTCCGGGATCAGCCCACGTATGAGGAGTTTCTTGCTTACCACGCCGACGACACAAAAATCTCCTTGGACCGTAGAGGTATACAGCTTCGCTGTAAAAGTCGTCAAGAGGTGAAACCAACACAAGTGCAAGGAATTGCACAAAACATAAGAAACAGAACATTCCGCAGCTTTTGCTACTGCCGCCCGAGTCCCCCAAAACACCCCGAAGGAAAGTCAAGCTAATCTAAGCGTGACACTTAGCTGTGCTCGACGTTGAACAGAATAAGCGCCATCACTGAAACCATAAAAGTGAAGGAAAACCAACCAAAAGAGCACACACAAACGCATGCCAAGTGTCAGTACATAAACACGAAGATCGCTTACATTTAAGTATGCTATCAAGGGATGAACTGAAGTGCTGCTGTGAGCGCTATCGTCCTCGATTAGCCTTCCGTAACAAAATATCTGCGCGTTTCCGACTTCCCTACCATCTTTTTTCTTTCTTTTTTTTTCGTGATATGTTCCTTGGCTAAGTGGATTTGCTACTGACGACATCGCGATATCTGGCCGTTGCAGGCTATTTATTTTTTTTCCTTTTCAGCACCTCACTACAATACGCAGCGCGACTACCAACGCTATTTCATTTTGCTTCTTATCGATGAACATAAAAGACAGGAGCTACTTTCTGTTTGAGTGGGCTCTGTCGCAATTTTCAGGCCATTTCTAGCGATGGTTCGTGTCCTATTCTATTCCTTTCTTATCGCCCGTCGCACCGAGCGGCTGATTCCGGCGATGCGATTGGCGCGGCATTGGCGCGAACCAAGACGGTGGGTGAAAACTCCACGTGCCGTATTTACAAAACGCTCGTAGCTTAGAATTGCTCCCAAGAGACAATTCCAGCCAATCCAGATGCTGGAGGATCGGCTGGCAAATAGCAATGGTAAGCAGTACTTACCAACAAAATTCCTTGTGAATTCGTCCTCGCACTCGCAAATCAGTTCGTAAACGTTCCGGAGGTTCGTGAGAAGAACAAGTCAATCCAAATACAGAGATCCTCCTAAAATCGCCCGCTAATTAAAAAATGGCTGTGGCTTAGCTAAGGTTAAGCCAAGGATGCGAAGCATACTAGCCTTTATTTTAGTTGTTGAACCACTCTTTAGCCTGGTGAACTGCTGTTGCTTGGCTATATTTGGTTCGGCTAGACGAAGAAACAACTCACGCAGGGGAGCGCACGAGCTGAGACCCGGCTATGTAGCTACGCGGCCGCAAGGGAGCGCACGAGTTGAGCCTCCGCTTTTGCAGCTGTTATGACGTCATATGGTAGCTACGCGGCCGCGCGCGGCGCAGCAAGGAAGAGCGTGGTTGTGCGGCTATAGTATGCTTCGCATAATACAGTGTTTATGAAGGCAAGACTTTGCGAATTTGGCCCCTGGCCTATGTTGACAAAGCAATTCTTATGCCATGCCATACCCACCGTGGTTACATAAAGGTTCTGGCGTTGCGCTGTCAAGCCCGAAGGCGCGAGATCAAATCTCGGTCGTGGTGGCCTCATTTAAATAGGAGCGACATGCTAAAACTCCCGCGTACAGTGCACTGTGAGCACGTTATGAACCCCAGGTGGTCAAAACTAATCTAAAGCCCCCCCCCCCCTTTCCCCCCTTGCTGTGTTCCTCATAATCATATCGTGGTTTTACACGTGCACCCGGTAAGTGAAAGAATCTAGTTCAAGACCAACAGAGATGTGGCGCTGTCCTGGAGGTCGGGACAAGCCCCGATAAGGATTAAGAGGCTGGACTCGTAGGCGTGTGCGGTATAGCTGTTAGGCCCCACACTGGAAGGCACACCTCGCACCTTCACCAAAAGATGTTACGAGGAATACTTAATCGGCAGTATGGTACTCGTCGAGCTACACAGCATAAAGACATAGACTTCCTTCCGCCCAGCTCGAGCATTCAGTAATGCCCACATCATTTTCGTCTTCATGGCTCAACCGTGACAATATTATCTTTGGCTGTGCACTGATATCAGGATCACCCATAAAATTTCTCAGCGCGTTCAGGTTTCATCTCAAAACTGGTGACATAAAGACAGGTCGGTACAAAAAAAAGAGCAGTTTTAAACATGGAAGAGCGCTTGATGTCATGGGAATAGGTGAACCTAGTTTAATTGCGCATACATACAAATTGTGTTTGCGTTAAACAGCTTATACATGTCATGTTTTTTTCTTTCTTAGGTTGCCACCGGTTGTGATTGCACATTATTAGCGAAGGCGGCTGGCCAGTAACCAACGACTATAATGAACGAAAAGGTTTGTAAGTTGTGCTCTGGGCCAGTGTAACGTATAGCGATTCTTTTTTTGCTCGCGATTCTGTTCTTTTCAAATCATCCACCGCTCACGACCGGCCAATCCTGGCCACAGCCTAATCGGTGCGCCATTCGGACCACTGACGGAGCACGAAAAATTTTTTTAAAATTAATTGCAATAAAATCACTAGATTGTCCGGATCCGGAACCGGCATTCTCTACATTCATTTTCTCTCGTTTTCCTTCTTCGTTGCTGTTGTTGCTATTGTTGGAGGAGTAGGAGGATTTACCGCCAATGAAACGCAGTAACATTAACGAAAGGGCATCGAATGACATCTTGCATGCCTTGACATGCTCCACCGAGTGATAGCGCGCCCTCAGAAAGATATCAGAGCCGAAGCCGGCCTTTGTGATTGTGTGCTTTGTCGGCGCCGCTATATGTGTTTGCAGAAGCAAGCGACCTCCCCTCCCTCCCCCCCCCCCCACGTGCCACACCCACTTCGACCAGCTGACACGACGTCTAGAGCATCGCTACCAGATACTTTTCAGTTGTAAAACTCCGCCTGGGAGCGGCGCGAGAGCGTGACCCTCTGCCGTCTCCTCTCGCGTGGTGGCGCTGCCGCAACGGTTGGCCCGGTTGGCTACGGAAGCTTCCCAAGGCAGCAGTGCGCCGCCGACTGTGCCAGTATTTTTTTTTTGCTGCTCTTCATGGCACTAAATGTTCAAAGAATAACCTTTTTACATTGTGCACTCTAAAAATCAGCTAATAGGTGATTGAAGAGGAGAGTGAGTCTTTTCGTTTGCGGCATGTTGTTTTATGTATACATGAAAAAAGGGAATAGGACCGGTACAACGTCGGATTGATGAATCTAAGCATGCTGCATCGATATTCACAAAAGACGCACTTTCTTAGTTGCTACAGCTACCTTGTGACCGCTTTCTAGTTGACAGTTGGTATCCCTGGAGTACAAATGCATCCGCATAACAATGAAGAAATTCAGTACTTCGCACGTGAACGCGAACATATGCTCTGGACAACCAAGAAGAGGGAGGCAGCACCCCTCTAGATCATCTAAAACCTTCCAAAATATCTCTCCGTAAAGGCCTGCCTCATCCAGGGAAGCTTTTGTTAGCAGTCCTCATAAAGCCCAGCATCTTCGGTGTCGGGTGCTTTAAGGAACCTCAATTGCTTGAGACTTCTATACTCAATTAAGTAACTGTCGCAGCCAACTTCTGGGATTTCAGAGCTTATGTGCGCTATGCATAGATCACATGGTGCGCCCTTTCTGACTTTCTGAATGACATATCCACACAGATAATAACCAACATTGCCCTCTATGTTTCCTCGAACATAAGTGTGCTCATTGCAAGCACATTCTAGTGAGCTGCTTGGCTCCACGCAACTTATCAACGTCGCCTCAATGGCATTGCGAAGACTATGCTTTGACTTGCAGGCTTCTCTGGTCTGTTTGAATGTGTCGTTGACGCCGACGGGCGCAGGGCCTGGCACACCTTCTGCACTCCCACGTAGTGCCGTTTTAACAGGTGTATACAGGCTTAGAAGGCGGAATATCTGCGCGAAGTTGATTATAGTTGGATGAGACTCATCTCCACCGAAGGAACACACTAGTCCAAAGTGAGGCTGAAAAAACATAAGGGAGTGAATTTCCTAGCAAACAGTGCAATGTGAATGTAGTCATAACAAATGTGAACAGTGTGCCTTGCCTCCAATGGATCTTGATTTAACTTGGCTGTCGAAACAGCGCACCTTGACGCAGCAGATTATCGACATTGTTTAAAGTCGACATCAGAGTTACTTGCAGCGACTCTGTCATTTGTTATGATGCAAAAAGCTTCAGGTTCTTTTGAATTGCATTCTGTTCTGTCAAGTTTAGCAGTTCCAAAAAAACCTTTGATCACCTGAAATGATTAGTGTAACAAGTTTATAGCCCTTAGGAAATGCGCACGAAGTTCAAAGGCGGTGGTCACGTACACTATTTTGTCGTAGAATGCTAGCAAGGTTTTATCAACACAAACAAAAAAGCAGGAGTAAAAATAGACAAAGTGATAGGAAGGGCGCTGCACCCTCCCTAGCTATCACTTTGTCTTTTTCTCGTGGTTTTTCTTGTTTCATTGCCGTTTCAGTGTTTCATTGCAGGCATGTTTGTTCACAAGGCGAGCAGCATTTTCCTGGCACACAAATAAGAAACACGAGCAAAACGTGGAACGCTGCTTCACGCATCGGCCTCTCTATCCACCCGCACAAACGTTGCTCGCACCGCCCGACTTCGGGCCGACAGCGTCGCGCGCGCCGCCTCGCGGGCGCGACAGAAAGGGGTCAGGTGCCGCGGCGGAGTTTTACAACTGAAAGTAATCTAGTAACGTTGGTCTAGAGGCCTTAAGCGATACTTATGGCGCTCGATAGAGGCGCTGAACAATGGTGACGAACGACCCGGATGACCCGACCGATAGCGCCACGGCGATAAACTGGCTGCATAGCGTGCGTGCGTAAACCCGACACAGCCCAGAGCGCCGACGACTATCGGTGTGACTGCAAGGTACGTACTGGCCCGTGTTTGTCGCGTGATATACGTAAAGGAGTGCACGTGGAATTCGTCGAAAAAACTTGATACTTTCAGACATGTCCTTCAGGTTAACAAGTTTACGCATTTGCTCAGGAGGGAGGCAGTCAGGCAGAGAGAGCGACCAGACTCCTCGGCTTGTATTCAGGAAAAAAGAAACTATTGTGCTAGAACTGTAAGGGCTGGTCAAGGTGTATGGTCAATTGCAAACAGTACTCACGAACGAGAAACTTTGTGAATACGGGTACGCCTAGCTTACCACTATGCATTGAGGCAAAAAAGAAGCGCAGGAAAAGGTCTATAAGAAGTGTCGATTAAAACTTACTTAACCACGTGAGTCTACATTCAAATTCACATATAGTCGAGTCAGTTCGCAGTGCTGTATAGAGGCCTGTGGTGCAGAGTCTACCGAAAACTCGACGCGGTTGCTTAGTGGCTATAGTGTTGGGCTGCTATGTATGGGGTCACGGGATCGAATCCCGGCCACGGTGGCCGTATTTCGATGGGAGCGAAAGGCTAAAACACCCGTGTACTTAGATTGAGGTGCACGTTAAGGAACCCCAGGTGGTTCACATTTCCGGAGTCCCCCACTACAGCGTGCCTCAAAATCAGATTGTGGTTTTCGCACGAAGTACCCCATAATTTAATTATTTAAGTCTACTGAAAGACCCAGCCGCGTCGAATGTTTGTTGTCCGTTCGTGTTAAACAAGCGACGACTGCTTACTGTTCACACGTATTCTGCATATTACTTAGAACAATGTGGTCCATGCCCTTGGGCAGCATCTTGCTCAAAACTTTCACTTTTTTTCGTAAAAGTTACGTGCTACGCTGTGCTGACACGGGTACTTACTTATCCTTTATCCTGGAACTGTATTTCACCCGGTGGCTTATTGTTATCGTTCAGTGCAGGCCGCGCCTGCATGTATCGGAAGTTTCTTGAATGTTATCGATGGTTCTATTCGCTGTCTGTTCTCACCGAAGCTTGTGTGATCTGACTGCATGCACAACAAGAATTCTGTAGTACCTTTGGAAGACACGCAGGCACCAGCGATTACTCCCGAACCTTCGAGGACTCGTGTATAAAAACTGACGCCCTTGACCCGCAGATGAAATTTTCGACAATCGCCAACTGTTTTCGCCGCTATCGTTGCGCTTTGAGTGCAGTCTATTTTTCTGAGCATAGAGTCACCCAGTAAAGAGTTAGTTCCGTCAATAACAGTCTCGCTACTGTGTTCTTCACCGTCACTACCGCGTGACATCTAGTGGAGGTAATTTGCGTTCATGTACCGGACCTACCCTGCCACCTTCGTTATCCTCCAACAGCGCTCACGAGACATCATTCTCGGCATGTACTTCCTGAATCAACCCGGCACAATCATCGGCTTGAAGTTGAAGTCAATAACGATATCCGAAGGCCAAGCGATACCACCGGAGAGTTCTCCGAGTCCTTGAGTGTGCTCAAAGATAAAGTCAGCGTCCCGCCTCGCTCCAGTATCGTTTTTCTGTCGGCACCGAAACAAGCGCAGACGTGGAAGGCCTGTTCGAGGGTGGCCAACATCCGCTGCTCGACCGTGAAATTTACGTCGCAAGAGGAATCGCTCCACTGCACGGAGGAAAAGTGAAAGTAATGCTGACAAACTATAGTCAAGAATTTAAACACCTGAGCAAGAGCGCGAAGATTGCCTGCACGAAAGAAGTTACAGCCGTCAGCGATAAGTTGGTTTTCTCGAATTCAGTCGAACCTGCCATGACGGTCCGTGTTACTGAACCATCATTCGATATTAATCTGATGTTTTTCAGGCATAAGCAAGCACAGCTGAAAGGTCTCTTCAAGCAATGCAAGGACTAATTCTCGCAATCATCTAGGATTCGACAAATGACAGTTGCTAAACTTCGCATAATAACCGAAGAATGCGCTCGACCACTCCTACAGAGCTCTTGCAAAGCGTCTACGCGGGAATGTGAAAGCATAGGCAACACGTCGACGAAATTCTGTGCCACATAATTCAGCCGTCACAAAGCCGGCGGGCGTCTCGAATATTGCCGCCTCAACACTATGACGAAGAAGGACGTATACCTCCTCCCTCGGATAGATAACGCACTGGAGCGGCTCTACAACGCAAAGTACTTTTCGTCGATGGACCTCAAGACGGGCTGATGGAAAATTGAAGTCGACGAGAGGGATTGAGAGAAGACGGTCTTTATCACACCTGATGGCCTCTACGAATGCAAGGTAATGCCATTCTGCCTTGGCTTGGCACCCGCAACTTTCAAGTTTGTAATGAACACGGTATGGGCTGGCTTGAAATGGCAGACTTGATTAGTCTACCTTGATGACGTCGTCTTTGCCTCAAACTTAGATGATCACGTTACGCACCTTGTGACAGTACTGGATGCCACCAAGTCACCTGTGCTGACCCTGAAGCCGTAGAAATGCCGCTTCGCTTACGAAGAACTTCTGTTCTTAGGTCACGTCATCAGCAAGTCAGGAGTTATTCCTGATCCGCAGAAAACAGCTGCCATTGCAAAGTCTCCGCAGCCCGTCGCCAAGGATACAGTGCGTAGGTTTTTTAGTATGTGTGCCTACTATAGGCGCTTTGTCAAGAACTCTCATATCGCCGCACATGTGACTCTTCTATCGAAATGCGACGTCGCATTTAAGTGGGAGACACTGTGAGTCGAGGCATTTGAGGAAAATAAATTACGCCTGCAGTCACCACCAGTACTCGCGCATTATGACGAAGACGCCGATGCCGAAATCCACACCGACGCAAGCAGCGTAGGCATCGGTGATGCCCTAGTCCAGAAGAAACACGGGCTTGAAAGGGTCATATCTTACGCTAGCCGGTCGCTGTCGAAAGTGAAATCCAATTATTCAGCGACGGAAAAAGAATCCCTTGCCATAATTAGGGCTACCACGAAATTTTGCCTTTAACTATATGGAAGGCCATTCAAAGCCGTAAGCGATCATCACGCACTGTATTGGCCAGCCAATTTAAAGTACCCTTCAGGACACCTAGAACGGTGAAGCCTCAGACTACAATAATTTGACATCACCGTGATATACAAGACCGGACTGAAACACTCTGATGTCGATTGCCTCTCCCGCGCTCCTATTGACCCGCCGCCGCAAGACGACCAGGACGGCATCTCTTTCCTATGGGGCAATAAGTGCTAACGACTACGCCGAGGACCAACGAGCAGACCCTGAGAAGCTTTGTCGAGTTCGTGGAAGGGAAGACCAACTTTGTCCCAGAGGTATTTAAGTGCGGATTGTCTTCGTATTCACTGCAAAAAGACGTCCTCGTAAAGAAAAACTGCTGTACCTGAAAATCATCAGGTACAGAAAGCCAGAGGTATTACTGCCCACCCTTCATGATGACCCAATGGCAGGGCATCTCGTTTTTTTTTTTTCGTATGCTCGCGGGGATTCAGAAGTATTACTGGCCACGCTTGAACTCAGACATCACTCATTACGCCAAGAGGTGCTGAGACTGCCAGCGATGCAAAACGCCACCGACAAGGCCAGCGAGATTCCTACAGCCGATCGAGCCTCCTTCCCGACCGTTTCGGGAGATCGGCATAGACTTGTTGGGGCCGTTTTCGACGTCAGCATCCGGAAGCAAAAGAATCGTCGTGGCCACCGACTACCTTAACCGCTACGCCGAAACGAAAGCCCCCTGCCGAAAGGTTGTGCTGCGGAAGTAGCGAAATCCTTCGTGGAGAACTTGCTGCGACGCGGTGCGCCAGAAGTCGCCATTAACGACAGAGGAACGGCTTTTACAGCTGAGCTTACTCAAGCCATGCTGCAATATAGCCAGACAAGACATGGGAGGACAACCTCCTTCTACTTACAGACGAATGGTCTGACGGAACGCCTGAACAAGACGTTCGGCAACATGTTAGGGATGTGCAGTCAACGACAAATGTTTACGGAACGCGGGATCTCATAAAACGTTCAATTTTCGAGCAGCCTGTAACCATGCATTGAGTAAAACCGAACACCACAATGTTTTTCCTCATATACTGGTAAAGGCTGTAAATACGAATACTGGCTGCGTTGTTAGGCTGCACAGATATTCAGCTTTTTCTCAGATTTTGTGTTCCGTAAAATTTTGTCGTTGACTCTACATCAACGTGGACCACAAGACGTGAGATGCCGTCCATCCGTACGTAACCTTCGCTTACAACTCGTCAGTACAATAACGCAGATCCCGCCATTTAAGCTGGTTTAAGCAAGGCACTCGACGACGACGTCATGCTGCCCCACGTCACTGACGAAGAGAATCTCGACGTCACCGCCGATCTACAGCGCGCCGAAGAAGCACGACAACGCGCCCGTCTGAGCCTCAAGGATCGGCAAAAGACGGACAGCCTACACTACAATCTTCGACGACGCTAAGTGGAATACCAGCCGGGCGACCTTGGGTCTGTAACCCGATTCGCCAACGAATACTTAGCGAGAAATTTTTGCGACAGTATTTCGGGCCCTACAAGATCATCCGACGTATTGGCACAACGGACTATGAGTTTGTGCCAGACGGCATTTCGCAAACAAAGCGGCGCCGCTCGCGACCTTACATAGCTCATGTTGTGCGCCTCAAGCCTTTCTACCAACGATAACGAACCCGGGGACATAGTTTTTGTCATTTTTTTTTTTGCTACGTGTGCTTTCGCTCCCGTGTTCGAAGCATCACGACGGTGCTCTTTAGGGCAGGGGGGAGGGGGCGTTAACACGTGTACTTATTTATTCTTTTTCCTGGCACTGTGCTTCCGCTTCTAAATTAATGTTATCGCTCAGTGCAAGACGTGCCTGCATGATTTGTAACTTACTCTATTGTTATCGTTGATTCCGTATCTGCAGTGTATGTTCTCGCCGAACTTTGTTAATCAGATTGTATGTGCGATTCGAATTGTGTAGTGCTTCAAGGCACGCGGGCGCCAGCGATAACGCTGGAACGTTCGACGAGTCATTTATAAATGCCGAGGTGCCTGACCCGCAGATCAGATACCGACGACGGCAGACTGTGCTCGCCGCTACATCACTGTGCTTTGAATGTAGCCTGTTTTTCTATGCAAAGGCTCGCCCAATAAACGTTAGTTTCGCGATACAGTTCTTGCTGCTGCGTTCTTCACTCATTACAACGTGACAATATCTTAGGTTTCATGTAAATCCTTTTTGCGCTAAATCGTCCTAACGGGGTACGTGAACGCTGCCGTGTGGGAGTCCAACTTCATCCCATGCGCGTCTATTCGTATCAAATAGCAGCGCATTTGTTACTTGTGATGTTTAATATTGCAGAAATATTTACAAAATTCGATTTTTTGTATCTGGAGACCGGATCTATAGGTACTAAAATGTGCTGTTTTAGGCAAAAAACTGCCATTTAGAGATGCGTGGGATCAATTAACAAGAATTTCCGTTGTGAATATTGAAGGATAAATTATGATTTTTAATGAACACAGCCCCCTAAACCCCAATTTGGTGAAATTCGCTTTGCTTTCTAGATAACAGGGAATGAGCCATTGTTGCGTAGGCTACAAGATTTAGCTGAAATTTAGCGCCACTAGACACCACGAGAGAAGTTGTGAAAGCAGTGACAGTCAAGCACCAACTCATTAACTTCTGGTTTGTTGCGGCTTTTTTTTTTTTCACTGAGTATTCGTCTGTACGCAGTAAAGGAACGCCCAACATCCACCGAAGTTAGGGGCACATATTTGCACTTCGGGACAATTGATGATCCGAAGCCCTCTGGAATTCCAGAATGTTCACTAGTCAGAAGCTTTGACGGTTCTTTCAGTAGCTGAGGACCCAGAATTCTTGTCAGAGACTGATTTTGTCCGGCTCCAGCAGCAACGTGTCCATTGGGGACGGTGGCGGACGTTTCCTGGACGTCCTAAATGAGCCCCACGCTCCGGAATTGAAGTTGCGCCCGAGCATTCAAGTTTCTCGATCATGTCGTCTAAAAACGTGAACGGAGTGCACGAGTAGGCTAAGTGACTCTCAAGTGACTCACAAGTGACTCTCAAGTGACTCTCAAGTGACTCTCAAGTGACTCTCAAGTGACTCTCAAGTGACTCTCAAGTGACTCTCAAGTGACTCTCAAGTGTATCGTCGCCTGTAGCGCAGTTTGAGCTCTTCTCGCAGTGATGCTCTCGCCAGCTGGAAAAGCTGTTAATAACACCCTCTACACGGGCGCTTCTGATGATAATCGGCTGCCTTCGGCCGATTTTCCCAGCTGCTCGTCACATTATAAACAAAATGAGGCTGGGACAAAACACGAAAAAAAAGGCCTTTTTAGGCTCCGAAACTCCAATGTAGGCACCACAACGTCGAAATAGGCATTTACGTGCACAATCAAAGTGCCACTAAAATGTTTCTAGACCCATAGTTCCTGTTTATGTGTTAAATAGTCACAATAAGGCAGTAAGCAAAATTTTTAGCCATTTTGCCTAAAGCTCCGGTCTTCAGTTATGCCTGTGACTCTTTGTCCTTTTTTTGTTTTTTCTTTGGACAGAAAGCCTCCATTGGAATTTTCGTTTCCGTCTGAGTGACGGGGCTCAACTATGCACTGTTGAATAATTTACACCATTAAACATTATAAAGGTGTAAATTGGTCCATAGCTCACCCACACTTACACTCAGAAAGAGGTTTAAAAATAAATTATGGGATCTTGCGTGCCAAAGCCATGATCTGATTATTAGGCACGCCGTAGTGGCGGACAACGGAAATTTGGACCGATTCTTTAACGTGCACCTTAATCTAAGTACACGGGTGTTTTCCCAGAAAGAGTTTAAGAGTGTGAGTTATAAACTGATTTACACCCTTACGCATACTTGAGGCCGTAAATGAATTTACAGTGTGGGGTTGGACTATTTCTCGCTCACGACAAAAATAGAGCAAACTATAGAGCAGTTGGAGAATTCTCTATACTACGTACATACAACGTGCACATGTGCGCTTTTATTAGAATATTCGGGTTGTCGGTTGAGAGCATTCGGAAAGTGCTACGTATGTCGTGAAGAACAGCTTTAAAACAGTATTGCGAGAATAGGCGAGTACGGTAGTGATAATCTTATGTCATTAACACCACTAAAGCCGGGTGTTTTTTTTTTTTTTGCTAGCACGAACGCTGAAACGACCTCTCGAAAATGCTAAGAGTCAGCATATAGCCTGGTTCAGATTCTTTACCTTTGACGAAAACACATGCGTGTGCATATGTGCGTATATTCTAATTTGTGCCAGCAACAAAGGAATTGGACTCACTTGCACATCGCATTAATTCTTGTTCTTTTGTCTTTTGATAGCGCCCTTATTGTTCATCCACTTCGAGCAGCCGGTCCACCTTCTCTCTCCATATCTTTCTCTCTCACACACACACTGAATATATGTCTAACTAAAATATACGGGGATAACGAAACAAGTACACATAACGCATACTCATAAATGCCGGTGTCGGCCACGCCAACCGCGAGATACACGCTGAGCGCTTAAAACGCTGCATACCGGGAGGATTCCGTGCAAACGGTGGTGCGTTTCGCAGGATGCCGGAGGCCAAGGAAGTGCTGGTGACTGGCGGCGCGGGCTACCTGGGTTCCTGCCTGGTGCCGCTGCTGCTGGAGCGCGGCTGGCGCGTGGCCGTGTACGACACGTTCGCCCGCGGCCTGGGCCCGCTTCTGCCGGTGGCCCACCGCGTGCGCCTCGTGCGCGGCGACGTCCGGGACGGCGCGGCGCTGGCGTCCGCGCTCAAGGGCGTCGACGCCGTGGTCCACCTGGCGGCCGTGGTCGGCTACCCGGCGTGCAGCCGCGACCCCGAGCTCGCCGAGTCCGTCAACGTCGGCGGCACGCGCACGCTGCTCGAACAGCTGTCGCCCTCGCAGCGGGTGGTGTTCGCCTCGACCGGCTCGTGCTACGGCGCCGTCACGGACGGCCTCTGCACCGAGGAGACGCCGCTGTCGCCCCTCTCGGTGTACGGCAGCACCAAGGAGCGCTCCGAAGACCTGGTCGTCAAGCACGGAGGCGTCGCGCTGAGGCTGGCCACCGTGTTCGGCGTGGCGCCTCGGATGCGCGTCGACCTGCTCGTCAACGACCTGTCGCTGCGGGCGCTCCGCGACGGCGAGCTGGAGGTGTACGAGCCGGACTTCTGGCGCACCCTGCTGCACGTGCGCGACGCGGCGCGGGCCTTCGTGCTGGCGCTCGACCGCTACGACGAGGTGCGCGGCCGCGCCTTCAACGTGGGCGACGACACGCTCAACGTGACCAAGGCCAAGCTGGCGCGGCTCATCTGCGAGCGGGCCGGCGGGGTGCGGCTGCTGCTGGGCGCGACGGGTCGGGACCAGGACAGGCGCGACTACCGCGTGTCGCACGCGCTCATCCGGAAGGAGCTGGGCTTCCGAGCGAGCGTCTCCCTCGAGCAAGGGGTCGACGAGCTGATCAAAGTGCTGCCCCTCTTGGCGCCCCACGAGCTGTGCTCGAACTAGTCCCTCCCCCCCCCCCCCCCCCGACAGTTCTCTCTTATCGCTGCTATGGCCCGAGCTGGTATATTTAAAGGCTCTATCATCGGCAGTGGGCTTCTATTTGCACACGAGGTCAGATTCAGTGCGCGCGTTTCCTTGGAGGCGTGACGTCATGACCGTACAGGCTGGCAAGCCAAAAATGTTTGGGCAGGACCACGGCGACTCTCCTATTCTGCAAACTGTGGCTTGCAATGAAAAATTTAAAAAGAAAGCGTCATCTTATATGGTAGTGATATCACAATAAAAACGCGCAAGCTTCTTTATAAAGGAAGCCTGTGTTGGTTTTATGGTATTTGGTCCGTGTAGTTCAAAGGAAGTGTCTGCGTGCGTTATCGGCAACTCGAAACAGAATTATGGTGGTGGGCATAAAGGCGCTGCTTTTGCGTTTCACCCACTGGTCCGTGAATGCGCTGTTTTCTTGCGTGCTGTATGTAAAGCCACGGGTGACAAAGCCGCGAAATTTATAGTGCTACCACATTCGGTGCGTCCAAATGTGATATTAAATGCACGGTACGCATTGAAAATAAAACTGTGCTGATTGCAACGACTGTGTGATTAATGTGGAACTGTGCCATGGCTATGCAGCAGTGGTACACACTCTCTTCTTTCTGAAGAACATAGGTTTTATTTGCAGGAAAGGCAGAGATGTCGGCTCTTAAGAACAAGCTTCGAGAGTACAAATAAGATTAGCGGTATCAAGCATGTAATCGAAGTAGCGAGTGAATGTTATCGCTGTTGAGACTGACGAGCTCGTCGGTGGAAACGAAACTTAATTTAAGCAAACTCGGCCGAAATGAACCACGTAATTGCCTTGGAAGCAATTCGTTGGCGATTCTCAGATCGGCATTGTACGCTGCACTATTGTTCGATGCGAAGTGGTCTAGCCTCTAAGCATGTACCTAGTCGCCCAATAGCGCACATTACTAAAATGTTATCGACAAGTTTGTCGATTATAGCACCCAGTGAACACAAAAGCTGAGATAAGGGAAATACAAGAAAATGCACTTAAGGCGAAAGCCTCTAGACATATATCTGCCTTAAATCTATAGTATTGAAGAATGGTAAGGTATTGCTACATATATTTATAGTATATTATACGAAACTAGTATGAAGCTGCAAAGGAAACGCATTGGCGTTTTCTCAGAAGGAAAGTTTCACAGCTGAAAAAAAAATTTTGTCCTATAGTCCTGGGGATATAACCCATGTCTAGCGCCTTTCCAGTTAAGTTTCTGGACCATCCGAACTAACTAGGTGGCCAGCAGGTTGCAGAACGAATTTGCCACATTGAGTTTAGTAATGATGCTAGTCGGGATGCTTGCGGGCAGCAGTATTAATGGTGCGTCATCGTTATCTTCGTTGGAAGCGGTTACTCCGGCTAAGTTTACTCACCTACGTAACATTTAACAGGTGGTTTGGTGAAATGCTTGCGTCTAAACGCTGAATTCTTGCGTCGTAGACAAGCGAGTCATCGCTCGTGTAAAGATAAAACGATCTGCTTCTTATAGAGCAACTTTCTTTTCAACTTGCACGGTTGGAAATGTATTGAATAAATTGACTGAGACGCGCATGTTCTATCATTAAACACGTTGTAGGAGCTGTGATTTGATCCTGCCATGAAAAATTCTATCGAAGATCTGATGCCGACCTCACGGGCACGTCTTCTCACCGGCGGAGCCTATCAAAGGCCGTCCAAATCGAGAGCCGGAACTTACAATATATGAGCGACAACTAATCTCAAACATACCGGCAATTATATGCGCACGTTATCTATTTCAATCGTATTAATATTACGCGTGAGAGCAACCCGTGGCATTGAACTCGATCGCATATTCTACGCGATGGTTCGCCCATTCCTCACACCATGCAAAATAAGGTTGGGACATACGTTGTAGGAGAAACGTTCTCAACAACAGAGTAACAGCAGTGGTAACAGCAACAAGTTATACGTATGCATACCCTATCAGCCACGTATAGCAAACGAAGCAGGTGTCTGAAAAAGAGCTCTGCTTCTCAGAAAGGCAAGCGGTTTGTGACTGCAGGGCATACCTGCGCAGACGAAACTTCCGTTAGAACCACGTGACTAATAAGCAATGCCGGACTAATCAATGCCGTTAGCTTCACCGAAAGCTGCGCAAGCGCATTTCCTGCGGCGACGAAGACATGTCTGCCCCCGATCGAACTGGTGACACACAACACTTGTCCTCTGTACGCGATCATGAAGTTATTTGCTTAACGACCAATGATAGGCATACGGTTTCCATCAGTGTGTTTACTCAATTGTCTTTGTCATATTCGTCGCACGTGCCGGTATATATTGCAGGCACTTTACCACGCCGCACCTATATACTTACAAACGCAAGAAGATCGCCCGCATTTGTTGGCACAGACTTGTAGCTCGTTTTATCTCAATCATCCTTAACACGCAACTATTCCTTCGGAAAGACAACGGATTATTACGCAGTTACGTGTCATTACAGGCAGCGGCGCTTTGCGGTAATTCACGCACAACGCGTTTCACCTCCAGCGTGGTTTGGTCGGCCGGGCACAGGAACACGTTCACGCATACGCTTGCTTCAGATGCTAAGAAAAAAAAATGCCACGAAATCCGAGGCCATGCACGGCGCGTGAACATGTCCCGAAACCGACACCCATCGGAACACCGCTGCTATATCGATAAACGCTGTAGTACATAAGCTGTGGCTGCATAAATAACGGACCCAGTGTACTTGGACGCGATAGGTGTGGCACCGAGTGACATCCATCTTCTATAACGTGCTTGTTGCGCTTCGCTTGTTATGCCAAGCTTCTGGTGCTATCGTGATTGCCCATTTGGGGAAACCTGATCCACTTATCTCAGTTGCCCCTTCGCTGCGCCTGCATGGACGATCGATCGGGTGCCATTGGACCCCATTGCGCGAATTACGAAGGCGGGAAAACCGTCGGTGTGATTCGTTGCCCGCGATTAGTATCACGAAGCGATGGGAACACAACGCGAGAGCCAGAAGCGCAAATCACGGGAGCAGATTTGTCATGAACGGGACACCAGACTCAAGTCGAAGAAAAAGACAAAACAGAAGAAGTGAGGGAGCTGCATCGCACCCCGAACCAAAGGCATACACACGTATCTCGTGCGCCTCTTTTTCCTTTTCCGTTTAATGAGCATGTCATTCTGAAACGTTAACCGCCAGAGTAAGCCCGCGTCTCGCGTAAACGTGTTTGTGAACTTCGTCTGTACGTGAATACTTCATGCGAAAGAATGTGAGCAAGCGGTCCTGAGAGCTTGCACGGGAGTATTTATTTGAACCAAGTATTCAACGGCTCCCGAACGAATTGTTTTCCTTGGGCGAACGCAATTAACTTAAATATTTGTTTTTGAAAGAGTGCTAAAAATCTCAATAGGTGTTGTTAATCTACATACAAGACGACGTACCTTTGTTGTTTGCATGATATTGTGCTTTTTATATTGTCTTGACCCTCTAGTATTTTCACACCACAGTGCACTGCAACCCGCAATCCCAAGCCAATGTAAAGATTTGGCGGGTATCTCAAACTTATAGTAAACTATTTTAATGATAACAATGATGATAATGATGATCAGATTATTTCTGTATATGTCCTCAGTGTGCACAGTAAACAACCACCATTTGCTTTTTATTTGGCGATGAAAGGCGCAATAAAAATGCAGTAACGGTAACGATACTTTCAATGCGAAATTTGAGCGCAGCTCTATACGTGTTTTCATTTCGCGATATATTGGCTGGCATGGACAATCTGGCTCGTGCAGCACGTTGCAAACGGAGCGAAGTGTGGTGCGACTGCCTCGCTAATCGGGAGATCGCGACAGGCAGCGCATGGGTAACGTATCGGCGCGATTCACAGCAGCCGCCGCAGGCAGACCTCCGCTCATGCAGAGCTTTGGTGAACAGACGACACGCGCTACTCTGGCGCCATCTCGTAGCCATCGTCGCCGCAGTGCGCGTCTTGCGCGGCACTGCGTTTTTCTTCTCACGCTTTCGCCATAACCTCCTCCTCCGCTTTCCTCCTCGCGTTCTCTTCGCTATCACCGTCTTTCATCTCCCGCTGTGCTCCGCCTTCGCTCTCACCCTTCATTTTGCTCTTTCGCTCGGTTACGAGGTACGACGCCGAAGGTCGCCACAGCAACGGGTGCCTGTGAGCGCCAAGTTAACTCCGCTAGAAGCTCTGACGTCATGGGGCGCCGATGTGTGAATTTCAGAAAAGATTTCGACAACTGCCTTTAGTCTTTACTTCTCTCCTTGTTTGCCACTACTCCTCTCACGATAAGCACTGCAGTTTATTAGCTCCTTGGTGCGCATAGTCTATTAACAGAGGTCAATAGTTCTCTTTAGATTGATAGATTGACAGATAGATTGAACTTTACAGGCAGTAGTGCTGCATTTAAAAAACAAGCAAAGAACTTATTAATTACCACATGTATACAGTATAATCATTAACCTGTGAATTTTCATGCCTCGACCAATGCTTAAATCATTCAAGAATTAGTATTTTGAGTGTTTCCATGTATAATGTAATTTCATCGTATCCTTATGCATTCTTAGTTTCAAATTTCTTGAATTTATTTTGTGTAGCTATATATTATGGCGTGCGCGCGACCTCTTCTGTATGATTGTTTAGAGATGTTATGTATATTTTTCTCTTGTTCATGTGATTTGTTATGTGTACTCTTGAAGGTAGGTAGTTGTCCATTTTCCTGAAACTGATATACTGCAATCTTTTTTTTTTTTTACTCTGTTGAACTCGAAGCGTGTGAGCTGCCACGAACTGCGGAGGGACAGGGACCTTTGTCAGGCTTGATTGCCTTTAGCCCCTGCCCCTGCAGTGAGCTTTGTATGCTGCTTACTGTAAATAAAAACACTTACTTACTTACTTTAGTTTCCCTTTGAATCTGTTGCACCTTGTAGTACACACGGCGAGGTTTTATCTACAGCGAAATAGATAGAGGAATCGGTCTCCCGACAACGATGTTTGACTGAGTTACCAAGCAGCATGACTAAACAAACGAGCAACAGCTTTGAATTCGAGTTCGGCAAACCCCGCCCCAAACGCAAATCGTCCAACGCCAGCGAGCGCTAAGCATCGGCCAAGTAGAACTTCGAGGCGACGGCGCGGCAGTTATCGACGAGGCATATATGCCTATAGAAGGGCATCGCTTCGACCGCGGGACGGCATCTAAATCATTTCAACCGAGGAAGCAAATGCATCGCGTCAGATGAGTAGAAAGAAAAACGAGATTAGAGAAATAATGGGCGAGCAGGCATTCTGCAAGATTGAAGATTGTCCAAGTAGCACGCGGCTTCATCCGCAACTATGTCTATATCGGCGTTGTCATCTAATGCACGTCCCACGTATGCGTACCCATTACACGACAACCGCTGCCGAGTCTCCTCGCGGAGGTAACCAGTTTGAGAGACGCTGCGACAAGCGTTACAAATGCGCCTTAAGCGCAGGCTTCATCTCTGATCGCGCGTGACGGGAAGATGGGGCCCATCATGCTGCAAAACAATATCAGAACGATTCGCTAGCTTCGTCCCTGCCTGTGCTGCGAACAAGACCGACGCATGCGGTCGCATTCTCTATCGACTGACAACTTTCCGAGATGCTTCCACATTTGTATGGCGTGACGTCGTCTAGCACAACTCGTCCCACAAGCGACAGATATTGTGCCCATGCGCTGGAGAAATAAATTTAATCCATTCCTACAGTGATGCCACGGCCAGCGTTATAGCATGTAACGCAACAGGTACCATACGGCAGGCAGCCCTTAAAGCTCTAGAAAGAGTGTTAGAGAGAGAGATAAAAGCAGAGTGAGGCGGGAAGGCAGGGAGGTGCAAGTTTGCTACCGTGCACCAGGAAAAGGGAAAGAGGGATTAAAAAGGATAGGAAGGTAGAAAGATGAGTCGGAAAACAGAAATCGGCGCATTAAATTCTGGACAATCGTATTCACCAAAAGCTCTTTAACTAGAATTGTTCTTAAGAGCAAGTCCCAGGCAATCCTGGCGCTGGACATATAATTAACAAATGCTATAGAAAAAAAAAGCACTTGCGAACAATGTAAGATTAGTGAATTCAGCCCCTGATCTTTAACCACGGTCGCGACATTCTGATGGAGATGGAACGGGAAGACATCCCATGTACATCTGTATTGCGACAAAATGTAAATAAAAACTCAATATCGACGCCTTAGGACATATTGCTGCTAATCATAAGCATTGCACTTATTGCACAGTTAAAAAAAGAAACAAAAAGTCAAAAGCAAGAAATCAAATCGCTGCCCACGTATTTCTTACCGTATTCCACGGGCAAAATTTCGCTGCAACTCTGTACCTCGGCACGCACACGCAGATATTATCACAATATTACAGTACAAGTCGTTGAAGATGCTTACCTCATATATTGCGCAGTCTGGATTGAGCAATAACGTAGCAGAACGACTACACTGTGCGCGTCTCCACAGCGTAAACTGAAATGCGAGCCGGCAAGCAATAGTCGAAGACGCGTTTTGCACCGCATTGCACGCTTGGCCTTTCGAAGTAGCCCTACACGCCTACGGATGCATTCGTCTTTCGGAAACGCTATCGGAAAGAATCAAACAGTACGGGCCCACAACCTGTCTCTCAAAGCTTTAGTCCGGCAGCGCGCAAACTTAGTTCAGCGCAGCTGCCTATGCGCACTGCTTGCAGATTCCTTCTTTCCCCCTACGATCAGTCAAAGCCTTCGGCAACAGCGAACTTCACATTTCCAAGAAAGCGGTTGCAACGCGCGCGTTTTCGACGTTAGCCTTCACCGATGCACCTGCGCACGATCAATTACTTGATCAGTGTCCAGACAGAGAAATCTACAAAACATACAGAAGGCAGTGCACGTACAGATCGGATTCCCACGCCCATTATTTACAAATCTTGCCAATCACTTTCCAAACTTCCACAGGCTATCTAAAGGTAAGCTTTTTGAAGTCAATGGAAAATCAAAGTAATGTCACAAAAATTGCTGGCCCGTGCCCAAGCCGTATGCGCCCTGCCCGCGTCTTCTGCTTGTATAAGGGCAAAACGTATACGCGCAGCTCACAGCAGTTCATCATCGTTCGTTTGCGCCACATCCCACCCCACTGCCTTTTTCCGTCCTCTATGTCATCCTCTCTTAGACATGTCGCCCACTCTTTCTTTCTGTTCTGCCCTTCGCACGTCTTAAAACATTGGGTGCTTCGAATCTGAGCGCTCAGGACAAAGGGAACGGAACTAGGAGTTTGTAGGCAAGCATTTTTTTTTTCTCGCCAAAAACATGGCGATCACATCGCAGTGCAAACTGTTCGTTTTCCTGTTTGTAGTACTAGGTGGCTACGTTCACTGCTGCAGACCATTTCAAGTCGGTGAGCCCTGTATAGTTCTTTTTCCGATCGATAGTTGCGAGCGCCTGTTGCCTGCAGATGTAATCGATCTGTTATCTATTTATTTTGTAAGACTGTTTAATGACCACAAAAGAATGACACGTGGGAACGTCTGTTGGTCGAGAGTCAAGCACTGGGAGCGCGAGCTCTGTCCTCGAGCGAGGCGTTTATGATGCGACCGATGAGCGCGCCTGTCTTCACCGATACGATGCATTTATTTATCGCTGCTGAAGCCTTCAGCATACTGTTGCTAATATGCTTACTTGCTAATATATTTACCGAAATTTAGCGAAATCAGTGCAGGATGATGAAGTATTTTTAAACGATTGTGTACTAAATTATGTAGAATATATGTGGAAGTCCGTTTCAATAACGAGTTCATTGATTGATTGATTGATTGATTGATTGATTGATTGATTGATTGATTGATTGATTGATTGATTGATTGATTGATTGATTGATTGATTGATTGATTGATTGATTGATTGATTGATTGATTGATTGATTGATTGATTGATTGATTGATTGATTGATTGATCGATCGATCGATCGATCGATTGATTGATTGATTGATCGATCAATCGATCGATCGATTCTGGGACGTGCTACAAGCTGTAGTGGAAGGGTATGGGGAAATTTAATGGGCACTTTGTACCGTTCTCATCTCGCCTTCACCCATTGTTACCGTTTTTTTTTCCAACACAGGGAAAAAAATTACTGGAATTAAAAGGAATATTTAAAGAAGTACTTGATAAGTGCGGCAGAACATTGCACGGCGCACTGAAGCTGCTTCCTCGACAAAACGTGCAGAGAGTAGGTGGTTTTGTTTGGCTGATTTGCGCGAACCCACTAGCTGCTCGAAACACGCGAACGATGTGCTGTTTTGTGGTAGTCGTTTAATATCTTCGAAAACCTACCGATATGAACCGTAGCTCGCACCTACGTTCGTGTTTACGGGAGCCAGGCTCTGGATGCTTCAATTATAGGAATAAGAAGTCCGAAAGTTAAAAATTACGCACAAAATTGGAAAGACAGCGACGCACCTAGTTGGTCGCGCCGAATCGTCGATGCCTGCGATTAAGAAAGTCATGCGTGAAGGCCGAATGATGATAAGAAATCGAGGAAGGAATCGTTACGAAACTTAGCCCCATAATAACATCGCCTGCTTTGCTGGCGAAGGAGCAAACGGATTAAGTAATGGTGACAGGTAACGATCGAGAAGAGGAGGTTCGGTAGCGACCTGGCACACACGAGAAACCGCCCCAAAATTTCGCAGAAACTCACGTGGGCCAGCTGACTGAAGGAAAACACAGTGCCTTCAACGCCTTGTGAGCTTACCAGAGACAAAGCTGATATTAAAATATGCGACTGTTATTTTCGGCATGTTCCTGCCAACCCCGGTGCTGCTGTAAATGGTGCCTTTCGTATACGGAGTCTTGAAGCGATTTTCTGTTCACCCACTGTATGACCACCTCTCCCCCTTTTATGTAATACCCGCTTTCTAGTGGGTCTTCGATGTAACGAAACAAAACTAAATATCGTCATCTCACTCGGTGATAAATCTCCTAAGCGTATTTGTTCAACAGTGGTAGTTATTGCACCTGTGCTTTAAACTGGGTGGTCATTATAGGCGCTCAATGATAATTTAACATCCCTCACCACTCAACTTGACAGCACCACTTTCTTTATAGGTCGTGACGGCATCGTGCCGTGTCTACGGTGCGTGTTGGGCGTCGCTAGATGCCAAAACAACGAGTGAGGTAACTATTACGACTGGTAGATCGTGTTAGTGATCTCGGGTTGCGACTGTATACATTTAAGTTATGAAGTTGGCCCTTTCGTATATTGTTGTCCGCGTGTTTTTGCAGCTTTTTGACTGCTTTTCTGCTGCGCTCAAGGACCAGGTAACGAAGTGGCGATCTCACACGTAATTTTTTTACGCGTGCCCTTGACTACAGGTATATTACTCCAAAAACATACCGTTATCGGAGAGACTCCAGGTGGCGATTCGCTTGCAATAAGAAGATATAGGGGCGTTCAAGTTTTTTTTTCTTTTCTTTTTTTACTTACGAGAAACTGTCAGCAGATCTAAATTATTTAATTAAATGCTTCGATCGCGTAGCGGCCGGTCATTCACTCAACACTGGTGAACATAAGAGAGTGTGATTGTAAGCAAAAACTAACAGGCGTCAACATTGCTGAATGAAATACGCAAAAAAAGAAGAAATCAAGCCCGTCATGTAGATCGCAGCTGAAATTCGAAATATAATACGAAAATGCCATGCTAGAAAATGGCTTAAACGTAAAATACCCGAGGCGGCACCACTTTCAAATTTTACGAGCACCTTCCTGTGGCGTCACACATTTGATATCGAAAAACGACACAAGCCAAAAAGAAACATTTAATATATGTGACGTCACACGGTGATGTCATCAGTGTCTTGGTTCAACCGCGAGAGAAGTTAAGACAGCGAGAGCCTACATTCGAAATAGATTCTATTACTCAAGAAAGCCACATTTTATTGGCTCAGTTCGTGCTTTTAATATGCCCCTAAATGGTTTCGGTGGAGAGCTTCTTAGCCGATGGAAAATGACATGTGACAGACAGTTTAAGGCTATAGAATTTGATTTCCTCGCAACGCATTAAGCTCTGTATTAGTAATGCTTGGGAATCGGAGAGCGTCGGTGACTTTACAAATGTCGTCAGCCTATCCGAACCGCATCCAACGTGCCTAATGTTTCCTTTTCTTCCCTCTGATCCCCTTGTCGCTGCATGCAGAACAGTGTGTTCCACGCATCCGTGAACATTTCTGCCAAGCAGTCCTACGCCATGGTCCAGTTTATGGTAAGTTGCATTGCTGCTTGGTTCGTGTCCTCTCCTAACACTCCATAAGACATGTGCATTTGCACACGTCAGCGAAAAGAAGAAGAAAGAATATGAAGGAAGGAAAAGACGGTAAAAGAAATACGGTCAGCGATAGTGACAGGGTCGTCAGCTGATGTAAGGGTGCAGCACAGATTTACAAACTTAAATTTGCTTTTATAGTGGCATAAGGCCCCTGTGAATTGTGAGACATGCCGCAAATAAAGGAGTTAAGGAAACCTCTTCGAGAAGTATACCATTTATGGCATAGGAAGTCTTCAGACGCAACATGTGCGAAGGAGCTCCCTAATGCGTCACTGTGTTTCAGTACAGTCTGTCTGAAGATAGCGGGAGTATTGTGTTATCTACACGAACATCGTTTTCGTAAGATGAATACAGAAAGCCTATTTATTTACTTGGATGCACACAGAATTGCTCGGCAGAATTGTATCACTGCGTAGCGGGAATCTTCTGCTGGAGTCAGTGAAGAGCTCCCGCCTGCAACAACGTTCAATGTTCAAATAGTAGGAATTTGGACCGAGGGTACGCATTCCTACAGAGAGGGGCGGAGAGAGAGGGTGATGCTAAACAGAAGAGAGAGGGGGGGATTTCTCGTGGAAAAGCAGGGGTGCTACATGCTGCTCTGCAGGGAGTGGGATGAACAGAAACAGATGCCCAAGAAGAATGTGGGCAGAAGAATAGAAAAAAACAATAAAATGAAAACGGTACAGGTGAAGGCAGATTACCAGCCTTCATCGCCTAGGGCACTTAGTCTGCTGGTGATACTAAGGCCTTCGTGTGCTTTCATATACGTGCAAAGGTTGGCGCTATCTCTTTCCGCAACTCCGAAGATAGTGTAAGATGTCCGGTGCTCACTTTTTTCTGTAGCTCTGGGTGGTGCTTCTCGCTCTGGAAATCGCCCCTGTTTCGCTAGACAGTAGAGTAAAAATAACAGTAAAACCTGCAATCATTTGAATCGAACGGATTCATTTCTTCGGCATGTACTTTCTATTTCCTTCGTTAGATAACTGCCGCTTGCGTTAGGCAACTTTCATAATATTTTCCAGTGCACTCATCCGCGTGAGATGCAAGGAATACATATCTCCATAGAACTGGCTGGCCCGTGAGGATCAGTGCAGGGGACCCCTTCGAGCGCTAAAATCTCACGTGCGGCGCAGTTTACGCTATCGTCTACTAACCTTGTCTTTCATTCTTGCTTGATGCTCACACATGCAAATTTGGCATTGTTCCTGCAGACATGCCTCCGCAATAGCGAGGCCGTCAAGCCACCGTTGGACGTCGTCGATTACCTGGCTGCCTTCGGCCGTCAATACATATACAGCCTCGTGTGGTTCCGGTGAACCTCGGCGAAGGCCTCCTCATGAAAGCAACGTTTCTCGACGTTTTAGTTCAATAAAGACTCAGAATATACCCTTTTAAAGGAGCACTGTCCAGACCTCCGTACTTGCATTCGCATTCACTGTTTTGCCCTCTCGTTCCTCTTTAAAGAGACGCTAGGAGGATTATCACGTTGAGCCAGATTAGTAAGTCGCACTTGTGCCTCACCTCGACCCTACCCCTGCTCCTCTATTGCACGTCGGCGTGAGTCCTACCGTGGTGCTAGGCCGAACCATCGAGTTTAGTGCCAAATTTGCCAGAGGAAACTCCAGTCACCGCGGTAGCGGAGCGGCTGTGGCGACGCGCCGCTGAGCTTGAGGTCGCAGGTTCGATTCCGTTTAACAAAGAACTGTTGTTCGAGCGAACACTGCGAAAGTTTTAGCGATGAACTGCTTCCAAAGTCTGCTAATGGGGCGTTCCGTCCTGCAGACAAAACAGGCGACCGCCTATATAGGGTGGCATCACAGGGTGGCCAACAGTGTGTCAACGCGCGCGTCGTCGCCCTCCACCCTGCTTCACCATCACGATTCACCAGTGGGCCACAGACAAAGTTATATTCCCTTGGATGCAAATTGGATTCCATGTGCATTGTTATGCGCTCCCTTTTTATGAATGAATGTTCACCGAATAGTATACGAGCATCCGGAAACTTATATATGGTGTGTCATATTTTACAGTACAGTTACTAAAGCCACGCTAAGCTATAGTCTAAATTTCGCAATGTGACACGCCTAAATTTGGTTCCGCGGCGGGGAGAAGCAACCATTCTACGTTGCTTAGGGCAGCAAAAAAAGAAAAAAATTGAAACGCTGCTGTACCGCAAACACTCCGTCTATACAAAGCGATGAAAGTCAAGCAATAGGCTATCCTTTATCAGAACCTTTAAAAACACTTCTCTATCTCTCAATGCAGTCTTGACACTTAGAGAAAGCTAAGCAGGAGGAGGAATAAACTTTATTAGTAGAAATGAGCCGACGGTAAAATCGTCCGAGGTGGGCGGTGTCCCTAGTCCAGGATGCCGTGGGCCTGAGCTGATAACTTGGCCCTGTTCGCAAGCTAAGCAAAAAAAAAATCACACAAGTAATTGTGACGGCCAGTGCCCGATGCAAGCTAGCCAGTTCCGAGCCACCGAAAGCATATATAGCTATTTTTGACTTCCATATTGGTACCACTTGGTAAAAACACTTCCGCCATAGAAAACAACAACAAAGAAAACATATAGAGAAATTCTCAAAAAGAATGTGCCCACGCAACCAGAGCCTCTCCATGTCATGGACAAAAAAAAAACATGTTTCGAAAAAAGCTTCACGTTTCTTGCTTTTGTTTTGCGTCAAGTTTGTCGAGTGGCATAGATGCTTATTTGAATAAAAAACGTGAAAGCCCTCCTCATTTGAGCGCTAGTTGCTGTGCTGTCCACGCCTTAGGTCTCAGGAGCATCCGTCTATCCAACCATGTACGTGTATGTGCATAAGCAAAGCCATACCACATCATCAGTATCGTGTTCTGGAACACCTACGGTACACGTCTTAAACAGCAAACTATAACCTCAATCTTGGCAAGCAGTCTTCTCTGCATTTTCACGATGTTCTGCTCTTTCTCATATTTTTTTTTCAACTATTTGCAGAACCTAGTCGATTCTTCCGCGCATATAGATAGAAAACGCTCCTATAGACCTGCGTATTCGCATGACCATTTTTTTTGTCCCAGCATACGATGTTGTCCCGATAACAAGCCGAGCATTTTCTTTATTTTTCTTCTTTTTTTTATGCAGCGTGTCATTGTTTCGCAACCATGGCACGACGCCAGATGAAATCCCCTGCTTGCACAGCCTAACGTAGAGTGATCTTCCAGAACATGATTACTCTTTCTTTCTTTATTTCGATTGTTTATTTGTTTGCTTTCGCCTCGTCCCCGGGTGCGGCAAAGTTTCTTATCGTGAAACGCTACGCCTGCTTGGCACAAACAACCAACCTTGCGATAATAAAAAGCCAAACAAAAAGAAATGCGTCAAAGAAGCGCGAAACCCACTCGATGGGTGTACTAACGCACCCTAGCGAACAGACAGGCACACCACGAAACTCCGACGGCGGCCGACAATATGCTTCCGGGCAGAATCGTTAGAGAGACATTAGGGACATTGTGCTTCGTAGCGCGAGTCGCATTGTGCACGTGCTAGCTCGAACAGACGTCGTCTGCTGCGGGCGACGGCGACGGCAGTCTGCGATTGACACTTTACGAAGGAAGGAGTCACTTGTGAATAAAGAGGGAGCATTCAAGTGACGTCACGTACGCCATACTGCAGTCATATTCACAGTCTCCACTGTGCTGCTGGATGTAAGCGGAATGAGATAGCACGCAGGCTTTCACCGCGCTCGCTTTACTACAATATGGCGACCTTGACGACGTCAGTGCATACCCCGTATACCGAACGCCGATGGCGAAAGAAAAATGAGGGAAGATAGTGGAGCGGGAGAATAAAGGCTGTATTGATTCCATGCGCTCCGGACCAACGTTTATGAACGTTGTCACAAACAGCAGTTACTCTGTAAGGTTCGTTTTTTGGCAGCTGCAGCGATCGCTTACTCGTCGCTAACGTCAGGGATGAAGGTAATGACGAAAGGAGGTGCGTAAGCCCAGTTTGTGCGGATTGTTTGGCATCAAAACTGAGGAGTGAAAATATAAAGAAAAAACCAGCAAAGAAAAGAAAGAGACGCACACAGGAATTAAACACGAAGACTAGCATCTTTGTCTCTTCTTGTATCTTTCCTGCGTGCGCCTTTTTTTTTTTTCTTGGAGGGGGGGAGGGGGGCTGGTTTCTTTTTCTTAATACTATGCACCAACTAGCCCAACAAGATGTTTTGCTAGAATTAAAGGAGACCAACTGAAATTTAGTGTCCATTAAAAAATAAACCAAATACTAACTTTTCGTGTTACAACTTCCCGCCACCAAAAGTAGAAATCAAGATAAACTTTGGGGTTTCAGTGCCAAAAACGAAGATCTCATTATGAGGCCCGCCGTAGTGGATCACTCCCGATTTGGAATTTTTCAGCGCGCACGCAGTGTACGGAACATGTGTGTGTGTTTTGCTTTTTGCCTCCATCGAAATGCGGCCGCCGCAGCCGGTATCCGATCCCGCGTCTTCGGGCTTAGCATGCAACCACGGTGGGTCGAGATATCGAGGATCATGTTCAAACAAAATACGCTAGAAATTGAAGTTGTGCAATTTCGTTAACTATATGAAACCGGTATCTCAGCAGATTTGGGAATCCGGTAAAAATGTTCATAAAACAGGAATTAACTATTGGAAAACAGGTTCAGTTTCTCTGAACACGGGTCTAACATGTACGTGTTTTTGAGCGCACGGCGGGAGGCGCGGAACAAAAGATTATGAAGATGGTAGTGACGATTATGGTGATAATGATCATAACAATGACGTGGACCCATGTACCCACTTCGAGGAACCAAGCCGAGATTGCCACAGGTAGGATAACGACGTCGCACTCGAAGAAGGCGTCGCCTTCTTCACCGTTTCCCAGATCTAGAAAACAAGCAAAACAATCGTCATTTTTTTTCTTTCAGTACGTGTGTGTTCCCAGTCGAACATATATACTTTTTATTATTATTATTATTATTATTATTATTATTATTATTATTATTATTATTATTATTATTATTATTATTATTATTATTATTATTATTATTATTATTATTATTATTATTATTTAGATGTAAACACACATATACATCTTGAAATTCTGCATGCGGTCCATATCGGGACACACAAATAAAATGACCGGTTTCTGGCCTGCTCAGCTCCCTGAGCTCGACGGACGACTCCCTATCGCATCGTGATAAATGTAATGGCCGAACGTCACGTGACGTCTGCTTCGGAAAAAAATGACCTGTCAATACGCGCGTGATAGGCCCCGCGCTCAAGCGTGATCACCGAAGCGATAGTTCGAGCCCGCCTTGTCTTCCCCCCGTGCGCCCGGCTTTATCGACTATTAGCATCCAGCGCCACCTCCCACCGAAGACGGCAACCGCAAGAAATCGCCGGCCGATGTGGAGGAAGCGAGTTTCTCATTACTTAACATCGTATCTCCAGAGAAGGAACCAACGCCGCGTGACCAGTTGGCAACATTTGTATTTCGGAGCGGGCTCAGTGACCAGCACTTGTCACGCAGGAGAGCGCTACACACATTCGGACATTGCAGATAAAAACAGCCCCCCCCCCCCACAAGAAAAAAAAAGAAACGAAGACATCTTTTTATATACATGTCGTCAATAATACTGCATGCCATCGCTAAATTGAGACGAGATCGAACTAGTGTACCCAGCGTCACGATGAACAGATGGCAAACGGATAAACACATTAACAGCAGAGCTGCATTGCATAGGAAGTAGCTTACGGTGACCAGGGCAGGGTCGCTGATACCGATGTCGGAATGTGGAAGAAACTTCCAAGTGACGTACAGTCGCGGACAGAATATTATGGACCATGAAATCTAAGAAAAAGCTGAATATCTCCGCAACTCACAACGCAATCTGGTATTTGCATTTTGGACCTCGACTAGAATATGCTAACAACGTTGTCGTGGGCAGTTTTACTGGTTACTGTTACAGGCTGCTCGGGAATTGAACGTTTTCGGAGATACCATGGTCCATTTTATTCTGTCCGCGACTGTACGTTTAGGCCACTGCCAAATGGTTAGCTAGCCTGATAAATATACGAAGATCTCATCGATTTCACTGATTAGTTTTTTATACGGACCGTTTAGAGAGCAGTATTCCTTTCAAAAATTGCTATAAAAATTATGTTGCCTTTTTATTGGTTTTTTGTTGTCTTCGGTACTGACGTCATCTTGCGATGCAATTTAATGTTATGTACGATTTTTGCAATAAATGTGCAAGCAAAGGGTGTCTGATCGGTCGTATAGAATGCCATGACGGCCTCAGCTGCCGATGTAATTGCAAAGAACGTTTAGGCTGCATATAAATTTTCCATAGACAAAAACATATTTGCCTTCCCGCATAATTTCACTGTGATTAGGCCATAAAATTCTAATACCCATTCAAAGGGGTGTACATAATTTCGACCGTGATCGAGCCAGATCGGGCTGAATTTCTCGGCCACGAGTGGCTCCCTTCCGCAGCTCGCACAAAGCAGCCAATCACCATTGCGAAATTCGATGCCGGTCGGGCTTGATCGCGATCAAAACTGGCCTTGTGACTGAGGTATAACAAAGCTTTTACAACAACAATTTTGCGTGAAGTTTACAAGCAGCAGGGGATTAAAATTGTAAAGTCATTATTCTTCAGAAAAAGAACGAAAAAACATTACCCGTTTACTTCATATGGCTTCGCTGTTTGTTTTTCCATTTGGTTATAACTGACAAAAATCTAGCCCTTTGGTTCCACCTATTTCTCTCGTTTGTCGCACTGCGAAGACCTGGAAGTACAGCATATACCTCGAAGTACGCCTCGAAGTACAGCATATGAAGGCTTACAGACCAGTTACCTGCTCTTAAGTTTACGCACCACGTGACGCCTGCAGTTTATATCACATCCGCCGTCATGGCCGTGAATGGCGCTGATTGACACTCCAAGGTAGGGAGCCTGCATGCTTAATGGCAAAACACTCGCGCGTAACATGATTTCGGTTCCAGTAATCGGCAAGTTCTCTTTTCGTACACTTTCATCTTGCATTTCCCCATCATTTCTACATTTCAATTAAATACAACAGTTAGTTACCCCTGTGGCTTCTCTGGATTCATTGTGTTTGCTTCGCATGCTTGTAACTAACAAAAAAAAAATCAGGCGCCTCGGTTCACCTTACCCTTCTAGCTGATAACAAATGCAAACAGGCATTCTAAAGATTGGCGAAAAAACAAGCGCCAGCGCGAGAGTGGTTCTCCACGAAAGGTCGGGAGATTCGCGCACCAACGCGCCGCCAACGCTCATCTAAATCTCGCGGCGATGCAATCGGCGGCAAACTCTGCCGGCGAACCGTCATTCATTAGCGTGCGGTCGCTGCTCGGAACGCGTTTCGCAAAATTCCCCTCACCGCTAGAGCGCACTGGAACGATTCCGGGCAGAAACTCGTTGGAAGCCGATGCGGCGGCGGGGCCACACCATCGCGGCGTTCCGTACGCCCCAAGGGGGCCGCAAAATGGCCGCGTAGCGCGTTAACGATGACGCGTCGGCGCCAGCTTGGGCCGCGATACCGAACCCGGCGTCCCGGTTCACTCCTAGCCCCCTTATCGCTCCGGCCCTGCTCTAGCCGGCGCCGAACTTGCTCCGTTCACTTACAGTCCGGAGTTGAAGCATGAAGGTCGTTTGCTTGTAGCGTTGTCTCGACCATTGTTGAAGTTTGCGGCCTGTATTTGTCCGGCCACTCTCGCATCGGGCCGCGCGACTTTCCCGACCGACGGCGAAGGCCTTCTCGACGCACATCACGCCACGGAGTTTCCGGGCTTCCCGAGGCCAACGGCACTCGGTGAGACCTTGTAGACACGTTTGAGTGCGCGTGCTGTGGTTTGTATACCAGCTGTGCGTTTCGTGGCACAGTCGATGCATCATCTTTCACACTTTGTCTTTTGAGGATGGCGCCAGCGTTACACAATATAAGTGATGGATTAAGCAACAGCCTCAAAGGAGTACTGACATGACGTTTCTGACTGGGCATTTTCTGTGCTAACTCGGTCGATCGATCGATCGATCAATCAATCAATCAATCAATCAATCAATCAATCAATCAATCACAATTTATTCAACATCTTACCGATGTTTGGGACATGGATAAAAAGCCTGAGAAGGCTTAACAAGGTCCCTGTGCCACAAACACGACCTACAGTGGCAGCAAGCTTATAACCATACAGAGTGCAAAATGGTAAACAAATGCGACAAAAGATATCAAAAACGAATAACAACATGGCAGAAAAACTAGGTAAAAAGTTGACAGGACTGAAGAAATTAAGGTCCAAGCCCTCTAAACATTGGATGACATACTGTAAAGCGTCAGTGAGTGCAAAATTTGTTTTTTCTTTCTATTTCCGGACCCACCAGGACGTCACGATAAAACTGGTTTGATCTGTTCCTGTAATCGCTGCAGCTGCCTCACGCGAGCGCATCTAATAGAGAGACGCGGAGTGCTCCTGTTTTTTTGTATTATTTTTATTAGCAACATCATCATACCTGATGGTGATGGTTTTCGAGGTGAACAGTGGTGGCATTGGATGCTACACAGTGAAGTGCTGGCGGACCAACTCAGGGCTGTCCAGAGGGCCCGTGTGACGGCAGAGGGGCTCGGCCTCTCTGTACCGACGTGGGAGCGGCCCGCATCAGTCCCAGACTGATCCCTCAGGGCCTAAATAAAGTTATTCATACCATACCATTATACCTAGCTACATTGCTGCAAGATGTCAGCCATTTCTTTATCCGTGTCATGGCCTCACGATAATTTCAACGACGCCAGTTTCAGCATTTCGAGACCAACTTATGCCTCCAATTAAAGTGTTCTTATGAGTGTTTCCCAACAAATGCATTGTTGCAATTCTTACAGACAACAAAGCTGCACAAGCGACTTTAGCACTAAGCACTGTTAACGGTTATCCTGTGCTGTGAACAGCACTGACTGTGTGCATGGGCTCTCTCTCTCTCTCTCTCTCTCTCTCTCTCTCTCTCTCTCTCTCTCTCTCTATTTCCTTCTTATCTTTCTACGTCCCCTTCCCCACTCCTCAGTGTAGGGTAGCAAACCTGAGTTCTGTTCTGGTCAACCTCCCTGCCTTTCTTTTCTTTCGTCCCTGTAATATTCACTCAGTATCGTCACTTTACAAATGTGAGAGGCGTGCGGTTCAGATTTTGAAACTTCGAAAACGTGTCTCCTTACCCCTTTAGCAGATACAACGCTGACTTTTTTGGTTTCTTTACTATCAACCACATAGCGAGCACTCTTCCTGTTTTTCAGAGACCCTTTAATAGATCTGCGCCATTAGTACGCTTATACGTGACGTACGTAGCTTACATCTAGCTGACCAATGACGTGTTGCAAACACGTCATTCTTTTTGTTGTAGAAGACATGTTGCTGCTACCGCTACCACGTTGCGCTTTATCAAGTACGAGAATTCAAACCTAATCAATTTTAAAACACCATATATTATTCATGAAAACTTGCTCGCAGGAAAGCCCGCGAATGCACGCAAAGTGTCTCGAGCGGCTAGTCACGCGTCAATTTTGCGCGTATTCGCGGGCTTCTTGCGCGCTCGAAAAAACGCTTTTATGTAGCACGTATTGAGCAACAGAAATCTGTATAGAATTTTTCACGTAGCCCTACAATTTTCTCATTGGCACTTTTCGTCTAATTTTAATATTTTAGAAATTGATTAAATAATTAAGACTAGTTATGTATTTAGGTGGAAAGCAAAAAAATAGTCCGAGTATCCCCTTGCTACCTTGCTTCCCAGCTACGTGGAATTTGCGTATCTTTAAATCTTGGTGCATGATAGTTGGGACACCCTGTATACTGTTTGTTTAGGTATTCACTGGGGATCCATAGCGTCGTGTTTCACTTGTGTTTCTGAGTCTTCGGTTCCTTCAAGTGCAACCAGGGTTGCCAGGCTGGCCATGAGGAACGCTGAAAGAACATGTAGGGCACTGGTGACGAGCCTTGTGTGACAAACTTCGAGATCCCGGGCCCTGAAGTACGTACGTGAAATAAACAGAACAACATAGCGCTGCACCACGTGCAAGCGCAGGCTCTTCGCCCCTGACTTGCCAGGCTATTACCAGGTCAAAATGAAACCTGACCTTTTCTTTCCCCAATTTTGATAAAGCAGTTCCAACCACCTTTCTAAACTGCTTTCCATATCTCCTCGAATGCCGACAAGGCCAGAGTGATATTGTCGTTGCAAAACGAAACAAGAGAAAGTTAAACAATTAACGAAAACAACCGAACATAACTTAAGCGGCCTAAACTCACGAACAGCCTGTTCTTACCCTATCGCAGTGGCTTACTTATCGCCACTAAACAGTCTGGTCAACTCCAGACGTACGGAATCACGATCGCGCTAGCTTTGTTTTCCCTATTCAGAATTCGTACTTGTGTCGTAGGCAAACGTTTCATCACGCTTACTCACGTTTCTTCCTTTAGTCCCTACAGGACACATACCTTAAACGAACAGCTTACGCACTGCTTCCTTCCGTCCGCACAAGACACGCGCTAACGGAACTAAGAACGCTTCTCAGTGCAAATTATGCACTTACTGAAAACCTACGGGCTTAAACTTAGAAATTTCGAAACCACTTCTAAAAATAAAAAAAGTTAACTAATGCACGCGCGCGTTACCATAGGCCTTTCATCGATAACCTTGGCGCTTCAGGTTAATCACACAAAAAAGGCCAATCTACACATTAATTAACTCCTCGCGAAATTAAAGGTTTACATAACACGCTTCTTTCAAGTCTCCGAGCTTTTCAAACGACAACATAAACAAAGCTCATACATTACATACTGAAAGAAACTCTAGTCTCAAATCGCGAAAATTTTCCTATGCTCAAAAATAAAACAAAACAACACGTTTCCTTCTTACGGAGCCTGTCTTGGTATAGCCGTTCCAATTGTTTACGACGGATTCATACTTTTGAACCGTACTCGAGGTGGTCGCTGTTCGAAAGCTATTCTAGCTACCCAGGAACAACAAAAGAGCTGACACACTATCAACCCCTTCAAGACGTTACAGTCTCCTTCCAATTTGCGTCCTGGCATCAGGTTTCATCGCGAACTCGACTGACCGCGTCGCGACACCCTATCACCTCGTCTCGTCTTGCCACCTTGCGCTCCTTTGCACTACATGCTGCACCCCGAAAAGAACGACGGAACGACGAGGAACATAACTGCCCAGTGCTCTTTGTCCGCATCCGCGCAAAACATGCTTCTCGGTCTCTTTTTGACCGGTGGCTCGAACGTGCTTGATGCACACACGTCGTCAACGACGACCGCACCTTTCTTCGCGCCCTGCCTTTTTGCGTCTGTCGCCATCTTTGGCTGCGCTACATTATTCACCGCATTCTGATCTTTATCGCGCTTCTTTCTACGGCGCTTTTTCCTCGAACTCCCTTTCATACCGCCTTCTCGCGCCTTCAGCTGGCCGGTACACATATCGCCGGTCTGGATCTCTCTCCTACCCCCACAGCCTGAGTAATTTTCATTTAAATCAACTCTCTCTTTGCCTGAACTGGCGGACAGCTCAACCGACTCTAGATCAATGCCACAGTCTTTACTCGAGCTATGCAACTCGCACTCTTGCGAACTGCCCTCTACTGCACTGCCCAGCTCACGCTGGGCATCAGCTCACAACTTGTCGTTCTCGATTGCTGTCTCACGTGCACAGTACGAATGATTCATAACTAAATCATCCTTCTCTCGGCTACCTAGACTGGCGGACAGCTGCATCGATCCCTTAAACATGCAGTTGTCTTCACTTGAGCTACACAGCTCGCAATCCTGCGTACTGCCCTCCACTGTATCGTCCAGCTGCCACTTCGGCACGCAAATCTGACTCGAGATGGGTGCTCCCGTCTGTCGGGTCAGCAATATTCTTTATTTCGTTAACGACCTCGTTAACATTACCTGCGACGCACACGCGCGGTGACTGTGCCAATTCATTGACAGCTGGCCTAGCTGTCTCTACAGGGCTCTGTTGGCACAGCACCTCGTCGCTCTCACTACGGCCTTTAACGGCCTCAGTTGCCACTAAGGCATCGTTAGCAGCTAGCCCTTTCCGTTCACCTATGAATGTGCTGCTAATCTCACGGGCAATACTTCTTTCGTTGGCTTTTGGCGAAAATCCGCTAGACACTTCCTCATTCTTTTGCTCTGTACTACCTACAGAATTTTCAGACAGCCCTTGTCTTTGTGCCTTTAGCTGCTGAAAATCTTGTTTCTGTTCTATCAATTCTGCCATCTTTTTCTCGTGCTTTTGCTCACGCTCACGTTCTTGACTCTCACGCTCCCGTTCATTCTCACGTTCTTGGTGCAAGAACTGCAAAGCAACTTTTCTCGGCCAGGATCAACTACCTAGAACCGTGCTAGGCTCCCGTTGCACTTTCGGGAAGAGTCAAGCAGTGAGACAATAGCTTCACGTGCGCCGCACGAGGTGGGAGTCGGCAATTTGTCAGGACGTGCGACGCCTCGGGTTGGGGTCGCCCAGTTGTCCGACAGGTCCGGGAACGTGTTATACGCGCTTTTGCGCAACTTAGTTGGGTGCGACGGTGATTCGATGTGGTGTGGTGAAATTGAAGGATGCCAGGAAAAGGGTCCGTATCTAACAGTACACTCACGTAACGATAATGCATCGCCTCTACCCAACGCTCCACGGCTACCTCTGCCCACTCTGCAATGTATGCGACACTCTGGCACACTTGCTCCTGGAATGTCCGTGGCAGGGAGGCAGCGATATGCAACCAGAAACGGAGGCAAAACGCGCACAAGAAGCAAACCACCTATTCGAAACGTGGGAGGCCAAGCTAACCCTCGGGGACCTGGAAGACCAACGACAACTCGTCGCCAGGGCCAAGAGGGCAGTCGAAGCCAGAGGGTTCCTGGACTAAGGAGTCTTCCCATCTAGGGTGATACTGGGCCTCGTTCAGGACACTGTTTCGTATAATAAACGCTTTTCTCTCTCTCTCTCTCTCTCTCTCAGTGAAACCCAGAACCAGAACCAGTCGTAGTGCACCCTCGTGTAGTCGCGCTGCTCCGCGGATGGCTTTGGTAGTCTCCATGGTTGTATGCCTTGACCTCTTTTGTGTCAAGGCAGTCCGAGGGTCAGTCAGGGTCGCGTCCTGTAAGACTGACATGGCTGTTTGTGTGTTGAGTGCAGTAATTCACTTGTGCTGCACCACAGCAGCCCCCTTGTCCGGGAAGGGCCATTGGCCCGAACCAAAGCACCCCGCTCAGTCAGCCCGGGTAGAGGAGCGCCGGTGTCAACGTACCGAATGGTGCTGGGTTGATGAGTACATGAAAGCTCTGGGACGTGACACCTCCGGGTGCGCACTCCTCTTCCCATATGACAAGGGCGCTGAGAAGCTGGTTCTTGCCCCTCTCCTCTTTCCTCCTCTCCACCAGGATCGGCTGCAAGCGCTAGTTGCGGCGGCTGCTCCAAACAATAACTTTCCCCTGCTTCCGATGTTTTAGCGGCGTCGGTTGCAATCCCGGAGGCAGGACCCGCGGTCTCTTGCCGAGTCATTGGTCGAGCGCGCGCCAGCCTAGTAATCGTCACTTCCTCCGCAACAGGAAGTAGAGTCGGTAGCCAGCACCGTCTCTCCGCGACTACCCTGAACTACAGGAACCTCCGCTCCAATGGGAAAACTAGCGACGTGGCAGGCATCTAGTAAAGGAGGCATTGCCTGGACGCACTGGTTTAAGTGCCCGGATAACGGCTCTGGCGAAATCGTCCCGTAATTGTGACTCAGTGTCCGTATCACTTTTGTTGAAATAAACTTTTTTCTAAACAACGGCTCTGGCTTTGGCTCAAGGTCAATTGGTGGTCGCCGACAAGGGGTGCTAAACGCATTCCGCGCTTAATACAGCAGTGTAAGGACGGCACACCAGTAAAAATATGTCCACTCGGTTTGTTGCCCGAAAGAGTTTTGATACCGGACATATCGAAGGAGGTTTTAATCTCCTTGGCCATGCCGTCGTGCTCACGTGCACACCACGGAACGCACACCTTTATTTCTGACGCCTAATCGCGATAGATATGTGCGTCTCCTTGACTTCCCGACAAAGGGCGCTGAAGGAGGGTCATGGATAACACAAAGGACAGTGCCAGCAGTGACTTACTATTTGAGTTCCGAAGTGGTTGCTTAAGGATAAAAGCACACTGGAGCAAAAATTCTAAACAGAATGGGGCATGTGAGGGCTGCAGCAAAAATACGGCGACAACTCAGCACTACATTGGAATGCGAATGTATGAACTTGGCGAGACCCGCAGGATGCGCCCACCTTCAAGAAGAGCCGGAACTTAAACCGGGTGGAAGCATTAACCGGTCAGCAGTCGAGAAAAGCAAGAGACGTTCATATTACTGGTGAAAAAAAAAAGCTGTGGCGAAATTGGTAGGATCGGCTCCGTTACTGTCATAGTTATAACTATACAAAGTAGATAGATAGTTTTTAAGGAACAGACAGGCAAAGAACTTTAATTACAAGGTCCTGAGAAGCTTTGCCCTAAGGCAGAGCTGCGGGCCGCTCCCACGTGGGGACTGGTAGGCCGAGCCTAACCGCCGCATCGTGGGCTCTCTGGACAGCCCAAGTTTGATGTGAAAGTTCTGAACTCTGGATGGCAGAGCTCATTTCTTCTTCCGTGATGCGATTTGGTCTCTGCAACGAGGGGCATCGCCAGAGCATGTGTGCGAGATTTAAGGGCCGATTTACGCTCGAGCCGCCCATCGCCGCAAGCCGCACCGCACGCTTGCGGTCACGCGAAAAATTGCACGTATCCAGCACTTGAGCACAAATTACCATTTACACTGTGTGCACAGTGTATACCTTACACACTGTAAACCGAAATTCGCGCGCAAGTGTATGATACGTGCAATCTTGCCCGCGACCACACGCGTGCGGTGCGGCTTGCGGCGATGGGCGGCTCGAGCGTAAATCGGCCCTAACAGCCCCATAGTTGGGGCAAGTAGAGCTAAAAGCCTGTGGAGTGATCGTATGGAGAAGGGACAGGTTTGGATAGCACTTAGTCTGAAGCATGCGTAAAGTGCACGCCAGAGGTCTAGCCAGATTGCTGTGAAGGGGGGGGGGGGGATAAGTCCTCTTACCCAGGTAATAGTGCGCAGTGATTTCGCTGAAAGTAGTGAGAGTGTCCCAAAACTCGAGAACCCCGGAGTCTAAGCTCGATCCTGCTCCCGTGCGGTGGGTTAGTGCGCGCACTTGGGAGTGGACGATGTCATTGAGATTGGGAAAGGAGTCAAGCTGGGGGTCGAGGTGAGCCGGAAACCACGTGATGATGTGCGGAGAGATTAAGAAAATATAGACAAAACACTAGACTGATAAATGTCTGTAGATTACTTGATCAGCTCAAGCAGGCTGGCTATTTGTCATCGCCACGTTTCGAAGGGCATGCGGCGATGCCAATAAAGCGTCATCATCATCAGATAGGCAGAGAGGTCAGCTTGAACTATAGTATGCGCTGGGCTGCTTCTCTGCGAGGAAGGAGGAGGAAAAGGGGCATAAGGATGAAGGAAGGTGATGAGGGAGACATAAAGAAGGGATGCCTATGTACGATAACCACGTGAAGTAGTGGTCCCTCCAAAGCCCCGAGTATAGTCAGACGTTCTGTACCGTGCAGATCTGCACGGTACAGAACAACTTACAAGTGCTGTTCGAACAGCACTTCTATTGCTGCCGTGCGGCCAGATCAAGCGTTCAGAATAGGAGCCGCTAATGATGTTTGCCTTCATAACCTTGTCAGCATCTATACCACTCTCGGAAGTAGGCAGGGCCGTCACCAAATGTATCCTACAGGGTCTCGGGCACACGGAAATCTTCACAGCTCGTTCTGTTCTCAGGGCCGATTATATGTGCGTAGCATCGAGTAAAAAGTCAATTTGTGTAATTAACTTATCACGAGCGCTGTATATCCGTTACCGAGGCCAGATAACTCATGCGTTGTTTGCAATAGTGTTGATGTTCCGACGGCGGGGTAATGTATGAGTGCGTACTTAACGTGTCATTACAAGGACTGCAAGGACTATAGCGTAATTCACGGGTCATGCGTTTCCCTTGCAGTCGGCTGCTGGGCATTGAATGAGAGCCGGCCGCGATATATTGCATTTCTACGGGTCCAAGACAAGCCGCGAAATGTTCTGTCTCAGCGCCTCTTTGAACCGTAGTGCTGAGATAGTAATTGCCCGCTGTACTGCGCCACATTGCGACACCACTTGCGGAGAAAGGAATAAGTCGTCCGGCATAGTACGGAGCAGCGCGACGCGGCCAACCTTTCCCCCTGGTGGTGAGACATGATAATAACCGACGCCTCGCCTTTTCTTTTTTTTTCGTGCAGACGTTCACGTGCTTGTAGTGCGATCAATTTATTGTCGCTCACGACCTCGTACCGATAATACACACTCCACACTCGTGCGTCACCTCTACGAGCGCAGAAAAAGCCATCCACGTGGCTCGTTGGCGGGAAATGTAGTGGCTCTAATTCGTACGTCCAGTTGTTATCGCACACTTGAGGAGCCAAGAAAGCGGCGTAGCGCGTGAACATGGTTGCAGCAGAATGCGGCGGTAATCCACATTAGATGACCTCGACAACATACATACATACATACATACATACATACATACATACATACATACATACATACATACACACACACACACACATACACACATACATACATACATACATACATACATACATACATACATACATACATACATACATACATACATACATACATACATACATACATACATACATACATACATACATACATACATACATACATACATACATACATACATACATACATACATACATACATACATACATACATACATACATACATACATACATACATACATACATACATACATACATACATACATACATACATACATACATACATACATACATACATACATACATACATACATACATACATACATACATACATACATACATACATACATACATACATACATACATACATACATACATACATACATACATACATACATAATGCACGGTTGTTCCAAGCATTCCGGAAGCTATAGCTGGACAGCGCAATTCGGAGATGGCGTAGTTTCAACGCATCTGTCCGATAGCGAACCGTTTGCAACGACTGCAGGCAATCGAAGAATACACGGAACTCCCGCAACACATATCGTCGCAGCAACCGTTTTGTTTGTATTTGGGGCTTTCCAGCGACTGTCGTCATTGTTAGCTCTTTGAATCGTGCCATGCAGGTGGGACCGTAAAGTCTCCTACAAGCATTCCTAATAGAGGACACTGAACTAGCCACTCCGGCGCCTATGTCTACGGGAGATGCGAGCGCGGTGGTGAAGCCAACTCGAGAATTGTGACCAATACATAGATTTGCCTAAAATTTCAAGCTCTCGCTTCGATCGACTTCATATCTTTGCAAAATCGATCATTTCCAACAACATATTGAGCCATAAATGCAACAATTCGCAATGATTCTTGGGGGTCATAAGCTAATTGATGTGCTGTTTTTAGAAAACTATGAGTGCTCGGAAATTTATGGAGACAAAACGTTATAAATAACGTGGCAACAACTTTTGAAGCCCGGAGCACGAAAATTAAACACATCCAAGCACTAACCTTTATTCGCATGGTAGCGGAAAGATCTCAGCGCCAGAGTTCAATTTAGCCATTTTTTTGTGGGTAACTTTATGTGTATCATCGGCTTCTTTGGACCCAACCGTAAACTAATTACACCCCTAAAAGCGAAAAATGGCGTAAATTGATTTATGACTCACGCCCTTCGCACTTCGAACGAATTGTGCGCATGGCACTGGTTTCGAGAAATGCGCGGTCAAACTTGCGGTAAAAGTGCACTATTGTCCCGTTTACTTTTCTAGCAAACCGCCGCTTTATATAATGAAGCAGAAAAGTAACTGCAACGCCATTTATTTAGTCGCGCACTTTAGGTATTAATAACGGGAAATCGGTGTCATCCAGAAAGATCGTTAAAAGTGGATACGCCTTGCGAACTAATCGGCGGCAGTTCGTAGATTTCCCCATATATGACGTAATAGAATTGCAATTTCACGTACGTAGTGCTTCCACATATGTGAAACTAAAGCTGGCTATGCTCTCTAGTAGCGCCGGAAGATGGGCACGTAGGCGAAGAGACACGATCGTCCATAGCCGGTTGACTTCCCCTTTTCCCTTCCCCTAGTGCAGGGTAGCAAACCGGACGTTAAAAGTATGGTTAACCTCCCTGCCTTTCTCTCATTTGCATATCTCTCTCTTGTGGTGGAAGATGCAGTGGTGTTTATGCGGAGGACCCATTTTACGTAGCCGTTGTTCTGTTGTTTTGTCTATTCATAAACATAGACTTTATTCGTTGGTTGAAGGTAAATAAATGTTCGCTATCTTTGTCACGGGTGTTGGAGGCATAAACGTTGCTAGCCCTATACGCTACACGTCAGCGATGCAAATAACCAAAAAAAAATTAAATATCACTCCCCACTACTCCTAACATCCCTCCCACTTCCTCTCCTCCTCTCCCTCCCCCATCTCTAGCAGTTAGGACACTCGCCCCCTTAACCTTAATTCGGGGGTAAACCCTGCGCCGAGGTCACGTTGCCGAGGTAATACGGCTGCTTTGGGGCTCCGACCTTGGCTGCCGCTACTCGATGTTCAGAACTCAGTACATGTGGGATGTCTATACGCGTCGATCACTTAAGAGGAAGCTTTAGCTATGGGCCATTTCAGAGGTCGCCTGTTCAAATTTAATTTCATTCAAACTTCATTCAAATGGGTCTAACGGTTGCCTTACAAAAGCATTTCTGCGTTTCACATTTCTGCGTTTCACGTTTCACGTCGTCTCGGGGTTAGCCCCGAGCTAAAGCTTCCTCTTAACAACAGTAGGAGAAAAGATTTGCACCGACAAGGAAATGCTTGTTAAGCACCAACTTTACGAAAGTAATCAGAGGTTTAAAAGGACCCAGTTGGTGTAGCTTAAACGTTTTGTTGCTCTGCGGCAGTCACGGTGACGCACGATGTTAGGGGAAGACAGTGGAAGTTCGAAAAGCCAACATTACACCTCCGTACTTACGTAACACTGTACCAAAGCCAAATACTGTAATTCTGTAAAACAAACTTATAAACACCTGAAGTGTAGAAACAAATACAATATATTAGTTTACGTATCACTTAAATGACTATATTGTTTACGTTGCATTAACAAATTATGTCAGACTATTGATATGATTGACAGCAATGCATGAGTTAATAATTTTATCCGCTCAGTCGTCCTAGTATATGCAGTTAACAAAGTTCGGATATCGATTTTTCTTGGGGTATTGTGGGGAGACAAGCTCGATGAGTCACTGTTTTGAAACAACGTGACTTCTGGCAATTTTGTAAAAGAAAGAAAAAAATGAGGACCTCATTAAAAATATACTCCCAACTTTGAGTGGATTTATTCTTTTTTTTTACTTATGACAAAGTTCCTACGATTTATTTTTTTCTTTTTGTAATTTGCTGCCAAATCAGATCATCTCTGTAACTTCCCCTACTGTAATGCTGGCAAGCAACACCGTCGACGGGCGCAGTTCAATGGAGTAGCACCATTAATTAAATGATGCGCTGGTTCGTTTTCGTGAGCCAAAGTGAGCCACTGTTTCACAATATGCGCATTTCGCAGGCATTCCATTCCTTTGAAACGGGGACTAATTATGGAAATTTCAAACCCAAATTTTCTTTTTTGAGCCCTGTGCTCGCTTAATGGATAACTGAAGTCTTCAGTGATTAAAAAAAATGAAATACAATATTATGGAGAGTCGCGCGTCGGGATCATTGTCCGATTTGGCTAGTGATGGAAGGAGAACATAAATAAGGCTTTAAAAGCAATGTGAACGAAAAAGCAGATATATTAATTACACAGACAAAGAAAAATTAATTATGAATAACTATCTATTGCTGGTCCAAAAACGCGGTATGCACTCTTTGGGATGTGGTTATTTGTGGCGTTGTATGTTTCACTCTGTATTATGAGTGTCACTCCCCATGCTTTACCCGGCCTTGCCAGTATGCGGGGAGCCAACCGGTACTTCGAGCGCCACTTTCTCAAGGACCAGTTCAGAACCTTGTGCATCATCTGCGAACCAGAGGCTCAGCGTCTCAAACCGCTACGGTAGCCCCGGTACCACTGTACGGCGGTACCATACCACCGACCAATTTTTACCGCCGCGTTACGCTGCACTATATTCGGGATCGGCGACCCTCGAAAACGGTTAGACACGAAGAAATCCCCGATTAGTTCCAACAGAAAGCTAAATGCTTTAAAAGCAGAGAACCAGAGTATACGTATTCACAGCAAAGGAGGTGCAGCAGAGAAGTCGCAATTCACAACTATAGTTTCAAGCGCCAGGGACCCATTGTTGCGAATCTTCTTCGCTTTTCATTGGTCTCAGTTCGCGCTTCAACCGCGTTTAAATAGCGGACTTGTAGAGGATACGCTACAGGCCACTCTGTAGCACGCGATACATAATCACATAAGCCAGATGGGAACATCTCACATGTTCTTATATTAGCTTGTCCGCTTTATTACCAGCAGAAGCCAGAACCATGCGTCAAACTTAAGACAATAGGGAGTTATTCGCCTTATTTAAGGAATATTCTTGGACCATGGCCTTCTCCAGACATTAAGAGGAGGGAATTATGGGCTGTGCGGAGTTTTCTTTGTTCGCGCAGCCTAGCGTTACTGATAATGCGCATGCAGTTAAACATTATATTATATTATTTCTCTCAACCTCGCGCCTAAATGTGCGTTACTCATCCACAATTTATTTAGATTCATATTTTCTTCTATGTCAGTTTGCACTTATTTAGTACTTTTGAACACTCATAGGCACCTTAAGCCACATTAAAAAACGGAGAAACTGAGAAGTCGCCAGGAATTTATGTCTGATAATAATCGCTGGTTTGGTAGCTCATTACCGAAGATTTGCTTGACAAGTTCAAAGTAATTTCTGAAGTGCAGACGCTTCAGGCACGGAATAGAAGCCAGTGATTGATTTGGAATCATATTAGGATTCCTTAGACTACCACGTTTCAAAAAGTTCCCTACATTCGAAAGTGCTATTTCGGGACATTTCGAAAGTGTTGTTTTTTTAAATATCCGGAAGCTTGAGGAGAAACGCGTTTATCAATCTACCAAGTAGCCTCCCTCCCTCGCGAGATGCGAAACGAAATAAGCCGGAATACGGAACATCGTGAACAGAACATTCACGAAGCGTCCTTACTTCAACGTTTGTCAAAAACGAACTTATCGCACGCACGTAATACTGACCCCCTGAAGATAATTTCAACACATCCTTTACACAGATGATGTGAATGATTTAAACACCGTCTTAAAACACCTCATTATGAACGCCTACAACGTTATCCAACATGCATGTCTTATGCTTCTACAAAGCCGCTAATATTCAGGCTCCTTCGCAGTAACGTTACATTTTATTATTGAACATCTGTCGTATTCATAGCATCAGCCCGCCAAAGACAAATTCACTGCGCTGTCTCACTTTGGCCAAAACCTGGCCCCTGCGCCAATAAACAAAACAACGTAACGCAGAAGGCTGGAAAAAAAATATTCGGTAATAACATGCGCACTATAACCGTCACGGCACAATACGGCCAGAGATTGCGCTGTGCCACCGCACACCGAGTAAATACGCGCAGCTACGATGACGGCTTAAACGCAACCGTGCTCATTACAGGGCGAAGACACGCTTACATATTCCGCATCAACGCGATGCGGTGAGTGCAGCTTTTCTAATACCACTTATTTTTGTTTAACACCGGTGTAACGAGATGTTTCTCGTCTGAGTGCCTGCGACGCCTTATATAATTATCAGCGCGCGAAAAAAATAAATCAAAGAAAATAAAGAAGTAAGAAACCCACAGCTGTATCACGTGTACTAACATCAGGTCAGGAAATCGACGATAAGCGCCGACGGTTGCTGTTCGACCTAAGTGCTGCACGACGGGGCTAAGATTATCAGAGACGCAGTCAGTCCTGGAACACAAACAACCGGCGACTTATACGGGCAACGACATCGTAAGGGCTCCAAAGTGGCACGGGGCAATTATCGAATCAGCGAAAAGCGCGGTTATCATCACAGTGTACGTGTACGCTAATTCGAGATGATGGCACCCAGGCGGAAGGAAAATGCGCAGGGGCTCAAGGAGATAGCCACGAAGTTCGGAGAAGCAAGAAGGGAATGGGAAAGCGCCAGCAGGAATCGGCGTCGCGCTATCGACATTGCTATCAAGCACGCCCCCTTTCGACGCTGCGCGTAAATTGGTGGCAGCGGTGGATCAGATATATGGGAACACCGAGTTAGTGCATGTAGCGGCGACAGAGTGGGGTCGCAAGTGTTACTGAAATGTTTTCTCCTGCTGATAGCGCAGGAACATGTCCAGAAACGTTGGACAGTGCCTCTTCGGCAATCTGTTACAAACTCCACCGCAATGCATCAGCGTAACTCAATGGGCAGCATCCTCAATAAACTGTAATACGTCGGCCTCTTTTCAACAAGTTTCAAATAGCAACGTCGAGGGGGTACTTTCTTCCGATAACGTACACATTTACTGCACTTAGACCTAACTTCTTCGCTCCTTTATAGCAGTGTTTTGGTTGGCACCAAAACACCGCTATAAAGACAGCACCAAGTGCCATCTGTAGTGTCCTGAGTGAGTGTGTGATATTAGAAGGAAGTATCCTGCTGACGTTACTAAAGGAAGCTAGTTGAAACTAAGTCCACCTTTTGGCGTATAATTTTTTGAAAGCTTTGCCCAGTGAGTTACGTACGCTACCGTGTTGCAGTGAAATTTAACAGATTGCTGAAGCGACGGCGGCCAAAAATCTTTGGTATGCTTGAGACGAAACGGACGGAAGTCGAGACACACACACACAAACGCCGTCTTCAATAATGTTTTGTTAGAAGCCGCATCGCAAGTTCATATGCCCAAGACAAATACTAAGAATGCTCAAACTGTGAGCCAGCGAAAAACAACAGTTCTTTCCACGATAATGATAGCGAATGAGTACTAGCGCACTATTTGCAGTGATCCGGTTTCTGCTAAACGATTGTTGAACGTAACACTTGCGTGTGCATCTCGACTTCTATTGGTTTTGTCTCAAGTTTACTCGCTGAGCACGATACGATATGTCGTACGAAGACGGCCGAAACGCAGGCGCAGTGCCCAACATAAATGAAGGTCGAGTTTCATGCAGGTGTACCCAACGAGACTGTCAACGAAACCTCGAAAAACCCTGGTGAAAACTTAGGACGCAATGCGTAACCATTTTCGGACGCTCCACAAAACTCCACATCAGCCCAGTGGGGTCAAGGACTTATTCTTGAAGAGGCGATTCTACTGCATCGCGCTGGGACAAGGTCCCAGGCTTCGTTATTACACCCGGTGTTGTTGTTGTCTCTTTAGACCACACAGAACGTTTAAAAATCACCTGCGGCATATAATGTAAAAATAGGGTTAACCGGTGGAAAGAGGTTGCGGTATATAGCGTAATTTTAGTCATCGAGCTTGCTTACTCAAAGAGGTGGACATTGCTTTCACGAGAAATCCAATGTCTAATTGACTGATTAACAAAAATGTCACTATTTTACTTTTAAATTAATTATATTACGGCACATTACATTACGGCATGAAACATCACCCAAGCGTAAATGTATGTATGTATGTATGTATGTATGTATGTATGTATGTATGTATGTATGTATGTATGTATGTATGTATGTATGTATGTATGTATGTATGTATGTATGTATGTATGTATGTATGTATGTATGTATGTATGTATGTATGTATGTATGTATGTATGTATGCATGTATGCATGTATGTATTTTTTCTCCGCTACAAAACAAAGTGCAGGCGAAAATCAAGCAAAAACGAAGCGAACATCAAGCTGCACATTGGGTGAGGCGCACACTCACAAAGCGCCAAAGGTGTCTGACCTCCCCCTTTCTATTCTATTCGCCCACTCCCGTATACAGGCCTTCGACCTGATCCTTTCTATTCAAACGTGAATCAGTCTATACTTCTTAATTGCACTCGAAATTTCTTTGAGTTACAAAGTTATTCATCCTTGTTTCCTGTTAGCTTCTCCAGTAATTTATAGAAATTGGACATGACATCCGATATCTGCTAACGCGCATATGTATACCGAACACAGAGCGCATGATCTCGAAATGCCGTGAAATACGAATAATACACGTTCACATGGAATAACACGTGCATGTAACGAAACAGTCAAACCATGCTTTCGTTTTGTTTTTGTTTTTTCATTCTTTTAATCAACTTTTCTCTCAAGCTTATGTTTACTGCTATAGAGAATGTCACCAAAGTCGCCTGCAGTTCCACTTTGTTTCAAAGTGAAATAAAAGAAAAAGAAAATGTGCCCTCACCGTTCCGCGTGATTGCTTTGCCTTGGTACCGCGACACCACCGGCAAAGCGGACGAAATTGATTTTTTTTATTCCCGCGAAAAGCGTGCTCTGCCTTTATAGATGGCTAAGCATGGCGGTGTTATGCAAAGCGCAATTTCACGCGGCCTCTACGCTTTTTGTTTCGCTGGTCGTCCCGCACGTGAGCAATGAAGCGATATAGCGCGTGCGTGCGATAGAAAAAAAAAATGCTATTACGCTGGGAAATAGGAACCGTGCGTTCCAAACGCCCGCATGCCGAGGTAAAAAATAAAAGAAAGGAAGAAGGTGGGGCGGAATACAACACAGGAAGTCAAGCAAACAGAACTACACTAGAATGACGTCTGCGATGATAGCAATGCTTGGATGCATACTGGGCCTTTAGAGCGACGTTACGGGAACTATTTCACAGGGCGGCGCATTTCGCTTTGAGCACTGGTGCATGCGCCCCTCTTTCGACAACAAGCGGGCCCCTTTTTTACGTGTTTACAGTCGAGCACACTCGGTTCAGAAATCGTAACGCTACGTCGGCAATACATCTCCTCTGCGAAGCGAACGGTCGCAAGACGTTGTGCTAACAAAGCAATCGAGCTGAAAGCGAGCGACCGTCTTCTCAGCATCCTCATCCTTGGGTAAACGTCTTTTGTTAAACAAAGCTTTTTGGCTACATAAGACGTCAATGAGAGATAGTCTATCGCTGCAAGAAAAGGCAAAGGAAACGCGTCGGTGGGACTATGGTGCGTGTGCTTAGAAATTTCCCGGCCGTCGGATAAGTATCGCCTGCGCGCTGCACACAAAGATGACGTTCCTAGTTAGATAAGGTGTAGACTCGAGCTAGTTGATAGTTTGGTGCTAAAGACAACATCGTAATCTCCTCGTTCGTCCATGTCTCTTGCGCTGTTTTCAGTATGCTCCAAAAGCCTATGTCACCTTGAAAAAGACAAGTCCAGTTGTCGAAACGTTGACTCCCGCTTTTACCTTGTTCTCGTTTTGCTCATCATCCTGTAATCCTATAGTAACTCTCAAGAACTACAAGTCACTCTACAAGGAGCCGTTGCTTGAGCCCGTGTTCGTGCGCGTATGCGTGTGTGCCGGTTTTGCGTACGTCTGTTCGTGAACGTGTGTATTCCCGTCCGTCCGTCCGTCTGTCCGTCTGTCCGAACTCGATGAGCTTCAAGACATTTTAAATGAGTCACAACAACCCAAATTTGAGAAAGATCGAAATCCGTGACGCCACACTGACGTACCAGCGCTGAGGTTATTGTACAAAGTTGAAACGATTCCAATTTGATTCTTTCTGCGATTCTTTGAAAACTTCTGCGGTCGAGCATCGCATACAGCTAAATCTCTTGAGCAAGCAGGCGATAACTCGTTCGGGCTAAAAAAATAATGCGGCTTGCCGCAGCGTCCACAGCGTCCAAACGCGACCACATGTCGAACTCACGCTCGCGTGGCTCTTTGCAATCCGGAAGAGTTCAGTATTGCTACAAGTCCGTGAACCAGCTTGATAAATGAGCATGAGGAAGAACACCCTCTCGGAACAAGTTCTCCGAAGTATAGCGAGGCTCTCTTCCGTCGCCCTCCGACTTGGTAGAGTAACACTGAGGCACTGTACGACTACTGTGTATATGCACACATCATTTTCAGTATCTTACCGCTCGCTCAACAAGTGTGCTGTCTTTCTTTCTTCCTTTCTTTCTTTCTGAAACCAAAGGCAGCGGGGGTCGCCAGCTCCAGGATGTTGCATCTAGGAGGATCCACCCAGCAGAGTATAGGCAGGGTATACCCGCTGCTCGGCGCGCGCTCGCCTGGAACGGGGTGCAAAATGAGTATGCGTAGCACGCGCAAGCACGAGCGAATGCGCTTGTGAGCAGCGGAGCGCACAAATAGAGACAAACGACCGTGCATGGTCAGGAATACGCGCGGGCGGCAAACAAACGTCACCTGTCGAGAAGCAGGTCGGAGTATAGTGCGCGCAAACAAATACTGAATTGCACGAGCTGCAGCATGCACGGCTTGACGCATATCCGGAAAGGCACGCGCGCGGGCATGCGTATGCACCTATGCATATTCAAATGCTCTAACGCATGACTCAGTATACAACTTGGTTATTTACCTCCACTATCGCGAAGCCCCGTTCGAGTAAGCCAATGGCCTCGATTCACCGCAGAAGCACGGACACAGCGCATCAACGGGAATATGAGGCTGTAATCCCAGTACGGTGGATCGACCGGGGATAACTGATGAGGATGCGGGGCTTTGTGGCGCAATGGACAGATGCGATCGAAGAGTGCCACGGTCGAGGATAGATTTCTAAAAAACTTTAACGAGTTATTGCTAACATTTGTCATTGCTGCCATCAGTGTCACTTTGTCATAGAGTCAGGCTCACCACCGACCTTTTCTGATATACTGCGGAAATTCCGGCGACAAACTTTTTTCCCGCTGTTTTCAACAGCAAATTCATTCATTCATTCATTCATTCATTCATTCATTCATTCATTCATTCATTCATTCATTCATTCATTCATTCATTCATTCATTCATCGTCTTCAGTGCTGACACATTCGACCTGTCGTCATCGCTTAGTGGCTATGGTGCTGGGCTGCTATAAGCACGAGGTCGCGGGATCAAACCCTGGCCATGGCGACCATATTTCGATGGGGGCGAAATGTGAAAACGCCCATGCGCTTAGATTTAGATGCACATTAAAGAACCCCAGGAGGACGAACTTATTCTGCAATCCCCCACTACTGCGTGCCTCATAATCAGATCGTGGTTTTGGCACGCAAAATGCCATAATTTAATTAATTAATTCACGCATTTGGTACCCGCGGCACTGCAACATCATGCGATGCAAACAACTTTATAACTGAGAATTAATATTATCCTCTCTCTTTCTTTAATAACATATGATAAGAACATGACGCGCGAGTACGACAGTGGCTACATCGTTGTAAAATGAACAGCAAGTTTTACGCAGTTATGCTTCAATGCAATTACGCACATTGTTTGCACCTCGCACCGCTCTCCCCTCCTTTGCGGTGTTTGGTGTAAGTAAGTAAAGCTTCTCGAGGAATACACGACTTATACTGAACGAAATGTTGACTGGGTGCCAGCGAGCACACTTCTACGAGGAATCAATCTTTCGCGACATGCAGCCGGTATATATAATGTCGGATTATATAAATAGCCTCTCAGGCACACACACCTGTCAGTGGAATAGCGCACGATATATACATCTCTTGTGATTTTCTTACATTTGGCCTACACCTTTCTTGGTCACCGAGTATACGCCATCATATTCTCCGGCTTATATAAATATATGCATGTATAGTAGAGTTTTGACCGACAAAGCATAGTGCCGGTGAGCGTTGACAGCCACCCGCTGTGGTCGCTTAAAGTGGCTTTGGTGTTGCGCTGCTAATCACGAGGTCACGGAATCAAATCCCGGCCGCGGCGACCGCATTTCAATGTGAGTGAAATGATAAAAAAAAACCGCCCGTGCATTGGGTGCTCGTTGAAGGACCCCAGATAGCCGAAATTAATCCGGAGTCCCCCACTACGGCGTGCCTCATAATCAGATCGTGGTTTGGGCACGTAAAACCCCACAATTCAATTATTTTTGTTTGGCGTTAACAGCCTAACATGATGGCAAATCCTTCAGTAACGTACAGTCGCGGACAGAATAAAATGGACCACGGGATCTCCGAAAACGTTCAATTCCCGAGCAGCATGTAGCAGTAACCAGTAAAACTGCCCACGACAACGTTGTTAGCATATTCTAGTCGAGGTCCAAAATGCAAAAACCAGATTGCGTTGTGATGTTGCGGAGATATTCAGCTTTTTCTTAGATTTCATGGTCCATAATATTCTGTCCGCGACTGTACGTACCGTGCAGAATGAACGCGCCAACCGAATTCACGCAAAAAAAAAGCCAGCACACGTAGATGCGCAAAGAAACAGAAGCAACGCGCACGCGCACAGAAAACTGCAAAAGCGCGTAGTCACGCAGACTCACAGTGGCGGGCTAAATGAAGCAAGAGACAAAGCACGTACGGGACCTTCATTTCCAAGGAGCGGCAGTGCTCAGTGGCACACCGATGTATGGGAGCGAATCCGCACAATCTTTTTTTTTTTTATGCTGGGAGTGGCGAGTGTTTCGCATGCAGACACACGCGTTCGTCCCGAACGAGGCAATCGGCGCGGGCAATCAGCGGCAAAGGCCGTTAACGAAGCTTTAATCATTGTCGCTCCCTCCGCGCGATTGATGCCCTTCCATCGGAGTTAACTGGGTGGACGCTGGCGATACATATGGGCACATAGCATAAACCTGTTCTCGCGAGACAAGCAGCGTCCGGCCCAAATGCTCGTTGGCCTGCGGAGGGCCGCGGGTGAAGAGGGTGCGGTGGCCGCGGGGGGTGTGTCAAGCTGAGAAGATGCCTTCCGGAAACGCCAGACACGGTCGCTACTACCAGTGGCGATTTCCAAAGTTCACAGTGGCTACCTCATTGCAACGAGAAAAACATGTGGCTGGGATAGCTAGCGCGTAAGAACCTTTTAAAAAAAAGATAATGAAAAACGCATTGTGCAAAAGTTGACGATGAGTGCCAATGTAAATTCATGAACAGGCGAACGCTTCTAGGAGGTTATTCGTTTTCTTTAAAGGAATGATGCTTTCGAAGGCGTACATTTGTTGTAGCGAGGACGTTTAGGTAGTGTTTGTGGTCTCATTGCGTGATTCCGTAGGGAACAGAGCCGCACGTCTGGCTGCGGTAGCCGCATTTTATTTGCGGCCCACTGCAAAAAAAAAAGAAAGAAAACGCCCGTTTACCGTGGATTGGAGGCAACTTAATGAACTTCAGCTGGTCGCAATTAATCTGGAGTCCCCCCACTATAGGGTGCGCACCTCATAATCAAATCGTGCTTCTGACACGTAAAACCCCAGAATTCAATTTATTATTATTATTTTTAGCTATAGCACACCTGTAGCGGTAATACAGTGGCTATACATACACAAGCCGATACGTCATATCTGCGTTGTCTCCAGCGATGCGAGGGCCTGCGTGAAAGGGCACTGCCGTCTTCCTCTCCCGCCACTGGAGTGCTTTACCGTAGCCGCCAAACGGGGAGAGTGCGGCGGGAAAAGATGGAGGGCGGTCATTCGCGAGCGCTCCACCACAGCATCTAAAATCAAGCGTCTTTCCTTTCTTTAGACCACCACCACCACCACCACCACCACCACCACCACCACCACCACCACCACCACCACCACCATCATCATCATCATCATCATCATCATCATTCAGACGCGCTGTAGCTCTCGCGCGAGAGCACGTGCGTTAGTTGGCGTTCGGCAACGAACGCGCGCCGCAGCTCGGTTACGCGAAAGCGCGCGTCCTTGGCACAGGCGCCTGTTTCAATTAGTTGAAAGTCTGGCCACTGCGAAATAAACGCACAAAGGAGCCAGAGAAAGCTCTAGCATCACATCGCGCGAGTTGTCACAACTGTCACAACTTAGCATGCGCGCCGCATCGCGTCGATACGTGCAAATTTTACAGTGCAGTTGCGTTGTATTCCACCAAGCGTCCCGACATATAGCATTTGCATTTAGCTGGACCTGGTTAACTCGAGCTGGCTAGGTTGCTATTTGTCACCGCCTCGCTCCATAAGGGATGAAAATAAATGATCATCATCAGCAACAGCAGCACCGCATCGTACCACGGGTCAAGGAATTTGATATGCGCGCCGCGTAGTCTCGATAGCTGTGTTTACTCTTCCGTACACGTTATGACGCTCCTTGCAAGGTACGAACCCTCTAGTGCGTGCTGCTGAAAATGGAGCTCCTATGGAGGTGCTGCAGCTTACGTTGTGAATGTGCTGCGTATACGCCACGCAGGCCTGTAACTTCCTTCTCTCCCTCTCACCTTTCCTGTCACTTTACCCCCCCCCCCTCCACTCTATCCCCAGCATGAGGTAGCAAACCAAATATTCCCCTCTGTTTAACCTCCCTTTCTTCTGCCTCTCTCTCTTTGATAGCAAAGACTCTCGCGTCACACAAAGGGAACCGCAACGTCATTGAAGTGCTCTTGTGTTCACCTGCTACGAATAAGTGAAAACTTCGGTTTGCGCGCTTCATTTGGAACTGAACGAGTCGCCGTAGACTAGTTGTTTGTTAATTAACTGTTAATACAAAACCCATCCTAAAGACAAATCGATGGCATGGTACTAAATCAGAGCCCGTGGAATAGAAAGCAATTTCACCGGTGAACTATTTCTTGCCTTAACAGTCTTCTAACTCGAAGGTACAAACACCACAACGTCCGTGCTTTCTTTCCAACAAAGAAGACACGACACCTCGCTTTCGTGGCCTGAACAAACGGTAAAAAGCCGGCGAAACAAGCAGTAACTAACCTTCACGGGGACTTAAGAAACATGCAGAATACACAAGCGGAGAGAGAATGATGAAACGAGCCAACAAACGCTGCAACGTCAGGCTTCCATCGCAACGTGTACAGGGCTTCTCCGGTGGCAGCATAATGCTTTGGTGGGAGGAAATAATTGCAGTCTAATTCGTTCGGCACAGAAAGGTTTCGGCTTATACAGAGTACTGCACCGACACTATAGAAACGGAAATCGGGCGTCAGTCAGCAAGCCTTTCCCGTTGCAGTATAAGCAGAGGCGTGGCTACTCATTTTCACTAAATCGGTACAGCAAAGCGAAAGCGAGAACAGGATTTGCGTAAGAGCCGGATGAATTCGCAAAGCAAGGGCGAAAAGCGGTCCGCACCGCACACGTGTTTCATTTCGGCTGCATACGAGTAGCAGTTGTGACTGCGCTTGCCTATTATATGTGCACTAGCCAATAACGGCCCGCTCTAATACAAAAGGACGGATTTCGTTTACTTCTTTTTTACTGAATCATGATTAGCTGACACCAGTTTGGGCAAACACAACGCCACATTGTTTAGTAAAACAGACTAAACAAAGGTGCATAGGCAGTAATTCGGATAAATGCATCGTTTTTTCTTGCGTCATATACCAGCCACTGCACTCTTACATAAAAAAAATAAGAATAAGAAACATCATCTAGAGAGTCACTCGATGAGTCCTTGTTGGTTAGTTCGTTTGCTCACGCCTTCAATCAGTATATGATTACGACTTGAAGCCCACACGTCGACACAGCGTCTGCACGGAGTCTCCGTCACGCCTCATAATTTGTGGTCCGTGGAAACTTGGTAGATTCTACGCATAACTACCTAAAATATTTCCATCTACTAGCACTGCACGCACGTCTCCCTCATAAGACTGAAAGCAGTGTACGGCTGAACTGAGGCAGGCGCTGGCATAGAGCACACCTTGTGCAACGGGTGCGCTGTGGCTTCCCGTGGAGACGACTATATGCACAGAACTGGTAGGAAACGCGATAGCGAGTCTCACGGCTACACGAGCACACTCGTGCAAAGCGCCACTCGGCGTGCATACACAGCTCCCAGCGCGCGCGTGCCTGGCACGTGCAAACTCCGTTCCGCTTGTTTCTTCCAGCTGTCCTGCGTGGCAGCCAACGTCGAGCACTGTATACGCTAATTACAGCTTGTTACACGCCATGTTGTTGTTTGTGCACGCCTGTCTGCCTCGTTTACCTGCAGAACAGCGCCCCCTCGCGAGCTACAGAGAAGCTTGCACGTTACTGCCACCGAATGCAACCTCTTACTTCTGCTTTTATGTCATTTTATATTGTGTTTGCCCTTTCTTCTTGCTTTTTTGCCTCATGCGACGTCATACATTTAGAGGAGCTCTTACACGATAAAAATAGGTCGAGCTGTATTAGAAAGTTACATCACAACAACATCAAGAAATGCCGCTCTTACCTTCAATGTACACAGGCTTGCTACGAGTGTGGGCAGGAAAGACGCAAAAAAAGAAAAGAACCGAAAGACCGCGGGTGGCAGGCACAGCCTTAAAGTTACCACGCCAGCTCGCCGTTACAGGTAAAGGATTTCAGCGCCGTCCACTCTGGCCTACGCAAAATAATTTTATCGGTTAGGATGGACCACATTGTATTCTGTGACAGCCAAAGACTGAAGCTAGCAAGCTTCAAGCACGTGTACTTAGTCAGGGCGTCCTAAATACGAAAAAAAAAAGCTCTTTGAAATCCGTGACAGCACACTGACGTGTGCCAACTTTGAGGTAATCGACGAGGGTAGCTACATGGGCTTGTACACATGGTATCTGCTTCCTTATTGTAGCGAAGGCAGAATGACTTGGGACACAGAAAGGCACGTTAGACAAACACGCAACGCTAACTTTCAATCAAAGATTTATTTCCACTTCTCGCAGGCGTACTTATATACTCCTCAAAAACGTCACAAGACATGTGTGCATTTCTCGGCAAACATGTGCAAAACCGAGAAAACCACGCCCAGACACTTTTGTGGTCACACTGATTATTTAGAAGGCTGCCCGTTCAACGCGAACGGAGACGATCGAGTTCTTTTATTGATAAAGAAATTGATGTCTTACTGGCGCATGCTTCACCAACTGTGGCTATGTTCTTAGTTTCCATAATCAAGCGCGTCATTTCGCACTTGCTTCTACTCACGATAAGAGTTTCTTGTAATCTCGACTGAAAGTTGCATCTTTGGCAACGAAAGGCAAGAAAACCGTCAGCTGCCACGTCCTTTACTATGTTAAGCGCAGATAATCGACAGAAAGAAGAAGAAAAGACAGAGAACTTTGATCTTTATTTTCACTTCTAATAATTAACATCAAGTTATCGCAAAGTTAATGGAAATGCAGTTTGAAAAGGCTTAATCAGTTTAAATTTATCTGTAGTCTTTATCTTTGCTGTCCCTTTAACTCACGCAGTGTCAAATAACGTTGCCGCTAGCTCTGCTTCTCGAATCGTAACCTCCGAGATCGGACGGGGCGCACACCACCCGATCTCGGAGGTTATGCTTGCATTATCGACATTTAAGACTTGCGCGCTGTACAACGCTTCTCTCGCTTTCCCCTGCATGCAGATCACACGAGGCCCAAAACCTCGCAGGCGTCCAAAACTGCGCATAAGGACATTTTTCTCGGACAAAGCAGAAATGGCGGAGACCCTCGGGAGGCCAAAATGGTGAGCTGAATTTAAAGGGGGAAAAAAAAGTAGAGAAAATGCGCAACAAGTGAGAAGCAGCAAGCAATCTGAAGTAATCGGTGGGGTTCCTGAATGGCACGAAATAATGACGTTATGACCCGCTCTATCGCCTTTCGTATTTTATTGCCCGCGATTCCGGAGTCCATGAACGTTCGCTATAAAATGCGCTTCACTTCTTCCGCCTCCCTGCAGAAGGAGAAAGCGGAGCATCTAAAGTGAACGACAAGAGACGCGAAAGCTGCAGCGATGCAGCGATGCAGCGAAGCCTATATAGGGAAGGGTTCCGTCTATGCGACGAGGCGCCAAACTGCTGCCACTCCATACATCAAGGGCAGTGGATCCTCGCTTCGATTTCGAAAGAACTGCTATATATATATATATATATATATATATATATATATATATATATATATATATATATATATATATATATATATACATATATATATGAGCGTGGATAGAACCTTATTCACGCTCCTGCCTTCCTCTAACGCCTTATGCTCCGGTATATTTCCTGCTGTTTCTTTTCTTCTTTCTATCTTCCTTTTTTTTCCGAGGTCATTCTTGCGTGTTTTGGCGAGATGGCGTACAAACGACACTTAAGATATCGTCGCTTTATTCCGTTTAATTGCTTTGAATTGAGCTGTGCATATGTCGACATCTTCTTTTTTTTTTTTCCTCTTAAGAGGTATAGGAAGGGCGCGCGCCTGTCAACCTTTAGGAGGCATTCCGCGTTCCGATTTCGTGTGTCTGCTGCGTGTGTTCTCGTTAAGGCACTATGCATTGAAAGTGTCCGTCTTCCCGCGACCCGTGTGTGACCTATATGTGGCACAAATGCGCAGATTTGGTTGTCTGCGAATTAGATTCTTTAAGCGAGAATTGGCCGTTCGTTTCATTGAAAGAAAACGGGCTCGCACGCTTCCCTCTGCCTTTATCTTTAGCCAACCGTTTCCTCATCTCACGCTTTCTCTTTTGTGCCGCGAGGCGAGCTATCAAAAAAAAAAAATTAAATAGTAAGAGAAGAGGGGGGGGGGGGGGGGGGCGTCTAGCAAGCCGCAATACTGGCACACACAATGAAGCAAGCAACTATAGAACGCGTACAACGAGGACACCCAACAGGACGAGAGGCGCCGAAAAACCGCGACCAAAAGTGGCGGAATTCAAATTCAAACGAAATGTTTTCCCCGGCACCGTGGCTGGAGCCACAGGGTGATGTTATCTGCGCACCTTTCTCCTTCCAATGTACGTACCTCTGGATGACCGAGCCGTCGCGTAACTACGTCTGCGCTTAGCAGACGCAGTTATGCAGACGTAATTCAAGCAGCCGACATCGAGGCGACTGTTGGAAAAGATCTAAATTTAAAAACGTTCCCGTGCCGAGATACCGGTGTGGATTAAGAAACACATTAGTCAATTTTATACGGAAGGGGTGCGGTTTCGCCGTATTAAGTAACTTTCTTCTTCTCTCTTTTTTCTTTTACTTATATACAAATAAACCGTGGAGGACTTGCCGTTTGCTAGCTTACGCCGCTTACGCTGCTAGAATGTCGAATGCACATAACTTGCTTCTGCGACTATTTCTTGCTATAAATCTATATTGAACATGTGTTTCAAAAGTTAAAAGTAAGCTTCCATGTTATTCCGTGCTTAATTTGGTTTTGTTTTTGTCAGAAGGAGCAACAGAGCACCCGAAAGCAGCTTGCTGTTAATGTCACCACCAGAAAACGCGTGTATTTAAAGGATAGCTCGAAAGTTGGTCTTGTGCGTCAAGCTCTGGCCCGGTACTTAGCATGAGAAGGAGAATAGGAGAAGAGAAGGAGCGATCAGGAGCAGAAGAGTGATGATTCGAATGGAGCATACAACGGACGGTAGTTACATATATGTACAGGGCCGCAGTGTACATATATCGCACCATCGTCCGTTATACCCCAGGAGAAGGAGCGATCAGAAGCAGAAGAGTGATGATTCGAACGGAGCATATAACGGACGGCAGTTACATATATGTACAGGGCCGCATCGTACATTTATAGCACCACCGTCCGTTAGGCCCCATTGTTAGCCCTGAGAGACACGTCTCATTAGAATTGAAAGCACTCATAGCAACCTAACTTTATAAGCGTCCGTGACTTAACCTACGTGCAATAGATATTTTCGTTAGATGTTACGTTGGCCCCATTTTTATTTATTAAAGCAATTTTTTTTTCGAACCTTCCCGGACTTTATTGACTGAGGATGGGGGCTGCTGTCTGGTAAACAGCTCATACGCAGGACATCCCTACCATCTTTAATACCCTAACAGGTGTTCTTCTGGCTACTGGCCTTGTTTATTCCGCAAGGAAAGAAATGTTGAAGCTGCATCTGACTCGATTCTCAAGGCATGTATCTACCTATGGTGAAAGATCTGGTCACACTACGAGATACGGTTCTTGAATTCTCATTTCTGGTGCTCTTTGGCACAATGAAATCAGGATAACGTCAAACGCCTGGCGATCACGCTCCGGGACCAGCCTTTTTTTTTTTTTTCAGATAACCATTCTTGAGGGTTGGCTATGGTCCAAAAACACGTCATGAAGGTCGCTATTGAATGACGTATGCGGACGCAACGCCAACGCGTTATCCAGATGACATTGCCACACGTAGAAATAGATTATAAGTGGATAGGTCAAGGCTACGTCTGAGTGAACACTCATGACTTGTCCATCCCAAGAGTGAAATATCTTGTTGCACTGGGAGATACGGCCCTTCTTGAACTTTCACGCCTAGTACTCTCCTTGCGCAATAAAAACAAGATAACCTTGAACACCTGACGACTACGTCCCGGGACCGACTAGGGTCCTAAGATAACAATCATCGCCATGGGACTATGGTCCAAGAGCACGTGAAGACGGCTGGTATTAAATGGCGTATACGGGCGCATCGCCAATGTGCGTTATCCAGATATCATTACCATACGCAAATATGAATTATACAAGTGGGTAAGTCAACAGGAGGGCAGGCGCAATCGACGTTGCGCAAATGTGAATATGATATGCACGTGCTACTCTTTCTATCGCCTTTCTACGATGATAACTCTGAACAATGCCAAGACCTACTTCGCAGTACGCGGTAGTCGGTAAGGCCTCCATCGATTTCAACGGAAGAGCAGGCGGAATTTTTTCGGCGTGCACAGCGACGTCGTGTCTCAAATTCAAAATAAATAAATAAATAAATAAATAAAGAAAGCGAAAACTAGTTTCCTGCGCACGCGATGTATTATACAACGACAAGGCGTCCCAGCTTCAAGTCCTTTGCGAATCATTAGTTTGCCCTTTCAACGCAAGCGGGCAGAGTGGTGGAATAAACGGCAGGAAGCAAATGAACTGTTTTAGAAGACCACATGCAAATGTCCTTGTCTCAAATTTGCATTGAACGTCGCTAATTCTTCGACGCTCCGTAAACCCGTTCAGCAGTTCTCGATCCGGGGCCTTGACACGATAAACGAACCCCAAAGCACAATCTGCGTAGATCGAAGATGGTTTCACTCTGGATGAGGCGTTTAGCATATCGAAATGATTAGCGCTGAGACGGTTACATAGCGAACGAAGCAGTTCGAAACGGCACACTGCAGGGGGCGGAGGGGTAAATGGAACGATCGAATGGGCCGAGTAAAACTGGTCTTTCCAACAACCTCCTCGCCCTATTTTTTTACATACAGCAGGGTCGCACTATGCGATGCGTTCATCGAGCCCGATAACGAAGTCGTTGGTGAGGATGGGATGTGGGACGTGTCATCTGGGTTTCACGATGCGCTCATCCGGCGAAAGCAGGAATAAATGCCGAAACGAAAACGGGGCATGCACGAAAGTGAGAAGCTTTAGCAGCGCTTCACTTTCTTGCGCGCTCGTTGTCTGCACGTGACACCCAGGCCCCATGTGTGGTCCGAGAATTTTTCACTAAAAATGAAACAAGGAAAAAAAGAAAGGAAGTTTCATGCATACTTAAAACTGGTGTTTGTTCAAGTTTACTTTGCTTATAAAGTCTGGATTTGTGGAGAGACAATTTTTTTTAATGGCTGCATAAACTATTATTCCAAAGAAAGTGCCAGCAAACAATTTCGAGCAAAAAATTTTCCTTCCCATGTCATCGATTTTTCATTGAGGCTTTTGACAAATATTGTTGACACTGTTGCACGCTAGAACGCATCAGTTCGGGCCGACCTCCATGCGTTTCCTTCAGATTAATCATCTCTCTCTCTCTCTCTCACTCTCTCTCTCTCTCTCTCTTAATATATATATATATATATATATATATATATATATATATATATATATATATATATATATATATATATATATATATATATATATATATATATATATATATATATATATATATATATATATATATATATATATATATAAAGTGGTACGTGAGGAGGGACGACACAAACAAAGGAACTAACTACAATGCATTTACAAAAGCAGCGCAGCCAGAGACCAAGATGAAAACCAGGTCGTGCCAAGCCCAGATGCCCGTCTTCGTATAACCAACAGTTGCGACAGCCGTTTATAAAAAAAAAACTAATTTATTCTGGGCGATCCTGTACCCGCCTACCCAACAGACCGAGCAATCGACAAGACAATGTCGCTCGAGCTTCGCTCCTTCGAACGTCGTTCTCCTATTCGTCACATCGTGTCGCGTGCCAGTCATCCGATTCTCGTGCACGAGCCGTCGGTCTGTCAGCACGTGGGTGTGGGTACGTGCGGTCCAGCGTTGCGTTGCGGCGCCTTGCTTGACACTTGTGGTGTGGTGGGCGTCTTTTCTATATATATATATATATATATATATATATATATATATATATATATATATATATATATATATATATATATATATATATATATATATATATATATATATATATATATATATATATATATATATATATATATATATATATATATATATATATATATCAGCCTGGTTACGCCCACTGCAGGCCAAGGCCTCTTCCATACTTCTCCAACTACCCCGGTCATGTACTAATTGTGGCCATGTTGTCCCTGCAAACTTCTTAATCTCAACCACCCACTTAACTTTCTGCCGCCCTCTGCTGCGCTTCCCTTCCCTTGGAATCCATTCCGTAACTCTTAATGACCATCGGTTATCTTCCCTCCTCATTACGTGTCCTGCCCATTTCTTTTTCTTGATTTCAACTAAGGTATCATTAACTCACGTTTGTTCCCTCACCCAATCTGCTCTTTTCTTATCCCTTAACGTTAACATAAGTATATATATATATATATATATATATATATATATATATATATATATATATATATATATATATATATATATATATATATATATATATATATATATATATATATATATATTGGATAACAGGAAATGTATGCAAGGCTCGTTTGTTTCCAGCGCCTTCCCCTTCCGTATAGTGTGCTATCCAAGTGTCCGAATAGAATTCTGTTGAGGTGGACATGAAGTTATTGTGGACTGAATTCGCGGGAATCTTGGCGGAAGACGGCACCGTAAAGTGACGTGCACTCGACGCGTGAACATGGGCGAAGTGAGGCGGCACATGAGGCTCCTCTGTTTTATAGAGCACGTAACGTACGCTACGTGCAAGCGATGAAGGCAGGGCTCAAGCATTTCTTACACAGAATTGGCCGTGCAGAAACTCCCGAATGTGATTGTGGATTTGTAGACGAAGATATATATCACCTCCTTCTAGATTGCCCACATCACGACACACCAAGAAGCCGACTTAAATCAGCGCTAATTAAATTAGACCGTAGACCTTTCAGTTTAAGGAAACTTTTGGGACCTTGGCCAACAACGGCCTTGCAGAAGAGTGCTTTAAAAGCACTAAAGACTTTTCTTGAAGACAGCGGCATCGCTGGACGTTATTAGCGCTTTCATTGTTCCCTTCATTTCATTGTCACTGTCTATATCCATCTGTTTGTGAATTATGTTGACTGTTGACTCTTCTGTTGAGACTGTATGTGATAATGCATTTACACGATGTATGTACCACACCCGCTGACTAGACAATGTGTTATTAGGCCACAATATCTTTTGTACTTTTGAGACTTTCATCTAAATAAGTGTGGAGACATTTACATTGTATATTGTATGTACCATGTATTCCTTACGTCATAGTCTTCCCGTGGAAACGTTGCGGGATAAGTCCTGGTGCTTGTGTGAAAAGACTATTTGATATGTAACCTTGAACCTTGTACGATGTATGACGGAACCACTCAAGAGATGAGGAGTAGCCGGCGCCATAAATTGTGCTCCAACATCTCCTTATATCATGTCAATAAAAAATAAAAAAAAGGCAGGGCTCGCTCGTTTCTCAGAAGTGTTTACCAGAGCGAGCGCAGTTCCGAGAATCTGACCCACGTGATGCGGATTCGATTCCGCGCAGCACTGAAACAAAAAAATTAAATGACTTCCTTTTTTCGTTGAAGGGAACCGTGAACGATGTTAAGCCCACATTTTTAGACACCACTAACTTCGAGATCAGTTCGTATTCTTTCATTAGATAGCCGAAAGAGAACTGGTCTGATAACGTCAAAAACGCTAATCGCATTGAATAAAGAAAGGAACTGCTGAAGGACTTTTGTGCCGCGGACACATGTAAAAAGGCCCGTTGCACGTAGAACTTCACAAGTTGTAGCCTAAGAGATAAAACTGCTACATGACGATAGCCAGCAACGCTAAATGACAGACTACAAGCAAAGGATCAAAGGTTGTCATGCGGGCTTCCACCGCGAAACCAAAAACAAAAGCTTTACCCCACTTTGTTTCTGCATTTCCTCAAAAACTTTTGTCGTTGTCTCCTGGTTCGCGACACTTGTTTAGCAGACGGAGAACAGCAATCATACTTTACTACTCGGTTGTTGCGGAAAATTTGGTTAGTTTAGAATATTCGAAAATACCGAATAATTCCTTTTCGAGTACGAAGCGTTAATGTGTGGTACTCGATTCGCATTCGAAACTTCGAATATCCGCACACCCTTAATCGTAAGTCGATAAAAACCTTAAGCGCATTCAATTCAGCCTCGATATATAGAGTTTCACTAAAGAGTGTCGCCGCTTCGCCCGAAAAGCGAAGCACCGATTCCGACAGCAAATTATTAGACAGCCATACGAAGTAAGGATAATGGTTTTATCAGGGGTATAAACTTGTAAACATGCGCTTACAAACTAAATTAACAAGCACGGTGTCACGCGCGCACAGGCAAGCATGAACACATCTCACTCGATGACCGCGGACACGCGCTCTCAAAACGCTGGAGTGAGGAAGAGCGGCAGATGCAGCGAGCGAATTGCCATTCGTGCTGTCTCTCGTTTCAACGCGAACAAAGCGTCGAGAACACAGCGCGCTCGAAGCCATCAGCCCCCTCGTCACACATATATCCTATAGCTATTTTTTTTTCTGCATTTCGTGTAGGCTTTGCAGACTAGTGTAGTAACGGGCAGAGGCTATATATGACGTCGTATGGGGCCCTTCAATCACTGAGCTATTACCAATCAAAGCTGACTGCGCGTTGTCCTCTGCACCAGGAAACTAAACGGGCCTGACTCCGCACTTCGCCTAACTTCGCACTTACTGGCGGCGTATATGCCCTCGCCTGACACTAAACGTCAATGTACGAGTTTCCTCCATCAGCAAACTTAGACAAACTGCAGTTAAATACATCGCGAATGCGCCACGCACGGAGACAATTTATTTGTGCGTATAATAATACAGCGTGTAGTCTGAAACAGCCCGCACAATTCGTAATATCATTTTACTTCCTTGAAAACTTATCTCGCCTTCCTCTTTGACACACGGTCACGCCAGCACTTCGCTGCCGTCCTTGCAGCGAACATTCACTTGTCGTCGCTATATCAGCGGCGACAATCACGGACAAAATGGTACCACACGTTTGCGACACCAGTCGTTTTTTTTTTTCTGCTGCTTACGCTCATCGAACCCACAGTGTGGAAAATGTCATTTTCATGCTGCACTAGAGCTGTAATAAATGACTTCGTCTAGGTAGGCGGAGCTACAGTTTTTCTACACCAAGCAAAGTAAATGGCAACTTCCTGCTCTAGACACTCGTGTAGCCGTAAAGAAAGTATCCCTGCTCTGCGTCCATAGAGTTTCTTGTAATAATTACCACAGGTAACTATGGAGCTAGCGTTTAAGGGAGCTTCAGCCAGCGTGAGAACGATGGGTAGTACATGGATTTGCCTAAACTTCGTCTTTTTGGCTTCGAACAACTTCGTGGCATTACAAACTCATCATATGGAATTTAATTCGTCCAGTGAAGGCAGATAAAGCGTAATAGACAAAGCTACAAAAACATCTCAAGCCACATGCACGAAAATCGGACACCTCAAATAAAACACGATAAAACCTCGAAAGCGAAGCCTTATTCGCATTTGTCACAGAACACCAAGTAAGCAACAAAAACGTCATGTAACTCGACAGGCGTGCTAGATGGTGAATAGTATGACTGGTTCATCAGCAAAATGGCTCAAGAGAGTCATTCAAAATTATGTCAGCCGGACAAATTCCCAAGTATAAATGGAGTTCCTGATATAAGGCCTTTCAAGAATATATCGCACCGAACGCTCAAATGCAATTCTGAAAGAGAGCTTGAGTCGCTGAAATTTTCAAGACACAATCGCAGAACCCTTTCTCGCACGACGCGTGCAGCTGTTCTATACTATACGCCTGTTCACAACTTCTGCGAAAAGGCCGCCGTATTTTTCGTCGTTGTCTTGGGTTGTCGAAAACACGTCGCTCACGGCATCCAAAACTAGTTGGTTATTAATTTGTGAAGTGGACAGTCGCACATGTTTTAGGAAACACAAAAAGAATGCAAGCTAACTCCACTCCCCCCCTTCCTTCCCCCAAAGTGAAAAATTAGACTGCGTTTCGTCGTAAGGGCGCGGCAAGGCAACGTACTGTTCGTGTGTGTCCGATGCTTAACCACGATTGCGAGCCCATTACACTTAATGACCGATTAAGAAGCCGAAATTCCGATACCGCCTCCAAAATTTCATAAAAGTGCTTCTCGCGGAGCAGCCGGAAAATTACTTCTAATTTGATAATCGGCTGTTGAAACTCTAATCGATTCAGGAATAGCGTGATCGCTAAATGTGGTGGTCTGACTAACTTCGTTCTTACTTCTTTAACCCTTAAATGAACCTGTAGTAATTTATTCATCGGCTAGTCATTTCCCTTCCGACTCGGTATCACTAAGCGCTGCTTATTACTCGCCTTATAATAGCAGAGCTGAACCGCGCGAGCGAAGACGATAAACACACTGTTTAAGGTTCATATTTCGTTAGAAAACATTAGCACACCAATTTCGACCTCATTAATGCCCTTTTATAGAATCAATCACTTGCTTAAACACTTATTGCTTGGAGGCAAGGTATCTCTGCAGCATTACAGACTCCCCGGGTATAAGAAAAGGCTAAGTGGCTCGCACCGTAAGGTGAAACTGAAGTTCTGAATGAATATGTCAAAATTTTGCTAAGCACGTAACTAACTGGAAGCTTGAACTAGGTAGGAGGTCTGCGATCAGGAACGGACTAAAGCAGGACCACACAGCAACTGGCTTAGGGAACACCGGTTCTCTTGTCTAAGGTTCGTGCGCGGCTCATTTGAACGAGAATTGGCTAACCTGCGGCTTAGGGGCACAGTTATAAGACGCCGGCAGCTATGAGCGAGTACAAAAACAGGAGTAGATTGCAAGAACGTGAAAGTTATTATCATTGCGCCGCACAGGTCAGAGATCACGGTGAACATTTAGATATTCTTTCAGGTTTTAGAGATGCGTTTAGGTTAGGTTAAGATGCGATTAGATGCTTCGAAAAAATGTGAACATTGAAATGTACGATAAACCAGTGCCATAAGCATTATTTATTCGCGAGCATTAGGTCTGAAGTATCCAAAAATAATACGCGAGCACCTTTTTACGAGAACTGGTGCCACACGCAGCCTCTTCGAATGTGGAATGTGACGCGTTCGGCAAGGGAGAAAGAGAGAGAGAGAAATAGAAGACCGGAAAGGCAGGGATGTTAACCAGACGCACGTCCGGTTTGCTACCCTGCACTGGGGGTAGGGTTATCGTGATGAAGAGAGAGAGAGAGCGCAGTTTCGCGCGCAGTTGAAGGTTCGCACCGAGTGAGTGAGTGAGTGAGTGAGTGAGTGAGTGAGTGAGTGAGTGAGTGAGTGAGTGAGTGAGTGAGTGAGTGAGTGAGTGAGTGAGTGAGTGAGTGAGTGAGTGAGTGAGTGAGTGAGTGAGTGAGTGAGTGAGTGAGTGAGTGAGTGAGTGAGTGAGTGAGTGAGTGAGTGAGTGAGTGAGTGAGTGAGTGAGTGAGCGCGCGAGCGAGCGAGCGAGTGAGTGAGTGAGTGAGTGAGTGAGTGAGTGAGTGAGTGAGTGAGTGAGTGAGTGAGTGAGTGAGTGAGTGAGTGAGTGAGTGAGTGAGTGAGTGAGTGAGTGAGTGAGTGAGTGAGTGAGTGAGTGAGTGAGTGAGTGAGTGAGTGAGTGAGTGAGTGAGTGAGTGAGTAAACTTTTATAGGCAAAACGCGATAAAACGATAAACCCGATCGCGGGCGCGCTGGACGGCCAGGATTTGGTCCTCAAAGACGTGACGCACCGAGTCTACACACAGTTGCCAAGACCTGACCACTCGAGGTATCTCAACAGCGCTTTCGTGGCTTTCTGTGCCATCGCCGCGTACGGCCATGGTCCGAGGATCTTCATTACCGAAAAAGGTCTAGAGTCCAGCCATGGGCCACCGCGGGAGATAACCGAATTTCGTCGAAGCTACAGATGGAACCGCAATCGGGCCGGTTGGTACATTTCGCAATGCGAAGGTAACAGCTCTCAAAAACAGGGTCAAGAGGAGAGGCGCGTCATGCTTGTTTCCTCTTGTATTTGTCGTTTTCAGCGCAGGTATATATCCTTCAAGTACCGAAAGTTGGGAAACCCGAGTTTATCATTGTACACGTGAGAGGAAGCATGGCAAGAAGCGCGTTGATACGTAACTTCGAACACGATATCTCACGTGACTAACGCTACGAAGTCCAGGGACAAGACGGGCGAGACGCATTATCGGCAGATTGCAGACGTGCGGTAGCCGTCACATCGTAGCGAGCCGAGGTCAGAGGCGTTGATTCTTGCCAAGCTATACTTGTCGCATCACGAAAGCGAGCATGCACGCACAGACAACGAAAGAGACGAGATCGAGATAGTAAGCAAAAGCATTTGACATGCAATAGAGAATGAGTTTGCGCAACCGTCCCGTGGCTGCCCTCTTGTGAAACGATATTGCCATATCTGTTCATCCTGGGGCGCTTGTTGGTCATGTGTGTACACATTGTTCCTTATCTTTATTTTTCCGGGTTTGCCGAGTAAGGAGAGGAGACCTTTTGAGGTCATCGAGATTGAGTCGAGTGGTTACCGATGTGTGTCGATAGACAACTCCCTATATATATGCAAATTGAATGCGACATAGAAATGTTTCGTAGGTGTGCAATAGCTGTTAGAATATGTACGGTCCGCAGTCGCAATGCGACACATATTGCCGAAAATCAGTAAGGCAACAAAGAAAAGATTGCAGCACGGAGTTTACAAATCCGTAACTCTGCACCAAAAACAGATATCGGAATCCTGTGAACAGCACCTGTTAAAACAATTCAAGCACACAAAATGTGATCCATGAGTTTGCAGTTTACGTAAGAAAATAGTTACAATGTACACGAGGTTTTTTTATTTGTTTAACTCACAATTTATTTCTATTCAGAGCGGTGTAGTACATGCATAAGTACCACATAAGTTTTGTCTGCTTGGGGTGTCTCAATAGGTGCACTTTCCAGAATTGCGATACGATTTTTTGTTACCGATTAACAGAGTTGTAAACTTCATACTTCAGTTGTCTTTATATTTTTCAATTTTCAGCTATTTTCGTAAAAATTGACAGCCCTAATCGAAATTTCCTCCGTACAGTGTCGTAGATTTTAACCTTTTTTTCATATGCAAAAAACTTCATCATATTCAGTTCTCGAAGTCTCAGATTCACACAACCACTTCAATATATTTACTCAAACTCATGTATCCTGAAATAAGGAACTAATGAATTAGCTACTCATTTTCGACATCTCTATAATAAGCTGACCACAAGCTATTACATATTTACTCATGTCCGCACCAGTAATGGGGCACTGGCGATAAAGAAAAACTTCATTATTTCCCTCTCCCGCAATGTCTTGCAAAACTCCCTTGAAACAGCTGTTATGTCAAAAGTATCAAAGCACGGTCAGCGAGCAGTGCGACCTGAGTGCGTCGACGTTGGGTGACGCCACGTCTCAAGCACGTCGGAAACACGCTCCATTGATTGATTGAGTAACTTTTATTAAACACGCTCCATGCAATTGTTTCATTAACGCATAGCAAAATAGTATAGCAAAGGGGAACCGACTCATTAAAAAAAAAGTCACCAACGATTTAGAACACATGCTTTGGCGCTGCTTGGCGTTGGCCGGTGATGGTTCTCGAGGTGAACAGTGGTGGCAGCGGATGCTGCACAGTGAAGTGCTGGCTGACCAACTCAGGGCTGTCCAGAGGGCCCGTGTGACGGCAGAGGGGCTCGGCCTCTCTGTACCGACGTGGGAGCGGCCCGCATCAGTCTCAGACTGATCCTTCAGGACCTAAATAAAGTTATTCATACCATACCAACGATTAAGATACTCCGTAATGCGAAATTTGGGCCCACCTCTGTACGTGTTCTCATTTCGCGATATATTGGCTGGCGCGGACAATCTGTCTCGTGCAGCACGTTGCGAACGGAGCGAAGTGTGGCGCGACTGCCTCGCTAATCTGGAGACCGCGGAGAGCCAGCGCGTGGGTGACGCGTGGGGCGCGATTCGCAGAGCTCGCCTGTGACAGACTTCCCAGACGACGCTCGCTACTCTAGCGCCATCTCGTAGCCACCGTTTCCGCACTAGGCTTTTCTTCTCACCCTTTCGCCATGCCCTCCTCCTCCTCCGCTTTCCTCATCGCGTCTTTCATCCGCCGCTGCGCTCCGCGTTCACTCTTTCATCTTTCGCTGGGGCAGTTCGCTCGGTTACGCCGACGCAGGAACGGGCGCCTATGAGCTGGGCTCTGAGACAGCGCCACCATATAACGAAGGACAGCGCATAAATTAAAAAAATTCATTCATTCATTCATTCATTCATTCATTCATTCATTCATTCATTCATCCAGTTCAATTCATTTTCTTTTCGATCTTTCGTGCTCTATTCAGGAAAATAATCTAGAAGAGAAGAGCTATCTCAACTAGAAAGAAAGAAAGAAAGAAAGAAAGAAAGAAAGAAAGAAAGAAAGAAAGAAAGAAAGAAAGAAAGAAAGAAAGAAGGAAAGAAAGAAAGAAAGAAAGAAAGAAAGAAAGAAAGAAAGAAAGAAAGAAAGAAAGAAAGAAAGAAAGAAAGAAAGAAAGAAAGAAAGAAAGAAAGAAAGAAAGAAAGAAAGAAAGAAAGAAAGAAAGAAAGAAAGAAAGATTTTGCTTCGAAAACTACATGCCAACCGTATTCCAACTTCGCGTTACACCTGCATACACATGCCTCTATCTTCCGGCTTCGCCGAGCATAAGACAGAAAGAAATAACATTCGGCACCTCCATCTAATAACCCGCGAAAGAGCGAAACTTGTGTATCCAGTAGGTATAGGGTATATTTGCTGTTGCGACTACGGTCGGGACTTTCTTTTTCCTCTTCGTTAATTGTCCTTTAAAAAAAATGTTTTCCTTCAGTGTGCAGTCATGTAAGCGTTCCGGGTGGTCTCATTGCAAGTCGGTCTTTCCCGAAGGCGGTCTCAACTCGGCGCTCTCGGAAAAAATGTTGAATGACACTCTGTTGAAAGCTCTACTGCTGGTTCTCTTCACGGCACTGGAAAGCGAGGTCTTCTGTTGCAAGCCGTTTGACGCAGGTCAGTACACACTGCTCACTGTCGTTCGGTTGGAAAACAAAACTACTTAGCAAGTGAAGTTGTAAGCAAACCTCTCCTGTTTCTCTTATTAATGCGTTAGCATTCTTGGGTACTTCACGCACATTCAGGGGGCCGACTATCTATCTATTGTTGTGCCATTACCACAAGCCCGGATCCCGAATCTGCAAGATGCAGAATCTATCCTGCGAGCGCCATAACTCTCCCTTCACAAGTCAAGATGCTGCGCCTCGTGCGGGAGAAGCCTCGGCGGAGCAGCGTGTTTTGACGTGTCCGCGTGTGCCCGACGGCCCGGCGCCGCACCTCCCTTGCCTGGAGGTCACCGCGCGCGCGAACTTTGAAGCGGGTGGCCAGCGCGGTCGCTGGTTGGACCCCTCGGACGACCGTCGTGTGCTGACTTTGTATTGGGCCGGTTGAGTGACAATGGGCCTCGGGGATTATAAAAGCAGAGACACGCCGCTCGAAAACAGGATCCGCTGACCCCACCTGGAGAGAGGGTCGCTCCCGACTGGGGTGAGATGTGTCACGCGTTTTCGCCGGACGCCGTCGTGCGAGAACAGTCGCGTTTGTGTGAGCTCTCGGCCCCAGTGCCGATCCGTTCATGTCCTGTATGATAACCTGTATATAATGTATAAAGTCCCTTTTGTTATTCTCATCGACGCCAGGCTCGGAGTCTTCGCTACCAACGCTCTGTCACGAAACGGGTGACGAGCGCTACGGGACCACAAAGCCGTTATCGTGGTGCAGCGGTGCAAGTTCGTAACACTGGTGGCAGCGGTGGGATGTCGTAACACTGGTGGCACCGGTTGGAGTTCATAACACTGGATGGCAGCTACGGGATTGACCGGCATCAGCTACCTCGGCGCGGTGAGTGCCTGAAGTTTACCTCAAACACCAGACTTTCTCTGACACAGGTTATAGTAGCTCAGGGATTGACTTGGTGTTGCATTGTGTTTAACCTTGTGTGTTTCAAGCCTAGTAAGAGTGTTCTGAAAACCAGGGGATGCTGAGAGGGTAAACAGGGCAGTGTGTGAAATACTTGCATATGTCTTACTAGTAGTGTTATAGTAGCGTACGGCAGGTATATTCAAAAAGGGTAAACAGCAGGAGGACAGTGTGAACGATGGAGAAGTACAAGGTGAAGGAACTTCTCGAAATTTGTGAGGAGTTGGGCATTGAGTTGGGCTCAACCAAAAGAAAGAATGCGATCCTTGAGGTCATGAGGACTGGGGACGTAACGGCTGAGGAAGCCGCTGAGGCCTTGGCGAATATCAATGAACGTCGGGAAAGGGAGGAAAGGAGAGAACAGGAACGTCGCGAAGAGGAAAGGAGAGAACAGCAACGTCGCGAGGAGGAAAAGGAGGAAAGGAGAGAGATTCGTGAGCACGAGCTTAAAATGAAAGAGTTGGAGACCCGAAATAGCTCGCCAGCGCCTAGTCTCACTTCTAATGTTCCAAGAATACGCGATCAACTTCCACCCTTTGTCGTCGGAGAGGATATGGCCAAATACCTCGTGAAATTTGAGCACGTGTGCGAACGGAATAGCATTGAGCGATCCCTTTGGGCACAGAATCTGTTAGCCTTGCTTCCTGGGGAGGCATCAGACGTAATAACTTGCTTATCGAAGGAGGCGTTTGAGAGCTACAGTGATGTGAAGGAAGCGCTACTGCGGAAGTACAAATTGTCGCCCGAAGCTTTCCGGCAGAGGTTCCGGTATGCAAAAAAGGGTAAGGAGTCGAATGTTGACTTCGCGTTTCGTCTAAAAGCCGACTTGGTGGAATGGCTGAAGGGCGAAGAGGTTTACGACGACCGCGACAAAATTGTCGAATGCATCGCGTTGGAGCAGTTCTACCGTTGCATTGATGAGGATGTCCGGCTCTGGCTGCAAGATAGGCTAAAGGAGGTTAAGCTAAACAAGGCAGCAGAGTTAGCGGAAGAGTATTACACACGCCGCAGCTTGCACAGCAAGGCAGTGCGCATAGAAAAAGCAGATAGAAGAGATGGGTTTTACGGGAAGCCCGACGAACGGAAGGAAATCACGCGTCGCGAGTTTCGGGACGACGAGTCCCTTCCCAAAGAAACTGAAAGGGATGGACAGAATGCATCTCAGAATGATGACGATGGTCCGAAACAGCGAAACGAAATGACGCGTTCTTTTGAAAAACGGAGACCGTTAACCTGCTACAATTGCAAAAAGCAAGGGCACATCGCTGCAAGCTGCCCAGAGAGAATTGCTTTTGCAACGATACGGGAAACTCACAAGAACATACGTCTATTGGAGCCCTATGTGCAGGAAATTAAGGTAAACGGCAAGAAGTGCCGAGCACTGCGGGACTCTGCAGCAACTATGGACGTTGTTCACCCGTCTTTCGTCTCCTCGAGTGATTTTACGGGAGAGTGCGTTAGGATACGGCAAGTGGCCGAGAAGGAGAGTGTCTGTTTACCGATCGCAACGGTTAGCATTGAAGGAGAATTTGGGAAACTTAACACCGAAGCCGCTGTGACAGCCGCCCTCCCGGAGCAATTTTCCTACCTCTTCTCAAATAGCTCGGAGCAGCTGCTGAGGGATCAGGGCAAATCATTCTTTGCCGACGTGGCGTACATGGCCCCCACGCGATCCAAAGCGCGCCCGCTGTCGAGGGAACTTGACTTAGCGTCGGGAAGCGAAAGGCGGTGCGGCACACGGACCGATCACGGTAACTTGAGTGGCGAGCAGTCACGGGAGAGGCAGAGCTCGGAGGCTGGCCTAGACGAGCGGGTCCTGGAAGTGAGTGGGAGTGACGCGTGCAGTGCTAGCCGCGATATAGACTCGACGCCGCAATTAGGCGACGCGGGCTCCACACTCGCTCCGGTTTCCGCCAGCCGGCAGGAGCAGGCTGCAGTTGAAAGAGAAACTCGGATTCGCGAGCAACAGGAAGATTGTTCACTAGCCGATCTGAGGAAGAACGTCAAACGGGGAGTGAAAAAAAAGAGGGTTTCATTTGGCAAGGAATCTGGCTTAGTGTACCGCCGCTACACGGATAAGCAGGGTCGCAGATATAAGCAGCTTCGGATTCCGCGAAAATATCGCCGGGAAAAATGAATGACCTCATTTGCTTCCTCAGTGGTATGTCTTCGGTCCAAGCGATTTCAAGGGGACCATTCTATTTGTCATTATTATTGCTGATTATTAATTGTTTCATTTTGTTGTGTTGATGATTTGAAAACTGATTGTTTAAGCCTTGTGTGCTAGATCGTACACCTGCCTCTTGTTGCAGCGGGAGAAAAAAAGGGGAAAACAATTTAGTTAGGTTGATTTGAATTATGGCCTTGTCTGGTGTTTGACGGGAGACAGAGGGCACTTGTTCGTGTTGGGTGTTGCCTTTTGCCGGTCGGTTTTGCAAGCTGCAGAACGACCAAGCGGGACCAGTGGCGAGAAGCAAGGTCTTAGGAACGACCCGAGCGGAGCTGGTCAAGGTGCCTTGGCGACGACGTGGTGAGCAGAGCTCCTGTCCTGGCGAGTCGGACCTGGGCACGTGAGGTTACCTGGCGTCCCGACACTGGACGTGAACTTGGACGAGCCTGACGAACGTGCGCGCCTGGCATCCGAGCCACGTGGAGGCAGCTCGTCTTCCCGGCGCCTTATCTGAGGGCGGGGATGCTGTTGTGCCATTACCACAAGCCCGGATCCCGAATCTGCAAGATGCAGAATCTATCCTGCGAGCGCCATAACTCTCCCTTCACAAGTCAAGATGCTGCGCCTCGTGCGGGAGAAGCCTCGGCGGAGCAGCGTGTTTTGACGTGTCCGCGTGTGCCCGACGGCCCGGCGCCGCACCTCCCTTGCCTGGAGGTCACCGCGCGCGCGAACTTTGAAGCGGGTGGCCAGCGCGGTCGCTGGTTGGACCCCTCGGACGACCGTCGTGTGCTGACTTTGTATTGGGCCGGTTGAGTGACAATGGGCCTCGGGGATTATAAAAGCAGAGACACGCCGCTCGAAAACAGGATCCGCTGACCCCACCTGGAGAGAGGGTCGCTCCCGACTGGGGTGAGATGTGTCACGCGTTTTCGCCGGACGCCGTCGTGCGAGAACAGTCGCGTTTGTGTGAGCTCTCGGCCCCAGTGCCGATCCGTTCATGTCCTGTATGATAACCTGTATATAATGTATAAAGTCCCTTTTGTTATTCTCATCGACGCCAGGCTCGGAGTCTTCGCTACCAACGCTCTGTCACGAAACGGGTGACGAGCGCTACGGGACCACAAAGCCGTTATCGTGGTGCAGCGGTGCAAGTTCGTAACACTATGTATATTTGTATGTGACCGTTTTCCCATCTACATGGGTCTCTGGGTAGTCCGTGATCAAATGGGTAGCGCATCGGTCTGCTGTGCTGAGGGGACAGGTTTCAAAGCCAACCACCCGACTAAGTTGAGTCACTGAGTACGTGGCAATGTGCACAAACGTGCCGCTCTTCAACGAACCTCTTTCACGCCGACGAGGGTCACTATAGATGCGGGACTGGGTGGGTACCACTGTTAGAAGAAACTCTTTAACGCCTGCTTGGAGTACCGGGTATGTGCCACTCGGTCTACGCTGGTGGTCTCCAATGAACCTCTTTGACGCTAACTTGGGCAACTAGGTATGTGTCACAAGGAATGTGGAGCTCTTCAATGACGACAAGTATCCCTTAAATTTCTCCGATGTTCAGCGTAATCAAACTCGCGTCACAAGGCTCCCTCAAGGACAGCAACCCGACGCTTTAGCGAGCTGCGCCATGAATGCACCGAGTGTGTGAATCTATTCAATGAACCGCTAACTTGGGTCAGTGAGCATGCACCACTGAGTGTGCGTGAAGAGCTAGAACCATACTCAGCCTTCGCAGGCACTGGCGGTCCCCGCTTCTAGTCTCGGGGGCCACGCCTGGATTTATCGGCAATGCCACTAGATGGCGCAGCGTATCCAGAAGGAAACGCCCGAGAGGAGCGTGGTTACCGCATGGCGCATTTCTCAGCAATCGCATGCACCGGCGAGCCATACATTTCGGAGGCCACGCGCAGGCTTCGCGGCGGCGGCGCGAGATGGCGCCGACTGTTCTTGGGAAATCGCGAAAGAGGAACCCCGCTGCAGTGCACGCTTCCTACAAAACTCGTTTAGACGGTGCCAGCACGGTGTACCACTATATTTATTCAATGCAAAACGCATTACCGTCGACAGTAACCGTGAGATGAGTTTTGTCGAATTTTTTTAGACTGTGCGATCGCCAGAATAGCCCAAAATTTTTCTTTCGTAATGCCACACTTCCGGTTCTGGTTTCAGACGCCTGCAGTTTGAACGAGCGCATGTGGGTTTCATCTCGGTCTTTTTTTTTCGCTAATTACATATTATTACTGCCCTGTACACAGCTCTACGATAACTTGGTGCGCCTATTTCGATCCAAGCTTCATTTTGAAGCCTATAGCAAGTTGGTGAATGCCACTCTGGCTATGTGCTAATAAGACAACGTCGGCTGCATATTCGTATCGATTCCAGACTATGGATCGAGTTTTATATATTTCGTCACCCAATTCCGGTATTTGGTACGCAACGAGCCTGTCGTAACGCATGATCAAAGCGGCGGGGCGTTCTTGGACCCTGACGGTGTTCTGGCTCTGCTCTCCGCGGCGCTAATAGGGTGCTACTGGCATTCCTTTGAGATACAGGTCACAATCGTACTAAATAGCGTAAGCTGTGTGCTAGTGCACTTCGCGCGTATGCTTGTCTGTGTGTCCGTTTTTACTTTATCTCACTTATTTCCTTCATCCCTCATCAAATATTTCACAGTTACTCATGTAGGATACCTCTACAGCTACCGTCAAATTTTTCATCTCCCTCTCTGGACTATAGAGGCATATGTGTTTTGCTACTATTCGTTTCTTTCTTTCTTGTTCTTCTCCTTATTTACAGCGCGGGGAAAAAGGATTTTGCGGCTTAGAGCCAACTTTATAAAGATACAAAATCAGTGCAGAAGACAAATCGTCGCCACAATGAAACTCCTCACGCGGAACGATCTTAATAAGGTAGGTGGGTTTCGCTTTGCTGTATGCGTGCGCGTGTGTGTATGTGTATCTGCGTGCGTGTGCCGCACAGAAATCTTCGATTTTTTCGACAATTTCTTCGCGATTTGTGCAGACAAGTAGTTGAAGCTAAATGATGTGCCCGATTAACAGCCAACGTCGAATTAACATATAAGCAACACTATTCGCGTATCAGAATTAGAATATGATTTACTTACGGAACAGTGCGCTGGAAAAATCGGCTGGAGTAAAAGCAGTGAGAGCGGCTTGACAGGGCCCAGTTGACCGTAACATAGCAGCAGCTATGAAAAAGAGCAGACTGTTTAGATAGGGACACGCCGTGACAGAGGCCAAATAAGAACAAGCAAATTTTAAAAGAAATCTGTGGTCCACGATATGATTATGAGGCATGCCGTAGTGGGGGAATCCGGGTTAATTTTGACCACCTGACGTTCTTTAACGTGCACCCAAACAAGCAAATTGCTATACATAATAAAACATATCGATGGATCACGCAACTATACACCTCAAATGTAGCAACAGAAAGAAAAAAATGTAATTTGCAAACAGCACAGTCAATGTCATCGATAGTTACTTGTCACACTGCAGGTTATTTTGAACAGCACAGCACAGAACGAAGGAACGAGGCAAAAGATAGAGTGCTGTGCCTGTGAGTATTGTCCTGTGCCCGTTTGCTTCGTCGTGTGTCGCGCTGTTAAAGCAGAATAAAATAAAGATCAGCTGTTTCACGCGATGTACCAACCAACCCAGATGAACACGCTCCTATGGTTACTTATTGGCATTACTTAAGTCACGATAAAACAAGAATATGACCGCACGCAACTGTTCTTTTTTTTTTACTTCATCCGGGTGTGCTTATTACATGTGTTTGGTGTGGCAGGGACGTAACACTAAGCACATATAGGGATATAAAGACCCAACTTCAGAAAAACAACATAAACGACCTTGAACTAGTCAAAATATTATCTAATAAACAGTATATGGGAGACCAATGTCAAGCCCACAGACAAAATGTTCTTGCGTTGCTTTTTATTTATTAATTTTTATTGTTATTGTTTCTATTCTCGGAGTAGCTCTTCGTCACTAAACAGCGCTCACTGTACCTTTGCTTGTACAGGTTCGTGCTTATCAAAAATATAATATAGCCTCGCGAAATGCGCCGTTGAGCTCAATGTTCGCAGCGCGGAGCTTTGGGACTTTCGACTTCCTTCAAGGAACCACGCCAGATAGTATTGTCGTTACAGACGTTGTCGCATGATGAAACACATAACTCTCGTTTCCTTTCAGCTTGTCGAAGCTTTCTGCAACGCACATAATGACTGCATGAAGTCGACAGCGGAAGAGAGTGCAGTTGAGGTGAAGTTTTGTGCTGTTTGAGCAAACAGATTGCCAGTATTTTTTGGGGAAGAAATGCTAACCCGTTGTTCTGCATACTTGCAGCTTCTAGACTGCTGGTCTACCGCAGCCAGGAATGAGGTAACGTTTCCGTGAGGTGAAGCATGTCCATCTCGAACAAATGATATATTAACATAGAAGTATGCCCAAATCGGCGCTCCCGGCCGTCCTGCTTCTGAGCGCGAGGTCGCGCGTTCGATTCCCGGTAGCGGCAGCCGAGTTCCGACGGAGGCGAAATCCAAAAAAAGTGACGCTCGTGTGCCGCACTTTGGGCCCATGTCAACAAAGCCGAGGTCGTCAAAACTAATCCGATGCCTTCCACTACGACGTCCTTCATAAGTTAACTCAATGTGCGGTTTCAGGAAGGCATACTCTAATTTACTTTTAACACAGAGCTGCGCGAAATTCCAGCGCAATGTACATAAACAGAGAGTAGCTTAGTCTTATCGCGTTTCTTTTTAGCATGATTTACCTTGTTCCGGATATCTTATTGCTGAAAGTCATCACTGAAGTCGCGGTGACGATGAGAAGCTAGGTGCGGCTCGAACGCCCTTCTGGTCAACCATCTGATTTGTCATGACGTGTAGCGTCTCGCTGACATTTAGCGAGGCTGAGCACGAGGTCGCGGGATCGAATCCCGGCTACGGCGGCCGCATTTCGATGGAGGCGAAATGCGAAAACACCCGTGTGCTTAGATTTAGGTGCACGTTAAAAAAACCCAGGTGGTCAAAATTTCCGGAGTCCTCCACTACGGCGTGCCTCATAATCAGAAAGTGGTTTTGGCACGTAAAACCCCAAATATTATTATTATTATTATTACATTTAGCGAGCTTCGCTCGAGTCATGGAAGTTTACGCAAGGACTTCCGCAATCTCTGGTATAAGGAGCAACACGCCGCCCGGGAGATTTCGGAGGTGTCGTCGCAGCTATATAGGTCAGCTACCTTAGACAGAGGAACCAAATCTGTGCACCACTTCGCGAGCTGTGGCTTTAATCTCACGGTACACAACGCTCGTCTTCTACCCGGTGAAGCCATGTTCCAGACCTGGCCGGGGTAAGAGTTCATTGTGCAAGTGCTATCGTGCGCACGGTCAAGTTGTAAAGAAAAGAAAATGTAACAGGCAACGTGACATATAACCAATTACTCGCTGTAAAGTGAGATGCAAGTTCCATCGGAGGAAGTAGAATGAAGGCGCCACTTGCTTTCCCTTGCAGATAGCTGTGCATGGCCCAGTAACCAGTCTGTCGGGTCCCGCTGTGTAGTGGCCGGAACCGCTGAGTCGCACCTAACTACTTGACAGCGCGCGCTCCTCCAGGTGCGCCAAACTGTAGGTGAAAATCAAGTCAACCGCATCGTGTATCCACGTGCGCCCCACTCCATTCTGCATCTCATATATATAGCTTTTCGTCGGCGCCTTCCTACGTAACATATCTGGTGGAGGTGGACGTTCCCTGTACTTCGTCACGGAGCTTCGCAGTGGACGGTACGTCGAGCCTTCCTTCATGGCTCCCGGCGACGACAACTCGACTCCGCCGGCTCCGACACCTGCTGCCTCTTCGACGACGTACACCACTCTCCCCGCTCCCCGTGATCCTGGCGTATTCTCGGGCAAAGATGGGGATGACGTCGAGGACTGGATCAGCCTGTACGAACACGTCAGCCGCAATAACCGGTGGGACCCTACTATCATGAGATCAGCGTTCCGGGCAAGTTTGTAATCCATTATAATCCATTACTCAAATGATATTGCGCAACAAAAAAAAAACGACATGGACGTGAGAGGACGACACGCCAAGCGCAAGAGAGAGAGAGAGAGAGAATGAAGAGGAAAGGCAGGGAGGTTAACCAGATATGAGTCTCCGGTTTGCTACCCTACACTGGGGATGGGGGATAGGGGTTAGAAAGATGACAGAGAGAGAGAGAGAAAAAAAAAACGAACGCGCACACATGGAGACATACACACAAAAGGCGTTCCAGTTAAAGTCGTTCACACAGGCCGGTAGATCGCAAGAAGCGCAAAAGCGCTTGCACGGCCTTCTTCTGTGACGGTAGGTCCTTTCGATGTTGCAGAATTCTTTTTTCAGATAGCGGTTGGTCGTCCAGTTGGTCTAGTTCCTGGCTGAGGCATGCCCTCTGTGGACTGTACTCCGGGCAAGTGCACAAAATATGGCCAATTGATTCTTCATGGCCGCAGTGGTCACAGGTTGGGGTGTCGGTCATCCCTATGCGGAAGGCATAGGCTTTAGTAAAGGCAACGCCCAACCAAAGTCGATATAAAAGCGTGGCGTCTCTACGGCGAAGCTGTGATGGCGCTCGAAGACTTAATGTTGGATCAAGTGAGTGCAGTCGCGGATTTCTTAAATGTGGCTCATTCCATTGCGAGGCGGTGCACTGCCGAGCAAGTAGGCGGACCTTCCGTGCAGCGTCAGTTCTAGAAAGAGGAATGGGGACGTGGCGCTCCTCAGTATGGGCTGAGCGGGCAGCGTGATCCGCCCGTTCATTGCCCACAATCCCGCAGTGACTTGGAAGCCACTGAAAGGTTATGTCGTGGCCTGCATCACTGATATGGTGTAATGTCTCTGTAATATGGAATATTAGTTGTTCATGTGGTCCGCGTCGTAGAGGTGACAGTAGAGACTGCAGTGCCGCCTTCGAGTCACAGAATATAGTCCATTTGTGTGGCGGTTCATCACCAATGTGATGAAGAGCAGTAAAGAGCGCTGCGAGCTCTGCTGCTGTCGATGTTGTCGCGTGGGTCGTCTTAAATTTGATTGTTGTAGCTTGCGCTGGTATGACGATTGCCGCAGCGGAGCTGCTTGGAAGGACAGATCCATCAGTGTAAATATGCGTAGAGTCACGGTAGTTCTCGTACAAATGTAGTAGCGTGAGCTGTCTAAGGGCTGGTGATGACAGATCAGCTTTTTTCGAGATACCAGGTATTGCGAGGTTGATTTTCGGCTGAGCGAGGCACCATGGAGGGATCGAAGGTCTCGCAGCCGGAGTGAAACAAGCTGGCAATGATTCATGATATGCAGTTATCGTTTGGCTGAAAGATGTGTGTGGCCTGTCCGCTGGTAGAGAGGCTAAATGGTGACCAGGAGTCCTGGCTAGATGCCTTATATGGGTCCTGAGTACTTCAATGTCAATGTGGGTCTTGACAAGGTGGTCTCTAGCGATTGCTATCGTAGCCACTGTTGAAGCATTCTGAGGCAGGCCTAGACAGATCCGGAGCACTTGACCCTGAAGACTTTGTATAGTGCGTAGATTCGTTTTGCCTGTGTTGATTATTGCTGGCAAGCTGTATCGCAGAAATCCCAGAAAAAGCACCCTGTACAGTTGTAACATGGCACTAGGCGACATTCCCCAGGTCTTGCCAGCGAAAAATTTGAACAGGTGGCATATGCCTGTCAACCGTTTTTTCACGTAAGATATGTGTGGGCTCCATGACAAGTCCCTGTCGATTATGACACCTAGAAACTTGTACGATCGGACCCGTCGTATTACTTGGCCATTTATCGTAACACTGTAGTTTGCCATGGGTTTGCGCGTAAATGGCACTAGTGCGCATTTCTCGGAGGAAATTTCCAGGCCTCGATTACGGAGGTAGACAGCAGTTTGTGTCGCGGCTTTCTGAATTCTCGCTCGCAGCTGTAGGCGTGTTACTGCAGATGTCCATATGCAGATGTCATCTGCGTACATTGATAGCCTGACTGTGGTTGGCACGTCCTCAAGGAGAGCAATTAGTGTTAGATTAAATAACACGGGGCTAAGTACACCGCCCTGGGGGACGCCGCGGTAGCTATAATGTAGAGAAGTATGGCCTTCCTCGGTGCTTACAAAGAAGGATCGCGTGGATAGATAGCTCCGTATCCATTGAAACATCCGACCACCCACTCCTACCTCTGCGAGAGCAGAGAGGATGGCTTCATGCGTAACGTTGTCATACGCCCCTTTAACGTCGAGGAATAAGGATGCGCAGAGACGCTTACGGCGTTTCTCATGTTGAATGTAGGTGACCAGGTCGACGACGTTATCGATCGATGATCGACCGCGTCGGAAGCCCGCCATGGCATCTGGGTAGGTGTTGTGGTACTCCAAGTACCACTCCAGGCGTCCTAGGATCATCCTCTCCATTACTTTGCCCACACAGCTCGCCAAAGCGATCGGGCGATATGAGGAGAGCTCCAACGGCGACTTGCCAGGCTTCAGCAGTGGAACAAGGCGACTTGTCTTCCAGGTTGTTGGTAGCGTGCCATTTCTCCAAGATTCATTGTACACCTCAAGAAGAACCCCTCTCGCTCGCTCCCCCAGGTGACACAAAGCTCGGTAGGAAATTCCGTCAGGTCCTGGCGCTGATGTGCGGCTACACAAAGCTAATGCTGCCTTAAGTTCGTGGATCGAGAATGGTAGATCCAACCGGTGATCACGTGGTGGCGGAAAGCTGCTCGAAGGTGATGGAATGTTGGTAGCTGTGAGTTGGCCGGATAATCTGGCGCAGAAATCCTCTGCCACGTCAATCTCCGATCTCTTTTGAGAGAGGGCAAGTGCCTTGAATGGGAATCGCTGTACGGGAAGTGTCCGCAGTCCGCGCACCGTTCTCCATAGTTGCGATAAAGGCTTGCGTGGATCTAGCGACTCACAGAAGGCAGCCCAACGTTGTGATTCGAGCTTGTCTAACCGGCGCTGTATCTTCTTTTGCGTGCGCCTGGCGGTCCGTAGATCGTCCATTGTTTTCGTACGTCGGTATCTTCGTTCAGCACGTCGTCGGATCGCTCGAAGTCGTTCTAGTTCCACATCATAATCATTAAGTTTCGAGGAGCATGTTAGAGTACGCATAGTGTCTTGCACCACGCTCTTGATTGCCTCTTCCAAGTCGAAAGATGGATTGGCGTCGCAGTGTTCTTCCATAATAGACTGAAATTTAGGCCAGTCCACTCTTTGGATCGTATCCCGTATTTTGGAAGCGGTCAATCCTCTGATCTTGATGTAGGTGGGGATATGGTCGCTTCCGTGCGTCTCTATGTCCGCAAACCACCCTGCACGCCTGACTAGGCTTCGTGAGACGAAAGCCAAGTCAAGACAGCTGCTGTACGTGGAGCCACGTAAGAACGTAGGACTTCCATCATTCAGCAGCCAAAGTTCATTACTGGAGGCGAAAGATACCAGAGCTCTGCCTCTTGCGTTGATGATCGGACTTCCCCAGAGTGTATGATGGGCGTTGAAATCTCCAGTGATGACCCAGGGATTGGAAGTTGAGGAAAGGATGTCTCGTAGTCTTATGTAATCAAATCGACTTGACGGAGATAGGTAGGCGCCTACAAAAGTGAAGGCCAGATTCTTTTTCCTTACGTTGAGGCATACATATTGATTACTGTCATTAGGTGGTACAGGCTGATGAGTGTAGGTGAGGTCACGGCGAATGAACACCAAAACCTTACTGTTTTCATAAACAGCTGACGACATAAATGATTCGTATCCAGAAAGCCTGATTTTGTTCGATAAGTTCGGCTCGCAAATGACGATAATGAGAAACATATTGGCGAACACGAAGCGACGGAAATCCGAAAGGCGCGCTCTGAGTCCGCGGGCATTCCACTGAAAAATAGCTGCTTGTCGGACGTCTTCCCTAAAAGACCGTGGCTGTGCAGCCATGATCTACTCAAGGGTTGCAAGCACCGGACTCAGAGCGTCCAGTACTTGAAGCGCACTTCTGGCAGACGGTGTGTGCATGTTGCTTAGCAGCACGCGAATGGCATTCATTAAAGGCCTAATAAGTGCTATCACTTGCTCATCTGTTTTCCGCGACTCCTCGGATACAGCACCTTGCTGTACTGGGGGCGGCTTCTTCTGCGGCTCTTCTGGCGGTCGTGTACGTGGAAGTGGCGGCCATTCCTTTGTGGAGAGAGATCTGGCAGTTTGCTCCCTTCCAACATTGGTGATCGGAGTGCTGGAAACGTCCGCTGATGATGATGCTTGACGAGGGGACTTTTCCTGAAAGCTTGATGTTTTCCGCCGTGAAGACCGTTGTCGGTGACGTCGTCTTCGCCGTACTTTCACAGCGGCCTCTTTGTGGGTAGAGTTGTCTCTCACCATTTGCTTAAGAATGGTGAACTCTTTCTTGATCTGGGGACAGTCTTTGGAAGAGGCGCAGTGATCACCTTGACAGTTCGGACACTTGAACGTGGTTGCGCTGCAGTTGTCTTCTGAGTGGGGTTCGGCACATCGAGGGCACACGGCCGAATTTCTGCAAACACCCTTCACATGTCCAATCTTCTGACAATTGAAGCATTGCATTGGTCTTGGAATAAATGGTCGAACCTGGTGGCGAAAGTGGCCGACCTTCACGTAGGGTGGAAGGCAGTCGCCTTTGAAGGTTATCTTCACACAACGTGTGTTGCCGAGGCGACCAACATGCACAATCACGTTGTGTTCGCTTGCTGGTTTTATGAGAATTGGGAGGTCCGCATTAGATATTTCATTGTCAATGTCATAGATGACTCCAGTTATTGTGGCACCATTCGTTGGCACGATGGATCGGACCTTGATGTTTCCCAGCTGCGTTACATGTTGTAGTATGGTCAGTGCACTCGGGTTCATCACATCGATTGCCAGGATGTTTCGTCTAGTATTTATCCTAACATCCTTGATCTCATTTGGCACGGTGTTCTCTAGATACACGGAGAGTGCTTGCCTGTTGAGGACGCGCAGGTTGTCGGTAGCGTTCTGTGGCACAAACAGGATGGAGTGAGGCCATCGCTGAGGAGCTGTTTTCACAGTGTTCGAGCTGGACGCCGAAGATGAGTTGATAATTCTTCGTTTGGCCTTGCGGTACTGGACAAGTCGAAAGCTGTCCTCCGAGGACTCGTCACCTGATGCGCAGTACAGCTCCGTGTCCTCGCTACCACTCGACGTACTTCCTCGCTTCCTCGAACCGATGTCCGCGGGTGAACGGGAACCGGGAGGATCCTCAGGGTGTTGTACATCCATCACCGCGATGGAGGGGGCGGTAGACCCCACAGGTGCAGTAAGAAGTCCAGAAAAACACAGAGACGGGCGAGATGTGTTCCGCAAGAGAAGCACTTCGTCTTCCTCCTCCAAGCGCCAAGCGCAAACTTTCAAATAAGCTTATTGTACCACTGAAACCGATTTTATACATGTGAAGCAGTGTAGACCGCTCATGCGCTTACATGAAAATGAACTGCGTATTCATGTAACATAGTTACAAGTCATGTAATGCCGCGTCGAAGAAACTTAGTTCTTTTTCTGTAAGAGCCAGAGAAGGGAAGCTAACACACTTATCACCCAATTTTGCGATCATGTGCGCTTCAGATATTTCTCGGATGAGCTGCGTACTGCCACGGGAAACAATCGTGCATTGGTTCTCAAGAGGTTTGCAGCCATGATCGTGACAATGAATTTCCAAGAAACCACCGGAGCCATTTTTTACATTGTTGCTGTGTTCGCGGAGCCGATCATTCAGGCAATGCCCAGTTTGTCCGATATATTGCTTCCCACATGAAAGCGGGAGGTTGTAAACCACCCGGTGGACACACTCGACGAACTTTTTGCGGTGATGCTTTCTGCACTTATCGGAAGGAACGTCATTTGGATCCGTCAACCTGCAAAGCCTGCCGAGCTTGTACATTCGCCCTTTGGGCCATCTTTTTCAAGTTATGGTATATCCCGTGCATGTAAGGTATAACACTTACTTTAGGGCGTATGCCGGGAGGGGCATCGGCAACTGGCTTCTGCGTGCTGGAAAATACGGTCCGCGACAGAGACTAGCACCACCCTAGGATATACAGCCAAGAACAAACGTCGAGTTTGCTTTTCAAAGCTTACGTCCACTTCATGACAGCAAGACTTGCTAAGGGCATTCTTGAAGCGTAAACTGATAATGACCCGCTTAACAAGCTTAGAATGTGCGGACGAATACGGTAGACGTGGCTTGTTGGCTCACGGCTCATACGACCAACACGTGTGGCTCTCCTGAAAGCTCAGGCGAAGATCAAGAAAACGAAGAGACATATCTACCGGCATCTCATGAGTATTTTGAAGGGGAACTAAGCACTTAAGAAACGTTTCTAACGCTTTCTTAGCTTCCAGGATTCCCCATTCGAAAGCTATTCGTGTGCTATTCCAATTTTCGAAGAACACCGGCCTTAGTGGCCGACTGTATATTCCTCCTCTGAGCCTTACTCTGAGCGCGCATTGCTCCCTCTCTTCCTCTTTCTATTCTCCCTAACCTTCGCACAATTGAATTAAACTCTGGGGTTTTACGTGCCAAAACTACGAGTTGATTATGAGGCACGCCGTAGTAGGGGTCTCCGGATTAATTCTGACCACCAGGGGATCTTTAACACGCCCCCAATCGCGGTACATGGGCGTTCTTTCATTTCGCCCCCTTCGAAATGCGGCTGCCGTGGCCGGCCGGGATTAGGTCCCGCGAACTACTGCTTAGCAGCACAACAAGCACCACAGTCGCTACAATTACTTTGTTTAGCGCAAAACAACGAACACAAGTAAGACGACAGGACAGGGCGATAAGAAAGACAGTTCAGCACAATGCGTTGGCGGGCTAGTTGGTGCCAATCCATAATTACTTTGTTTAGCGCAAAACAACGAAGAAAGATGGTTCAGCACAATGCGTTCGCGTCGTATTTCTTGTGTCTGTTGTTTTGCGCTAAACAACGTAATTATGGATTCGCACGTACCAACTAGCCCGCCAACGCCTTGTGCGGGACCATATAGTCGCTAAGCCACCGCGGCGGGTCACTGAGGGCGATGAGATTACTACTAATGTAAACCGGAGGAATGAATGCGGATGAGCGTTGGTGGGACGTGAATAAAACAAAATTAGTTTTAGAGGGGCTTATATCGAGTGGGTTATTATTGCTCCAATGTTTCATGTTGCTTAAATCAGCATTAAGTTTCGAAGCTAGGTTGATTACACAACTATCAGAGTTAAAGATAACTGAGTCATCTGCATAAAGAATAGTGTTAGAAGAAAACAGGCGATTAGGTGTGTTATTAACATATATTAAAAACGAAAGTGGACCAAATATGGATCCCTATGGTATGCCAGTGTTTGTTATCATTGATTTAGAAAGAACATCCTTAATTTTTACTATTTGTGTTCTATGTTTTAAGTAATACTGTACTAAAGTTAGAGCAGGACCTGTTATTCTGAAAGAATAATTCCAGAGAAGAAACTAAATAAGCACTGCTAGCGGTTGCGCGGTTACTAATGGTTTCGTTAACGTTCGCCAAGTGTCTGACCATATATGCTTGCTCTTCTACTTATATATATTTATACATAACATTCAACCGCAGAATGGGCCCTTCCACGCTTCCGGTGCTCCTCATGTCTTTCACCAGGCCTTAGGTGATACTTTCGTAAGAAATTTCTGTTTTTTTGTGTAGATGTTATATGGTTATTGAGCAGACGCTATTGTCGTTTACTTGTCTCCAGAACAGAGTGAAAAATAGGCATACACAAAACAACATCGTTATTTGACACTACTGCCTTGAAGCGCCTTGAGAGGCCGCCTGTTCATTATTATTAGTAGTAGTAGTAGCATGTGGTAATGTCAAACATGCTTCAATGTGTGCCCCACGCAACCTCAAACACTCCAATGGCCCTATAGTTAACGCAGTATTCCTGTGTGATTTACAAGTTTTCGATACCACGAAATTTTAGGCATATTCGGTGTACTTGACAAGATTTTTTTTTCTTTTTTTTTTCATTCGGCTTTCAGGCGTGCCTTCGGAACAGCGACCTCACGAAGCTATCATTGCAAGCGATCGACGACCTAACTTCATTCGGGATAGAGTACGTCGATGTCATTGGTTAGTTGTGTAAGCTTGGACGCCAGCGACGTCTACACATATGTTTTTACAGGAAATAAATATCGTACACGTGGGTGGTGTCACTTTACTATAGAAATCTTTCTGACTTTCCTTAGCCTTCCAACGGGGCAACCATAGTGCGCACAATATACGCTGGTTCTCGTCAAATAACTGAGTCTCGGTTCGGCTAGTTAGGTTACGTTAGGTGGTAGGAAAGACACCTCGAAACGCGGAGTGCTCTTCTGTTGTGTACAGAGCGATACAGTTATGATTATGCAAGATTGATCCAGTTACCATGTGTCTCGGGAAAATCCCCCTTCACCTCACCATTCGCGGCAACTACTCTCCCCCGCCCTTTCTCCGGTGTTCCCGCTTCCTCTTTAATGTCGCGATGTAAAATTCGCTGCACTACAACCTGGTGTTTATCGCACCCTCGCGTATAAACAAAGTTAGAAGGACAGAAGTATTTGCAGTAAAGAGAACTGATCACGAACGGCCGGTACCGCCGAAGATCCCACCAGGTGCAGTTATCTGGCCTGCCACGCACTCTAAAAAAAAGGTTTAGATCCTTGGGCTCAAACAGTTCGATTATCCGGCACACACGCGGGACAGCCGATCCTGGACACCTTAGGGTATGGCCCAGCCTTAGAGGTCCCGCAACGACAGCGGATACCTAACACTATCCGGACCAAGATCATTATCCCCCCGCTTCCGAAAAACATGAGCACTGAAAACAGCGGTAGACGCAAAGCTAGGGCGGCGGCACTCTGGCAATGTTACAAAAACCAACCCGCCATATACGTGGATCCTGCTCGCACCAGTGATGGTCGACACACCATAGCCGTCACTACTGGCGACGCACACACCATCAGCAGTGCGACGGTAAACACATCTTCCACTGTGGAGGCGGAAGAGGCCGCCATTGCCATGGGCACCTCCATCCCAGGCACCAAAATTATTATATCCGACTCGAAAACAGCGATTCGTAACTACACCTCGGATTTCATTTCCCCTCAAGCATTCAGAATCATCAACAAAGAACTCAATCAATTGAATTTGGTATGGGTACCCGCTCATGCAGCCAACCCTGGCAATGAGGCTGCCCACCTAGCCGCCCGAGCAGCTAGTAACCTGGAGGTGGGCTTGCCCGAAGGGGTTGACCGACATGAAGGCATCCACACCTTTAACGAAATGACCGTTTATTACTGCGAATCGAAGCGAATATATCCATTCCCGCAATAGACACTGAGAAGAATACAGGCCACTAACCTGAGGAGAGTACAGACTAGGTCTGTACTTAGTCCAAGAAGACTATATAGATACAATGACCGGCGGTGAATATCCACCAAACTGCAAACATTGTAGCTGTCCCCTGGCGGACCAAGATCACATCTTGTGGGGATGCCAAAAGAACCCTCCTCCGAGAGAACTCTTTAGGCGAGCTGCTTCACACGAAGAGTGGGAGACCAAAACTTCCAACCCGCAAGACCATGATACGGTTGGCGGAATGGGCTGATAGCGTCGCGGCGAAGCAGACGCCATGCTAGCCCGCACCGCTGGGAAAGAAAACTCCAATCAATCTTGACAATAAAAATTCTCTCTCTCTCTCTCTCTCTCTCTCTCTCTACACCCTTTGGGGTGTATATCTGCCACGCAACGATAATTGTCATCTGCCTTGCTTGCGTTCCCTTTCTTGAAAACGCCGCGCCCACTATTTTCCTGTCGGCAATGCTATGTCATGCTGATAACGCGCATGCCATTCGTTACTGGGAAGTACCGGGCTCGCAGCGTTAAAGAAAGAAAATGCGGACATGACGGATGACATTTATCGTTGTGTGGCAAGATGTATACGACTCAAAGGGTGTAAACTTTTTTTTAGCGTGCAGAGAAGGAGGGGGAGGAGGATGCTGTTGGCTGCAGGCTTTGAACTGCGACCAATTCATCTCAGTAGCGAGTTTCATATTAGAAGATGCAAGCGGCCTGGGGCGTACGTAAGAATTACTCGAGCTCTGTTTGGACCTCGCTGGAAACCAAGTGGCTCGCGTACACAAGCGGAGTGCACCAACTCGTCCTGCGTCTCCTCATCCAAATCCAATGCCACTCGAGTCAATGGGTCACTGCGTGGGACTTTGAGCGCGAGGAGCAGACGTTCTCGGCAATAACATGGCTTCACACAGTCTCGCGGATCATGTGGACCTATCATGTGGACCTCCTGGCAGAGGCGTCAACAGGGAAGAGAAGGGGGGGAGGGTGGGGGGAGCTTCTCGGGTGCAGCTTGGCAGTGAAATGGGGTGGGGAGAGGGGATGAAATGACAAATAATTATTCGTCAAACACGGCGCCTCTCGCTGAGTGCAACAGTGGTAGTAACCGGGTGCCGTCATGAGTGGTGCCGCCCACGGAGCAACGGGTGACACGCGGGTAAATAGTCGACTTCTTTTTAAAACAAAAATCTACTAATTTAGCTTTAAACATTTAGTTTCAGTGGGCTAATCGTGATCGCGGAATTAAAACAAACTGTCCGTACAAGCCACATCAACTTTTGGATCTGGAAAAAATGCGATTGGCACGACAAATTTGACTATCAATATGGCACGACGAATTTCGGTTATCGGAGCGTGCGATACCGAACCCGGGAGGCTGCGGCGAACACAAAGCCGCGCCCCTCGAGGCGACGTCAATTCTTAGGTCACCAAGCAGCGGGCAGCCAGTACGGTGCGACAGCGAGGAGCACGGTGCCCTTAAGGAGGCTCAACGGCGTAGGATACCTTAAGACGTGCAGTTAGAACGAAATATGCATTAGAGACGTCGTCCCTGAGAAGTACATAACATGTTTCGCAAATACACCCACGTCGCGCTCGTTGTAACTGCTGTGGAGAGACTTCCCCGCCGACTGCGCTATAGAGAATAGCGCGAGATTACCAAAAATTATGTGCTTCAACTTTTATTACGAAAGCTCATTTGATGTACCACGCATTCTATACTGAGTCTAAACATTCTTCTTAGCCCGCATTCGCCTTTTATATAGCTAGCTCGCCTTCATTTTCCTCTCCTTTCAAGTTTCCTCCTTTCAAGGTGCTTCTTCTAACTCCACTTAAAAAAAAAATGAAGAAGCGCGAAAAGATTCACCTACCAAGATAACTGAAAATTACAAAGTGCCGAAACGTCATTAAATTTTCAGTTATCTTGGTCGGTGTATCTCTTCGCGCTTCTGCAATATGTATTGTCCCGGCCAGACGGGTTACCGTCCAACTTTTCTATTTCATTTAAAAAATGCGGATAATTTATTCGTGTATATACCTACACGACTACGTATGCACTATGAACCGTGCATACACTGTGCGTACACATGCCACGCACATATCGCTACAGGTCTTCTACGTGCTCAAAATTTGCATTTGTTGTGTTCTGTGTGCTTGTTTATTTTAATAATGTTAATCTGGGCATTCATCTGACAAAAACTATACTTCCTCCATTTATTTTTTAGAACTGTTACTTGTTTCTTTCGTTTTTTAATAAAGTAAATTGCACTCTCCTGTGTTTGAGCCTGTTACTATACAAAATAAACACGTAAATGTGCGCTTTCGATGTGATACGTCGTACTGCATTGATACTTCTGTGATGCACTCGTTACTTTGGATATTCGAGAAGAAAAATAATAGTTAATTCAGCAATGAAGTAATTATTTTAATTAATAAATATTTGATGAACTTTAATACAGAACGAACTCCTCGCTGAAACAAGCCATGAGGATAAAATTGCGCTCCGTTGCTTGAAACAAGATTGGGGGAAGGGGAGCTCGCGACGTGCCAACGGCCCCGGCTGCTGCTGATCCTAGTAACGCCACTGCCCCTGGTAACTGCTGCTGAATACACGGCCCGAACAAAGGGTCAATCTTGGACTTTCTTGGCGCAAACAAGCTGTTTTTGCGAATGTGCACGCCTCTCTCTCTCTCTCTCTCTCTCTCTCTCTCTCTCTCTCTCTCTCTCTCTCTCTCTCTCTCTCTCTCTCTTCTTTTTCTTCTTTTTCTTGATGCCTCGGTGCTTAACCGGAAACCGAAGAATATACACTTCGGACTTGACGTTGCAGAAATTACAGCACATTCGTCAGTTGCAAGTTTTTAGTCCAGGTTCTCAAGTATTTTCTTCGTTAGCTCTTTTCTCCCAGAACCCCTCGCCATCATACCTTTAATCAAGGGCGAGGCTAATAACAATGCACAGCACAAGATTTAGTTGGACGAATTTCCGAAAGCCTTCACCATGCGCTTGCGACAAGAATAAGTAGTGCAACAAAATTAAGTTGGTCGAAAATTTCGAGGGTGAATATCTCGAAACTGCGTAGCCTTATAATTCACGCTAACTGCCCTGAAAACTACATGGCTTTAATTCCGCCATTGCTACACATGACCAAAAACAAGTTGTTCGACTACTGAATAGCAATATTTAGTTCATTGATAAGTAGTAATGTGCAACCCAGGAGTAATGTGCAACCGACAACGTAACTTACATATCTACAGAACGTTCTTTTTTTATGTTGTTGTTGTTGTTGTTGTTGTTGTTGTTGTTGTTGTTGTTGTTGTTGTTGTTGTTGTTGTTGTTGTTGTTGTTGTTGTTGTTGTTGTCGTCGTCGTCGTCGTCGTCGTCGTCGCTTGAGCAATGTACGATGAGCTGGTATACCCGACATATACAGTTTCTCAATTCTATGCCTCTTCATCAGTTACACGTTTATTTTGCACGAAGTCTGCCTCGCGCTAGACTTGTGCACAATGCATCTACAAGTTAATCTCTCCATTTAGAAGTGTGGGCGTTCAAAGCATGACTGAGCGCGCAGTTAATCTAAGCTTAACGGAGGGAACCACTTTATTTTACGCGAGTCTGCGTTCACCTTTCGCGCATTCATTATTGAGCGGCGACCACTTCGAACGACGTGCAGTGTATTATATACCTGCGAAACTAACCCAACGCTGATTTTTTTTTTTTTGCGCCGAGCAGGTCACGACCTTTGCGTAGGAAGTGGAAGCTTTGCATGTGGTTGGGCGACGTTTCGTGCAAATGTAATCGGCAAAATATGAAGAGGAAGAACTATTATTCTTATCTCTGCATTTAAATAATTGTGCGGAGAGAAGGCGGCTTGAGTGGCTCGAGGGTCGAATGACATATTAAATTAATTTTGAAAGTTAGCGATGGTGGGCGTATGCGTTTTAGCCACTCTAGTGGCGTCGAATATAAGTTTGATCATGGCGTCATCAGCAGCACAATATGTTGGCGGGCTAGTTGGTGCGAATCTATAATTACTTTGTTTAGCGCAAAACAACGGACACAAGAGTTGAGAGCAGCGCCTTGTCCTGTCGTCTCTCATGTGTCCGTTGTTTTGCGCTAAACAAAGTAATTATGCGTCAGCAGCAGATTTCCCTTAATTATGTTTTTTTTTTCTTTTGGGAGTGGATAGCTTCAGGTAGCAACCTACTTCGCGGTTCTCAGAGAGCAGTTCTAGCTAGAAATGTGGTTCCATCCTTTTTATCACCAAATACCACTTACCTCGGTGAACGGGACCATTATTTGCGCCCCGTTCTCAGGCACTATCTTTCCCATGAGTTATAGCGCGACCAATAATCATGGTCTGTCTCATGTTGGACACTTAAAAAGGAGACCTCCGCAGTGGCATGTTCAGCGTTTTAATTTTTGTTTATCTGAATATCATTATTGTTGTTACTAGTATAGCAAACATGAAAAGCGATCTGCAGAGACAAAAGAGAGAGATGGAGAGAGAACTACTACCCGGAAACTATCGCCAGAAAAAGTGAGAGGTCCGTTTCCTTTTCATGGCCCATTTTGTGCGAAATACCACCGCAGTTAACCGAATAATCGCATACCAACTAGCCCCAGTTCGAACCCTTATTGAAAGTTGTAACTTTAACCTTCATATTCTCTTCCACAAATTTTTTATTTCATTTTTAGTAGTTCAATACTGAGAACCCCAATGGATCCAAGTAGGAGAGAGAAAACAGAGTTATGTAGAACCGCAGTTACAAGATGTCAATGAAGTTCCTAAATACAGCATAAAATGCATAAAGATCAACAAAAATAATTTATTAAAAGAACACGTTAACACACAAACAAAAACAGAAAGAAAACACATGAACTACTGTTATCCCGAAATTAACACAGAGTTTCGGAAGAATACGTTATATCAGTCTAAACTGAGATTTTAATGTTCTTATAAATTACTGTGCGCTGTGAACATCAATGAAATGAACCACTACCAACTCACCCGAGCGTACACTCTTGTTGCATAGACTTGCACTACAGCGAACAGTTGACTACATGATATCACGCCTGATCCTTTCTAGAGCTTCGCTTCGCTCTTGCGGTTCGTCGATGTGACCACACGTTTTCCTGCACTCCTGGACGTGGCTTCATTGTTTCTTGAGAGAAACGCAAGGGAAGTGGCATCACCGTGCTGGAGGCATGGACTACGCCAACCTCTCAGGCCGACGTCCGGCGAACTATCAACTCTCTCTGGGAGTTGGTTGCGAGAGGCCGGCTTGACCGGCAGGTTATGAACGCGTTCTTTCTTTCATATTTGTTTACTTTGCGATTCCCACCAGTGACCCTCACCCCTGCTTCGGTCCCTGAGCCTTATGCTCCCTGGAGTGTTGCAGAAGATAGCGCTTCTTCCCCTTCACAAACACTCCCTCTCCTTGTTATTAAAGTTTATTCTCTCTCCGAAATCCCGTTTCCTGCATTTCATTACGTGTCACTGGCTTCACTCAACTTATTCAACGTCTGTCTTGTGCCCCGAATAGGCGTGGTTGGTGTGACACTCCCGACACCAAAATTCCACCGCATTGGCGTTTTGAGCCAATCAGAGCGAGCGTGGCCGCCCTGCGAGCCAATTGGAGATGACAAGATGGTGAATTTTATAATGTGACGCGGAAAAAATATGATTTCGTATTTCGTCGACTTCCTGGTGCCTATACTTTCAGCGCGTAAACTGCTTTATTTCATCCAAAGGATGTCCTGGCGGCTAAGTTGGTCGAGGCTTCACAACACAAGCCCAAAACCAGCCTAGGTGCATTCTTTCCTTCAATCAGTTATATTTATAATATTTTATTGTGTGCACGATGGCATGAGGACGATGGTTGCCGTGGTGCCGCTACTCACTACGTCGAATCCGTAAACGTAGCTGCAACTGTCCATAACAGCTTCGCTGGAAAGACATTCGCACTTAAAGGCAGGGAAGTCTTCGTGCGTCAACCTGCAGCTGCTTCGCGTCGATACGAAATGAAATCATGACTGAAAGATGGCGGTGAAGATGTTGAGCGGAACCTCTCTCTCTCTCTCTCTCGCGAGCAGCCTTCCAGATTTGCTTATTTATGGTAAGCAACCTCACCGTCACGACACTTCTATGCCCTCTACGCGTCTATACGTCCTTCTACTCAGGTTTTAAATTGTTTTAGCCTTTAATCTGGCAAACTTGGTTTCCTTGTTGGCCGTACGGTTGTTGGTGTCGTTTGTCAATTAACTGTTTAAAAAAATTCTAAGGCGGGCTTCGTAATGAGCGATGATGAACGAAGCTAGCACAAACCGATGCGTGCCTCTAACGACGCGCGCAAACGCTGACAAGTAGAAATAAGTTAGAGGGAGAGGGCGTGCATTTGTCAGGCGTGAGCTCAAAGTTTCGACAAGCCATTCGTATCCCAGTTACGAAAGTATTCGTGTGTGGTCCGCATATCGGGTTATGGTCTGTTGGTGCAAGAGACCGCGGCCGGTCGGTTTCCAGGCTGTCCGAACTTCAAGGGGGCGGTATGCATGCACAGCAGAGGCGGCAGCTATGCGGCAAACTGAACGCACTGCACAGCCAACTTCGAGCCCTAGGGACTATCCTTATAGATCATGGCTTGTTTCAAGTCTTCGAAAATAGGGCAGTCGTTGAACTGAAAAATCCTTTAAAATAGAAAGTAGCTCCGCAAACTATCAATGTGTTTTTTTCGTGCAACACCCACACAATACTGCTATCTTAAACGCGGAAACCCATATAATGCGTACTAGGAGACACTTCCTCCGAGACGAGAACGTACCGTCTCTTCCGGACGCGCTGCCGCCAGCTGTACACTCACGTACCATTTTAAACGATGGTCCCATGCAGCGTTGCTGGAAATGTGATGAATTGCCGCTTGGTACAGTAATTGGAAAATTGCAGGCGCCGGCGTCGCACACGAGAAATTAGACGTTGCCCGACCGCGCGTTGCATTTGGTGAGGCGCAACGATCCACTATAGCGCCGCGATCAATGGTATACGACTGCAGCACATGACCCTTCTCTCCTTTGCCACCGCTGACCGATTCTCGCCCATCCCGCCCCAACGTTATCTTTTTTCCGTTGAGACGGAAGAAATATATCGCCTCCTCCGTGGGTTTACGGGACTACAGATGTCCTTTCGTTGAATTATTCGCTTTATACAGCGGGTTATTTATTTATTTTTTTTTTGGAGGAGTAGACAATACTGAGGAACCAGAAAACCAGAGAGGGAATCACCAGTACTGTGCCGGCGGTTTTCTGCGTAGGATACAGCCACACGCATGTTTTACAGAAACACGTGTACGGCTGCTACTTTAAATCAGATTACAGTAAACTCCCGTTAAGACGAGCATGGTTAAGTCGAATTTTCAGGTATAATATGTAAAGATTTGATAGGTTCGTCATAAACTCAGTAAAAAAACAAAGAAAGAAAGAAAAGAAAGGCGATTTAACCTTTATCCGAGCTAGAAGTAGAAAGTGGTGCATGAGCTAAAATAAATTAATAATAATAATAATAATAATAATAATAATAATAATAATAATAATAATAATGCACACAATCATAAAGGCTGCATCTTCACCAAGGAGGCTTGAAGTTATAACTGGACAGGTAGCTGAGACATAATGCACAAGCAAAAACCCTATTGTTTGAACCCAAGATCTTAGACCTTTCTTTGCTGTCATCGTTGGATCGTTGTTCTGTCGATACAAAATGCTCATAAGCGTCATCACAGTCTGCACGCTGACGCTAGAAATTGATATGATCTTTTTGTAGTGTTCTTTGATATTGAACAAAACAAATAACAAGCTAGGAAAAAATTATCTTAGACCAAAATATTGTGTTCAGTGTGGCACAACTGTTGCACATGCCTTCGCGAAGTGAGAAGCATTCGCCTAACTGAATACCTTCCATCCGCCCAAGGGAGACTTAAATAAGCCAAGGCTTCAGAAGACTATGCTAGACAAATTCGTTCTAGTGAAACTTTCGAGTAAGTGAAGTTCGTTGAATTTGAATTTCCCTCGCATAATGATATCCGAGGTGACTGACCCGGCACTAAGGTCCTTTGATGTGCTTCTTTCAACCGTGTCAGGAGTTATCACCTTCTTTTCAAATAAGGCAGAGCATCGAGGGACAATCTCTGAGGGAACAGAGGTTGCCTCATGCATGCTTGTATGATCACGGAACCGCTATAAACCTCATCAGCTGCATGCGTGATGCCAGAAAAAGCAGCTATGGATAGAACTATCGAAAAGTCAAAAGGGGGGAATGAAGAAGATGTATCATAACTCCAGGGAAATTCCCACTGCTTAAGTTAGATCCAGGAGCGTAGCCAGGAAAGGGGGCGGGAGTCCCTATGGACGCGATGCTACAACACAGGCGCGCGCGCTGCAGGAAGGTTATGAAGACCCACAAACAACATTTTGTCACTGCCGCAGCGTCAGTCCAGACGCATACATATGCATACCCACACCACTCGCACGACCAGCCTTGCCTTGGCCTAAAAGCGTCTGCTGTAGACACCGCAAAGCATGGCTGGAGGATTGGCGACACGAAAGCACTGAGGAAGCAATAAACTTGGGTGCAATTTAAATTCAAACTCAGTTGAAGTTAACTAAAGCTTAATTACAGTCGACGCAGCATTGACAAAAGGTGGCTAGCGTCCTAGTAACCACGAGGGTACGACTCCGTTGCGAAACAGCCGCTTCTAGCATTGACCCACTACGTCATCTACGTCCCATCGCTATCGCCATCAGCGACAATATTTTTGCAATGAGCAGGAGTCTACGTCGCGGGAAAGATAAATTTCAAGAACCACCCAAGGGCTGCAGGTGCTCAGCTTTAAAAAATCAAGAGTAACTCGGGGACACCGGAGCCGCAGTGCTGCGCTCCAATAGCGTTGTAATGACATCGAACAAAAGACCAAAGGCGCATCCCACCGAGGACTACTCAAAGGACCAAGCGAAAAGGGAAATCCCAATTCTACTACCCCAAGGCAAGTGAAATGGCTGCACTGTCATTCAAAAATTAAACTCTGCTGTTTTACGATTCATAACCACGATCTGATAATGAGGAACGTTGGGTGAGGGACACCATATCAATGTTTGCCATCTGGGGTTATTTAATGTGCACCCAATGCACGATACATGGCGTTTTTTTTTGCATTTCGCTCCCGCTTTTTTTTATTATTATTTGATCCCGCGACCTACAGTCATTGCTCGAGCCGTAACGAGAGAGTGTTCTGTGGTGATAGTGCGTGGCCAACTCCCGAGGCTCAGCAACATAACATCCCTTCATACTGAAACATGGGTGTTTAAATTGCTCACGCTGATAACGCTGCAGTTCACGCACCTTTCGGCTTGAATACATGTGACTTTCTGCTCGTTCCGTCGACCTCGCACATATGAAACCGTAATTCGTCATTTGTTTTTCAGATGAACGCCATCGCACGTACAAGGTTGCTGTAGCGATGGCAATGATCCGTTCCAAGCCAGACAATGTTTCGGCCGACGATTACGTCAGAAAACTCGCGGAAGACTTGAGAAACAGTGAAGCCAGACTATCGGACGTATGCAAAAGCCTCGAAGACGATGTGATCCATTTGCGGCAGAAAATCGCGTTGATGAGCGTCAGAGGCGGCATTCGTTCTGAACCACTCGGCAAGTTTTCGTCGTTTACCTACTTTGTTAAACGCGCCTCAAAAGCAGCTTTGGCGAAACCTTAAATGAGCTATATTCTAGTCTTAACTACACTGAACGATGCCTTCGGTGGCTTCTGTCAGATATGATCAACTTCGGAAGTACGTTCACAGGAACTGATCTACGAATAATTTACGTTTCTTTGCAGCCTTTCGTCGTGAATCGTGGAAGAACTCTACGGAGAAGCTTTCAATCACAGCAGAACGCATCGGTCAGCACTGGGTGTTCTTGGAAAATTACCTGTCAGTCGCGTCCAATGCAGCGCTTTTCGACCAGGGAGGCGTCACTGATGTCGAAGAATTGACGCTTCGCTCTGCAAACAACCTCCTGCGGACGTTACGCAAGAGCGCACCGATCGGATTCGTCGAAATGGAGCTGAGCAATAAGGCACTGTCTACTTTGGCAGATATGTGCGACGATCGACGCAGTGCTGTAGCGCCTTCTCTCCGCGCAGCTGTAGTGGGTTTTGTCACCGACAGTGTGAACGAAATCGTGGAGCAAGATGCCATCGACGTAAGCATGCGTTTGTTTTTTCATACGCTTTGGTTGAGTCATAAACAGAAGCGAATATTTATTCCTTCCAATCTACTTTTACAGGGCTATACTGACATAAAACACATATATGTCGCCACTTCTGAAATTGCAAATGGCAAGTCGTAGCAGCTTGGTAAACCACAAAGCAAGCATAAGCAAGACAGGTGGCTACGTCACATTGCCCTTCTCGTGACGTCCCTTATTTTGACAGCATCTCTTGGGAATAGTTAATTTGTAGATAAAGGAACCCCAATCCGCATTCGGTACATTCAGCTTGCTGACTTTTGAATACTTTTCCCGCCCATAAAATCGGGTATAGAACTTGAAACCACTTAAAATACCGCGACGTCATCGCCCCCCCCCCCCTTCGTTACGGATGCACGTAAAAAAAAAAGGAAAGCAATGGAAAGTAATGAAAAGAGGATTTGTGTAGAACAAACAAATTTGACCTTGAAAGAATGCAGGGCAAGCTTTCTTTTAGTGTACGTTAAAATGCACGATTAGAAAATTGTTTTAAAAAATTTGTGCTGTGGTCATTGCTTCAGGTGAGCAGATCTAAAAGGATTTCATGTTCATGAACATGGCTCAACTTTTTCCCTGCATTGATATTCAAGAGCTTGCTTATCAATAGCATTTGGCAACTTTCAACTAATGCTGGGTGTAACGTACAGATCAAAACATTGGCAGTCGAGAAAAACAGGCTATCGTGTACATTTTAACAGACAATATGTTCGATGTACTAGCACCACACTGAAACAGACATGCTCCATTTTGAAGTCGCCTTCTTTCTAATCTGATAGTGCAATCTGCACGCTCAACACTAACAGTGTGCTCATCAGGATGTCTGCAACAGTCTGCCGAGTAGTTGCACCTTATTAGAGTTCATTTGCAGAAGTGGCCCAACCCAAGCATTGCATTTCCCCTACACCATTCTTTTTTTTTTACACCTTCGGATGGGGTAAAAAGGCAACTGCCAAGGTGCATATTTCTCCTTACACGCTACATGTTCATGCTTAGTTTTTCACCTAGGTATTTCTAACAATATAAACGCACATTTTTTTTCAACAAGTAGATCTAGCATACCGCTAGCAGCACACAGTAACGAACACTATGCAAAAGTTGAATTAAGGCTTTCTTTCAACAGGAGTCCTTCCCTTCAACATATTCCATAGCAATATTCCCTACACAATGGATGCCATGAAAGCATTGTCCAAGCCTCTTTTTTTTTTCCCCCAATTTAGTACAGGCGCCTGGAAAATATTGCAAGCTGGGTGGGAAGCCTTGCCAGTGGGCAAGCTTTCACGCTTGCCATCACCAGACATCTTCTGGACAAGCTGCTTCAGTTTGCAAGCTTCATTGGCACGCTACAGGAAGACCAGCAAGGCCCAGAAGCAGAGCACTTTGACCGTTCATTCTTTCTGCTACAGTGTACGGAAAATGCTGTTGCATCACTAAAACAAGTTTCGCCCCTCGATTGCTGTGAGCTCTCTGAAACGGCAAAAGCGTTGGCGGACTTTTCATTCAAATGCCAGGAGACGCAGCCACTGTTTGCAGGTTACCTATACGAGGTTGTAAGAGGGCTGAAAAAGAGCTTGACTAGTCGCGAGACCAATAAGCAACGAGTGAAAAAAATCGTACCATTAGTGAGAAACAGAATTGTTCTAGATAACACAGCTGTTGACACCTGTGTGACACTATGCAATCTTAAGATGCCCTAAACGCATCTTAATCCAAATGCAATTTCAGTGACGAGAACAGACACAAAGCGAAAGGTGTGTAATAAATTAGATTTATTCAAACGTACCTCTCTCATGAAATGCGTATATACATGTAACAGTCTCGTCAATTCCGCACTCTGTCTGCATACCTTGTGCAGAGAAAAAAAAAAGTATTATTCTGGTCTCTCTTTTTTTGGTTACTCTAGTGCACAACACTGACCTTGACAAAGCCAAGCACTCCGAAATTTGAGCTTGGAATGCAAACATGTCAAGTGCATAAAACCACAAATGTAGGTCAACTAAATAACTATGGCTTGAGGATAAAAAAAGAAAAGAAATGAACACTTGGCTAATAAGGCCAGCGATGTACCACTTGTCAACAGCGATTGATCACATGGCATGAAGTATACGAAATCATAGTATTTGTGAGTCAGCATGGACTAGATCAAGGCACACTGTCCCACCAGAGAGGGCAAGTCCGTCGTAAATGTTTGAAAGAGCAGCTTAGACATGACAGAAAGCTGCACTTAACAGGGTTAATCACTGAAGCAGCAAAACCAGAACAAGTGCATAGTAACTTTGAGACCAGCTCGAGCCTAACACAGAACATTAGACTAGCTCGAAACTAAGCGAGAACAATGGCAATGGAAAAAAGAAAATGGAATTCACTGCATCTCTCAGTTTCTGTCTACCCAACAGCATTGCGAGAGTGCAAAGAAATAAAAAAAAAAAGAGAAATGTCTTGTGCTCTGGAAAAGCTAGGTTTGCTTAGAAATCTCACAACACGGAAGATGCTGCGATGGGTCACAGCTGCTTCAATGTGAGGTCAGTTATCACAGTCATCGTGTTCAGACACATACTTGCCGCAGTGGAGCATTTCACTGCCAAACTTTCCTTTCCAGCAATTTGCACCCTGCTACTACAACGATGGAGCAATTCCTTTGCCTTCTCCTTCCTGCTCTGTCAACAACCTGAACTGAAAAAAAAAAGGAAAAGCCTTAACTAAAGGACTCTAGAAAAAAACCAGGCAGCTTCATTTCGAACTGGTGCATATGCACCACGATATGAAACTGTAGGTAGGATTCATGTGTAATCAGGCTCGCTCTCCTGGTTTCTGTCACGAGTCCTGTGAAGGCAAAGAATTGGGAAACACGACGAAATGCGACAGTCGCCTAGGCTAAAACGTGAGTGTCGTTAGGGTCATCCGCAGAGTTCATGGAGGAGCCCGACGTCAGCAGTTCAGTGTCTCCATTTTCATCTGTGCTTCGCAGCTGAGATGTGGTCTGAAAAGTAGCATGAAAAAAAGATGAAACATTCACCATCTACAAAGAGATGCACATTTGATACTTGCAAAGAAGCAACCACTATGTCACAAGTATATGCAGCAAGAATAGCATTTACAATTTACAAAGTTCAAAGCAGGATTGGAAAGAAGGTATACAGACTACCAACATGGCCTCACAAGCAATTCCCTGCAGTCCTATTCACTCCAGCAACCCCATCCTTGCTTCAAAAGTGATCCCATGCAGTGCTTGCACTACTCTCTCATGCCACAATATTGAAGCTCATATACAATATTGAGGAATGTTTGTTTTTGTCGAACAATTTGGTCTACAGAATTACTTCTTCATTCAGATGCAGGTTGAATACCGTTAAACAGTTGATACAGTCAATGTAATGAACACACACTTATTTACTCTCTTACCCACAGTGTCATTTGGGTATTACAGCAAGTGAACGCATGTAACAAATTGTTGGGTATAGCAAAGTAAATGTCTTAGCACTCGGCACAATAACAAAACAAACAGGCCTTACGGGGCCCCTGAAACGGTTCGGACAAATTTTGTAGATGAGTAGGGTACAGCTAAAGTTAATCATTCGCACCACAATTTGTGTGAAACATGTCATATTGAGAGAGCTATGGACAATTACAAGTTACCCTCCTCCATAGTCATGCATTTTCTTCTCAACTCATTCACCGAGTGATCGGGGCTAAGCTCCACCTTCACTGGCTCTGCGTCATGACAGCATGTCATGTCGTCGACTTCCGGTTCTCTAGGAGCGAGCGCGTGAAGCCTCTCCAAACTCTCCGCCAGCTGCTTGGCAGTCAACCCCAAGCGAGAGCTATCGAAGCCACATGCGTTGCGAGCATTCTGTCGCAGCGCCGGACGTGTCTGGTATTCCGGTAACCACAGGCTTGCTGGGCGTTTCGACAGAACAGTGGAGGCATAAACTCAAGCTGATGAAGGAACCTTAGCGTAGACATATGTGAGCTGCCTGATCGGTCTCCATGGTCCAGCCACCTGTTGGCACAGAGCTTAACCAGCCAAACAAAGAGCTAATATTGCTCTAACCAAGTGTAAAACATTTTAAACATTTACAAAAACAATGTGTTAATGATTACACTCCTGTGAAAAATTTACACCAGCAGCAAAGAAGAACACATTTTGTTACTGCTACTGTGTGTGGTTGAACTGTGCCACCAGGTGGCTGCAACGTGCAGGCCATTCACATCTGCATTTCTGCTCATTCCGTGAAACAACACGCAAGGGGACATGGCCAGGCCCTGTCCCCTTGCGCTTGAGTTTACCCTAATACCGGACTCTCAAAACGCTATCGTGTTAGTAATCTTCCGTTGTAAAGCAACGGCTGCAAACTCGCAATTTCTAGCGCCGATCGCATAGCAGCAGTCCGATGCGCTGCAGCCAGTCCGCTCGTCTGCTGCCTTGCAGAGGGACACGATGTCGCAGCTTGACATATTACCAGCCGCTACATTTGCAGTCCACAACGCAACAAAGTCGAATCATGCTTACGGAAAGACCGAGACCGACTCTGACCGCGGAGCTCTCGTCAAAATGGAGCACGTTGTAACACAAGCAGACAACGCTTGCTGTGTGCCAGAAGTGCTTAATTGTAGTGAGAAATTGTTCTTGTGCAATTTATTTCTGTTACTTTCTTTTTATATAAACAAATGAACTAACATTCCAACTATTAAGAACATTATTTGTTCACCATAAAGGTGGAAAAATTATAGATGACGCGCACTGGGCAGCCAATCGGATAGCTCAGCCACATGACGTCAATTGGGTGATTTACGTCATATGGGCAGTGGCAGCTGAAAATTCCGCCGAGCAGTGTGCTGCGGTCGGCAGCAACGCACATTTTTAAACTTATAATTGCAGGCTTTACGCGGAGTACTTAGATGCGTTGATTAATGATCAGGACCTATTGTAACGACTCAGTGCATTTGTAGAAAATCGTCAAAATCATTTCAGGGTCTCTAAAATGTTAACACATGCACAGGCAATCCAAGCAAGATGCAAAAGATGGCTACACAGTGTGTCCACAGGTAACCAAGTTTGTGGCAAGTCACCCCTCATGCGTTTATTGATTGTTTTCAAAGAACCGTTGCTTGCTATCAAAAAGTGTAATGGATGCTACACTTGTCAGAATTCATTTCATCATCATCATCATCAGCCTGGCTACACCTACTGCAGGGCAAAGGCCTCTCCCATACTTCTCCAACTACCCCGGTCATGTGTCTAATTGTGGCCATGCTGTCCCTGCTAACTTCTTAATCTCATCCGCCCACCTAACTTTCTGCCGCCCCCTGCTACGCTTCCCTTCTGATGGAATCCAGTCCGTAATCCTTAATGACCATCAATTATCTTCCCTCCTCATTACATGCCCTGCCCATGCACATTTCTTTTTCTTGATTTCAACTAAGATGTCATTAACTAGCATTTGTTCCCTCACTGAATCTGCTCTTTTCTTATCCCTTAACAATACACCCATCATTCTTCTTTCCATAGCTCGTTGCGTCGTCCTCAATTTGAGTAGAACCCTTTTCGTAAGCCTCCAGGTTCCTGCCCCGTAGGTGAGTACTGGTGCGACGCAGTTGTTATACACTTTTCTCTTGAGGGACAATGACCTGAGAATGCCTGCCAAACGCACCCCAGCCCATTTTTTGTCTTCTGATCATTTCAGTCTCATGATTAGGATCCGCGGTCACTACCTGTCCTAAATAGATGTATTCCCTTACCACTTCCAGTGCCTCGCTACCTATCGTAAACTGCTGTTCTATTCCGAGACTGTTAAACATTACTTTTCATTTCAATTCATTTTAAACTGCTGCTAAATGCTGAATGCTCAGGCTTTCTTAAGTACACTGTATAAACAATTCTGAAAACAAATGCAGCACATGCTATATACCTTTGAATAGTGGTACTGTGGTACCCTTATTGCTCCAAGAGACTTGTAACAAGTGAGGTCAACCAAGGTCCTAAAACAAAAGCACAAGAACATGAGGCAAGATGAGTTCAAGTTTGATCAGAAGCTGCATCCACAAAAACAACTGGAGAGTGCAACAAGTAGGGACAGTGAAGCTACTGCTGCATTTTGTTCAGATACAAAATGCACATTTACATATGGACAAACAGAATTTTCATAGAACATTGTTTGTAGAAAGTCAACAGTAAATAAGGCTGACACCAAATAAGCACAAGTTCCAAGAATCCATAAACAGGAGCAAGCCCATCTAACGATTATTCCAAATTACCACAAATTGACATTCACCCAGGGTTCTGCCAACAGCAATTAATTTGGCTGTCTGCCATGTTATTTCTCACACCAAGTCCCTTTTGCTAACTGCGATATGCACATTTATGACTAGCATCAGCCTACGAAGCCCCAGTGCACAACCAACACTTCTCCCAAATGCCAGATGTCAATCAACTTCACCACGTATGTACCTGCAATTTTTCAACCCTCATCACTCCATCTAATTCGTTGGCGCCATTGACTATCCTTTCTCTTGGCAATCATCCTGTTACTCCAGTAGAGGTTTGAAGCACTACGCGAGCACCAACAGACTGCCTATACACCTTACAAAAAATTAAGTTCTGATGTTTAAAATCCTGAAACTATACAGAGGGTAACAAGGAACGCAACAGTCAAGGTTAATTTTGACCACCTGGGGTTCTTTGTATGCACCCAAAGCAAGGTACACGAGCATTTCTGCATTCTGCCATCATAGCCGAGATTGAACACAAGACCCCTAGATAACGAAAGCCCATGCTCTAAACGCGATATTTTGACTTGCAACATTTAAGCAATGACTAGACATAACATTGGCCATGCCAGCACTGGGACTACATTAAATGCTTAACTGCGCTTTCCCTCAAAGAAATATGCATTAAAAAAAAAACAGATGCGCACCTCAACTTGTGTCTCATCAGGTACAGGCCAGCCGACGCAAGTACGAAGATAATGACGGCAGCAGTAACAATCCCAACAGTGGCACTAGATGACACGGATGCTGGACTGACAAGGCGATCCGAGTCCGGTTCAACAAGTCGTCTAGAAATATGAAAAACAAGAACACAGTCAGGAACAGACCACTTTCCGATGGTCACTAATGCTGCATACTAATAGGAAGTGAAAGCTACGAATGCACCAGCTTCCGAGCACATTTTAGAATACAGGGAGACTTACATGAAATTATTATAGCACACGTGAGCCGTTGCCCACCGGAACAAGTAGTGACATTTTCCCGACTCGTAAAGAAACTCCGGTGATCCCTGCAGAACAGAACACGTGTATTCAAGAGATGGTAAAAACGACACGGGCCACAATGCGATTGATTCATGTCAAAATTCAATTTTACAGAAGTTATTATAAATGCCACAAGTACAAATGCTCAACAGCACTATATTTATCACACGGACTGTGCAGAGGTGGGTTCAGTTCCTGCAGATTAAGGATTTGTCAGTTGCCTTTATTCGCTTTCCTTTACCATCTTGATCACAGATCTAAGAGGTTGTATCAGACTTATGCTTTCCTTCAGGACTGAACATTTCAATGTCCCTCATGCCTTTGTCTTCTGTAACTGCAGGCTTCCTCTGAAGCTACACAAAAATCAGCTCCTTCAGGTTCACAATAGAAATTACTTTGTATTACTATTTTTCACCATGTTATGAACAAAAGTAATCGCGAACTGACTAAACATAGATGAGAGTCGTAAAAGTATTTGAAAATCCTATTCTTTAGCAGCACAACATTAATGTTTTTTTTTTTTTGCCCACTGAATAACCTTCAGAAAAGCAAGGAAATAATAATGTTCAGTGAAATAGCTCGACTAATCGCTACTGTGGAGGTGAAATCACATGCATTTTACAGTAGGCACACCAATACACCAGCAATGTAACATTGCCGACATACTGTCACTGTCATAAGCTCATTGCTTTTTGGGTTTCAGCAAAATATATGAATCTTACACACATTTAAGACAAGTGTATAATGATGACAAGGGACCTAAGTGTCATACCAGGCCAGCAGACTTGGAACAGTCAAATCTGATAATGGACTTGACACTCTTATTCGTTCGGCCACATTTGCTGCCCAGGGACTCCATTTCAAGCAGCAAATCCGCTCCTGCAAACAGGACACAAATATCCAATTTTAGAGGCTGAGACTTGGCAAGCCATAAAGCACACAAGTATCAAAGATAGGAGGCAACATCATGCTGAGATTCCAAAACTAGCTCTTCATGACATCACGTTTTGACAGCACATGTCCAGTGTTAGCTCAATGCTTAATAAAAAAAAAAGTACATTACATTTAAAACTAAGCAATGGCCCAACTTAGACACTTCATTTGTTCCATGCACGAATAATCCAGAGATGTAAAACACCAGCTAAATTCGATTACTGCAGCTCTGAACTTATTCACTATGACAGCTGTTATTCCACTGACTATTCTGTGCACAAGTTCCTCTTGCACTATCTGCTCCCACCAATTCATCCAACTGGCAGGTAGTGACAGCTAAATAACCAGTGTCGAGAGGCCTGTCAATACAGTCAAACCTCAATATAAGAAACACGGATATAACAAAGTAAAATTCTCACCAATATCAGTGTGTAGCGAATAGATGCATATGAATATTGGCAATAATGAAGCTACTTTCACATCATATAAGACTTTATAACTAGGTTCAACTGTACATAGGTTATTCAGTCAGTGGCACATACGGAGTTTTCGGTAAAAGAGATGCACGCATGTTACCTCTGACAACAAACTTCTTGGTGCTGAAGCTGCCGACGTCTCTGTAAAAGCCAGCAGCACCCTTGGACTGGCACACGCTGGCCACCGTGCAAGCTCCAGGAATGCCAGTGGCCACAGGACCTCCCAGGCTCACCATATAGGTGTAGCTGTCCTTGCCTCGGTTTTCGGACACATTGAATGCACTGCACGCAACCAGCGACAACAAGAAGATTGGGACGCACAGCCGGACACACAAAGTGCGCCAAATAACAAAAAGGGGGACCAGTTCTTGTCCAGCCAAACGATGGAAGAACATTTAGCAAGTTCAGTGCACATGCAAGGCCCGTGAGCTAAAAAAAAATTTGACCTAATAAGCAGTTCAACGTGATGCAAATAAATTAAACGAAAGCGCATTTTTCTAAAACTGGCTTGCTTTACACCATCCAATGTATGCGACCTGCATTTTCCACCGAGTGACATTTTGGATAAGAAAAACAAGTGCAACTCTGCCATATGCCCACTATGCCCAAATGTGCCCAAATATGCCCAAGCAATTTTCTCAGTAGCACCCACACATTTCCATTCTGAAATGTGCTACAAAAGAAAAAAAAGGATTCAAACACAAACGTAAAAGCACGCATTTTATCTGTGTACTTGGCATGTTGTACTTTCACACGTGATCTATGTTGTTGATCATGCGAGATAAACATCTCAGTCAGCTCAGATTCCTCAGTCAACTACTCGTCTTGATTACATGAGGTGCAAGCCTATTTGGGGCCTCTAAATATCAGTGTGGATACATTCAGATCAAATTGAAGTTGCCAGAGCACATAGGTAAAAAAAAAATCTGCATTCTCATATTCGAGCCCCATTTGAAGAATGCAGAGTGGCTCACCTATTCAATATAGAAGACAAGTTCATAGCAAGGTTCAGCCTCTTCTCCACAATTATGCCATCTTTCTCAGGATAAACAATATCCCTGAAACGGTGAAACAAAACATGGTTTACCAACTTGCTATAAATGGTTCAGAGTAGGAAGATCTTGGCAATTTTCATTACACCACACATCTGCCACCTTTTCAATACACTACATAGAAGCACAAGCAAGGCAGGCAGAAAAGGCCAGCAGACAGAGCAAATACCATATTCACTCGTGTTAGGCCTACACCCCTATTCTGTAGTGTAAAAATTTGGAAAAAAAACTTTTCACGAAAAAATCAGTTGGCAACTGTAAGTATGTTCATTGTAGAATGCTAGTAGTTGCATTTATTTGCGCATAGCAGTCTGAGTGTAGTTTGAGGCTTCCGTAAGTAGCCATGAGCCTCCCTTGTGCAAGATAAAAAAAAAAAGAAGTGTGGGCCTTTCACGGGTAAATACAGTAATACTAAAAGATTCCAACAGCTGCCGTAGCCAGACTGTGAAATACAGTTGAACGTCATGTAATGATCAACAACATAACGAATAAAATTTTAAATTCACACTTGTTTGTCCTCCATCATTGTGTATGCTTATAACAAATGTTCAACATGAGCTATTCGCATACATGCCATATAGTCCTTAAATATGAACACTAAAAAGCAACACTAAATTAAGTTTAGTGGATGAAGTATTCTGCCAAACTAATTTCATTGATTCCGCAGTAGGAGGTTGATTACTAAAGATAATGACCAAATTACCATTTTGTATACAAGTTTAACGCTAAAGCTCCTGCAACAGTATGTTACTGTGACAGTGTATGCTCCAATGTATATCTTCATGTTTCGTTCGTTGTGACACAGTAAAAGTTCACAAAACTTGCTAAATTTAGCCTCTGGCTCATTCAGAACACAAAGTAGGCCATCTTTACTGGGAAGAAATTTTACTAAACCTGGACTGCATCACCAAAATCCACGACATCACAATGAGCTGGTGCACGAGCTTCCAAGGCGTTGTCGCCACTATTCTTTACTGGTTTACCAAGCCCATCTTATGATAAGAATGGCTTTTTGGTATTGCAGAAGGGTAACTAACTAATACAGCTCAGCTTTGTCTTCTCTGTACTGTTCCTCAAAAAAAAAAAAAAAAGAGCAGGTACCATCAAATTCATCATTCAACAATTTAAGTTCCATACAGTTGCTGTTTGACAGCGAAGAACTGCATCTATCCACAGCCTATGCATATCTGGTTCCACAGCAAGTTTTGATTCTACCAGTCTATTGCAGGTTTGCCAGGAACACATTCACCCAAATCAAAATAACCATTCCATGGCCCTCATAAAACACGAAGCCAGTGCATAGCTTAACTGGTCAAAGCCAGACTTGTGCATAACGAAATGCTAGTAATTAATTAGTTGTAATCAATTACATCTGTTTTAGTTCTGTAATTTATTAATTCGTTTGTTTTACTCGGTAAAGCTCACTGCAATTCAATTACTTTTCTGAGTAACCATTTACGTGTAGAAAGCCACATTATTGACAAAGCAACCTGCAACAGGCGACGCAGCATCGAGCACTTTAATTCTGCAGGGAACAACAGTAGCAAGGCCTGCAGTCTGCAATTGACATTATCCGCCAGGATGATAACTTGTATGCAAGTTACCTCCTTTCCACAATCAGCGACCTACAGCTGCACCTCAATCACCTGAACATGACCAGCAGGTATATTTGCACACCTCTCTTAAAAGCGCTTTTAAGCGGCCTTTATAGGCAGTAAAAGGTGCTCTTAATTTCTCTTTTTAATTAGTGTAGTCTACGACTTCTCTGATATCATCATCATCAGCCTATTTTATGTCCACAGCAGGAGAAAGGCCTCACAGGGATAGCAGGGAGAGGCCTTCGTCCTGCAATGGACATAAAATAGGCTGATGATGATCATCATCAGGGTCCCCTGTGAGTAATTGACATAGGCAAATGTACGCCTTCACAGACTCTAGAGGCTGACTGTCGATCTTTAATTCTTGTTCCCTTGCCCGGCTATCGAGCATTTTCTTTGTGTTCTGCGTATTAATCTTCAACACCACCTTTTAAAATCCTCAATCATTTGTTGCAATTTGTCCCCAGTGTTGAACAGGACAATGTAATCTGCAAACCAAAGGTTGCCGAGATATTCAACGTCAATCCTCACCCCTAAGCATTCCGTTTAATAGCTTGAATACTTCTTCCATTCTCCAATATAAACGAAAGTTCTTGGTCATTAAATGTGCTTGTTCTCATCTGTCCGATACATGACTCATGCACTTAAATTTGCAAACAACACGTGAACAGCGTTTTTGGGGCTGAATAATGTGCAGTTACATACGTAAGTACATTACACACTTGGCCACCTTTTCAAGGAACGTGAGCGTTTTCTCCCTTCCCTTACACTCTCTCGTCTAAGCCTAAATGGCTAGCGAGTGAAGGATGCTAACAGGAACTCAACCAGATGTTGGCCAGTGAGTTGAACCAGTGCTTTTATGGCTCAATAGCGATGGGGGTCACTTCGAACATCAATGCCAGAAAATCACCTATGGAAAATTTCAGTTTTACACCATTATGTACTACTAAGAGTGCCTTCCCCTAGCCCCAGCAACAATGAAATGCTACGCTTCACAGAGGACCTCGACGGAAACATCACGGCATTGAGTAACCATAATATTGTGCTAAATGTACAGGTTACAACACCACCCTTCAATAGAATACGCAAATGTAGTGAGTTTTTGATGTCGCTGTGATGTATTGACAAAAAAATTAATTATAATAAATGAATGAAGAAGATAGATGAAAATTTTTGAAATGCAGTAGTCAAAGGCTGCAGTAGATGCACAAATACAGCCAGACCAGCTAAGTTTATTTACTGCATTTGCGAAATGTTAATATAAATGTTGGGAAGAAATTCATGTAAACGTAATCAATCACATCTCAGTAATTGCTCGATTAGTTTCAAGGAGCAATAAGTGGTCACTGATCAATTGCGATTATAATCGATAACTATTCCTTTTTTTCTTTTTGACGTGTAGAAGTATGGTCACATCACAACCTCCTGGGTAACACATGGATGCACAATCAACATGACCAGGTGGTGCTTACTGAACAGTAGGACAGGCTGTTCTCGACTCCCATCTGAAGACAAACAGGCACTCTTCTGGCGTAGGGCCACGCACAAATTCCAACACTCCCGTGCTACTGGCACCGGTCATACACTGATGCAGAATCAGCGTTGATGGGTGTTGAGAGGTGCGATTGTGGCAGACATATGGATCCCCTCCACCGTACATCATATGGACCTGTCCAAATCCTGTGAACAGAAGCAAGACGGCAGTGCATCAGCACTCAAGTACAGTGTAGGTTACATCCTTACGATCACTTGGCTGTGTAGATCAAGTGATTGTAGACCAAGTGAGTGTACACTACAGCACAACACATTAACTTTCCATGAAGTGGCACACTACACAACACTTTAGCTTGCCTGTGAGGTAAGGTACACAGCATCAGTTTAGATTTCAATGAAGAAAGCCAGTCAAGTATCTTCAGAGCAAAACGGTGCCAAGTCTCAACTTACCAGGAGAAGATAGTTTAAGTGACTGTGCTTTTCCAATGGTGAAGTCATGTCCACCGCGGTCCTTTTTACGCATACAGACTGCTGCACTGCTTGGACAAGACTGAACATTCTGGTGGTCCGCACTCATGTCGCTGCATACATTGAGCCAATATCTGGAAACAAGAGCAAAGGCATTCTCATGCATCTATGCATGACTCCTTAAGGTTCGTTAAAACTTTCGTTTGACAGGTTCCATTAGATATGTCAAGCAAAGCGTAACTTGGCATGCAATACACAAGTTCTTCACAGCATACACAACAATGGTTCTCAAACTATGTAGCTATGGATCCCAGGGGTCCTTGAGGGAGTCCAAAGGGGCACACAAGAGCTGGCCAAGAGTAGCGCCGTTGTCCATATAATCAGCAAGTAAACGACAGGCAAGGCATTTGCAACAACTTAGCACCTGTCTACTTTCACTTCACTATGGCACCTGCACTTTCAGCTATCGGGAGGAAAGCTCCCCATTGTTCCTGACCTCATCGGACCAATTGGTCATGTGGGTCGCCGGAGCGTGACGAGGTACGAGGCAGCGTCGGCGAGTGGGCAGAGTAGTTTGGAAGACGGAGCAGGCTGGTCGTGTGCCGAGAGACAGCTGAAGATGTGGTCAGAAGGCTGAAACCCCCAGGTTAAAGTCTTCGCCAGTAGATCGATAGACGGTGCAAGTCCATCAAGATCTTCGGCAGTGAGGTACCAGCAGCCCGACGGCTCTTCAGATCGGGATCTTAGCGAGCGCATCCAGATAAGCCTCGTGTTCCAACCTGCTCTCAGAACTTTCCGCCTGACTTTTTTTTTTTTAAATCTCGTTTCATCTTTCATTTACATATTCATTGCATATTCATTTTTGTACGTTCTCTTAGTGTTGTGTTTACCGTGTTTATTGTCGCATGTATTGTTCATTTGTGCCGCGTACTTTTTTGATTTCGCGAGTGTTAGAAATTCCCACGTGGTGGGCTTTGTGTTGCACGTCGCGTCAGAGTTGGTGTTGGGTGGTACCAGCATGCCTTCCATGAGGCTTTGCAACATCAGCTTTCAGTTTCCGTATTTTTTTTTTTCATCATGTTTCTGGCCTGATAATGGTTTATTAAACTGAGCGTGTGTTTTGAGGTTGCCTACCATCTTATGCCTCCAGCCTATGGTCTGGCGTGGACCTTATCGCCGGTCAGCAGTCGAACCATCCGTAAATGCACGTGGGGTGGGTTCGTTGTCACCACATCACCTCCAGTTCGGAGAGTGTAAACATTACCATATATACTCGCACAATGATCACACTTTATTTGTAAAAAAAATGACGCAAATTCAGGGGTGCGATCATTACGCGGGTTAAATTTCCCATGAAAAGAAACATTTTCTTTTTTCATCCCACATTTGCTGCAGGATGACAAGCAAGCAGCAGCCATTGTCAGTGTGGGATACCAAAACAAAAATGGCGGCCGGCGGAGCGAGCCAAACGCACCGAACGCAATGACTTTTTTTCTCGCGAGCACATTACGTGCATTGAAACAAGTTTCTTCCATATCAGTAATGAATAATATCATTAATATCAGCAAGGTTACGACAGTAACGCAGCCATGTCCACTTTGAGGGGACAGAAACAGATGGGCGCACTTAGCTGCCAGTAACATAGAAACACATGGTGGGCATGCTGCGGAAACTGCGGCATTTGTCTTCACTGCTATCCTAATACGCCACATTTCAGCTATGAGTGGGCAAATATCTTAGCTGTGTTACAAGCGTCGGTGTATGAATAAGGTACACTTCTAACGTATCGGTGTAAACGTGGCCGCTATCGTTGCCGCTCGCGATTTGTATCGTGCCCATGAGTGCAGACAAGAAGAATTGAAAGGCGCCCTTTATGTTGTTGACCAAAACCATTAGGAAATCTACAAATAATAAAGCCAAGGCAAGTTAGGTTGTACCTTTTCTTTTTCATGGAAGTGCAGAAAGTGATGAAAGGAATGAAATGGGGCATCTGCTTAAGAACGTTGGGTGCGTGTAGACTGCTTGGTATGTCTAAAAGTCGTCCGCATAGCATTTGACAGATGGTAGGCACGATCATCATTAGCTAGACTCGGCACACGACATATCGCTGCGACAAGTTCAGGGTGCGATCATCACATGGGAAAGAAAAAAAATTGAATTTTGTCGACAAAATTTAGGGGTGCGATCATTATGTGAGTAAATACGGTACTCCCAATCTTTGACATCAGCCCATAACCCACACTTTTCACAAAGAATGTTAACTGCAAGTGCAAGCATCATAAGGCAACTTCAAATTCCTGTGCTTACCAAACATATCCTTATGTCCGCAAGTATTAAAAATCTATCACACCATCTGGTTCTCTGCCACTACAACTACTTCCCTTCCTTCGACACCCACTGTTACCTCAATAGACACCCCATCTGTTCTTCACATATCTTGCCGATAACTTCCCTCCTTCCCTCTTAATTTAAGATAAAAATTTCCTACAGCCATGTTTGAGCTTCAATCCACACTGCTGTTAGTTTCACTAAAACTATAATTTTTTGTTTTACTGCCTGTGGCATAGTCTTCAGCTTCCAGTATGGTTATCCTCCAGGTTGGGGAATAGTATGTTTATTACTATTTCATGCAAAAACATATATAAAACACTATAACTACAGATTAAAAGTATAACCACACAGAGATCTATAATCTCGTCAGAATCCTGGCGCTTGCACAAACCACTTGGGTTGTTAAGGATTAGCTTGTCTTCATTGAATTAAGGGTTAGCCTTTCTCCACTGCTTCTCATGTTAATAAAAAAGATGCGAAAAATATTTGCTCAACAACATGGCTCCCGGCCAGGTCGAAGTATTGTGATGGATAAAAGCTTGAGAACCACTGCTACAAGGACAGCAGGAACACTTACATGTTTCCCTCTTTGTCGGTCACGTTTTTCACATGGCTCACAGAGGCCAGAAGTCCAAAGTCGTACGTGTAATTACCGGATGTTAGCACACACTGCCTGTGGTCTGGCACGCACACCAAGTTTGTTTTCCAGACAAAAGTTGAATAGCAAGCATGTCTCTGCATTAAGGAGAACAAGAAAGGGGAGGTTACGAAAATAACCAACATCCTTGCAGCATCACGTGTTGCTTTCCATCTAAACCATGCATGTACAGTTAGCCACGAAGCCTTACAGGACATGGGATCTGCAACACAGCTGAATACTTGCAAAGCCTGGGGACAGACAGGAATTCAAAGCTTCACCCTGTAGCTTTGAGATCCACAGTGATCGATTAAATTACAAGTGCTATGGCTTAACAGAACAGAAAAATAACATTTATGATGAAACCTCTGTCCCATGAACAGCTGATTGTACTCATCTACACATACAACAACTCATGTTGCAGAAAATCCAACTGATGTAGAGTATGAGCTTGATCAGAACAGAACAGTATAGGGTTTGATGTCACAGATCTGCACAGTGGATTCATTAATTTGGAACACCTGTGGTTCATTAATGTGCTGTTGACAGATGTGTGTCACGTATACACGCACACACAATGAAAAATGCATTCTTTTGTTCTTGCAAAGGATAAATGCTTACATACAACGTTGTAAACCATTAAATGAAACAAACTACTCTTAATGATGCACTGCCGTAAGTCGGCAAACCAGTCAGAAATGGCAATAAACTTAAAACTGCCTTCTTACATGTTCCAAAACGGGTGTTCCAAGGCCAGCATTCTCATCACACTGAAAGTTCACTGCAGCAGAGTAAGTCGCCGCTTCTGGAAAAAAGAAAAAGGAATGAAAGTCTCCAGGGTGCCTACCAAGTTGACATTTCCAAATTCCCTGAGTTTTCCAGGTTTTCCCTGAGTGCCATTGCAAATTTCCCTGAGTGATGCAGAACTATGTTTTATATCAACACGGGCTGAAACCATATCGCCTGATGCTGTCACTCTCTAGTAAGCACATGAAAAATAAGAGCAACTTAATCCAATTTGAATACTAAGGAGCAGTGTTTATGTTATTCAAAAAGAGAATAGAAGGCAGGGGTTAGTAAAATGCACAGCAAATAAAGTGTCTTCGAAAACAATTGCAAATAGGGTCGGACATTATCAAATACGAATAAAAAGGAGATGCAAACAAAGGCAAATATTTTCTAATATGAGCTATTTCTATCAACTGATAGCAACCTCAGTGGGATGAGGCCTGAACTCTGTCACAATTGAGATTCTCTCTCAACAGCTCGTAAGTCAACCTCAACAGTCCTGACATACTCTCAACCCGCGCACGACGCCCGAGTGTTGTGTTGCACTGCTTCAAAGAGTGTATTTTGGTTTGGATGAGGGACACCTGCATCTCGGCATCAGCCAAAACTTTACTTTTTGAGCTCAAGCTCTTTCAAAACGGCGGCAACAAGCTTCCTTTCTCGTTTATTCCTCAATGCGTAGGTCAGTTCTGTTCTTGACCGCCTTCCGCCACTCGTTCACCCCAAGGACCATTTGAAGCATCTTGATCAGTTGCACAGTCCACGACCGATTTTTCGAGCTCCCTAGGGGCCGCGAAAACGTCCGAAAAATCGGCCAGTTGGAAAAAAATAAATGCGTGTCATTCACTGCCCTTAGGGGCTCAAACCGCCAAAGGCACGTTCGAAAACGCTCTGAAGGTCTGTCGGTACACATATTAGGCATACCTGTGCTCGTACTGTGACAGGAAATGCCAGGTGCCCGCGTGTATAATTAAGATATACATACTGTATTCCGTGGCAATAGCCCCTTCCCACGCTTGTTATGCTTCACTGCAATACTTTTCCGTAAGCTTTACCGAGTAACATTTCTGTACAGAGGCGAAGCTGACTTTCACGAACCGGCATTATGCAACGCATCGTGTTTTACAAGTTTCTAAGCCAATCGCGAGGACCACAAAGGTGGAGTCCGTGCCATTGCTGACAGCAGCGAATTCTTTCAATAAAAAGTTCGGCACCCAGTGGCAAGAAGCTTCACAGCGAACGTCGAAGCAGCTAGGCCTAGCGTTGCCGCAGTTGTGGCAACGGGTGCCAGCGGATCTGCGTGCGAGAGTGCCGGTTCGAGGCGGCGAAGTAATCAAAACGGCAGCGGTGGTGCCTTTGATTAATGCCGTTTCGGACCTGCGGTCGCGGCAAAACGTCCGGAAAATCGGACGGCAAAGAGTTCTTGCGTTGGAAATTTCACACGTTCTGATACGTTGACACTATGGGGTACGAGGTGGCGCCGCGAAGCCGTCCAAATTATCGGGAATCCGGAAAGTCGCTCGTTGACTGTACACTGGCAACTCCTCTTGCCAACGACAGGGCGTCAAAGACGATTCATTACGATTCCTGTCTGCTACTCGAGCCAGCATTACCGCTACTTGTGACCCTTTCAATAAAATTGCCGCTAATTTTCCCTGATAGAGGCCCAAATTCCCTGAGTTTTCCCTGACTTTTTCCAGACTACTCAAAATCCCTGAGAATTCCCGGTTTTCCCGGTTGGTAGACACCCTGGTCTCAGAGTGCCCCAGTAAAAGGTCGCAGAAAAAGAAAAGAAGAAAAAGAAAAATGTTTCGTAAATGTAGACAAGAATGTCAACTTGAATGTTCACCGCCACTGCAACAGTGTCTTGAAAGCGCAAGTGAAGAACCAAATGATATTTTTACAGTTCAAGATCACTACATACAAACAACTAAACAACACCTATTCTGTACTTAATATAAAGCATGATGTCACAGAATCTGTAACATTGCGACGACTGCAGCAGCAATGGTGCCCCAAATGTAGCAGGAAAGTGCCTGTGTTACATTGTCATTCATGTTTAAACAGCACAAAACATGACAACACAAAACATGACGACTGACATGAGAATGAGGCAGGACAAATGGCTATGCTATGAAACAAAAAAAATGTGAATGTCAATGTCACACACTAGCTAACCCAGCATAAAGCTCTCCTAAATGTGCCTGTATTGTATTAGTCATGGCCTACCCAATTCCATTTCTTTTTCTCAGTATCAATTCAACATTCTCCCCAGCAATTTCCTAGGCATGGACGTCTTGAGATGGAAAGGGAGAGAGGGGGGAGGGGTCACGCATGCATATTAATTTGTTTCCTTTGATTTTTTTTTTCAACATAACAATTTAAATTTTACATTCAATACTTTTGCATTTTGCAACAACTTTGGAAGTGTACAACGAAACAAACGTGAGCCAGTGACACAGCCTACCACAATTGTCAAATGTCGCTGGAACAAAAATGCACACCTCAAAGCTACATGTACAAAGGTGCACCTGCAACTCAAATTTACGTGAGCCACTATGACCAGTTCCTGTATACACGCTAGTTTTTAGACTTCTTGCTTGCTTCCTCCGGTCTTATTCTTGCAGCTATATAAAGCTTCTGTCTGTCAGGTTTATGATAGTTCCGAAATAGCAGTGTTGCATCAATAGAAAGCCGCATGCTCCGCGGTAAAATAGGATGTGCCATTTTCTCCGCTTCTTCACTTTACGTTTGAGTATTTCTGAATAAAAAAAAACGTCACACTCTTGAAAAAAAGAAAAGAAGATATTTTCACCAAATCAACCAATTTAAATGGCAGAGTACACCCTCAAAGAAGTGGACAGTGGTCAACAAGAGCGATGGGCGACATTTACCTTTCAGGGTCAATTTTTTTATTGCAGATTTAAATTCTTCAGAAGGACCCATTTCAAAAAAAAAATTTTCCATAATTTTTCAGGGTTACCGAAAAGTGAGAAAAAATTATTTTGCATTGGTATATAAGTGCTGTTTATTCATGAATAAGAACAATAAAAAAAGAAATAAACTTACAATTAAAAATTTGATGCATTTTTATACACATAGTTCAAGCCTAGAAAATTCGCACACGAGAATATTTCACAAGTCTCAAATGCTCCTGCTCTTCAACCAATATTTAACTCCACAGCGTCAGTGAGCCGTCAAAAGAGCAAAATGTGTGACAAACTTGCGCTAATCACCATGTTATAGCCAAGCAAATGCAATTAGTTTTCACGCGTCTCAAATAAAAGTATAAGAAACGCATGCACGGTGGTGTCCTTCACGTATATGCGCACCCCTTTGAGCGATTAGTAACAAGATATCTATCGGTTTTGCGAGTGCAAGAAGCCGAAACCACCCGAAGAACAAAACCCAAACTAAGCGCTGCCCACCCGCCCGCCCACCTGCCCGCGGCAATGTGCGAGCGGTACTATAGAGCCGTGCCGGAACAAACAAAGCACGCAACAAAAACTAAGAGGTAGGCGCAAGAAATAAATTCCCTGTATTCCCGTGTAGTGACAGCACATGCCAGGAGAGAAAAGTTAGGAAATTGGCACACTTTTTAAACGTACAGACGGCACTGTAAATATACGGAATCGACCATTTTCGACTTGTTCGCGGCGCCGTATATTTACGTCATTGACCCTGAAAGGGTTATAATTAGAATTCTGGCTACCCCCATTCGCTCTAATCCACATGACTGCCTTCGTGTCTCTTAATCTTATGCATGCTATTTTTCAGTTTATCACTCAGTGGATGGTCCTTAGCTTTTTCTCAAGCTTCGTTAATTTCATAGCTTCTTCCCCATGTGCTTGCACCGGTAGAATGCAATATTGTATGCTTTTCAAGGATAGTGCTAAGGTGTCACTCATGACTTGATATTGCCTGCCACATGTGCTCCAACCCATTTTTATACTGTAGACATCCTTCTCATGATCTGGTACCCTGTAACTAACTGCCCCAGATAAGCATACTCCTGCACAGATTCTAGAAGCAGACTGCCAATCACAAATTCTCAATCTTTTGCAAAGTCAGTGAACATTACCTTAGTCTTCTATAAATCTGCAAACCTACTCTTACACTGTCATCTAAGTCATCGCTGGTGTTGCTACACAGGGCAATGTGCAAGAACTGCCTACACAATTTTTTTACTGCCTTTCTTTGGGTATAATAGTAAGATACTGGGGAGGATGTATCTTGAGATATTCAACTCACCACTTCGATTGCATCTGCTTCCATTGGTGTACATAACCTTCAGACCCCCCTGAATGTAGGTGAAGGAGCTCAGCGTTCCATAGTTGTTCTTTTCATCAGCCGAGACAAAGCACACCGAGCTGCCATCGCAGTCAGAGCTGGCACGCTTCGCTTTGCCACAGATGTCCAGCATAAATTTTCCCTTGCCATCGTGGTCAGGCACCTGTACGAAAGAAGCACAGGTGACAGGTTTACCAAAGCAAGGTTAGGTTAGGCTAAACTGAAATGAAGTGAAAGAATGTGGCAAGTAATAGCAGTACTCTATTCTGTGCAAGACACAGCCAAAGCATGACGAATGTAGAAAGCAACTAAAATTGTGTAAGAGCAAGAGAAAGGGTGCCCATACCATGCTTAACTGTGACAGAACATGTTCACGTGGACATCAAAGGAGTATTGAGATATATTTTCCAAAGTTGTAGAAACTAAGCCCCACTCTTCTGGCATGTAACAGGATGACATTCAGCAAGTGTAAATGTCTGGGAACATACATTAACGTAATGCTAAATTTTGCTCTAAAAATGAAGCTGCCATCGACACTACAGCGAGTTCATGTCATGCAGCGAAATTTGATGAAGTCATGTGGCAATAAGGCTAGGTATTACGATGTTGCGCATAAAAAAGCACAGTATGCATTTTCTTTTTCTAACTGCACTCACATGTGACAACCTCAGCAATCACAGGAATGGAGCTAGGCAGTGTATCAACATCATGATGCTTTCAACTCTAGAGCACTGGAAAGTAAAATCGGTAAAAAGAAACGAGTTATGGTAAATGATCGAGGATGCTCTGAGGCTTGTCATAATTTTTTCTTTCCCTTGGTTTACAAGACTTGGAGTTTCATTTAACACAAAGTAAAAAGGGAGAGAGTGACACAGAAGTACGAAATGATTAGAAGGGTAGGTGTTTGCTAGACTTGGTACGTTGTTAGAAATATAAAGACAGCACAAAACACGCAGGACTGAAAGAATAGATCCTGTTGTACTCTTTCAGTCCTATGTGTTTCGTGCTATTTTAACTTTTTTTATCAAAAATGTCATGTCAGTACTGGTGTGTGTTTCGAAATAACTGTTCCAAACACTTGAAGTGGCAGTTGACAGTGGCAAAGGAATGTGCCGGCACTTCCCATTACATACCTCAAACATGGAGCTAGCGTTTGGCTTCAGTGCAGACAGGTCAAAGCTAAGTCCATGCTGAGGGATGCTGAAGGTACAGTTTTTAGTGGGCACAGCTTTCTTGTTAACCTCAGGGCACACAAGGTTAGTTCTCCACTCGAAGATGTACAGGCAGTCTTCCTCGTCAATGTCCAACAGCACGGGCTCCTCCTGGTGGAAACAAAAATAGCTACTGTTCAGTCCATCATCGTGACTTACTTTGGATTTAATAGCAGTCATATCAACTTCTACTGTGTACATCTTCACACGTAGTCACTTCTGCCTCCATTACTGGCTGCAAGCACGAAGTGACTAGGAAGTGCTTAGCCCTTTAACTGCCATGAAAATAAATTTTCAGAAATTGATGAAAAGAGCAGAGTTATTAAAATCCCGATTTATTTTGCCCCTTCTTTTCTAAATATATACCAGGAACGCTTATAGTGCTTTTATTGCTCTTTTTGAAAGAAATAGTAGGAGACATGGCATAATTTATTGATGCGTCAAAATTACAAGGTAGTGCGACTTTTGTCATGAAGAGTTTATTCGTAGTCAGCAGTTAAGTTGTTAAGGTCAAACCAACAAGGGAATGAATGAAACAGCACATCTTATATAAGTGACAAAAATTCTCACCACAGTTGTTGATGGGTCACAGATGAATATCACCCTCGCTCTGTTGGACGCCGACGAGTTGTAAGCACACTGAGATCCATTCACGTAGAGAAGTGTAACATGACCTTCGAAGTCATTAAAGGGCTCCATGAACACTTCTCCCAAGCTCTGAAAGAAAAAGTTTTACTCATAAACATGCCTGCATAAAGAAGACACTCCCACAAGGCATTTCGCTTTTCAACCACACCATTGCACTGTGCAATTTCATGACATCAAGATTTAGAAAACACAAGCTGACTAGCGAAATTTGAGAAGCCATGGCAACAGATGGGAGCAAGCAATCATGCATTGTTGCTCCATCAATTCTACTAGCACAAAAAGGGAAGGCCGCCTGCATAAGAACTAGTCTGTAAAAATGATTAGACTGCACCATGAAACACTGCCATAAGGTTGGCTGCAGTCTGATGATCTATCAGACGAAGCGTCAAAATTTGCCAGATTCTTGTGCAAGCTATCTTTTGAGTTTAGATTACATCAGTTTTTTTTTTTTTTCCTCTTTGGAATGTGTTTCTCCTGCGTTATAAATGGTACAGTGCACAATGTTTACAATGCAGTAACTTGTATAACGAGAAATCGCAGAGGTCACGAGTTCTCCATAATAAAAGTGTGACTGTACCTCCACTGAGCCCGTTGTCTTAGACGTCCTGATGAGGCCAGCATTGGAAAGCATGTGGTAAGGTGCCACGGCGTGGACAGGCTGGCAGACATTGATGTAGTATGTGTACCCAGGGTCCACCAAATTCAACACTGTATGCCTGCCCGTCGACTTGATAAGGGGAGACAGGTCGTACTGTTCCGTTCCTTCCTCGACAACGCAGTGCAGCTGCATGAACATGTTACACTTTATGCAGTAAAACATGCAAATGACAAAGCCTTGCCCATGTATTCATTATAAAGCTGTTGGAACAGACAACAATTGGGGTAGACTGACAAAGTATTTTCATAAATCTATTTTTATAAGTTTAATGGTAAGAGAATGATTACTAGTACAGAAAATGAAGGCCCAACTTCCTTCTGAATTTCACGCCAAAACTACAGCACTGGTACGTCAATGCAATAGCAAATATTTCAACGTATCTCATATTTGGGCTGTTGTGGCGTGGTAAATGTTCTCTAATCTTGCTATGTTAAGTCTTTGGCTCCTTTAGAATACAATGGAGTCCATCTTTACCAGTAAGAAGTGAATTAGGCCTGAGCAGAAGCCATCAAATTCCAGGACATCATGGCTAACTGGTGCAGGAATTTCAGAGCAGTATTGCCTCCAGTCATTTGTTTTGCTCTTTTTCTGGCTTATGGAACCTTTTCTCCCATTGTTTTATTTTTGGTACTGTAGAATTGCAATTTACTAATATAGCTCATTAACAACATGCATCGCAGGCAAGTCTTGACGACACATCTGTACATCAAAAAGTGTCTGAAATTTTGTAAATGTTTGCCAAACGTGGTTTTAAGGAAAAACACTGAAGTCTTACACTAAACACTAAAGTAAACCAACACATGCATTCTGAGGTGAGCTGACACTGCTTCCTGTCCCAGAGCTAGGCCCAAGTTTAGAGAGATGCCATAGCATTGCACTCTGGATTAATTTTAACCATATCAGTTCAATATGCACTGAAAACTCAGCTCAGGCACTGTTGAATTCCTCCTCTATCAACGGACAGCTGCCACCACAAGCATGCTTTGAACTTGTAACCTCGTTTCTTAGCAGTTAAGCATTACAAAGTGCAGGTTAAGATGCACAGTACTACAGCAAAAATGAGCAGACGACTAAGCTGACACTTCTTCCCTTTTCACTGCTTTGAACAACAATCTCTGCCAAGTAACTTGTGAAAACTTGCCCACCTCTGCATTAAGCTTGCATATTAATAAACCTCGTCACAATAAGTCGATTTTTGTTTTGTCTGCCTGAAATGTGATGCATATCGCTACATTTAAGCAACATTTTGCTCTGCCACTGGTGGCTAGAGCCCCTAAGCTATAAAAGACCATGTTCATGCTAGAGTTAGATAAACTTGTGTCTGCATCCACTGTTTATTGCCAGACACTTTCTAGGGGTCAAGACCCTTTTTTTATTCCAAGTTTGCAGAAGATTATCGTTTTAAACCCTACATCAGCACTAGACTAAGGCAGAACTGCAGTTTTAACTGTTCTCACTTATCTATAAAAGCAGGCTTCTGAAAATACGAACAACAAAAAAAACTTATTGTTAAAGGCAAACTGCAACAAAATTTCACTCTGGCTAAATTGGTAATGAATGAGTAGTACATATGTACTAGACAAGCAAACAAGCAAGCATAGCAAGGATGCAAGGCTATAGTTGTCAGATGTTCTGATTTATTATCTTTAAATAGCATGTTGGCAGACAACACCTGTGCCTGCTGGTTGGAGCATGTGATGCAAATCCTTGCACATCTCCAAGATTTATCATTGCACTATCTACATTTAAAAAAGCCTGCAACCTTTAGGGCTTACCTTGCCCCACAACAATAGTCATCTGCCTCATTTGCATTTCCTTTCTCAAAAACTCTGTGCTTGCTACTTTGCTCTCTAAAATGCCACATCGTGCAGACAATGCACATGACATACGTGATCTGGGCATGCAACATTAATGAAAGATGACGATTAATGAGATGGCAAAAAGATGACTGTCAGATGACAATTACTGTTGTGGGACAAGCCCCAAATGGTGCAAACTTCTTCAAGAGTGTAATCTTCGAGTTTATGCGAAAGAGTTGTGTTGGTTCTTCACGTCCTAGCTAGGTTCTATTTCGCTAGTGGCGAGTGGTAACGGCAGTGCTTTCAGTGTCAGTATCGAAAAAGACCATTTTAACTTAATTTTCATTGTACATCCACTCTTATTTCCCACAAAGGCTGCGACATCTCCACACTATGTGAAACTACACTTTTTACACAGTCCAAAATTTTGTTTCAGTTGGTCTTGACGTCACCGCATGCACCTTCTGCAGAACTATGAAAGCGAGCCGAGAACTGGCGCACACTCACCACCCTACGACACGCCCGCTCCGTGTACCACACAAAGTAGTAGGTGCAGCTACTGTCCACATGCAGCAGCTGTGGGCCTAAATGGGAGCGACCGGCCGAGGCGCACATGAACTGGATCACGCTGCTTCGTCTCGCAGAAGACAAGAAGAGGTCACTGGGGCACTTGTCGCCATCACTGTACTTCAGAAACATCACTCCATCGGTCATCAAGTGGATGTGCCCATTGGACTTGCCCAAGCTCACGACCTTGCCGGTTTTGTTGTCCATGGCACACATGCCTGGTGAACACACGTGCGCAAAAAGGAAGAACGTTTATAAATTCCAAGCTTGTCCAAATGCATGCAGGACAGGCATGCTACAGTTGCAGCTCAGCTAAGGTCTACGATGTCTGTTTGCCTGAACAACAAACACGCAACACGGCAAAAATTTGATCGACTGATTCATGGGATGCAACGTCCCAAACCAACACTAGAGCTATGAAGGACACTATTGGAGGGCTCCGAAAAAATTTTGGCCACCTGACAGTCTTTAACATGCACCTGATACACAGTAGACAAGCGTTTTTGTAGGACCAAAGGAGAAAAGACTTGAGGCCGGGACATTGGAAGTAATCCAGGTTGAGCTTGTGACAATGAGACAATGTAACACTTACCAGCTCCTGGTCCACAGAGGTCTGCTGGCAGAGACCCGCATACACTCATAGAGTAAGTGATTCCATCGTGAGTCACATTAACAGGGTATAAGCTTCGCAGCACAGACAGGTCAAATTCTTCATCTGAATGGTGAAAAAAAAGAAAAAAAGAAGAAAGAGGAATGACAGGAGACTTCTTAAATATTAATTCAAGCACATATTGAGCATCCAATGTAAGCAATGTCAAGCGATATAAAACTGAGAGGAGCAGAAAGCAGCATCAAACAAAAAAGCCAACTGCAGTTGAACCTCAACGTAAGAACATGGATATAATGAATTATCAAATATAATAATTTTTTTTTCTCAGCGATATTACCATGCTTATATAACACATACCAAATATAATGAAGGTATTTTCTTGTTGGGTGTGACTTATAAGGTTCGGTTGTATAAACAGAAAAAAGTATTAATAGGACAAGAATGACGTACACAGGTCATTCTGCTGCACAATTCGTGGCAACAAAGTGCAATGTCATGTAGAGATCAGTGGCACAGCACTTCTGTGTGCTTGTGTAATCATACCTGCCAACCAGCAGACCTCGAATTTGGGAGGTCTGCCAAGAGGGAAGGAGGGGGGGGGGATGACCACGATACCACGAACAGCTCTGAGCGGCTGCCAGTACAGTTATTAGGCTTCTCAGTTCTCGCGATGTGAGCGGGGACGATGCATCCGTGCACGTGCAAGAAACGCCTATTACTATGTCCCATGACTGTGGCTGCTTTCCATTCTCAATATGCTTCACCGCATAACTTTTCTGTACTGCAGGAAAGCCGACTTAAGGCAACCAGCCATTATGCAAATACCTTCAGACTAAGGGCTTGGATTTAAACCAGACTTCGGCTAGCTAGCTAGCACATAATGGCAATTACAATGCACCTATGTTGCATGACGGTTCTTCATTTTTTTTCAGTGCGGTTGAGCCAGTGTTTGTGGGAGATTAACGGTCATGCCCGTACAACCGGGAGGACTGGTCAGAATTTGGGAAGTTTCCTGAACAAATCGGTATAGTTGACAGGCATGTGCAATATAGAAACAATTCCTGCAGATTGTACAGCAGTTTCTATTGTAAATATCATTGGGGCCACTGAAAAAAAAGCTTTCCCTTGGAGTGGTTTCACTTCAGAAAAATTCTCTTATTTCAGTGCCTTGAACAGGCTCCAGGGAAAACACCAGCTTAATCATTTGGACTAACGTGCCTAGTCCAACACAAAAATTGTCCATGACATGGCAATTCCACCACTTCAAATGCAGCAATGTAATACAAATTGATGAGTAGGATTCAACAAGAGTAGGGAAGTGTGAACAAGTTGGTCAAAGTTCATGGTGTGATTTTTGCAGTGCAAAGCACTGAAGTACAGAAAAAAAAAAAGAATGAAGGGTTAGCAAAATAAGGACAAGCAACAAACTCTCGTGTTTGTCCTTTTGGTAACCGTTCAGTCTCTTTTCTTGCCCCACTTCAGTGCTTCACGCTGCAAAAATCACGCCATAAGTAAGATTCAGCATTTTCAGTTTACACTGAATGAAGAACAACAAGAGGCATATGGCAAATTTATTTCCGAAGTTTTCTTTTAAACTAGAAGAGCCAGTGAAAGCAAAATTTACTAGAGGGTATAGCAATCGGCCCACAGCTGCACGCTTACATGCAATTTGATACAATGTGCCTGGCAAAGGCAAGGTAGTGTGTCACCATGCTAACTAAGCTATCTATTTAAAGAGGAAAAGAACCTTGACTTCAGATGGGGCGTGACGAAGGAGTGGACAGGACAAGCGGTAACTAGCAACTGAGGTTTATTACCATGAAACACCAAAATGTCACATCTACAGGCGAAAAGTCGCGGTTCTTTTCCTCTTTAAACATGTCGGACCAGCTGGCTTTCCAAAGTTCCCCCTCTTAAGCTATCTATACTCTTTCTCAATCATGTCTGTTTTGTCTGTTGCTGCTATAAACAACACGAGAAATGGGAGGGGGTGCAGAGGGGATGCAGGAGCTCTTGCCTTAGGGGTGTCTTTGCAGCCTTCAGGCTGCAGCCACTGCTGTGAAGGAACTGTGCAAGTTCACTGATGGTAACACAGTCATACTTACCTAGTCATTTCTTCCACCATTGTTCGTTGTTACTCTCTGATGGCACAACATTACAAATAAATAATTCTATTTGCATTTGATTACCAAATGCATCCACTCTCAATTCCGGCATGCCGTACTTACCCAATTGTAACATGTAATGATAAGTACAACATGCAATACTTAAAATATATCGCGTCTGCACCTCTTGGAAAGAAATTATCAATTGCACCTCCGAACTGAGACGTTGACAAATGTCCTTTACGGTCATATAGACCAGCAACTTTACCAAAGTGCTCCCCTTCTAAACTCATCCATGTTGACATCACAGCTGTTCTTCCTCCTTTGCCTCTCCAAACTTCCGCTGTGCAAGGAAACTCTCACTACACCTACTTTGCAAGACTTTGGTGCAAAAGCCGAAAACTGTAATGCAACACCGTAATGCAAACAAAACTAGCACAATAGCATTATCAGGATTGGCCCACCCTCACATTTGATTGCACTGCCTCTAGAGTCGCCCTACAGATCACAAACACCCTTGGAAGGACATATATATCATACACTGGTATCAGGATAAGCTTAAAGTCGGTACATTTCAGCACCTAGATTACTCGGTGGGAAATATGGCAACAAAACCCAAGAAAGTAAACAAAGATAGCGCCCCTTTAGCAAGCATGGCGACTTGGCTATGAAAATTTAGTTATCAAATGGCACGTCAGAGCCAACCCAACCTACTTGTAAGCGGATGAACAACCGTGCAGTTGTCGTACACTGCATCCTCGGCCATGGGACAAGCGTAGGCAGTGCGCCACTGGAAGTAGTAGGTGCACCTTTCTTCCCGAAGCAAGACAGGGTAACCAGCCTGAAGAATGTGAGCTACTTATCAGGTGAAAAGCATGACAACTATAATCATGTGACAGAGCTTTATGACACTCTGAAATGACACTGCAATGCCTAACTCTTTAAGAAAGCAGGAGCCTGAAAGAGTCAAAAATACACCTACAGAAAAAAAAATTGCTAAAGGGTTAGCAAAAAAGGGGTTAAAATGCAAATTTAATTAAAAACATTGAAAAGTTGTTGGAATAACACCTCTCATTGGCATTGCATGTTTTTTGCACAAATACTGAATAAGCAAAATGTCGTTGAAATCATTGCACACATCACTGGAAAACCTTTGTGAACACAAACATTGTGTAAATAAAAGCAGGACTGCACACTTGATTTCCACTAATTCAGCAATCAGTACAACTCAGTGTAAATCAGTCCTGAGTGCAAATTCCAGAGTAGCTTGACCATTATTAGGTAGGTAATTAAATAAAGAGGCAGGTACCCACCTTAATGTTCTTGTCACACTCGAACTCAATAACTGTCTGCATACGGACTGGGGAGCTGCGCGAGCTCCTTGTCTGGCAGATGTCACCGGATGTGTACTTGATCTTGACAATGCCATCCTCAAAAACTGGAGGCAACTGAACCTGGCCAATGTTCTGGGTGCTGGAAAGAAAGAAGATTGCAATGGCATGGTTTTTATACAGCTGTACTTGAATCATGCGTATACGACTAAAGGATCAGCTAACCCTTTCTAGTCCAATGACTCCTGCGAAATTCATGTTTTGCAGAAAATGTTGGACATCGAGAAAAACACACAACAAAACTGTTTCCAGAAATGCAAGTCAGCAATGCTAATTACATTATTTGTCAACTCTGCGCTGCAGAAAAACATGCCTCCCCTGAAATTTCATGTCTGCGTTACATTACGCTGGGGTTAGACCCGTGGGCTCTACTTTAGGAAGCTCCCCAATGCATATAACCTGCCTTAGGCAACAAAAAAGTGACCTTCAAATAAAGCGGACATTTTTCACAGCATTAAGATTGTGAACTGAGACGTGTAAAGAACCCTATGCTGCCTACAACACATCAAGCTTATGGCAGTTCACAAGGAAGACCTTTGATTTGCTGCAAAAAACTCTAGTAGCATTTTCACTTTTTTTTTTTCCATGCCTTGTCATTCAGATGCACATAAGATAAATTTTTCCACTTTGATTACGATGTGCGGACCAGAGAGGGTTAATGATACCGCACTTCAGCAACTGCATGCTACAGTTTGTGCCAGCTAACCAGAAATGTGAACCAGAAGGAAGGGTCATCTATTGCTCTCCGCTATCACCTGCATGCTTGACGATGGCCATGTGGAACAATTTCTGAAGGATTAGCAGTGCGCAATGGGCGAGACCTCTTGCTTTAACACACATGGTTCCCATTCTACAAATGGCTGACACAACCTGTAGCTTTCACTGCATTGCACGAAGTTAGCTGGTGTTTAGGCCTTACAGTGCAAACGTAAATTTAATACATTCACTGCAGCAGATTTCATATTCTGTGCACAATGGCCTAAAGATAGCCAAGTGCCTCACAGTGACGAAGTGACCACCACTGAACTGCATTTCAGTTCTGGGACAAAAACAAATGCCGTTGCCAATCTTGAATATGGTACTCGCTCACCGAGTCACATGATGCCCTCACTGCATGAAGTTCCAGACACTCACCGATTGACTCACGAGGTATAATGTCTCAAAGCAACACTGGCATTATTATAGACACCGTAGTGGAGGACTGCACATTGATTTGAACCACACTAAGTTCTTTATTGCGCTCCTAAATCTAAGTACTAACGGCATAAGCATAACGGAAGGTATAGTGCGCGTCATCCAGTCATCACTACTAACAGGTGCGAACATCCGGTTTAACAGCAATGCAAGATGATGCTCTCCCTTCCACTAGCTTAAGTGGAGGCACAGACTTATAGAAAGACCTTGTCTACCAGCAGTTTTATATACGTTAGAAAAAACTTACACATGAGGTTTCAGAACTGCACAAGCACCAGCCGTTTTCACACAGGCTGAAGCTGAAAGACAAAGACCAAGCAATTCATTTAACATACTAACACCAAAGTACAGAAAAAAGAAATAGGCTTCAAGATAGCTTCTAGGTCTGTATAGAGCGTTATTTGCTAGAAAATGTTTTCTAGGTCTACAATACAGAACCTTATTTGCTAGAGAACTCAACACTAGTAAGACAACAAACAGGTAATTTGTTGCAGTGAAAATGGGTGAAATATCTTGGGGCTTGAGACACCCTTGCAAAAGAGAAGGAACAAAGGTGAGAGTTATAAGAATGAGGACACTACTCACGGGCATAAGCTTGAAAAACAAAATGGAGCAAAAAACGAAAGATGAAGTGAGAATTACGCACCAAAGATGACACTGAATGAAAAACTATTTCATGACACCTAATCCATAGCCCTCATCAGAATTTCTTGACAAGGGCATAGCTGTAAAGAATTTCTTGAGAAATTTGAAAACTGGCTAAATAAAAGATGACAAATGAAGGGCACGAACTTAAAAGGGCACACAAATACTCATCATAGTGAGATGAGTGAGGGTTCAGGGCTACAGTTTACAATGTACCAGTGGTTTCACAATTTTGAGTACCTTAACATAAATATATTATTAATGTAACTAATGAAGAGATAATGCTAAACTTTTTCTATACCTTTGTCTCAAGCTTCTATGATTCAGATTTGAAAGCTTAGATACACTAATGTGACAAAATACACAATAAATAATAGTTTCACTTGAATACTTCCAGTAATACATTGCAAAATAGAAGGAAAATCTGCCAAAAAGATGGTCTTTAAAAGGCAAATTGTTCATCTACAAAAAAGCACTCGTGAGAAAATCCAAAAAATTACTACTTTCAAATGCTTGTTCTACGTTACTTTTAACACACATCTTGCATGCACACACACAAAAAAAACTAAAGTGGCAACACTAACAGCATGTGCTAACGTTAATGATTCGAAATTTATTCAGCCTTCATATATAAAGCAAGCATCTTGATGTTGCCCAGGGTCTATGGTCAAACACCTCCCAGCATAATCTTGCATAGTCTCCATAGGCTAGACTTCAGAAGTGCATATATCAGTACTAGATAGCAAAATTATGAAAGATATTAAAATAGAATTCCAAGTATGTTTTTCTCTTAATAATGCTCACTACAATAGCGCAACTGTAAGACAAACTTTTAACTTCGTTCAGCATTTGATGCGACCTCCAGTAACATCAGATTAAACACCAACCAAACATGAAAAATTGAAAGATCTACCTCAGCATATCCCCTTGACTTACTGCCCATTTAAAAACTCTGCAGTAGGATTTAGACTTTCAGCGTGACAGGTTTCCAAATAACATGCCTAGATGGGAGCTTTGTCAAGCCACGATACATAGCTTTTTTTCCCACCTCCTCAGCCATGTCATTTAGTACAACAGCTCAAATCATACGCACCAGGGCCATAGACGACGCTGCGACACACGTTGATCACATACTTTATCCCGTTGGCTGTTGCCACGACATAGTTTTCCCTGGGGTTTGACAGAGGCGACAAGTCGACCAGGCCTGCCTTGCCAAGCGAGATGCTGCATTCACTCTTAATGATCGGTGGGCAGGCTAGCAGGGTGCGCCACTCAAATGTGTAAGTGCAATCCTCGGATTCCGACAAGAATTCGGGACCCTGCCAGCCCATTGTTGAGTGGTCACACACGAAAGTGATGACAGAGGTGCGATTGAAGCTTCCTTTGCAGCCACCAGAACCTTGGGCATACGTCAGAGTCACAAAGCCATTTCTGTACACCAGTGTGCTGTTAGGCTTGCCTGTAAAGAAACCACATGAGATATACAACCGGTACAGCAACATCACTACTGATTATAGAGACATACTGAGCTGCATAAATAGGAGTGGCAGGTGTACGAGACCTTTCCAGCTAAACAGCTGGTTAATAATATTAATAATATTTGGGGTTTTACGTGCCAAAACCACTTTCTGATTATGAGGCACGCCGTAGTGGAGGACTCCGGAAATTTTGACCAGCTGGGGTTCTTTAACGTGCACCTAAATCTAAGTACACGGGTGTTTTCGCATTTCGCCCCCACCGAAATGCAGCCGCCGTGGCCGGGATTCGATCCCGCGACCTCGTGCTCAGCAGCCCAACACCATAGCCACTGAAAACAGCTGGTTGGCTTCAGCTCGAATTTTGCAGTGGTTTGGGTTTGATATAAAAAATTTAATATTTTTTAACAATAGATCTATTTACTGATTAACAATAAAGATGAAGTGCACGCCATCTGCAGTGAAGCTAGTCGGAGCATGTCGATTTTGCTGCGATGGGACAGTGCTGCCATCTGTCACTGCTTTGGAAAGACAAGTGAAAGGCGTGTTACACCATGGCAGTGACAGGTGGCCCCGCCATTCCATTGCAGCGAAATTGACATTTCCAGAGTGACATCGCTGCAGACGACCCACACTTTGCGAGTGCTGTCACCTGTTTCCTTCACAATAAAGACAAATGTCATATCAAACTGCAAGAAATCTTCCGAAGTCTGCATCAGGAAGGAAAAGCTTTTCGGGATTTAATGCTAAGCATTGTGCTCGACAGCAGAATACCATGGCCAGCAGTGGTTTGGAGCAGCAATGCCACCTACCAGCGTCCACACTGAACTCTGCGTCGTCAGGCTTAGTCTGGCAAATTGCAGCTCCCGTACACCCAGACTTCGCAGACTTCAAAGGCTGGCAGATGTTGATCAAGTATGTGAAGCCAGGAGCGTGCACCTCGTAGTCGGCAGAGGCATTTTTGAGCATAGACATGTTGTAGACATATCCATAGCGCGGGTCTTGCACCTGGCAGTCCGAACCCTTTGCCATCTGTAAAGAAAAAGAAGGCAATAGATGCAAGCCAAACCATCTTAACACAAGAACTCGAGCCAAGCCACTCAACCCCACACTAAATTTGAAAAATGTCGCCCGCATTTAAAGCTTGACACAGCAACGATGCTGTATAGTAGAATATACATCGATTTTATCATAATTCAAACATGCCATAACAGGTGTCCCTTCCCTTTTTGGACATCCCTTGTTTTGTTAGAACAAAATATTGTGCCATCCACAGAATAAATGGACACTAAAGGCAAATAATAGGTCAGGCTACAATGAAAGATGATGCTTTTGTAATAACGAATTCATTTGTAAAGAAAACAGCTTTTGTAAGCGAGAAAGTGACGCTAATAGAAAATCGGTGTGGCGCCATGTGATGCCAACTGTGGTACCTCGTATGTGGCGTCAGTATCTCTGATTGACAAACAGCAGCCGTGACCTGCCGCTGCGAACCGCATCACCTTTTTCTGTTTATAATAGCCGAGGCAGCAATGTGTGGCAATTCACCACCAGCAATGTGTGGCAATTCACCACCCTGCCGGCTCTGGCATCGGATGCTCAAGTAACCATAACTGGCAACCTGAACCCGAGCAGAGCCACAGAGTGACTTGTACAATCTGAACACCTACACCTGCAAAGCAATACGCTTTGTGTATAGAGCTCAATAAAGAGTCTACAAAAGTTATAACAGCATAAAGGGCAGTCACGTGGAGACAACATCAAGGCCTCCACTTTTGCGCAGGCAGTTCAAATTGACAAGCAGCAGCGGGAACTTCGACAGCAATTTCTTAGGCAAAAACTGATTAGCATACAGAAAACAATGATACATTTCTAAACTAATGCTCTGTTGATCTTGCTCGACTTAGTACTTTTCTTTAGTGTCCCTTTAAAGTGTAGGGGCTCAACAGGATGTGGTAGCTCTATCAAAGGCACAAAAACTCAGCAGCATTATATTGCCAATTAAATAATTAGTGCTGATTTATTGACATGTAAGACGTCGAAAAAATAATTATAAATCTATCAAAATAAATTGGCAGGAAAGCATACTATAGTACAATGCTGATTAGGCCATATTTTTACTTATACTGCTACATTGTGAAAATGGAGCCGCAAATTGAGTCAGAACTTCATTTTTCCATTTTTGTCATGATTTTAAAAGAAAGTTTAGTTTTTATTTCATTTGAGTAATTTTATCCATGTAGTGCACACATACCAAGCCCATGTTGGGAATATATTCCTCATACAACAAGTCTTTTCCTCTGCAGCACAAACATGCAGCAATTGTGGACTTTTTATCTTAACTAAAAATAACCTAAATGAAAACAAAAATTAATAAACGATAGCCATGAAAGAGTGCCACCTTCAGAATCCAGAAAAACCATTTCACAGTCCTCGGTAATAGTATATTTTGGAAAGATTTTTCTGCCCGACAAAGGTTCACTCGTGTGCTCAACTTTTAAAGTGCTCCCACGGCATCAGAATTTTCTTTTTTTTTTTTCTGAAGAAATCACTTGACTAATTACTTTCCACATTGACATAAAATAGTACATCTTTCTTTTTTCAGCAGAATTAGATGGTAGAAAAAACTAGTACGCTTGAGATGGGATGACCCTGCAGCCAAGGTACATTATGTAGGGTTAAAACAATCAGGTTTTTTTTTTTTTTTTTACACATGTGCACATCTGCCTTAAGTGGACTACAGTTTAAAATATACTAATACACTAATACTCAGCAGAATCTCATTGATGTGTTCCTGTTACGTACATTTTTCCGGTGCCAATGTTCGCAATCAAGAACACAAAGAATGACCCAATAGAGTTACACTCATTTTTTACTGGCTCATACATTCCCGGAAAACACGATTTTTTGATACCAACATTCAGTACATCACCAAACTGCAATCGTACGATACATTTTCCATCGGCTAGATCCTGTGCAAACCAGCCGTGGCAGCTTTACCACAATACTTGCCCACCCGTCTCAAGTTAAAACACCAACGCGCACTCAGTTTCTCATTTCAATACTATCTAATCTCCGGGTTCATCACATGAGACATTCATAGCTATCACTGCCAATACTACTATGATAAGCATCTTTGCCTATCTGTTTCACAATGTGTGGTGCCATCAGAAGCGTAGTGCATGCTTTTAACAGGCAATAACTGAAACGCTCCGCCATTCTCTGCTGCACGCCAAGATTGTATATGTTTTCTGGCCACTAGATCCCGTGTGAACTAGAAAAGATGTTAGGCATGCATGATCGAGAACAGTATATAACTTCCCATCTCGTGAAAACAATGACGCACACTCGCTTATTCCAGTACCAGCAAATCTCCGCATGCCGCATTCGCAGCTATCGCTGCCAAACCTATTGCAATAAGGATCTTCACCTATGTGTTTTACAGTGTGTGGTACTATTGCTAGTCTACTGCACACATTTAGTAGGCAATTATCCAAATGCCTCACTGTTCCCTGCTGCACGCAGCGTGATGTGGCCATCACATTTAGCTCCGGCGGCATCCAGTGTTGCCCATCAGCTCGATATCGCTGCAGTTTCGCGCCGCCCTCTTAAACGCCACGAAATAGGAATACAACAAAACACGTCTCAGGCCATTGGAGCACCACCAGCTCAACCCGGATCAGCGTCTCGTGCCGCAATGATCCGCGCGACGCTTCGCATTACGTAGATGTCAGCAATAGTTGAATGTCTAATTTTTTTGTTACTTCTGATCATACATTTTCCCTGTTAGTGCGTTTTTTCTTGCGGTTTTTTTCCAGAATGTACGAACGAGGCTCTACTGTATTTTATTCCTTTTTAATTTAACGACAAAGTCAGTTTCATGAGCAACAAATGCCTTTCCCAGGAAATGAATGCAGCAGAACAGGTACCCACTTTTAGTGGACAGGCGGCAGGTGTCTGGAAGTCAAACAGGATTTCGCAGTCCTCTGACTCTGCCACAAAACTGGGGCCAACCTGCAGCAAGCAAACATGCAAAGTTGAAACAGCAAAAGCAGAAAAGTTTTGCACTGAATAAAGCTGGTAAATTACGACTTCTTGTCATAACTTGAATGTAAAGGTGGAGTTACTAGCAATCTAAAGCATGAAGATTGCAAACATCATTAATATGCACAAGACAGATACTGGACAAGAATCTAAGATAATGCCTCAAATGTTACTAATCCTATATTTTATTTGACCTTAGCAGCAAGCTTCCTAGGCTTCCCTACGATTCTGCTAGTTGCATGCAATGTTAATTCCTGCATATGCTTGGCCCTTAGAGCCAGACTTGATAATGTGATGAAATATGATAGGATCAACACAAACACTGCACATGATCATGTGCATTTCATTTGTTTTGCTTAGTTTCACTCACAAATGCACAACATGAACTTTTCAGCACAACTCTCAATCTTAGATCAGAACTTCCTCGCCACAGTGCTTGTACCATTTCTTGGAATTACTATAAACTCTGAATCAGCTAGAAACTTTAGGTATCAGCAGTCAAAAGTCAAATTGCCATGTTGAATGTCCCTCAGCTACACAATAGACAATCGGGAAAGCCGCACTGCGAAGCTCTGAATTTCTAGCATCTCCAACATGCACATAAATCTAAAAACTTAAGTGTTTTTGCACTCTGCTCTTACAGGAACGCAGCTGTGGTAACCTTGAGCACAGCAGCAGAAAACCATAGCTACTGAACCACTACAGTGAGTTTAGCGATTAGCTGCAAGGTGCAACATTCAATTTGCTGGCCATACTTGTTACATTCGAACACTGCAGGTTCTGGTTCTTGTTTTATGCGCACACATTTGCCAAACACAGTTAACTTTTGCAAAGCTCCTCATCACCAGTATTAGCCTGTTACCCCCACAATGTGAAAAGTGCACAAGACAGCGACTGCCGGTGGCAACTCACCTGCTCATCATTGCAGATGAGAGAGATAATGGTCTTGCGGGTGCGTAGGCCGTTAGCACAGGGACCACCGTTCGGGTACTCCACAAGCACAGCACCATCGCTGGTGACTGTAGGAGTACCGTATGCATTTCCCCAACTGATGCCCGGCTGGTTGGGTTGCAGGGCATCTGTCTCACAAACTGCAGCACCAGCTGCACAAGTACAAAGCACAATGTAAGAGCACATACCTAGCTTCCGGAATCTTACACTTGGTTTAATTACTAAAACACATTCATGTAAAAGTAAAAAAAAAAGAAATCAGTGGTCACAAACATGTGGTACACAGGCTACACAGGAAGCCACCACTGAATTTCTGTGCAACCACAGCAGCTTTCGTAAGTAATGGCCACACATGTTACAGTGCTAGAGTAAACGTTGTGATGTAGTTTAAGGAAGCTGCAGAGCCGTAGGCCACAGCTTCTCAGAGCAGGAAGTGGAAGGGAACCATCTCAGACACAAGGGCATGGGCCTTAGTAGCTGTCATTTCCTCCCGAGACAGGCTACTCAAGATGTAACTGAATCCCAAGATGCCCGTTTCAGCACCCTTGGTGTAATGCTACTCTTCTTCACAAGCTCTAAGCTCAGCTAGCTGGTTTTCGTTGAACATGGCAAACAGCGCAGACAATAGGAGAAGAGATACAATAGAACCCTGTTGATACGTTCCCGTAACGTACATTTTCCCGGCACCGACGTTCAGTATGTCGCCAAATTGCAATCGTACGATAAGTTTTTCTGGCCGCCAGATCCCATGTAAACAAGAAAATGCACAAGGTGCGCGCTATCAAGAATAGTATATAGCCGCCTGCTGTAGAAGCTTCACTGCAATACTTGCCCACTCGTGTCACGTGAAAACACCTGGGCGCAGTCAGTTTCTCACTTCTGTATCAGTAAATATTCTCCGGCGTCTGCGCACGAGATTCACAGCTATCACTAGCAATCCTACTGCAATAAGCATCTTCGCCTATCTGTTTCACAGCGCGTGGTGCTGTCGGAAACATAGCGCACATTTTTAATAGGCGGTAACTGAAACACTCCACTGTTCCTTGCTGCAGACTGCGGTCGTATATGTTTTCCAGCCACTAGAACACATGAGTAGAAGAAAAGGTGCGAGACTCGCGCAATCGGAAATAGTACTGTATTTACTCACATGAATATTGATGCAAATTTAGGGGTGCGATCATAACTTGGGGTAAACTTTCTAAAAAAAAAATTTGAGCACCGATGACACAAAAGAGCAAAATTGAGTAAGGCTTCCCTTTGTTATAAATGCACCCATTACATAGGTGCTACATGAGTTGCACAATGACCTTTTATTTTTGTCTTCTCACTGAAGAAAAGACTCCTCACTTTAGTCTGAATTTTCAGTCATCACAGCAAGCTTCATTGTCAGAACTTGCAGTGTCATCATTGGGGGCATCTTCGCAGTCCCACAGGAAGTTTTATGTCCCATCCAGCACATCGGAAATGCCAGTCTTCTAAAAGCTCTTGGTCACTACCTCGTCAGAGATACCACTCCACACTACGACGATCCAGGGGCAAAGTACCTCCACGGACAGCCTTCCAATTTTGCAGCTCGGTGTCAAATCATGTTCGCCCGTTGCCCTCCACTCTGCATACAGTCTTCACACATTGTCCTTGAACGCTTTGTTCAGTAACACTTCAACAGAATGTAGTAGTGACGTCAGACCCCCAGATATGACTGCAATGTCTGTGCATAGCTCTTTATGCTCAGCACGAACGCTATCACCAAGACGGCCTCGGAAACTGTCCAACACAAAAAGTAAGAGAAGCAGAAGCACTCCTGGTCTTCGTCCTCAAACAATCTTGACACAATCAACCATGACAACTGCCGTCATCCACCCTTTTACTTGAGCGCAAATCTGGATGCCACAGGGAAAGTTTCCCATCAGAATAGTCTTCTATCCAGTATGACATATGGTGGGAGCTTCCACCCGTCTGCGATCACTGCAAGCATTACAGTGCATTGCAACTTCTCTGTACCAGATAGTCTTGACGAGGACACTCTGAACGCTCACTGTTGTGTTTCGGGGCAAGTCAAAGGTCAACGGAGTTTGGTCAGCGTTCCCTATTTGCGACAAGAGGAAGCCGTTCTCGCGCCGCCTCAGCGACAGTCCATTTCCTCACATGAAACAAGTTGTCCAACCGGAGCTAGTGCCGCAGTCCTTTGGAAGGATTCCCAGCTTCCTGGCAATTATGCGCACCTGTGTCTCATTTCTAATGATACTGCACAACGATCTTTGGGCAGGTCTTTCACGTATTCAAAGACTTCCTCCTCAACGTGAGAGAACTTGCCCATTTTGGGTCCGCAGAAAGCCTGGCGCATCCTGTCAGTAGTCATCAGTGATTTTTCCACACACACTGATTTTTCCAGTGCCGTATTTGGATTTCATTGATGCCGAAATGCCTGCCAGCAGCACGGTTGCCATGCTCCAGCGCATAGTCAACAGCCTTAAGTTTAAATGTGGCCGTAAAAATCATATTCTTCCATGGTGAAACCACACCGACAATCACAAAGCACACTGCCACCTTTCAAAATGGTGAAAATGCGGTGTCTATGGGAACGCGAGAGAACGCATTTGCTGCGGGATGACAACAGGTCAACGAACAGGCGGCTGCCACTATAACAGTACGAGACATCAAAACTAAAATGGTGGCTGACAGAGCAAGCCGAACACATTTTTTTTTTTTTTTTTGCTCATGAGTACATTACGTGCATTGAAAAAGTTTCTTCCGTATCAGTAATGAATAAGATTGTTAATATTGGCAACCATTATAAAGTCAACAAATAATAAAGCCAAGGCAAGTTCGGTCGTAGATTTTTTTTTTTTTTTTTTAGGAAAGTGATGAAGTGAATGGAAATGGGGCATCTGCTTAAGAATGTTTCGTGCGTGCCATCCGCTTGGTAAGTTTTGAAGAGTCATTTGTGCAGCATTCGACAGATGACAAGCACGGTCATCATCAGCTAGGCTTCGCACACGACATATCGCTGCAGCAAGTTCGGGGTGCAATCATTACGCGAGAAAGAAAAAAAGAAATGAATTGTGACAACAAAATTCAGGGGTGCAATCATTATGCAAGTGCTATAATTATACAAGTGAATACTGTACATAGCCACCCGTCTCGCGTAAAAACGACGGCACTCTCAGTTTATTATTCTGCACGCAGCATTCCCAGCTATTGCCGCCAAACCTATTGCAATACGCATCTTTACCTATCTGTTTTACAGTGCGTAGTGCATAGTGTCATTGGTAGCGTACTTGAAGTATTTAGTAGGAAATAATCCAAACGCACTGCCGTTCCCTTCTGCAGGCGGCACGACGTGAGTATCACGTTTCACTTCGTTGGCATCCAGCATCGCCCACCAGGTCGATTTGATTTCAGTTTCTCATTGCCCATTTAAAACGGCACACAATAGGAAAACAAAATGCGTTTCGGGCCGCCAGAGCACCACCAAGTCAACACGCATTGGCATCTCGTGCCACAACGATCCGCACAATGCTTTGCATTACGTAGATGTCAACAATGATGGAGTCTGTCAAACTGGGATACTTCGGATGGCACGCTTTCCCGTTTAGTATGTTTTTTTCTCATGTTTTTTTTTCCAAAAAGTATGAACGAGGTTCTACTGTACACGAGCAGGGATCAGTCCTGCTTTCTGTATCTCTTACACTGCCACCTGCGCCAGTTTGGGCTGCCTATCTGCTTTTATTGAAAAGGAGGAGCAAACTGCATTCGCTAACAAAATGGAATCGCTCACTCTGCCAACGGCCAATATTTCAATAAAGACACTCTAACCTCTTTAGCAAAAAGCAATGCCTACAGGAGGGCACCTCTACTCACATGGACACGAGTAGCCTGGGCTTGGGTTCAGTGACTGGCAGAAGGATATGTGGAAACGGCGGTTGGTCTTGGAGTGGTACACCTCCCAGTTGCCAGTGCGGAGCTGGAGAGGTGTCAGGTCATACTCGTAGCCGTAGATATCATCAAAGATGCACTTGGCAGGTAGCGGTTCACAGGCCAAGGGTGTTGACAAGCCAAACACTACAAGCGAGGGCTCTTCCATGAGTAAGGACATGTGGTGGCCATTGGTACCTTCATTGCAGGTAGCATCGATGACTACCTTGAAGGCCGTGGCTGTGCAAGAGGAGGAGTAAATGAAATGGCTGAGGTCACATTTCAGGGACAGTAAAATTTCAGCTTGAACCAGCTGTAAAACAAGGTCAGTTAACCACTGAGCTCCAGAAATGAGGTGTGAAATAAAAAAAAGTTACATGCATTAACTCACAGGGCTGCTGCTTTGTGCACAACAAAAGATAAGTAATGAGGACTGCACATAAATCATTTTCAAATAATGCAGAATATAGTGCCTATTAAGATTTGGAGAAGAGGGGCATCTCTTGCCATGGACGCTAAGTGTCTTATAGAAGGAGCATATCTGAATTATTCCATAACAGAAGGATTGCCATCAACAATGCTGTTTAGTTTCAGACACATAAAGAGAAAAGGCATATCCAGCACGGCATGCTGACTGAACGGGTATGACAAATCCTAAAATCAATTCTAAAGCACTGCAGAGGTCGTAGCAGTTTAAACCTTTCTTCAATGACTCCAATTTCAATCTGATGATTTCTGCAGGGATCAATATTTTGCAGGAAATACCCAAAATAGATAAAAAAGCACACCATGCTTAGAAATGCGAATGTCAGCAATGGGAATGACATACAATTTGTAGAACTGTTCTGCAGATAAATATGGCTCTTAAAATCTCACAAATGTTGAGGTGTTTCATCATGCTGTTAGGACTCTGCACTCTAACTTTGAAGGCTGTTGCCTAACACATACAACCTGCCTTGGGTGATACAAAAGTGGTATTCAAATAATCTGTGGCCAAATTTCACCCTCATACAATCACAAATTGAGAAGTATAAAGAGCCATATACTGCTCACAACACATTGGAAGTGCATGAGGAAAACCTTTGAATCATGGCCATGGGAATTTTCTGTTTTTCCCTGTCTTGTCATTCAGATGTGCATAACATATTTTTCACTTCATTAAAATAATTCGGACTAGAAAGGGTTGAGCAGATTAAAGCCACACTTGCACTTGCAAGCAGTGAGCTAGCATGAAACAGGCTTAGCAAGCAAGTTTCCCCTTACCCGAGTGATTGGTGTAGTTGCCCACGTAGGTCAGGCGAAGCGTGCCAGGGTCATCCGAGGACAGGGACATGCCGTTAGTCTTGGCCAGCTGCTTGGCTGAAGTGCCCCTCACCATGCACACACTGGTGTTACTTTGGCTGGAGCAGTGACCTCCGTGCACTGGTCCACACACATTCAGCTGCAATAAGTGAAGGAACTGACCTTAACCTCTGGAATGCACCAAGGTAGCTCCAATGCACGTGTGGGGTGTTCCACTCAAACAGCAGTCTAAACACATACAGATTTTAATATTTAGCACTTCTGCCCAGAAATGCATAGCAGTGACAGCTTTATGCTGCAACATTAAGCATGCAACAATTTTCGCAGTGCATAACGCTTCACTAACCGATAATGTGATAAGTGGCTCGCTTTTACCTTGCAACAATATGCAAAGGTTGCACTGCTAGGGCAGGGCACTGCTGGTGCTCTTAGCACTTGCACACGCCCTGGCAAAGCACTCAATTGAAAAATGTTTTTTGAGTAACATGCCCCACATCACAGAGCATCACATGCTTAATGCAAAGATGTGGGATCGTTCCCCACTTGCGGCAAGTTGTTTTTTCATTTACTTTCATTGCAGTTATTTTATCAGTTCTTTAATTCAATGAGTAAGCACAAGTAATTTCCTCTATGTTTTTTTTGCTCTCTTTGTTGGCTTCTCATGATATGCCCCACATTTGAAACTATTACACCAATGCCATGACAACATGATAATATCTTGTCACACCGGGAACATTCAATGCAACAGCACCCCAAGCATGCCCTCTAACTCGCTTCTACTGGCAACGAAACGACATAATAAAGAGGGGCGTCACTACAGTTATAGCTTATGCTAACGCTGAAAACAAAGTTATAGAACACCTACAGCAGCTATTACAGATAGTCAAAAATGAGTTTTAAAAAAAATATATTGACTTCACAGAAAGGGGGGAGGGGGAGCAACTGGCCTCTGCAGGCATCCAAGAATTCATGCCTGCAAAATGCACACTTGTTCTACAAGTAAGAATGATGCCAGCACCACTTGCAGCTAAGCTCAAACTCCTGAAAACCTAGAGTTGAATGCTGGGGCAAGCCGCACCATGGGTCTTTCACCAGTGGTCAATTTGGTGGGACTGTGAGCGAACAGTTCTGAAGGCAGATTTCTTTGTGCTGCGATTTGCTAATTTCCAAGAAAAAGACCTCATCCAATTTGCCTTCAACAATGTCTTCCATGCAATGCTCGCAACTATGACTACCTGCAGCAGCAGCAGCATGGTTTGAAAGCGGCCATGAAAAGGGTGCTTAGATACTAACATTTGCTAACCCTGAATGTGACATGATGGATATTGTTTTTTGGCACAAGGCCAGAAATGGCCAATGAGCGCCATGACACTTGGTGATGAATGGCAATGAGTATAGTTGGATATGGTGGAAATCAAGTGGCTGTATATTGGCCTAAAATATTTGCTGTAAATGGTAAAATATGTATTTATTAAAATAATGTCAATGAAAAGCGAGTCCTATGGTTTTAAAAGTACATTGTGAAGGATTAGATACAAAAATGTGTGAATTTATAGCAGCACCAGTGCCTCTGCAGAGCCCTTCAGTGCAAGGGCTGCGAAGCATGTGCTCTGCGACTTCATTGCAGCTACAGCCTCTAAGCAGAGGCTGTGCTAAGAAGACAGCTAAGAAGACAAGAGACACTGCCTAAACCTGATGCTGGTTGTTTCCCACCAATTCTCCCTCGGTTACTTTTGAATCTGCCACAACCAACATCTTCCGCAAAATACAAGTTGGATCTTACAAGGATCTTCCACAAAATGCAAGTTGAGTGCTTTGATCTGCAAAACCATTGCTCCACATGAATGATTCAATGAGCAGGCAAGACAACAACACAGCAGTGCTAACTGCTCGGTTCATTAGTTGCCTAATAAGAGCATTTATGCCTCTCACATGGGTTGCGGGAACCCAATAGGGAAGCTGAAGTTGGCCTAGACTCCCTCTTTTAACGTTCACTTTACCTCGTAGATGATGTCGCCATGCGTGACCGTGTAGAAGCTGTCCTGCAAGTGCAGTGATGACAGACTGTAGGTGGTGCCCTGCCTGTCAGTCAACATGCATGAATCGTGTGCCTCCAGGTGGCTCACAGGGCATGCCATGTGCGTAACCCACAGGAACTTGTGCTGACAGGTCTCCCCGCTCTTCAAGTAGTGAAGCTGCTCCGGCTGAAAAAACAATAAAGAGCTTGCACATCTATTGCAATGCTGGCTGAACATTAACCTTTTCTCTATGAAACGTCCCTAAAAAGAAGTTACAAAAGAATAACTAGTAAACCTCATTCTTGCACAGGTTACCTGCACAAACATTCAAGATTAAAGCGAAGTTGAGGTCATAAAAAATTCCCCCAAAAAACATCTTCGTGGGAATGTGCACCTTTATTGGTTAATTTTCACAAGCAATGCAGTGCAGCTTCACAGCACTGTGGAGCGCATTGCCATGGAACTGCACTGCATTCCAGCAGTGAGTGGCAACAAGAGCAGAGTGGTATTAACTGCACATACACAAATTATTACTAGAGCATTGTTTCGTGCTAACCATTGGGCAGGGCTGTTAATATCAGTGATGTCACTGGCCCGTGTCATTTCGGAGCAGCTTTGGAGCAGCCAGAAATACATTATGGAGCAGTAAAATGACTTCCAGAGCAGGTTTATAAAAGCGATTGCAAAATATATTACAAGGTGCTTTTACAGGGGGCAAGCCTTGTGAAAGCAGTAAGAGGTCGTTCGTTCATAACCTTAATCCAAACATTATAAGTTAATGCGAAATTAGCATAAAGAGTAAAACTTGATGAAAACAGCCCAAAAACATTAACTTTAGAAGTAAAATTTGGTTGCTTTTCTAGCAGCAGCGATATGGAAAATGTGCTTCATTTTGCCCCCTGTTGCGCTTCACTGATATGCCATCTAATTAAAATAGACATTGTGGGAGTGTTTCGCTTTCACTCGTCGCAATGCTTGATGTTGCAAAGTGCACGTATGCGTTTGCAACATTTCAATGTGCAACACTGTCAGAGTAGGCTGTGATGCATGAATTCAGTTTGGAGCTCTCTGCCTACACACAAGCTTTTGCTGCTCCTTTCAGCCAGCGTTAAAAAAAAAAAAAATTGCGAAAGCATTCGCAGTAGTTGCCAGCATGTCGCTCACAGACCCAATCTTGGTTTCTGGCCACCAGTCTAGCCTGTGATCTCATGCCCAATAACCATGGCTGTTAATTTGTCTGAACATATTAATTGCCATGTTGCCGTAATGACCTGCTGCCCGCCACCATGTTGGTTAGCAGCGAAAATTTCCTAAAGCCGTACTTCACCACTTCATCTGGCACCACTTCATCAGTGTCCAGCGACAAAAGTTGTTCAACGCAGAGTCTACCAAAATCCTTGTAGCAGGCGTATGGCATTCTTAAAGCCATGAAATCACCTCGCCACTGAAAGTGTGGCATAGGTAACAAATTGATGGCAGCAACTTTCTGCATGGCCGCCATGTACGTAAGATAGTGCGCATTATGTTACAAAAATCGTGTAAGATGCCACACAGCATCCGAAACTTTGGTCATAATTTTGCATTGGTCATACAAAAGAGAAGCGCGGGTCTGGCTCGGCACCAGCACAATCGCTCGCTCCTGCCTGAAAAGAGACGCTGTCCTATCCTCTGAGCAACGCACAAGCGGCAGGATGAAAGGTGCTGAAAATAGACAACAGCCCACGGAAGAATCAATGGGGCAATACAGGCTTAATTGGAAAGGCTTGGTTCTCTCCTTTACACAGCTAACACAGCCACTGATTCACGCCACGCCACTTTCAATGTGCAGAGGAAGATCGCTCGAGGACTTGGCTCCATTTTTGAAAGCCCGAGCAACCCTTTTGACACAGGGTGGGGAACAGATTTCTCATATTTTGCTGAAATGTAACAGGATGCAGCAGGGTTTGCCTCTCAGTGCAGTTCGGCACAGCGGTAGTATCACTGCCATACAAACTTTCGTGCTGCTGCATGCATTTATCATTTACATGGGTTATTATACATTCAAATTTTCTATTTCATTTCTTTCTTTTTTTTATGTTGCACAGCCTAGTCTACCGATGGAACACAAACGCAGAGCAATTCTGCATTTTTCCCTCTGGCAAGTATACAACTGCCAAATTTGAAGTAGATAACTTGTGGTTGGTATCTGCCGCACCTTTCTACACACCTGTGCATTGCTACTGCAGTCACTTGCAGCTAGGGCACCAGCAAAGTGAGAGCTGTACATTTGAGTGTTCTCATTAACAGTGGACGGCAGCGTACGTAGGGACAGGTGAAATGCATGAATGTACAAAATTTGTCTAATGAAATCTGCATCAGAAATGAGATGAAAAAAAAATGCAATAGCCATTTCAATGTATTGCAGCAGGAAAATTTAGTTGAACGTGGCTTCATTGTACTGCATATTTAACAGATTTCAACTAGTTTCGGCAACTAGGATAGAAAAAATGTGCAACTCCACTGAAACCATCATGTACTCGAGTGCTGCTAAGGTGTGCAAGGTGAAGTCCACAAAGATCCGCTTATTGTCTAAGAAAGCAGCACAAATTCTGGAGTGGAACAGCTCAGCTCATCAACATATGGACAGCATGAAAGCGGCCTCTAGACACTCAATTAAAGCTGAAATTTCTTCACTGTGGAGGGTCCTTGTTTCGTTTCTTTTCTTCTAAATGCAAAAGTACCAGATGACAAAGTAAGAAAGGTACTCCAAGACAATGCCTATGATGTCTGTCAGTCACGCCAAAATCATGCATTTCATTTCTCCATTGATGTACTAGCAAATAAACTATAATCTTTCACGTAAGCAAACAAGCTAAAAAGTGGCTTTCATCTGCATGCAGCAAAACCATCTACGTAATAGTAAGTACTATTGAAACAAGGAGAAATGCTTTCATGAGCTCTGGCCCCTTTAAACCCATTCTGTGACTTCATGAACTACACCAAGTGTCTTTTCATGTTTGGGCTTCTACTTCAATGTAAATTACTGAAAGGACAATCCAGCACACCGCCCCTTAATTAAGCACTGTGCTTGATGTGGAAACCAATGCTAAGCCTCGAACATTAGACAAGGTGAAACTCAGATGAAAGCTCCCCAAACAACTTACCTGATTGATGTCGCACATAAAGTGAATAAGAGAACTGTAAGTTGCATTCTTCTTGTATGGGCACGGGTCACCATGGTCATATTGAAGCGTGAGAAGACTTGACATGTTCTGAGGGGCATGACGTGCCTGGCCAGCGTTTGCAATCACCACCCTCTCCTACATAAAGAAAAATTCAGGAGCACGTAAATTAGGCACGATTTGAAGCTGGCCCGATTAATAGAAGTGTGTGATGGAAAGTAAATACAAGATCTCTGAAACATTACAACAAAGATGGAGGAGCACTGAAATTTCTTCATTATAGCTGCACACGATGACACAATGATCATAATGAAACAAGACTGAATTCCTATTCTTATATACGGATGTGAAATTGTGTCAGCATGAAGAACTATTCTAGTGTTCAACACTTTAACATTCATACACCTTTATCAATAAGCATCATTTCTTTTCAGGCTTGACCTAAAGCTTACACCCGTGCCATATGGGCACAGGAAATGACATTAACTTGCTAATGTCTCAAACTTTAATGCCATTCATGGGGTGCCACACAGACATGCTTAGTGGAACTAAAGCTTCATGCCATTCGCGACATAGTGCATTCTCGTAACTCACTTGGCCATCAAATGCATACTCTCGTTCCCAATGCCTCCACTTATGACGAGACAAAACTAATTCGTAGTGAAGAACAATATATTCTTCACTTTCTTCACCATGGCTATGGTGACCACATTTTGACGATATTAAGGTGGGATGTGGATTCTAAAATGTCTTCATTTTTGGTTCAATCTGAACTAAACTTCACTGTTTCAATCGGTTTTTCATGCTGATTTCAATTCCATCATTAATTTTTCGATAGCGCTCTGGTTCAGAAATTATTCAAGTCTGAAAATAAACTTCATGGGTACCTCTAACGGGGCTTTTCGGCAATTTCGCATTGCTAAACATGAAAAGTAAGTGCATGGCACTAATGCCAAAGACTTGCACTACAGGATGATGCTATTTGTTTGAAAGCATTCTAAAGGTAAGAAAGCAAACCAAAATTTACTGTGAGTATTTTTTTTCTTGTTCTCACTCATAAATATTTTTTTTCGAATTTGCCAAATGATGCTAGAGTAACAGATATATCACCTCCTAGATCATTTTAATATGAATACACTGATACCAAACTTGTTATTGTCTCTGAACATCATAAAGAAAAACGCAGTTGAAATTTACCAGTAACTTTTTCTAGAATATAGCTAAAGCAATATTAATGACATTTCGTAGCTCTATTCTGCGCACCAGCCAGTGGGAGGCACAGGACGGGGGGCTCGACTTGCGCATGTGCACTTTACCCAATCAGAGGCCAGAAATCACCCTTCGGAAAAAGCGGCAAGAGCGGTCGTTCTGTTAGAGCGGCACCACTTTGAGCCGGCACAAAATGCACACAAAGAAAACAGCTTCAAAACGAGGCCAAGATGCCGGCAGTCAGCTGGTGGCTGTGGCCGCAGCATGCGTGGGAAGTCTGGACAAGTTTTGCCTAGCACAGGGCGATTCACAACTCTCGTGGTGCTTTAAAAGTCAACTTTTGCTATTTATCGATCGATATCAGCATTAATAAATTGAGGGCAGGTGCTTGAAGGGACAAACAATCCTAAAATGCATTTTTCTCAAAATAAATTTTCCTAAAGTTTTGTTTCATTCTAGAACCCTGTCCCCCTTAAAAAAACTAGTAAATAAAAACGACTAATATATTCCTCACTTTTTTTAAAAGGAGCTATTTCTTTTCGTAGAGATCAGCAGGCGATCTTGCCGCTTCCGAATTTCTCGATGTTTGGCTCGAAGAAGTGCATACACCACAACAAAATGGAGTGCAAGGTCAAAGTCTTCAGGATCGCTGCTTGAAAGCTTTGAAGCTGTGAGTGCCATATTTCAATTTTTAATGCTTTGACTACACTATGGACTGGCCATTCAGCTAGCTTTGGCTTCAAACAGCATACAGCTGGACACAACCATGGCATTCCTGAAGTAAACTACATAGAATACGTTATATAACGTTCTATTGTATTACGATTGGCAAGCAAACTTTACTCTTTCACTGCAGCTATTGCTATCACAACATTTAATGTCCTTAAGTATGCACATGTAGCAGAGACCGAAATATAATGGCATTAAGAAATTTAAGGTCTTGCACTTTCAACGGCATTAGCCTTGCCCGTGTTGGCACGGGTAATTAGGCACTTTTTCAGTCTGACAAAAGAAAGCTACATGACCAAAGCAAGTCTTGTATGAAACTCCCAAGTGCCTCATTCAAATCGTCTATAGCTCTGCAAACAGAGTAAACAAATAAGCTAAGCATAAATGTAAAACAAACTAGTCTCCTATGCAAGACTCCCAAACACCTCATTCTAAAGAATCAGTGCTTAGTAAGCACAGCAAGCTAATAAGACCAATAAAAATCTAACCAGCACATGGGAAGATTAAGTGTCAAAGATCCACACTAGTGGAGCCCCAGAAAATAATTCTGTAGACTAGAAACACCTGGTTCAGATTGCCGAAGCGATCACTTTACAAGTGCCTGTGCATGACTGATGATGCTATGCCTACGAGCTGCAGTTTTAGCGATGGATTCTTCACATGACCTTATGAAAATCCCTTAGAAATCGAAGTGGTCAACGCTTTTAAACAAGCAGCAGAACAGCCCAATGGGCAGACTGATGCAGACCTCCATGGAAAGGGCGCGTGTGCCCCAACGGGGTCAGCGGTAATCTGCAAATGTGCACCGTCAGTATTCCAGTTTATATGTTCCTCAGCTTACTTTACATGTATAGTTTTGTACTTGTAATATTTTGTAGTTCACATTAGGTTTCTTAAAACTTATTCCATTTTCTGTGTCCCCATTTCCTGCTCCGGAAGGGCTGCTCACAAACCCAATTTGCTTCAGCCTTGGAGGTAGCATACAAGAATGAAAACTAAGCAGACCCTCTTACCGTTCCATTCCGGTAAGTGTGAACGATGCAGACCGCTGCCTTAGAGGAACAGCCCAGTGGAGCATGCCTTAGTGGACGGCACACGCTGACATAGGCCATAGCAGTGTAGTCCGTCTCGTGCTGCTCAGCTATCCAATCTCCGTCAGGGTTTGCTTGGTTCAGTCTTGACACAGGGCAAAAAGAATGAATGGCACATTAGTGGGACATTGCCAAACAGTTCAAGGCAACTGTTGTTCATGCAGCAACGAAAAACCAGTGAAATTAGAATATGACCATGATTCTGCTCGAACAACTTTCCCAGTAATTGCCGATTGTGATCGCTGTGCACTCAAGAGCATACAGGGAACTCTCTTTAACCCCTTAAGGGATCTTGACGACCTCAGCTTATCATGAGCGAACAGACGCATTTTGAATTACAACAAAATCGGCTCACTATAAGTATTTTGTCAGTTTTTGAAAGGATTGTTGCCGCAAGAAGAAATGAGTTCCTTCACAATGGCAGACATTATATCATTGCAATTACTGAGTTAGATTTCCCGTACTATTCATACCCATATTTGTGTGTTCCGAGTGTGTTATTGAAACACATCAAGTAAAAAATTGAAATACATAGTACAGTTTCTTCAGAAAATGTGCACAAAACAGGTGAAGACTGCAGCCCATGACAAGTCCATTGGCAATTACAGAAAACAATTCCTTTGCAGATTGCACAGGCACTAACAGCACGCACAAACAACTAAGGACAGGTGCAGGGACTAAGAAGACAACTTGCAGCAAAAATTTACTTAAGAGACACACGAGCCTCTTAATGTTTAGCTACCAAGCTTGAGCTGTACTCATCCTGGCTGTTTGCACCAAGTTCACCAAAGACAAGCCATCCTGGATGAGGCCACAGCTTCCGCTTTGCTTGCTGGAGACTAACCAAGCTCATCAACTCGCTTCATGTCATGCATTTAAGTTTCGCCCATTCGACATATTGACGATTCCAGTTCCTTTGCTATTGTACATGTTTATTGAAAGAAAATCTTATTCAGAGCAGAAGTCTTCCACTAAATCTTTGGTGAATATACAAGATAAACCATACGTGTACCACATTTTTTGGATCTGGATATAAAGTGCAATAATTTGTTGGAACAAAAAAAGAATTGGAAAATTTGTTCATATCTTTAGAAAGAACTTGGGAGTTAAAGGGTTAAGACAGGGTAATTAAAAAAGGCTATACAGGTCTCGCATCCAACAATTTCCCTTGCCATACCACCAAAAGCACAAACAGCAGGACACTCATCGAAGATGAGAAGATGCACCAGAGAAGGCCAAGTACAGCAATGATCTCTACACAGCACATACTACCAAAAATTCGATCCCACGCACTGTGAGAATCTGTTAATGAAATTAAATCTTGCTGGTGTGTTACTTAGACAAACTGAATTTGTTGTACCTCTGAAAAACACCTGCCACTCATAGGGTAAAGCACCATCAGTTTCGTTACCATGCAGCCACACTAGCCTAGTACACCAGTCTATTGATGCACAAACCACCTCACTTCTGCAAACACCATTGTTCAATCTAATGTCAATCCGATAACTCTCAAACAGCAGAACTGTTCAATTAGTCACCTGGACAGATCATAGCCGACGTTCGCACGAGGATCCCTGTACACGCAGCCCACAAAGTAAGTGGGTGGGCAGGCATAGCTGGTGCGCCAGACAAAAGCATAAGTGCGGTTGGCCTCATCCATAAACTGGGGCTGGCCAATGCCAGCTTCATAGTCGCAAAGAAAGGTCAAGCTAGATGACCGGGGAGTCCTGGCAGGGTCATTGTACGGGGTTCCGTTGGTGTAGGTCAGGTTCAGCATTCCGTCGATGTAGGTCAAATTAGAGTTCACCTGGCCAAGAGACCAGAAACGCCTGCAAAGGAGACGGCAACAAAGACCAAATTTGCATCAAGGGTCCCGCAGTGCTTAAAACAAATAATGTGCAAAAGCAATGGGATAAATCTCCATTATCTTCAGTGCTCGACCATTTATGAGAGCACAGTAGATCGCCACTAACTGCCAGAGTAAATATGCGAGGCTAAACAAACATTTAAGTCCACACACCACTTATTTCACAACCCCCGCCATAAAAGAAAAAATTTAAAGGCAGTCTGGAGAATGTTGAGCAATCACATTTAAAATGTGTTCACTAATTAACAGAGGTTGCCTGTGAAGCCACCTTAACACGGGCTTGATTGTTGCTTATCATGCAGCTCAAATTATAGCCTCTACATTTTCATTTTTGACTACGAACTACTGAACGGCAGCATCCCGGCATAGAGCTCCAAATGCATGGACATTGAACGGGCATTATATTACTAGCACGATGTGTTGTTGGGCAAGTTGGTTCATTGTATTTGAAAAGATTGGATGCGCTTTGTAGACGATCACAAATTATTGTCCTGTCTTCTTTCTTGTGATCGTCTACAAAGCGCATCCAATCTTTCCAAATTATATTACTAGTTGACTATAACCTTACCCATCAGCAATGGACACTTGGCAAACTGATGTGTTCACATTCTTGCCATCGCCAGTGCATGGAGAGTCAGTCACGTTGCCACACACATTGATAAAGAAGCGATAACCTTCATGCTGTAGTGCATATGGTTTAGTGCTTTTCAGAGGATTCAAGTCGATTGTAAAGCCTAGAAAGCAAGAGGGATGAAAAGGAAAGAGCATCACTTATGTGGAACTTCCATTACAAGAAAAAATCCTGCAAGTGCAGCCCCAATTTACAGCAACACAGCTTGTAAATTGAGGCAAGAGGCAACAGTACCACCACTTACACGACGATTTATACAACTGCAGCAAGCAATGTCAATGTACGAAGCCTCAGTCCCCTCGTGCCCAGAAAGGGGTACCTTCCGTAACACTACTGGCATATTAGCCAGTTTCGGCTGGTGCAAATATTTCCTAGTTGCTCTCCTATCTATCATGTTCGCACAAGCCAACCGCAGTCCCCAACTGAAGAAACTTCAAAAACAACGGAGTGGATTTTTCCGCTCGTAAATCGGCACATGAGCAACATTTCAGTGCTCTTGTCTACCCAGGTGAAGCCCAGCTATAGCATCTGACACCATGGTAAAATGCTTGACCAACCTCACCATGCACGTAACTGGATGTGCTCAATACCAACAGTGCCCGCTGCAGCAGTGGTGCACCTTTCACAAAAGTTGCATGCCCTGTTTATCAATCTGTGCTATTGTACCTTGCGCCGATTTTAAGAGCACTGCACGAGCAAGCAAAGAAAGTCTTCGAGCGTCCAGCCTGCTGCCACACACGACTGAAGCAGATGCACCTATGTGCAACACGTTCGTGTCCCCAGCATTTCAACACACAGCAGGGCGAGGGTAATGCTCGTCGCTGCCTTACTTCATCAAACTCAACAGTGTCACAGGAAACCCAACACAGAGTAGGGCAGCCGCCCTAGCCACGTACACAACTGGATGACCACTTTTGACAAGATGTACATGCACCCCTGCATTGCATTAACGGGAGCCATTTCAGGGTTAAACATTACACATCGGCCTGTGCTCCTGTTCTGAACAATATGCAACTCCAAGCTTGCATAGCAGGTCATAATGTGATCAGGAAGAGAACACAACTATCAATCAGTGACAAAAAAAATTGTGGCAACTCTAAAGGCCTTGTGTTATCCCTGCAAGGCTTCTTTCACAAAGAGGACACTTGTCTATGACAGTGTTATGAAATTCAAAAGGACAGACTGGTGGGCTGGTTGGTATGGCATTATTTACATGGTAGCGCAGTAGCACATGGATGACAAAAGAAACAGATGGGACATAGCGGAAGAAACAGACGAAACACAGTATTTCATCGTCCATGTGCTTCGGCGCTGTGTAGATAAATGTTATGAAAGGTTTTTTCTTTGCTTTCTTTTTTTCCAGTCAAAAGATTGTGCTTTAGGTAATATGCCAGCAGACGAGCACAAATATAAAAGGAATCAACGGAAGCACAGAATGCACAGAAGTGACCACATCAAAATGTGTTCCCAGAGACAAATTACGAAGAAGAGTGCCTAGAAAGAGCAATTAAGGGCTGCATTCTCAATCGGACGCTTCACTTTTGGGGCTATCACTTTCAAAGCACCTCCATTGGCTGAATCAGTGTAATGGACGCCTGCTGCTCAAGTGAGTTGCAGTGTTTCATTGTCTCATCACACAAAGGCAGAAGCAGTTTCAATATTGATCAAATAAGAACAAAACCCCACAGTTACTGCATCAAGTAAAATAAGTTCTCTCTTGTACAATGTATAGAAGCTAAGAAGGAAATTCCTGAATCTCTGAATCTTTGCTAGATGTCCAAATATTTAGGTGCCACCCTAAATCTGCACGAATATCACTTAGAGGTTTTACCTAAGGCATCATTGTAGACTTTACAGTCCTGGCCAATGTGTGACACACGAGGGCAGGCAAGAGCAGTGTGCCATTCAAATTCCAGCAGACATTCAGACTCTACCTCCCGGACGAGACGAGGACTTGTCGAAACGGCACCTGGAAAGGCAAACCAGATACTGTACACATGCATCAGAAATAATAATCAAGGAAACCCTCAGACAGCAGCCTACAATAACAAGTACCAGTGTCATATGACACAGCTACTTTCAATCATGATCTAGCCTGACTGGAATCTATCACCATCGAAAGTGCATGTAATTAGGGCATACCATATTTTCTGGTCTCTAAGTCGCACTCCCCTCAAATCAACAGTTTTTCTGGAAAAAGACGTATATAAGTCCCACTGGTGTATAAGATGCACCTGTTCATATGCTAAGCGATTTAAAAACTCTTAGGGAATCGGGCTGCGAGCAAGTGTGACAAAATAGATGCCTGTAGTAGACGCCGCCTCTGCATGCATCAATCACACGGTGTAGGCAGTGCTGAAATGCGTGCAAGCACCTTCCTACATCTATATAATGGAACATGGTTATAACGCATTTGAGGATGGGATACAAAAATAATGCACAGAGGACGATGGGATGGGATAATCGGCGATTTCCAAACTGCACCCCATTCTCAAATGCACCATTATAACCACGTTCCATCAAGCCAGCAACCAACTAGCCAATATAAGTCTCCTAAAGTCTAGACAATACTTTTCAGGAGTATCTTAATCCAATTGCATGAACATTGCTATTGATAGCTTACATAACGGAGTCTAGTCAAAGCCATCGAAGTCATCCTCCTCCGAGTCGCTTACAAACAATGCAGCTACCTAAGATTGGAGTTCAGTCGGCACATCACTGTCGTCTTCGGACTCGCTGGTATCCAACTTGCCGACATCATCAGTTGCGAACGGGATCAACCCAGCCTTGTGAAACCCTGCCACAATCATTTTCTCAGAAATTGAGTACCATGCTTCACTAACCCACTTGGCAACTTCTACGAAGTCGTAACATCGCCTGACTTTGCTTAGCATACAGTGTCATAGTCAGCGAGGCTATGACAACACGTGCGAAGTGCACAGCAACAACGTCAACAAGGACAATGAAGTGTAGCTCCTGTGCATGGCAGAAGGTGACACACAGTAGAGAGTCATTTCATGCCCGCTCAATACAAAAGGTGTGACCATAGCATCAAATCCAATTTTCACTGTATATCAGTCGCAGCATTCTACAGGATGCACAGACTAAAACAAAAAACAGAAAGAAACAATGAATTATACATTGGAAAATGCGGTACTCTGCCACCTCCATACGTAGACATTGAGTATGGTTTTTCCTCTGAGCAAAGCAGACGTGGCAGGGCAAGAAGGAATCATTTATGACAATCGTGTGCCAAGGTCATGAGAACATCTATGAAAAGTAGGCATCCAGCTGAACAAAGCACAAAGCCACAAAGGGCAGGTTCCTCAATAAGAACCTCTGTAGCTGAAGAAAAATTCATCCTTGTCTGGGAGTTGAACCTAGTACTTCCACCCTTTCTCATGCAGTAACCGTATTTACTCAAATCTAACACGCACTTTTTTTTCCCGATAAAATGGGTCCAAAAATTGTGTGCACATTAGAATCGAGTGTGACCCTAAATCTGCGTTACCATATCGCCATCATACACCCCAAAAAAACATCAGTAACCAAATTTTTTTTCTGGGGCACAGTAACGTCACAAACTGCTCTGCATGGGTAACGGTAGTTATGGCAGTCTGATGATGATAGTCTTAGTGTTCACACACCATGACTGGAAATGGGTTCATGCACGCATGTGTAAATAAGGATATGTATTAAGCCCTAATGCAGTCTTGTATAGGGGGCGTGCAAGGTGGGGAAAAGACAGTCATAACACCAGAATGCCAGGAACAGCTCTGAGTGGTTCCCAGGACACTTATTAGACATCTCTGTGCTCATACTGTGACTGGAGACTGCACGTGTGCGATTCAGAGACATGATATGTAGTGACAGTAGCCCCTTTCTAGTCCTAATATGCTTCACTGCACAGCGTACCGGAATGGCAGAGAAGCTAACTTAAGAGAACCGACCATTCTGCAATGCACATTAGACCTTTACCTCACGTCCACACTTTAACACATCTTGATATGAAGCAGACTCCGACTGAGTTAGGCCTACGTTGCCTATATACAAATGGCTTGGATTTAAATCTGACTCGGGCTAGCTACCAAGTGCATAATGCCAATTAAGGTGAGGCTATGCTGCATGATGCAGTTCTTTTTCACAAACTTCCTTTTGCAATGGCGTTGGCGCAGCTTTTCTGGACATTTATGGTCATGTTCGTACAAATGGTAGGATTGGTTGGAATTCAGGAATCTCCCGAACAAATGGGGAGAATTGACAGGTATGTATATTTATCCCTATTTCCTTGAAAGGGATTTGCCGCTAATTTGTTAAAGGATCAGGTCCCACATACACTGTGCTGTTAAAGCTATTGAACACATCTCGTAGGCCATTTCATGTATTTATTCGAAACTACAACTCTACAAAAGCGTCAGGGAAGTGCAAATGCAAGCATCAATACAGTCTACACTCCTTACAAGAGACCCATGTACAACAGACTTTCAGATATAATGGACCATTTTAGTTTTGGTTTGGGCTACCCATTTTATTAGTGCAACGAAGTTCACTTCTAACGGACTGTCCTACAATAGACTATCCACTGCAGCGAACGAAATTTGTAGCAATTTTTTTCAAAATCGGGTGTATAGAACACACGTCAACACAGGTTGACAACCGACTTGCAAGGGTCGGCCGACCATCACGGTTCAATATCACGTGCGCAAGGGAGGGAGGGAGGGAGGCGGGGCGAGAACGCACCACCTCCTTTCAGGCGAGCGGCATGGGAAGGAGGCGAGAGAGAAGGGGTTTTACTTTGGTGGCTGCCACTTACAAAGTTCACCCACGTGAGCTTGAAAGTAATCTGCAATATGGACAAAGTGCCCCCAGTGCCGGTAGCTTGGTATGCACTGTGCTTTCTATGTTTAGTTCGTGTTGAAGAGAGGCAGCATGAAGCTGAATTCGCGTGCTGCTGCAGCGCTTATCTTGCTTAATTTGCTATCGCATTCGATGGTTCGCCTTGCGAGCAAAACTGCAGCTTTTCTTAAATTTTTTTATTACTTTGGACGTGTGTCACTCACTCTGCAATAAAGTTGTTAGACACCACAACAAAAATTTCTGAAGTGAGGCATTTCGGACTTCGGATAAAATAAGACGTTTTTTGATGGACCATACGGTCCGCTGTAATGAGAGTCTACTGTATAGGAAAACCAAAACCAATTGCATGTGACCAAAGAAGTGTTACCTGGTTTGCAGATAAAATTAATCACAGATCGGAGATTTTTGCCATTCCAGCAAGGGCCACCTTCCGAGGACATTGAGACAGTTTTGCTGCTCTTGTCATATGCAAGCTTAGATGGCTGTGTGCCATAGATGGCACTCTTCCCGTTGCTTTCTGCAAAGGAAAAAAAAGTTTTGGTGAGCGTTGCACAGCAGCTTTTGTGGAAGAAATTAAAGGCTTTCCAAGGACTTGCAAAACCTTCACATTTTTTTTTCCCCCAGGAATTACACCACTATGATGCCTAACAGCTTGAATACAAAACACTGTTTTAAGCAATGAGCAAACATTTCTTTATTGCAGATTGAACAAAAAGTTGGCGGGATACTTGACTGTCATGTGTCCTCCGATGCTTTCCCCGTATGGCTGTCCCATCTCTTGTAATCTGGCTTGCCCGCATAGCTAGGCATCACCGGAGGTCAGTGTAGTTGCAGATTAGTACGAGAAATGGCACAAGCGTGACTACACGTAGACAATTAAGCTTTGGTGTCCAGCACAGGGAGCATACGTACTCGCTCGTTATCCCGTCGCAGTGAGTCAAACTTCCTCGATTTGTCAGCGCCCATCGGCATGTTCTATTGTCATGCAGCTAGCTGGCACAGGTGTAGGGAAGGCGCAATAAGTGCCTTTGCTATTTTCTGCACTACTGTGTTGTCGTTCCTCTACCCCAAAAGTACATAATGAGACCCCACAAAGTGCTAACCCAGCCTTTTTCCCATAATCTATCATCAGCCACCAAAAACAAAATGGCACCCTACAACAAAGATTCTAAGCTGTTTGGATCGGCTTGCCTATAGGCTTGCAACGACATTGGGGCAAGATACACAAAATTCAAGCATCTTCAAGCATTCTGCAAAACTTAATGACCTTCAAAGCCTTGAGAAGTGCTAGTTTCACATTCAACCATCATCAAGTGTTTCAAGGACCACAACAGACTCCGAAATTTAATCTACATTAGTGAAACTACCACAATGAGTAGATTGCCTTAACATGCAACTAAGATGAATACCGTATTTACTAGCATAATGGTCACACTTTTTTTTTCAAAAAAATTGACGCAAATTCAAGGGTGCTATCATTACACAGGTTAAATTTCCCCCGAAAAAAAAAAATTTATTTTTTCATCCCCCATTTGCTGCGGGATGACAATGGGTCAACAGGCAGGTGGCTGCTGCTGTCAGTGCGGGACACCAAAACAAAAATGGCGGCCGGCAGAGCAAGCCGGACGCACCGGACGCAATTATTTTTCTTCTGGCGAGTACATTATGCACATTGAAACACTTTCTTCCATATCAGTAATGAATAATATCGTTAATATCGGCAAGTTTGCAACAACAACGTAGCCGTGTCCACTTTGAGGGAACAGAGATGGGTGCGCTTAGCTGCCAGTGACAGAAACACATGGCGGGCATGCTGCGGAAACTGTGGCATTTGTCTTCACTGCTAGCCTAATATGGCACATTTCCACTAAGGGTGGGCAAAGATCTTTGCTGCATTACAAGCGTCGGCGTACGAATAGGCTACACTTCTAACGTATCAGTGTAAACATGGCCACTATTGTTGCCGCTCGCAATTTGTTGCTTGCCCACGAGTGCAGACGAGAAGAACCGAAAGGTGTCCTCTATGTTGTTTGACCAAAACTATTATGAAGCCTACAAATAATAAAGGCAAGGCAAGCTTGGTTGTAGCTCTTTTTTTTTTTCATGTAAGTGCAGAAAGTGATGAAAGGACTGAAATAGGACATCTGCTTAAGAATGTTGGGTTCGTTCAGACTGCTTGGCATGCCTTCAAGAGTCGTTCGCGTAGCATTCGACAGATGGTAAGCGGCGCAATCGTCATTAGCTAGACTTGGCACATATCGCTGCGACAAGTTCAGGGTGCGATCATTACACGGGAAAGAAAAAAATCTAATATTGACGACAAAATTCACGGGTGCGATCATTACGCAACTAAATACGGTACACGTCAGCAACTGTATCTCACACGTTTTGCCTACTTACTCTTCACACAAACTGCGCTTGTGGCTCCGCACTCCTTTGCAACGTCAGTCTCGCCAAGGCCTTCACAAATGTTGATCAATACGACACTCTCATTGTCACTCTTCAAGCTGCCCAACGCAGTCCAAGGAGCATCCCCTGCAACATAATGAAATAGCTCAAGATAGCCTCGAGAGAATTTCAGTGTAAAGCAAATTGCATACCTGCCAATCTGAATTCTAAAATTGATAAGACAATGGGAAAGGGAGAGTGCGAAAAGCAAACATTTTTCAAACAGTTTGCCCTGAGAAAACACCTTTGGTAGGACAAGTATGCACTTTATTTATATGATTTACCTCTGGACACAGCATCCAAGCTGCAGCAGCATACTTCAGAGACTGACAAGGCAATGCATTGTTTTTATTAGATCACAGTGATTCAACGACTTTCCTGTTGCCCGTTTTGCTTGCTTTATAAACTTATCTGAAAACTTGCTCTATGTAAGCATCGTTCTATGGCATCTTGTGCTGCCACAAGAGGGCACACCGTAGGTGCCATCTGAATGCTTTTCTCTTGGGTGCATTTTTGCAATAGTACGCGAGCAGAATGAATTTTTTTCATAAAACTTGACGCAACAATCGCATGGTGATAGAACTAGCCAAAAGCCATGAACTTCACAAAAAATTTGGGAGAGTTCACAGGCGTGACACCAAAACTAAGTAACAATGGTCAAAGCAGGAACATGTGTCAAAAGGCAACAATAACATACTACTGGCATGGCACACAACAGTCTACATATCATACCAAATGCATAAAGGAGATGCTAAGGTTTTGCATTTCCTTTGTTGACAGAGCTATGGATGTCTGGATGATGCACCTGTCTTCTAATTTCTTAATGTGGAAGGCTTCTATCACTTTTTTGTTGTTGTTGTTAATTGGTTGGTTACTATTTCACAATAGAATGGCAGTGTTCGTATGGAGTGCGCGTGTATCTGTGAGGATGCATTGCCGGATATCAGCTAAGAACAGAGAATGTGAGAGAACACAGATGCTTAAAAAAAAATGAATACAAGCCCTTTGGCATACCGCCCGCTCAGCCCTTTTGTGAGGACAGCGTTGCCATAAGAATTTGTACAGCCATTTTCTTGGCCCTAAGCAGACTGTCTAATATAGTAATTCTGTGCAGCACCAATGATCTCTGGGACCATCTGTGACCGCATGTAAAGGGCACCGCACTCCTACAAATAGTACTGGGAGAGCAGTGCTAAAAGCAGCATCAAAAATAAGTTGACTTCACTTTTTTTGTTTTTAAGTGCAACATACTTTTCTTATCAGGGCTACTGTCAAGCAAATATAAATAGGACATTGTACGTTATCAGAAGCTGGTACCATATTTCTACACTCGTGGAACCAATGCTGTCGCACATTTTGCAAATGCACCGTTCTCAGTACAGGAACCTTTTGCACAGTCTAGAGCACTAATCAATTTAGTTCTTTAGAGTCTTTTTGGTCTACCAAAGGTGAATGTATGAATCATTCCAACCTTTTGTGAGCTGTAACACTTCTACGAAATTATGAGACAAGTTCATACCATGTAAACTTTAACCATATGCAATGAAATGTTAAAGGTTTCAACATGTTCCCTATAACCAAACAGCCAACCGATGAGTTTTTGGCATCCAGATGCCATCGCCTGTGCCTCTAAACATACTTTGACGGCCGCAGATTCTCATAATGTGCAGATGGCTACTTCGAAAAACTTGAGTGTAATACGCCAAATGCAAAAACACACGGCTAAGGAATGAAATTTACCTCCAGATCGCGTGAGAGGCCTGAGATCAATCCGAACTTCTTCGTGCTCAATAATACAGTCAGCTCCCCGAGTCTTCGGGCATGCATGAGCTGTTTCCCAGATAAAGTGGTAGGTGCAGGCATCACGGTCCACCCAGCCGTACTGCATCTCATCATCACCTGGAACAGTACCGCACAAATGCAATTAACATAGAAGCACCACCTTCAGAGATATACAGAGCCTGTTCAGAGATTAATTTTGTGTTGATTAATGCAATGCAAGAGATTATATGAGTAGAATGAATAATTACGCAGACATGGTCTTCAATGTCATTGAGCATAGAAGTATCTGGCACAAACAGCATGCAAAAAGCAGACACAAACGTACCTTTCTTATTGCAGACAAAATGAATTTCACTCGACCACATTGACCCTGCCGAATCACATTCACTGCCATCCTTGAACTTCATCGTAATTACGTCATCCACAAGCCTGCAATGAGTTGAACACTGGTCAGGGGCAGTCTTGCTGGATTAAACTTTACCTCAGTTTGTGAATAACATCTCTTCTGCACTGGCACCCTATGTAAGAGCCATAAAAGCTACGAAGCTTGAGACTAGCATGAAAATTTGAGTGCCAGCACTAAACAATGTGGAAGCATTCTCCTGATCAATGTGCTCCTAGTTTACATTAGTCCCAAAAAAGCGGATGTAAGATTAATTGAGACAGAGCACTCTCACATCAGCTTCAATCATCAAAAACAAATAGCCACAAGGATGAACTTCGGTGTTATATGCCTGTGTTGCCACGATAGTAATCTCAATCAAACAACCAACAACAGCAATTCTTGGTGTTTACCATCCAAACATTACTCATTGAAATATAAATAACAGTTTTGGAAGAGCGATTATTTTCACCATTAATATACACCAAAATTTATATACAGTTAAACTTCGATTTAACACAGTCAATTCGACTTAAGAATCTAGTGTGGGGATGAGAGACTCTCACGCATCCCAATATGTTGTTTTCCCACATAGCTCCCGTCTCCTGATTTCCGGCTTCTTCACGTGGCTTTACAGCAGCGGTTGGTCTGCTTGCAGGGTAGTACGAGAGATGGCGCAAGTTTTGCGCTGCCAGTGCCACCCAACAACAGGGTTAGTCAGGTGCGACAAGGAGTAGGCTCTTCCTCTTTGGCTCGGGGTCGCCAAGCGGCGCGGACATTCTGCACGTGCGCCAATCCATGCTTCTGCGAGACTGTCTCGTGTGGCCTAGGAGCAGGACACCGGAATGGACGAACGCAATTGTTTGAATGCGCCACCGTTCGCGTGACTGTACGTGCGAACGACCAGGCGTTGGTGTTCAGCATGGGGTGAACATACTTGCTCGCTATCCAGTCGCGGTGAGTCGGACTTCCTAGATTTGTTGCGCGCCCATCGGCATGTTCTATCGATAATTCAGCTGGCTATAGATTGGTGCATAAAAGGTGCAATAAATGCCCTCGTGTTTCTTGGCACTACTGTGTTGTCGTTCTTTTGTCCTAAGAGCACGGGTGAGAACCCCACACTAGTTAAATCAAAAAGGCACAAAACCCCAGTGGGAATAACACTTGTTCAAGACCAAAAACAATGCCATTTTTGCCTGAATGCACACTTATCGTAGACAAGTGAACACACCTTGAGTTCTTTCATTGGAGTAGTGAACAGGTCAATGACATCTGTCAACTAAAGTGAAACAGCATACGCATATTTCCCCAAAAATCTTTGTTAAACTGGGCGAGACATTGAGTTCAATTCATTGAATATTAACAATGCTTTCGGTTCTGCAAATATGATTTGTGGAAACAAAAGCACTTAAATAAGTAATGTCTAAATTGGGATTCTTTAAATCAAGGTTTGACTGTAGACATTTTTTTTTTTAATATCTTACGACTTCGTGCTCAGCTGCAAGACACCATAGCCACAGCATAAGTGGGGCATGTACCAAGGTCATAGCTCCCATCATAGCATGATTTGCACCACCATGCTACTTCACAATGTGGTCACCAGCAAACACCTGCTGCTGCATTCACGAAAGTGTCGACAATGATCAGCACGGAGCACAAGCTCAGGGCTGCATCAAGCGATACGAGTCGCAGTAAGGAAGAGCCAGTAAACTCACTGAAGTATCTGGTCTTGGCTCTGTCCCAGTGAAAGTGACTGCCCTTTGATCTCAGCACAGACAGCAGACCTGAAGCTGCGCTTCTTTCCACACTCGACTGGACTTGTGCCCAAGCTTTTACCACAAATATTGTACTTGATGACTGCCTTTGTGCCATTGATCATTGTTTCGGTAGTGCGGTAACCTGAAAAGAAATAGCAACAAGACACAGGTTTAGCTTAACGGAGTCCTGAACCAACCCTCAGGCTTGGTGAACAAACAGTCTGGATAGCCTACACTGCTGTGAACATCTCAGCCAAATTTCAGTCAAATTTTGCAAGTGGAGTGCGAAATCACCTTACAGTGCAAGCTGTTATGGGCTCACTCTAATAGCCATTCCGGCTGGCGATGGTGTCCACAGCCGGTGGCATCTAAGTGAACATCCGAAATCAAATTTGAACTGCACTTTACGGCAACATTCAGTAGGCAGAGCATTGTGGACACACCCCGCTCCGCCGTAGCCTTCACGGTGCAATTCATTGATGGAGCGAAAGTACTGCGAAGGGGGTGTTTGATTGCCAATAACTCCAGTTTTGCTCCGGTATTGCAGTACTTTTGTGGCAAAGTATTTCTGAAACAATCTATTCTAATTTCAAATGCATTTCTAGACTTCGATAAAAAGTGGCTCAGGGTCCCTTAACAAGAAACAGACTCACTGATAGCATTAGAGCAATTTACTACTGCATTCACATGCAGTAATTGTTAACAACCATGTTCTACACAATACGGTTCAACATACTGCAAGCTGGAAGGCATTGCAGCCAGTTGCATCCAAGAACTGAAGGGGTTCTGCAGCACCTCATATTAAGGCCCCTGCTTTTAATTACGGGGTGTATGCCTAGCCATCATGCAAGTGCAATTTCACTGGAGTGTAAAAGAGCAGGCTCAGTTCATCGCATGCGATGCCTGAAATACTCAGGTCAATCAAACACGCCGTGCTAGATTTCTTCTGTCTCTTTCTGAAGAGATGTTTGTTAATATGCCCTTGTGTCATTCAATAATTCAATTGTGTCATTCAGTGGCTTTCATGCTGATTAACATCATCCTGCATCCCTACACAAGCATTTTCTCACATCTTTCCACAAAACAAAAAGCAATTTGAAAGAATAAAGCAGGTGTGGTCAGATGCGACAAGTGCAATGATTTGAAAGAAGCACCTTGCCTTTTAGTGAATGACTTAAAAGAAGAAGTATTTAAAGGCTGTAAGGATAGCAAATGTTTCTGATTGACAAAAGATTTAGAAACACCAAGATGTAAGAAAGTGCATTAAGAGGAGTCTCAAGCCTTTTTAAAACCCGAGATGTGGCAGTTGCAAATTGAAACAGACCATCTTGTTTCTGCAGTGGGCTGAGGTCAATGTCAATGCCATGAACATCGCTTGTGAACTTGCAGTCAGCCGGATCAGCTCGAAGAAGATCCAATGAGCAAGCGTGCTGCGTCTCCCATTCGACATAGTAGTGGCAGTTTACATCCGAAATTAGCCGTGGGGCATGACTCTGAAAATTACAGTTTGAAAATTACAGTAGGCTCAAAAAGACAATCAAATCTCATGTTAACCTTTTTGGCTAGTTATCAAAACTTGAGAACCATTTTCTTTTGTTTTACGATTATAATACGTACTAAATGGAAGGTTCAGCATCTTTAATTGTATGTTCGACATTTAGCTTTTTTTGACCAGCTCTTTTTTCTTTGCAACTTTTATTCATTAAGAGCTTAACCCTTTAATGCCCAAACAAAGTGCTACAAAGAAAAATTCAAACAACTAGTTCACGCAGAATCTTGGTTTGACCTAGATCGTGGGTAACATTAAAAGAAATTTACGGTGCAAACTAGACGAAGACATGCAGACAATGACAGCTCGGGCACAATCTTTTCACTGTGTTCCAATGTCTTCGTCTAGTTTAGTCCGTAAGTTTCTTTTAACTAGTGCACCTTTACTTTTATGACAATTTGTTAAAAAGTTAATGATTCATTGGCAAAAATGTGCAATTTATTTTCTGAACTATCCACAACTGGAAACTCTCTTCAGCTCTTTCAAAAATGCCACTGCAGGCTATGTGTTAAGTTTCCCGCTCTGAAGTCAGAATTTCGAGACATCAAACTCTGTAGGATGTGTGATGCATTGAGCATATATAATGTGTTCACCTAATAACATCTGCGATATCTCCCGTAATTGTAAGGTTAGAACTTCCAGCTTCTATTTATTTATTTATTCATTATTATATTTTTTAATGTGTGAAAGATCACTGCACTGGCAGTGACGTAACTGCAGCAAAAAGTATGCTCAACTTTACTCCTGGTACTTACCTTTTCACGGTGTGGACACTGAAACTGGACAACAGTCCTGGGGGGCTCCGTGCAGCCCGGTCTCGGAGTCAACCCAGGACTAGGAGCGTACTCAATATAGATGCCAGAGCCATTGGCCTGAAGGCCAGACTCCAGCTGACCAACAGACTTGCATTCCTTGCCATCCAGTATGCAGGCACCAGTCATAGGAGGGTATGTAATGCCATTAGCTGAATACGACACAAAAGAATGTAGGTTGGGCACCATTATTAGCTGGCAATAATTTATCCATCAGTTTTTCCTGAGCACAAAATGAGCTCGGCTAAAGCTCTCCATATTAAAATAGACATGCTACCTACTGCACTACAGTAGGGCAGAAAAACATACAACTAAATATAGATGTTCAAAAATCAAGCAGCTGGGAAGAAATTATCTTAACTCCACAGCACCTATGTCTAACGCTCGCTGTTAAATTATGCTACTAGTCTTCTATGGGAACTTGTTATTTCTTTAAATATAATTGTTTGATGCAGAAATAAGCAATAAAGAAAGTCAAGAACAGAATTAATTGAAAAGATGTTTCAGTTTCCCTGGTGGAAGCCTTGTCCCCAAGGCTTCCAGCACAAGACTAATGCGTTTCCTTGCTATATTAGGTTATGTTAGGTAAGGTAGAAACGTCTATCCTTAGTTTTCTTCTGTGGTCTGTATTTTACTATTTTTGAACTTTTTCCAGACCGGAGAGACTTGTCAAAACCTTGACTACAAATGTTTCTAAAGCCCAAAATGTGACAATGCGACTTGGGACAACAAAAATAAAAGCAAAGATCAGACAAGGACATTGCATTGTCTCATTTTTATTTAATTTTTCATAAGCACACACCTCTCGTGGGATATACGCGTGCCTTATTTTCGATGATTTACCCTTAAATGGGGTACACAAGCAGGAGTAAATTACAGAAACAGCAGAGTGAAACGCAATACATTGCTTATAGATCACAGTGACTTTTTCAGTGACTGCGCTGTAGCAAATTTCACCTACTTCAGGACCTTGCCTGAATAAGCTACACTAAGAAAGTACCCTCCTGTTATCACAATCCTGATACGACCCCAATCTTAAGCTGCCACAACAGGACAACACAGGTAACATCAATTTTTCTTGTATGCATTATCTTCATACTTTGCGCCGATGATGATGATGATGATCCTTCAAAGCCTTTAAAACTTCACAAGCAGAATCTATTTCATGAAACTTGACAATTTTTGTAAAATTGTAGAACTAACCCGAATTCGTAAAGTTTAAGAAAAATTTTGGAGAATAGGCAGGTACGCATTTGCACCATTCAGAACCAACTAGCCCTGCCTGAAGTTCACCAGTGCTCACCAGATGCCATGTCAGAACAAATGTTGATGACCAAACTTGTGGCTGGGTCTGTTGTTTCCACCATGTATCCGCCTACGCTTTTAATCAGGCCCGACAGATCATGACGAAAGCCGCTGTCAGTGTAGGCAGTGCAAGGAACCTCTGTGCGTCCAGGTTTTTTAGCGCATACTGCAGATGTCCTCCACATGAGGAACAGCTGGCACTTCATGTCAATGAAGTACTCTGGAGATCCCTGCATGAAGAGATGGTAGTTGGTCTTATTCTTAAATTTTCCTCACTATGCAGAGGGTGAAATCAGGCAGTCATGGCAGCCATTAATGTTTCGTCTGCCCTTGACTGGAAATATCTTTGGCACCTTCATGTACACTTTATCGGAGAAAAAAAGGTCAAAGGCCAATCAGCCATTGTCAGCAATGCGAGACTGGCCTTTATTGAATTGTAATAGAGTGCATATACCGTAGTGACGTGTAACAACCGTACCTTTTTTTTACTTCAGAACATTGGCATGGAGCGGCTCTTACACGTGTAATTCATGACTAAAACAGCCAATGAATTGCGAATGATGTGCACAATAATGCAAGTACTGGCTGCACACTATACCCACATTTCTTTAAGATTCAGCGCTGCTGGTGTCATTGCGATCATTTACTACCTCGGCAACATGCTCCCAAGCATGGCTGACCTGGTTGCCATACATGCTGTTAAACATTTGAAACATTCAGCAGCAGCATCAACTGATAGTGAATGCCATGTGTTCAAAATTCAATAATTGGCAAAACTTCTTTCAATTTTTTTTTTCCCTCAAAAGTGTGTGCGTGGGAGGGGTGGGGGGGGCAGGTGTTACACGAGTAGTACAGTAACTTTTGAAGCACCATCTAGCTTTATACGCTTATTTTTCATGACAAGTTCTAAGCATGAATGATACACCATGCAATGAGAGTCACTGGTGCCAAAGCACAATGAAATTTCCACTGTCAAACGAATGTAGTAGCTAGGGTGCTTTCTGCCACATGTGGCAGAAAGCACCCTAGATGACTATGGAAAGTGTTAAGGGCAAAAAACAACCATCACTTGTTAATCAAAAATCTGGTTTCTTAATCTAGGAGAGCCACTGAAGGCTCACACACGTGTCAAGGCCAAGTCTGCACATATGTGCCGCTTCCATAATTTCTCGCAAGTATAGAGTCTCCCCATCCTACAATGATGGCTTGATAGAATTAGGGGTAGCAACCTTTGTATTCCCTGGTGTGTCTGGGGAGATTGGCACCACTATCCCCCTTCAAGGAGCGGAAATGCTGCTACAGTCTATCATTAATACATTGGCCAGTTTGGCCAACATAAATAAACACTGCCGCAACATAACGGTAACTGGTACACCACATTGATGGCACAGCGCACGTACTGGTACTCGTGCTTAGTAGTACAGGTGACCTTGCGCAGACCATCCGCCAAGCGCCTACATAGTTGGAATAACTTGCAGGAGGCTGAGAACACAAGTCGAATGCCCTGTTTAGCCACCAGCCTCTTCAGGTTGTGTGCCATTTTGTGCACATAGTGCACGACTTCTAGGGGGCCTCTATTGAGGGGGGCATGCTCGTGCCCACGCACCTTGAGTCGCAGCTTCCACAACAGCTATTCACTCACTGCCTGAAGAAGGGCTGAAGGAAAGCCTGCCTGTTTCAACTTATTTAGTTGGGTCTGAAAACTTTCAGCTGTCTTGTGCTGGCATGACTTCAAAAGGGCTGACCTCAAACAGGTGATAGCTATGCCTCTCTTAATTAGCTTCGAGTGTGAAGAAGAGAACAGTAACATGGCCTTCTTAGGATGCGACAGATAGGCCCAGCACATTTTATCAAGCATTTCAAAGGAAATCTAAGAACTGAATACTCCGCTCTTGCTGCTGTTAAACTGCAAAATTTAAGGATTTGGAACAAAGTTAGAAACTTCTAGTACTTCCCTAATGACACTGCTATGACTCTCTTTGCGGTCAATGTTTATCAGGAGTAAAAAATCATCTACATATCTAAACACTATTTTAATACCAAGGTTGGTGGCGTCAAGCTGAACTTGAAGCTGGCGGTGAAACCTAGCGAGGTATATTTCGCACAGGATAGGTGCTACACACAAACCTATGCAGATGTCCCGTTTCTGGGTGTACAGGTTCCCTCCAAATTTTACAAGAATTGCGCATAGGCAGCACCTTAAAAGTTCCAAAAAACTTTCTCTGGAGATGCCAGAATTGTTTTAAAAAGACACTACACCAGAGAAGTTGGCTAGTTCACTAACTTTGGAAAAAAGTTCATCATGCGGAACAGAGTAGAAGAGCTCTTACATATCTATCAAAATGCTGAAATTCGCATCTAAGTCACTTTGTTGAAGCACCGCTGTCACATCTGCCGGACACTTAACCTTGTACATGCTTTCTGCCACATGCATTTCATCTTGTTCTTCACTATGTCAAGGCACACTGCACGAAGATGCGACCTTTTGCTGCTATGTGTTTCATGGTCAAACCTCAGTTGCTAGTTACCGCTCGTCCAGTTCACTTCTTGGTCTTATGTCTCGTCTGAAGTCGCAGTTCTTTTTTCTCTTTTAAACATGTCGGACCAACTGGCCCAAAGGTCACCCCTCTTGAAAGGTGCACAAAGAACACATGATTTCACATAATTTAAGGTCCCAAAGTTTCATGTGCATGTGAAGTAGTCATTCGGCAGAAAGCACTGCAGATCACAAAAACTGCACTGTGAAATGCACAGGGTAAGATTTCTAAAGCCGCACAGCCACTGCAGCATTGTCTTAAGTACAGTAAAAGCTCGTTAATTTGAACTTCAATAATTCGAATTTATGGATAATTCGAACCGTACGATTTGGTCCGGCCAAGCTCCACAGAAGTCTATGTACAAAAAAGTCCGTTAATTCGAACGCGAGAAGGTTCCCTGACGGATAATTCGAACTACGCTCGCCTGGCACACGGCCAGAGAAACGCGCTTACTGCCTACACACAAGGCTGTATTGCCTCCAAAACGTAGAAAATGGCGACAGAAGGCAAAATCGGAAAAAAATCTAACCGACGCGGGGTCAGCCAGAAGGCAGCGGCGGCTGCCGCCTCTCGTTCTACGTAACCTCCGAGACTTCTTGCCCATTGCGAATCTCGTAGGCTTTGGAAATCTTGTACAGCTGCTAATGTTGTGTGGAGATGGCACGGCAAGCGCCAAAACACAGCTAATCAAGTACGTCGCAGCTGCGCTTGCAATCAAGAACCAACGAATCAGGGCCTTCGCCACCTTCACATGTTCAGCGTCTTTGTCCCGGCAGTCTTCATCGGTTGTGCACCTCTGTTTTCAGCTTAGGAGGTATCGGCCGTCGTGATTCATTGTGATGGTGTTAAGCCTCGGCTAACGTTCGTTTCGGTGGACATCGGTGGTGTGGCACAGTCGGACCCAGAGCTTCGACTTGAAGGTGGCGTGTGCCCGCGGCACACGCCATCACTTTCTGACACGCCAAATTTCTTACATGGCCTACTGCTTCCAAATCGCAGTGTACTGTTGCTCTCCTTCACTTTCGTTAGTTCGAACTTTCGTTAATTCGAACTGAAGCGGCTTCCCCTTGCGGTTCGAATTAACGAGCTTTTACTGTATAATCTGTAGTGTAGTCACATTAGTCAAGATGTCTCCACAATGTACCGCACACCCTTGATGCCCAGTGTTTTACTTTAATAAACCACTGATTATCTGTACCATGTATGATGGTATTTGCAAATAACAAACATTTACAAGATGGCAAAGGAGTCTGGCATTATGGCTTGCCCAATTCCACTTCCCTCTCGTAACCTGAAGCATAGATTATCATATACTAAGATCAGCTCACATGTGATCACTGGTTCATAATTCTGTGTTTATCAATGGTGCAACAATCATATTTAACCTCATTCACTAGCTGTGCAGTTTCAAGCTGTAATATTATAATTACCTTTTGGTGAGTGAAAATTTTGCAGAGGCTTTCATTTCTTGCTATCTATGAAATAGGAACCTGATGCTGAGATTGTGTGCTTCAGCGCATACTTTCATCTTCATATCTTCGTTAAATGATTTGTTTTAATAAGCAGTTTGATTCCAGACTGAGAGAATTGTATCTGCTATAGGTGAAGTCCAAATAGATACCACAGCAACGGTCGCCTCAGAGTAACAAACGGAACTTAAAGGCCGTGCTTTTACAAGCTGCATGTGCCAGAAGCAATTGAGAAGCCAGAAACAAGACATGGCCACTATGTTTTAGACACCGCCTACTGCCAATGCAGAAATCTAGGCCCAATTACAGTGCAGGTCAATGGGCAAAAGAGCTTTTGAGTCAACATTGATGGCGAACCTAGGATAACCCAATGAAGTGCAATGTGACAATTTGTACTTAAAAATTTTAAAAAAGAGGAAGGGAAGCAGGAGTAACTTACAAGATGGGCTGCACAGCTGACTCTGATGGATATCTTGTAGTTTGTGTTGGAGCTTCCAGCACACTGGTTCCCCTTCACAAAGATCCAGCCTTCACTCACTACTACGTTGGAAGCATTGGCACTGAACTCTGCATACACCTCCGCCTTGCCGTCAGTGACACGGCACGCAGACTTGCCATTGCACACCGCAGCCGGAGAGCCAGCAGGAAAACTCAGTGGCTCACAGACAGAAAGATACATGAAGTCCGAGTGCACGCCTTCTGCTGGAGGAAGGCGCATCTGCCATGTGTTCCTGGATGAGCGGGAGAAAGCTTTCGTGATGCTGAAGCTTTAAGCTGAAACTTCTAGACACATCAATTTGTACAGCGAATAGCAATGCCTACCAGCACCTGCCAATCGTCACCAGGCATTTGACCCTTACTCTACTGCTGAGTATAATTGACATGAGGAAAGATGCCTCACAGTACACACCAACAGAGTGTATAAGCATCAGCTAGGTTCTATTTGCAGTTTTCAACACTAGATGCTGGCAAGATTAGTGGCCACTGTGTACAATATTTCTATGTATTATGGACAGTCTGGACGCCCGCATTGGAAACAGGTGCCTGCGAGCCGCATTTTGGCGATTTTGTCCTAATGAACCTGATCAGACAGACTTCTGGAGAGTCCGAATTCAAATTAGTCCGGATGGGTCTGCTTTTGGTGGGTTTGAGTCAGAATGTACCTAGTTGAGTGATTTCAGTTAGTCTGAGTGAGGCCCGTGTTATATTTGTTTAATGAGTCTTAAGCAAGGTTTTATTTTGCTGGCCTACGCCTAATTTGAATACGCCCACGTCTAATTTGAAAGCGACAGCTAAAGAAAATATGCTTTAAGCCTAGTCTCCAAAAAAAGTCATATTAAGCTGCCAATAAAAGCACTACTTCCTCATTGTATAAGTGCATGCAAGCAAACATAATACTGATAAAACATCTTTGTTGCTACTTTTATAAAACTTCAAAAGGTAAATTATGAAAATTTCACCATGCAGAGTTCATGCTCCAGGCACACAAAACACTCTGTGCCGTGTGTGACACCTGGGTGTAAGTGAGTAGTGACCGCTTTCGTCAAACAACTCAATAGCCACCCCCCCCCCCTTCCTCCCTCCTCCCACCGTCACCTGAATCCACTTATCCTCTTCAGCCCTTGCAATAAACATGTCGCAACAAGTGCTACCCTAAATGCCCATACAAGCTTCAATGCAAGCATTACAAAGCTCTGAACCCCCTACAAGACAAACACTGCTATTTATTTTAAGAAAAAATCTTGCTCGCGAGCTTCCATCTAAATGCATGGAAACCGAAATTGTGGAATGCATGGAAATTGTTTTTGTCGGCAACCTCTGCACTAATTTTGATTATGTGTGTTGCATTTAAATGAAGTTGAAATCGAGTAACTGCATGAAGCAAATTTCTTTATTTCAGCTGTCAAATTTTATGAAAATTTCAATATTTCAAGAAACTCAATATCAAGTTTACAACTAATACCCGTGCCACATGAGCAAGGTTAATGCCATAAAAAGTTTAAGACCTTAAGTTTCTTAACGTCATATTTCGATTGCTGCTACACGCGCATACTTAATGACATTAAACGTTGTGATGGAGATAGCTCCACTGCAATGGTCAAGTTTGCTTGCCAATCGTGATACAATAAAACAAACAGTTATCTAGGGAGCAGATGTTTAAGAAATGTGTGATGTGTGATGTAAGATGTGTGAGAAACATTAATAGGCATGTCGCATGTAGTTTACTTCAGGAAGGTCATTGTTGCACCCAGCCATAAACTGTTTGAAGCCAAAGCTAGCTCGACGGCCAATACATGGTGTAGCCAAAGCATTGAAATTGGAAAAATCGTGCTCACAGCTTCCAAGCTCTCAAGCTGCGATCCTGAAGAATTTGACCGTGTGCTCCAGTTTGTTCTGATGTATGTGCTTCTTCGAGTCAAACATTGTCGAGAAATTCAAAGGCTTCAGTATGAGGCCAACAAGGCATGGAGCCGCTGCCAGCTATCGAACAGCTTCTCCAGGCTAATGCGCCCACGATTAGTGCTCTAGCCATGCGTAGCAGCAAGATCGCCTTCTGATCTCTACAAAAATAAACAACTCCTTTTAAAAAATTTAATAATACATTAGTTGTTTTTATATACAAGTTAGCTTAATATCGTCAGAATGTGGTCACCACAGCCACGGCGGGAACATTGGAAACGAGAGTACGAATTCAACGGCCAAGTGAGTTGTAATAATTGTAACGCACTACGCCGTGAGAAAGAGCAATTTTTTAAAGAAAGTGAAGAATATATTAATTGTTATTCACTAAGAATCTGTTTAGTCTCGTCAAAATGTGGAAACATTGGGAACGAGAGTATGCATTTGACGGTCAAGTGAAGAGAACGCACTACGTCACGAATGGCATTAAGCTTTAATGCCATTAAGCATGTCCATGTGGCACCCCGCAAATAACATTAAAGCCTATGGGGTTAACCAGTTAATTCCATTTTCTGTGCCCGTGTAGCAGGGGTATAACTCGGCAATAAAAACAATACCACAATTCTGAAAGTGCACCCAATAATATTCCTATATGGACAAAATTAATGTATTATATACCACTCAGAAATAAACTACTGATTTACGAGTAGGAGATTCGCAAAACCATTGTATAAACATCGTAATAATTTAGCGTAAGCTGTAAATTCATATATCCCATTTGTACACTTAAGATTCTCTAAAACAAACAGTTTGCATAACTGCAATATCTGTTTTTGGTGCACAGTTAGATTTGTAAACTTTGTGCTTTTATTTTTTTTAACTTACTAATTTTCAACAATTTTTGTGAAAGATTTGAAGTTTTATAAGTATTCTTGCTAGAATTTAACTTTTTCTGTTAAAGTCAACAACTTTCATTCAGTAAAGTGGTTGTCTGAGAATTATTTCTGCATTTTACACACATTCGAACAGGGAAATCTGAGATGGCCCCAAGCTGAAGCTTCCTCTTTAGCAGCTTTATTAGATATATCCCTTAATGCCTGAATGGTGTTTAGAACCAACAACCCAGAAGCAAAAGAAATTTTCATTTTACAAATATAAACAAACTCGAAAGCTCTATAAAGGTTCTCAGAATGGAAGCCTATCCACAGATCATAACAACTGGAAACATGAAACTACCCTGAATTCCATACAACTGGCTCCATTCCCTCCCTCATAAAGAGCTCGCAGCCACATGACACCAATCCAGAAAACAAACAGATGGCAGAGAAAAGTAAGTGGGAAAGCGCGTGATTCGAAGGCATGTGAAAGTGAAAAAAAAAAATTGTTAAAAGAAAAATGGCACCAATGAATCATTCCCGCACCTGAACTGAGTCAGAGCAGAGGAGCTCAGAAGAGAGTCACATGACACTGAAAGGCCTCTCATATATCACCTAGGCAACAATGCTGGCAGTTGGCGAATACATAGAAAAAAAAGAAGCTAATATACAGGGTCCTTACACATGGCTTTCAGCAGGAGCCCTGGACAGGAAAAGGTGCCATACTGAACTGAGCAAAACATTTCATAGTTTTCCACTTGGCATGTTTTGTGGCAAGCATTCATCAAGGCCATAATGAAAACAAAGCAATAACCTCCACACGTGGAGAATGATGTTTTTTATCTTTGCTCTCATTTGAATTAAAAAAAAAAGAGTGCTGCTTTAATGTGCCTTGGTTTATTGTATTGTGAAAAGCTTTCGCAAACTTTCTTTTTTTTTTCAGCTATAGAGGAAATTTCATTGTTCATTATAAGGAAACGTATTATTGACATGTGCTATTTAACAGTCCATATATAATCAAACAAGGAGAAACATCTGACAGCAGGATTTACTGCATAGCAAGCAGCAGCATTGAGGAGGGGAGGGGGGGGGGACTTGTCTAATCAGAAATTTTAGTATAAAATAATTTTTTTAATCTACAAGACAATACGCTCATGTAAAACAGCAGACAGCAAGGCAACAACAAAAAAAAAAAGGTTGCACTGTTACTTGAGAAGATTTGCTACTGTATGTATCTTGTAGCAAAGCAAATATACCAAGCACTCAGTAACTGAACTGTTTTGTACGAAAGACGGTTCAGTGCATCCCCTAGCTGCTAGAAACTGACAGCAGGATACACACCCAACAAAAAGAATGTCCCTGCCCAGCTTCATATCTCGTCAGCAAACGAAATTTAGCAGCATGTGATGACATTTTAATCTAGCATTTTAACTCTTATGAAGGATCAGAGCGCAGGAGAGGTCACAATGGAATTTATCCAGTTAATGTCAAGAACCTTTTAGCTTTATAACGAAGTGACAGGGCAGCTGGAGAATAGAAATCAAACTGTATTATCCACACAATGATGTATATTGTACACAAGCCTGGAAAAACTGCTCAATAAGAATAATGAGCAGTAGCTCTTTGTCAAGTGCCATCTCGTGAAATAATCCTGTTACGTGCTATCTGTCCCAAGCCTGGAAAAACTGCTCAATAAGAATGAGCAGTAGCTCTTTGTCACATGCAATCTCGTGAAATATTCCCGTTGCGTGCTATCTGTGTGCACCTCACAATGGTATAATTAAGCGCTCTTCGGAGTCACTTGATTGAGTATCCCTTATCGCGTGATAGTTTGCAATGAAACTGCTGTTGCCGATGCAGAAGCTAAACACAATTATCGAATGAAGCTTTCATTGGTGAAGTTATTAGGCCCCATGATTAAGCCGGCTAAACAGCGTTCTGAAGAGATAGGGGTGGACAAAGTCCGCAGCTTCTCCCACGCTGTGTAGACACGTCCCCTGTCAACACAGATAACAAAGTGACAGTACAGCAATAGCAACATCCAGTGGGGCGCCCCGGTAGCCCGAACCACGGGAGCGCGAGAGCAAAAGTGTCAAACTTCCGCCACCAGGAAGGGTTTGTGCAACACTGCATTACGACGAAGAGAGAATAGTAGACGTCAATGAGAAACTGTCCGCACGGCTTTAATGATAGGCGGCTCACGAAGAATGAATTGCGTTTTTCCTACTTTAAGACAAGTCAGTGGCCTGAAATGCTAAGCGTGCTAATTGCAACAAGACCACAGAAAATACCGAGCCGCCGCGAATGAAACAAATGAAATTAAATTATGGGGTTTTACGTGCCAAAACCACTTTCTGATTATGAGGCAGGCCGTAGTGGAGGGCTCAGGAAATTTCGACCACCTGGGGTTCTTTAACGTGCACCTAAATCAAAGTACACGGGTGTTTTCGCATTGCGCCCCCATCGAAATGCGGCCGCCGTGGCCGGGATTTGATCCCGCGACCTCGTGCTCAGCAGCCCAACACCATAGCCACTAAGCAACCACGGCGAGTGAATGAAACAAACGACATCATCCGGCCGGCTATTACCACGAGTCCGGATGCAGAGACGCTGACGTGAGAATTGCGAAGTGAACGACGAAACGACCGCAACTGAATCACAAAATTTGCCTGACGGTTCCACAGTTCGCGACAATACGCCCAACAGGTGACATAACAGAGGTTTCGTGTCGCGAGCCTGCTGACACCAAAGCGCTGACACGCGATGTTCGAGTTTGACATGTGCGAGGCTTTTGCGTTTTAGTCATGCTTTTTTTTTTTAATCGTAACCGGAGCAGGTCGCACATTAATACAGCGCTAAAAGTGCGCTACGTGCGCAGGTATGCTTCACCTTGTTTTAGTCGCCACGAAACGGAAGTGAGTGCAGCTAATGTGCGCGTTTCGCAGATAACGTTTCGCGGCGAAAAAGAAACCATGCCTTCGTTCACATGTAAGTAATAAATGTGAAAGGGGACTGTCATATAAACTAAGCAGAAGAAAACGCTTAACACTTATAACAGTAAAACGTGTCACGCGCGAACGTTGGGCAATCGCATGACGCCGCGAATTCAATGAAACGCACGCGCTCGTGATGAGATTGCATGAGTCACGGACACACATCCAACCCTGCAGCCCGTTCCGTACTTACAAGTGTTGTTCAAATGGGCGTGAGCCCGAGAAACCTTGACAACCTCCCGGGCAGCTCGTAAAAGCAGCAGCCACCTTGGAAGGTCGCAACGGAATTATAGGAAGCACACGCCGACTGGCAGTTTACCTGAACATGACGGGCCCGTTCACGTCTCTAATGCTGTCCGTGCAGACGTTTTGGTCATTTCCCGCTGCGGCGAGCGTACCGACAACCGAAAGAATGAGGCCAACGGCCGAAAACTCACGCAAATGCATACTTGCATTAATTTCTAACAACGTCAATACTTCGCTGAGAGTTCAGCTACTCACGCAAACCATTACATTCAAACCAGCGTACACACGCACATCTCAACAACTGCAACACAACCCAACAAACTGCGCTGTCTTCTCGCTACTTTTTTTTGCGCACCGCTTCAGACTATGCGCCACCTAGCGGCCTAACGGAACGAACAGCCCTAGTGTTTACGTTTTCACTTTGCATAGTGCACATCTTCAAGCGCTTGCCTTAGTTTTGGTACGTTGATATTTGGGTCTTATATTTGCACTAAGAAAATTGACGTCTTTCTAAAAGGTCTAACCGTTGCTAGAAGCAAGCTCAAACATAAAATATAAGTGGTTCTGAAGCCTCGTAGTAACGTAAGCTCATCTCGAAGGCCATGCTTCAAAAGCTTAGGTTGTGTCCAAAACGTCTAGAACACGACAGGTTCGTTCGCCCCACCTTGGAGCCTAGTCAATCCAGTTTGAAGCCAGCAATGAAGTTAAGCCGAGCTACATTTCACATCAGTGCACTTTCCATCCATGTGTTACGTGCGTTTGAGAGGCATACTTGTTACAAACGTTAAATTTTTGCTTGTGCTCGTGTCGCGTAGTGTGCAAGGTTATCGTTAATTTCTTTCCCAACTATAACCTTCATTGAAAAGTGAGAAAACTTACGCGAGCAGACAGGCAAAATGTCTTTCATGCGAGGACCTGCTCCCGTTCGGAGGACGCTGCAGTATCTCGAGAAAGGTCGCCTGGTGTTCAAGGACCGAGTGAAAATCATGAGCCTGAATTTCAACACTGCTGGAAGAGCCAGGGATCGGCACGAAGGCATGAAAGATTTCGTCTTCTGGTTTCTGCCTCAGGTTCAGTACAAAAATCCTGACGTACAGGTCGCTATATTCAAGAACATGACGCCGACGCCGTTCGCCAGGTTCTGGCTGGAAGACGGCAAAGAGGTCATCATGGACGTAGACGGAAAGAGCAAGGAAGAGATCCTAAACCAAATGCTTGTGACGCTGGGCAAGACGACCGAGCAGCTACAGAGGGAAGCACTGATGCGAGAGAAGAAAGACACGCCGGCCAACTTCGGCAGACATTACGACAAGTTTTGCATCTGCGAAGTGCCAGGACAAGTCCCTTGCCCGGGAATCGTACCGCTGCCTAAAAGCATGCGTGGAAAGTTCCGACTTGAACAGGAACTGTGAATTAAAAACAAAGAGTGGTGCTGTTTGGAATTGTATGAGCGAGTGGCAAGAAATTACTGTGAAATTGCCGATTCGTATGAACTGCGTTGGCATCGTGGCAATACGTTGTCGCTTATTGGTACCAGGAGTGCTGATGCTGTAGACAATTCAATGAAAGCGACAATTATGAATAGAACTTTGTTCCTGTGCAGATTTCATGAGCATTCTTTGGGACCTGAATGAGCATGAATTTTCTATTGCTTCCCTGTACCCATGAATCAATGGAATCGCAGGAAGGCAAAAGAATGTTTCATCCGGAGCGCATGGTGCATCTCTAGAACATTTCATGACAGATTTATCCGGTGCGGTAACTACCAGCAGAAATTCCATACAGGCTAGAGCGACTCACCGCAAGTTTCCCTTAAAGAGGCCCTGAGACAGTTTTCTAACTAATCCTAGAGTGACCTCACTATCTAAGTACATAGCCTCACAGATCTCTTGCAGCTAACGTTTTTTTTTTTTAATGCTTCAGTAATAAGTGGAGTTAGTAGTAGTCATTGCTCCAATAATGAGCTTTCTATCTCCTTTTGTTTCCACTAGCATGTTGGAAGCTACATGGGGAAGGAGGCAAAGCCGCACCTAAAAATTGAGTGTCTCGGCGACAAAAGGGCTCGGCGCAGCACCCCATGGCGCCCGCCGCCCACAGTACATTTTGTCACGCAGTGCACTGTTGCTATCTCGGAAGCCACACGCAGAAGACACAGCTATGCTCAACTGTCATGTTTAGATCTGCAGTGCAAAGATGAACTTATTTTTCTGTATCTTTGAGATAGCCAAAATATATTATCTAACTCAATATTAGCAATAATAGTATTACCGAGAATGTTCTTGTGATCATGAAATCCATCAATAGCTGTTGGTGGGCATCACTGCTAGCGATGACACTGCATGACAGTGCGGAGACAAGAGCAAGCAATTTTTTAGTTTTTGACATATGAGGTTGTGAAATCCCTGCTGCTCGCAGTGCAATCATATTTGGCTCACATGTTCACAGGAACTTGCACTACAGATCAACATTTCTTTTATATGTTAAAAAAGCATTTCGGGGCCCCTTTAAGAAAATTTTATAGCTTTGGCTTCTCTAAAAAAATTTACTGTGAGCTTACAGTGCAACGATATATAGTTCTACAACAAGCACATAGCATTCTTTGAGTTTACCTGGTTAAAGAATTGTGATGTTTTTTAAGAAATAAACAAGGAAAATGCTTGAACAAAAGTTCAATGTGTAAAACAATAGGATCATTTATTACAGTTTGTGCTCAGTTTGCAGCAACTTAGTAAAATATCTGTACAGCTCCATCAAGGTGCCTTGTTCACTCTTAAGAGCAGTTCATTGAACAAAACAGAGGTTCCCAAGGCTCTGTCCAGTTCTGTAAAGAGAGAAATAGACAAGTTATTTACATAAGTGTGGCAGATTAACTTTATTCATCAAGTACCAGCTTAACGTTTTGAAACCCAAGGCATGTCTTTTAAAAAATACTGATTGATGCAAACATGCAGTTACTTCAATAAAACTTGGTGCTGGGCTAGTTGGTGATGCATTCTTTAAAACTGATGGTAGCGCTAAAAAGGAACGGACACACGAAGAAAAGACGACACGACGACGAAGAAACGCTACTGACAACTGGTTTATTTTTCGCAAGAATTCTATATTCTATTACTATTAGTCTTTTCTATATTCTAATAATATCTAATTCTATAATAATAATATCTAATTTTAATATCTAATAATATCTAATTCTATATTCTATACTATTAGTCTTTTCTTCGTGTGTCCGTTCCTTTTTAGCGCTACCATCAGTTTTAAAGAATGCAGTTACTGCAGTGAAAATAGGATAGGATGACCAGAATTTATAGCAAGGACAGACATCAGAATTTGTGCCAAGCTGTACATTTGTAAACAAACAGGCACACATTGACCTTTTGCTTTTCGTTGTTTGCCGCTCCAAACGATCTTTGCCAGGTACATATAGTTTTTGAAAACAACTAGTATTTCTATTACCTTGTTTGCCAAAAAAAATTCAGGCAAAACTTTTTTATGCTCACATCCTCCTGATGTCACGCTTAGCAGCTTATCTTTAAGACAAAAAGTTTTTACTAATAAACATCTTAATCGAGTACTTTAGGGCACATGTTGCAGGGTTGCAAAAAATGAAGTCAGGGCTTGACAGGAATTTGAAAAATACTACCAGTTTCTACATATTTGTTCTCACAACTGGCCATAAGTACAGGAACCTTACATTGCTGATATGGCTAGGGCACTTATTAAATTCAACACAATTACAATATATGTGCCAATGTACTTATCTAGAAAATTCATTAGTGAAAAATAACTGCAGCAATTTGTAGGCAATAATCATTCAAATGCTCATGTCTGACACTGCTATGTATTAATTGGGTAGCACAATTTATCACTTTGGAATTCCCTGTTTTTTATTTAGTTGGAGATAGTCATTGCTGAAACACCCCTAATTTAGCCTTAAAATGAAAGAAGAAAGCAAAAGAATGGTGAGGGGCAGGAGGGGATCGAAGGCATGTCCACAAAGGGTACAGCAAGGAATACATTGGGAGTTGGTGTCATTATGTAAAGGAAACCAGCATATCTGAAGGTACCATGCACAATAACTACTACAACTACATAAAATCACTCAAATGCCTTGCAGTCATTTCTGGAGTGTAGTAAACAATATAGTACTCCACCTAGAAAGACAATATAGAAGAACTTTTTTTTTTTGCTACAGATATAAAACAAGCTATTTCATTCACAGTGAAACATCATGAACAGAAAGTTGTATTCGGCCTAGCTCTGTCCTACATTTGGCACAAGCAGACTGACGACATTATATTTTTACACTAACAAATATAAGTAGGACTTCGTTGATACGATCCCCTTACTTACGGTTTTCGATCTCTTACGATCGAGAACAAAAAAAAAAAAGAAAAAATGGCCCAATAGCGCTACGCTTATTGTTCATCAGTTCATGCGTTCCCCGCAAACACAATTTCCGATCACTAGATCCTACGTAAACAAGAAAATGCGGGGGGCGCGCGCGATCGAGAGCAGCTGTAGGCGGCCGCCGCGGCAGCTTCACCGCAATACTCTACCGCCCGTCTCACGTGAAAACGCCGGCGCACACTCATCAGTTTCTTATTCCGGTACCAGCCAATCACCACCCGTGTCGACTCACGCATCCACTTCACCTATCTGTTTCGCATTGCCTGCTGCCGTTGGAAGCGTACTGCACGCTTTTGGTAGGCGATAATCCAAACGCACCGCCGTTCCCCGGTGCAGTCTGCGAGCGCACGATGCGTTTTGCGGCCGCTAGATCCCGTGTAAACAAGACAAGACGCGGGCGATGGAGAACAGTAACCGCCTACCGCATCAGCTTCTCCGCAATACTCGCCCGCCTGTCCGTGAAAACGGCGGTCGCTCCAGCGCCGTTGTCTGTGTCCCTTCACTCGTCCCGTCGTTTAGCGCTGTTTTTATTGCTCACTCAGTCATTCCGGTACCGGCAAATCTGCCGGGTCTTCAGCTATCGCCGCCAACCCTATTTCGATAAGCATCTTCACCTGTTTTATAGCGCGTGGTGCGTAGAGCCGTTGGAAGCGTACTGCTGCACGCTTTGGCGATGACCCACACGCGCCGCCGTTCCATGCAGTATAGGCTGCGCGATGTGCGTCACGTTTCGCCTCGGCGGCAGCCAGCGTTGCCCATTAGCTCGATTTTGTTTCGGTTTCCCGTCAACGTCTCAAAACGCCACGCAATAGAATAACAAAACTCAAAAACGTGTCAACAAAACGTGTCTCATGCCGCAACGATTCGCGCAGCGCTTCGCACTACGCAGGTGTCCTCTACAGTTGAGTCCGTAATTTTTTATTGACTTCGGATCGTACTTTCTTTTTTGTAGCGTTCTTCTTTTTTTCTTTCTTTTTTTTTCCAGAACTCATGAACTAGTTTCTACTGTACTAATTCTATAGTGGCCACAAGCCAGCTAGAGAAGCTAAAGATTTTGAAAGGCACTGGAAGCACCATGCAGGCATGTTCGAATTTCAGTTGACATTAAAATAAGCTTGCAGACTACTAGTCCAATTACTATATTTGCATGAGCATAAGCTGTTATTCTTCAAGACATTACCAACTTGCAAAAGCACCTCCTGTTATGTAATACAAGCAACCATTCTCCAAACAAACTGTAAAATTTACAGTTTTGCGCTTCAAAATGTGGCAAGTTCACCACCAGGCGATTAACCTTTGCAACAAAGCCAGCATATAGATGGCAGGAGAGACAGGTCTATGAGTGCAACAAAAGGAATGGAGGCTATGGCACAAAATAGTCCAACTATGACTTATGGATGAGGGTCGGATGATCACTGAAGCAGAGAAACCATGAACTTTCACCCTGTGGTATTGGACACCTCAGATATGACTGACTGATGGGGTTTCAATATTTTAACCCAACACTGCGGCTACAAGATGCCGCAGTACAGGATAATGGAATTAACTTTCACCATTTAACATGCCACACAGAGCTTTAAACATAAGCCTTTTTACATTCCTTTTTAATCAGAGAATGGCCAGGAATGGTACCAGCAACGTCACGCTGAGCAACAGAATGCTATAGCCACTAAACCACAACAAAGATACTAAAAGGGGTCCAATTACAATATGAAAGCTAACTTATTGACTTTGGGTAGAATGGCCCAATTTACAACAGTGATGTGCATACATTTGGCTCCACTGCACAAACACAAGTGCCGCAGCATATGCACGTTGGAACCCTAGATGTAGCACATAGTGCTCTTGTTTTCAAACACGGTTTGGCTTGGAGCAGTCTGCTACAATGTATGTGCAGGCCTAAGTGCATATGGTTTCAAGCAGGCTCGTACCATGGTAATAGAACATTTGTAACATTGTACTAAAGGAACCGTGTTTACACATTGTTCATTTGCCTTATATAATCTGAACATACCTTTTTCTTCATTTCCGGAGGCTTCAAGGTTTGTCGCATTATATTTGAATGAATACAGCACATTAACTACTACAGGATCGAACAACGTCAACCAACATATACCATACCTTTCAGCATCAAGATTCCTGGAAATATAGTGTAGTCCCCACAAGTCATAATTCCTTTAACTGTGCACTCACTGCAAAGTGCAATGATACTGAAAGCTGCTTTTGCCAAGTTATGCTTACCAGGCATGGATGCATTCACTCTCAGCAGCACCACCTGCTTCCTGTACAAGTCGCTCTGGTCCTTGGGCAGCACCTTTGAAGCTTTGCTGAACAACAAGTTCGCAATTTGCAGAATGACAGATGTCACAATGGGTCTGGCATCCCCACCACCACTGGCCACGATTTCACCCAGCGACCAATGAATCCTTGCCAGAAGCTTTTCGAGGCAGCGTCCCCCATGAAAGTTCACCAGTTCCGTGGCGTGATCACACCCCCTGGGACCCTCCAACCAATGGAGCACCCACACAAGCAAGTCCGAATTGAAGTCCAAGCTCTCCGCACCATGTTGCAGTGAAAAGTCCAGTGCCGCAAGCCATTCCTGAGGCTGCGTCATGTCGTCTGGCTGCCAATGGTGACATATGGTGGCAATAGCTTGGCTCGACTGCTGGCAGCTGTCCGCACTGTTCACAGCTACAAGCCGTTTCCAGTAGTTGAGCAGTTCAAACACGATGGCTCTGTTGGGCAGGCAACAGTTCTGTGCAGCTTTGCTCTTCCCACTGGCCTCTCGAGAGCGCACAAAGCACAGCATGTCACTGAGTTGCTCACTGAACTTCGTGAATGCATCTAGACTTTGGCAGTCCCTGTCGAAAAAAAAAAAAGAAAAGTTGAGCACCAATTCATGTCTGCTTAATAAGCATTAAATGCAACTGCTCCCACTGAGCTACCATGACATATTTGCTGCTTTCATGACTACTCTTAAAGTTAATTCAAACTGTAACCAGATGAAGGCTTACACAAAGTTTGGCTTTGGTGATAACTTTGTGTGATCCAACATCCTGTACCATTTCTCCTACTACCATGAGGTTGCATACTGAAAAGGATTGCCTAGACTGTGTTTAATGTGATCACATCCTCTGATCACATTAGAACCAAGTGAACTGTACTCTTTCAGGCTGTTCATGCCCTTATTGAGAGCAGAGAACTGACATACCAGAAAACAAAGGAAATGCGAAGGATGGATGGTGAAACTAACCATGAATTCGCAAACCAGCACCTAAACAGACCATAGAAACACTTGACCAAGGCATGCTATTGCTGACAGCTGAAATACAAGCTACAATGCATTAGAAGATAAAGGGACATTTGAGCTGTGAAAATTTGCAAGGTTTGCCTGTGGAAACCCAAATCTCCAATGTCACTCGATGACATAAGTGGTGCTGCAGTTATGGCACAAGAGAAATTGACATATGGAAGATTACTCATTATGTTTCGTTTTGCTCCACTAGTAAATCATTTCTTTCCACAAAACAAGTATAATAGTGAAAATCAGCCACCACCTATGCCAAACAAGTGGGAAAGTGCCACTTAAAGCCTCATTCACTGTTTTATTTTTCCAGCAGACACATGATGCTTTTGTAGTGCCAAGTTTGAGGTTCTAGCAGTATCAGACTTACATGATGTACTTCCTTGTGCTGAACAGCATCAACAGGAATTCATAGGGAAAGTACTCGTAGTAGCGAAGACTCTCCCGCTTTGCACGGATGATAGCGGCCTCATTATCTTCTTTCGGAGCGTCCTCTTCTTCTTTGTCCTCATCATCAGCGCTTTCCTCTGATGCATCTTCATTTTTAGGCACGCTGCCTTGTTTTCTGCTTCTGGCCGCTTTCAAGTCCTTAACTCTTAAAGTTGTCACAAAGCTGGACTTCCATATGTGATGGACTGCTTCAAACAGCAGCTCAGAAATGCCTTCCTCTTCCCTATTCCTGAAAAGGAACAAATAATAAGTTATCACCTTTACAGGAACACCAAAAGTAAATTTAAATCAATATGTGTATTTATATACAGTAGAAGCTCGATCATACGTTTTGGAAGAAACTGTGAGAAAAAAGCTACTAACTGGAAAACGTATGATCTGGAGTGACAAAAATAATTGACAGATTCAACTACTGTGGACATCTACGTAACGCGAGGCATCACGCGGATCGTTGCGGCACGAGACGCCGACGTGTGTTGAGCTGGTGGTGCTCTGGTGGCCCGAGACGAGTTTTGTTGATTTCCTATTCCGTAGCATATTAAGAGGGCAAAACCGAAACGAAATCGAGTTGGTGGGCAATGTCAGATGCCATCGCCGCGACCTGTGATGGCCACGTCGCGCCACTTGCAGCAGGGAATGGTGGCATGTTTGTATTATCACCACCTACTAAAAGCACCAAAGGCACTACGCGCCACTTTCTGTAAAACAGATAGGTGAAGGTGCTTATCGCAATAGGTTTGGCAGCAATAGCTGCAAATGCAGCATGCAACGGGTTGGGTGGAGATTTGCTGGTACCGGAATAAGAAACCACACGCCATTGTTTTCGCAAGAGACGGGCGGCTATGGACTGTTCTCGATCGCACCATCCCGCGCCTTTTCTTTTTCACATAGAATCTAGCAGCCGGAAAATGTATACGATCACAGTCTGCAGCAGGGAAGGGCAGCGCGTTTCGGTTATCGCCTATTAAAAGCATGCATTACTCTTCCAACGGCACCAAGTGCTGTGAAACATATAGGCGAAGATGCTCATCGCAATAGGATTGGTGGTGATAGCTGCGAATGCCGCGTGCGACGACCCTGCGAAGATTTGCTGCTACCGAAGGGAGAAAATGTGCGCGCGCCAGCATTTTCACTTGAGACAGACAGACGGGCGAGTATTGCAGTGAAGCTGCCGCGGAGGGCAGCTATATGTTGTTCTCGATTGCGCGGCCGGAAAATGTATCATACGATCGCAGTTTGGCGACGCACTGAACGTTGGTGCCGAAAAATCGTGTTTTCGGGGAGCGTCTGAACCAGTAAAAAATGAGTGTAACTCTATTGGGTCATTGTTTTGTGAAAGTTGGCGCCGGGAAAACGTACGTAACGGGAATGTATCAATGAGGTGCTACTGTATTTTGATACTCAAAAGGACATTTGTCAAGAAAACACCTTCCATGACTGAGAAAAAGATGTAAACACAAGAGAGGCCAGGTGCCACAATTTTGCAAATGGGGAACTGGCTCCTGCTAATGTAGATAATCACAGCAAGGATTTCTCAAGAGAGCAATTTATAATGATAGTATAATTATACAGCATTTGTAAATGTAAAAAAAAGAGCAACTAAATACTTCAAGAGAAAAACCCGCTCCTGCTACTTCGACATTGTCAAAATTGTTTTCAGTAGCATAGAACCCTCTCTGTGTCAACTTCTAAATAAATAAAAACAGCATGAACCAAACTTTGAGGCACATAGAAAGAATTCTCTGTCTCTTTGCAATACAAGAAATAGGATGGATAAAAACATACGAGAAGTGCTCTTTCTCTGGCATACCGCCTCCATCCCAGCAGTGCATGTAGTAATAATCTTGAATAATGCCTGCACAAACTAGGGTTCCTGTGCCATTTCAGTGATCTCAAGGCTATGAATGATGCGCATTCATCACAGCTAGTAAAAGGTTGAAACATGATAAAAGAATGTCTTGTAATTAAGTTGCAATTTTCTCATCAAGTTCTGGCATAGATCAAATGCTAAGCAATCTTTAATATCATAGTCTACTACTCTACATGTACTCTGCATGTATTGCATGTATTTTTTTGTGAGCCTGCATGCTTATAGTGTAGCATTTCCCACTACAGCCTGTAATAAAGGCTATTGTGGTATGTATAAATAAAGTCAACAAACAAATAAAATTTGCACAGTATGTTCCAACATGGCACTAATGGCATAAAACAGACGCTTACAGCGTGAACGCAGCAGCTACACAGGAATTATGGCAAAGCCCATCGACGAGACTCACCTTTCCAAAGCGGCTGGCAACCACATCAGAAGTCCCTGCTCTCTGCAGAGAATACGAGCAGCCTTGGGAATTTTGGCAGCTGCAATCAGCAGCTTCAGGATGAGCTCCTTCAAAAGAAAGAAAAAGAGAGAAAAGGGCGAGGCATATAGACACCACTTGTTCACTACTAGCTATATCATTCTGGTACGATGGGCTTGAGCATGCCAGCACATATATCACATAGCTATGACAGTATGCAAAGTTGCAAAGCAGGAGTAATTCTGAGGTAGACTTATGAATCATGCTTTTTCCAGCAAAATGACAAGAGGACTTGGCAACACTGGCAATGATAAGCAGTTTCGGTGGCCACTGAATTCGTTGCTGTGGTTAATAGCCAGCTATCAATTATAGTGTTTACCTAGCATTTGAGCTGTATTGCCAGTGATAACAAAAATATGACAGCTATCTTGATGAATGAACAGTCTGACAGAAGTGCGTCCAGCACTAAGTCAGAGATATACATGATAACAGCCTCTGCCAACAGCAAAGACCAAAGAAAGGCATTGCATATGGCCGAATTACATCGGCAACAACAAGACGAAATCATAGAATACCAACTGAAATTAGTTTAGGAACAAATGAAGGTCACACCATAAGAAATCTGAACTTACACATGCCACACAATTTGCAAGCAACAGCAATTTGTCCAGCACTGACGAGCTAATTGACGCAGCAATGGAATCAATACTTCTAAGTTGTGGGTTCCATTTTCGGCTTGACCAGAAAAGTGAAACCTCTGCTTTTCCTTGTTGGACCATAACCAGTGATGGATGGCATTTAAATACAATTTGAAAAGTCAGTAAGATAGGTGCGTCCATTCCTGGTCAGTGATGCTACCAGACTGACGAGACTATGCAACAGCTACTGGGACCTAGATCAATTTCACTAAGGTTTGCTGTATTTACTTAATTCTAACAAGCTTTCTATTGTAAGGCACATCTGATTCTCACAGCCACAAAAGAAAAATGCAATGGCCTCGATTGTAACTTGCATCCCAGTTTTCATGCTCCCAAGAAATTATAAGTGCAATGCGCTTGTTTTCTTATTCACCAGTTTTTCATGGCAAGAAAGAGAGTAATGGCTATTTGTCATCACTTGGAAAATGATAATTTATTGCATTCCAGCTACAATGAACTCAAGGCAAAACTTTGTTGCCGTGGCAAGCCTCTTTGTCACAACAGCCCAGAGCATCTCATTATCGGTGCTGTCTATGGCATTTGGAATACCACATTCTTTAAACACCTCAAAGACTATCGCAGCATAACTTACTGAGCAGGCACAAAGCCACAATAGCTCCTTCCTACTGCTGCAATCATGTGTGGAATGGATTGGACTACGGACACGATTCTATCTGATTAAGGATGGGATTATGTACAATTTCTTTTATGACAATGATGATAGCCTTTCGCCATTGCCGTTTTGGTTTTGTACTCGAACCTAAAGTGCACAAAATTTGTTGATTACATTTTTTTTAAACGTGCTTGTTAGAATAGAGTAAATATGGTAGTTATCATATATATGTACTCCTATATATTAGCATTTCATGCTCACGTGAGGCCATCCCAGCAAATAACTCACCTTGGTATTTTTCTGGCATAGTGGCGACATGAAGAAAGTGAGCAAGATGTTGAAGATATAGCGCTTCTTAGAAATGTGGAAGTCCAGGCCACAGCGCATGTAGTTCACCATCACTTCTATGTGCCAGTTCCTTTTCATGTAGTGCTGTGAAACAAGAATAAGCATGCATGTTGTGAGACTGTCTATACACGGCATGGAGAGGACAAGACCTTAACGACCTCATGGTAGGCAAAACTTGACAACTATTCACTCCACGAAAATTGTTCTAGCTTTGCTGGGAAGCCACATCTACAAACAAAAACCTCCTATACTGTGAAGCCACATCTGAATGCGAATGTGCTTACAGATTTGCTAAGCAATGTCGCAATGCCGAGCCACGCCTCAAGAGACGGAAACGGAGATAGAAGTGATGACTGTACATACAAAATTGTTTCTGGAAATCTGCTATAGGTTGGCAATAAAAACTTGAGCAGTGATGCATTAATTCCACCCCCACCCACCCCTTCTTTTTGATATAGCTGTAATTGGGGATGGAAGCCAACATGTAGGTGGTTTATACCCACGAAAATATGATACTCCACTCCTGGGAACTCTTTTGCAACAATACACAATAGCCAACATTATTGCGTCACTTCAGCATTTGTTTACCAAAACGTAGCTGTGTTGCAGCTCTGTTAAATGAAAGATTATGCGCAGTTTCGAGTTCATCATTAAAGCTGCAAAGGATTCTGAACAATAAACACAGTAGAAGAAGCAAAAAGTAGCTTTTACCTCTACTCTGAAGTTATAGAACATCTTGTAGAAGTCGGGCACATTTTCTATGTCCAACACTGGCTTGGCAAGCAAGAAGTCTGCAACTGCATTAAACATGAAGTGTCCTGAAAGAAAGAAAAGTAAGAAAGAGATAAAAGCTTATAAGAGACCATGGGAGTTGTAGAAACCATGGGAGTTCCAGTTCCATGGCATGAAGTGTTCTTTTGGCTGCAGGCAAACAACTACTATATCACGGCACAATGAACAGCACAGACGACAGAACACTTGCACAACACAGCAGATGTGTTCCATCTATTTTCTCATGTCTTCTGTGCGGTTCACCATGCAATTAGTGATCACAAACCAACTAGCCCAATTTCATACTCTCATAGAATCATAGATTCTTGCTCTCCTAAAAATAGATTGTTCAGCTAACCAAATCTACAGCGTATAACTGTGACAACTGCTTGGTCTGAATATGTACATGGTTCAAGTTTTGATGTTTAGTTTTTTACTTCCCACAACTTGACACCAAAGAGAAGTATAAGCTAATATAGACAGCCCTTGCTGGAGTAGTAATAGTTAGTGTCTTTTATCCCTTTCACTGTCGTTTCCTTTTTCTTTCCTTTTTTTTTTGAAGGTGACACACCCCCAGGTCAGGTTTTTTGTTTGTTTGTTTGTTTGTTTGTTTGTTTGTTTTTATCAGGTGTTATAAAACAAACACAACAGTCTATTTGGTTATGTAGAAGGGCCAAAAAGACATGGATAATGGCAAATGTTCCCTTGGTATGGTCCTCACATTTATATCTGACATCAGTGGCACAGCAAGACAGAAATGTGAAAACATATTTGTATATCAGAGACCCTGAAATGGTTATTCATCAACCACAGCAATAATCCATTAGAGCTAAAGTTCTAGATGGAGCTAAGAAAATGGAAGTTTTCTTGCCTACTGAGCTCTAAATGCCAATTTAGAATTATGATGAAAAATGATATTTATCCTGATTACAAGCAAGAGTTTTCACTGCAGCTTTAACCTATCACGAGAGATTCCCAATTATAACAACAGAAAAAAGGAATGCCCATGCGCACTCATGTGAATAAGCAGACTTGAACCTGGACTAGGGGCCCCAACTTCATCAACGCTTTCACTTAGTAAAGTTTCTTTCTTCTTCTTCCTTTCACACCATTCGAAGACAATGACTTCCTTGGCGAGTTCCTGCTACTTTTGCCTATGGGGAATGCTGTTTCTGATGTTTGTTTCTAGCCTCTTTCGTGGGCCAATCCTGGAAATAGTGCAGTCTTAAGAATAACTTGCCATGCTGGCCCTGCAAAAGTGGATGTCCAGGGAAGCTGTTGCAAAATCCCCACTACAACTGCTGAAGGGGGTATGCAATGAAGTAACGCATGTTGTTGGGCTAGTCTGTTTATAGGTTCAGCAAAATTTATAAAACTGCGCGAAGAAGTCAAAACGTGAACAGAAACACAGACACACACACAGTGGGCATTTGCTTTCAGGTATGGGTCGCTCTTCAATGAGCCTCTTTGGCATCGATTTCGGTATGTGCCACTGAGTATGTACAACTGGGGTCACTGGGTACCCATGTGAAGACTTTGATGATGATGATAACTGGTGACAAAAAGTTGTCAGCATACTTTAGCATACGCTAATGAGGATGAAGGCAAAAGCCTGCCCGCTCATGAGACATTCATTACATTACTTGACATTTTCATTTTAATGCGTTGTTACTTCCTATTGTTTTCTCCCATCAAAAGTCGCACCTTTGAATTAAGAGGAAGCATTAGCTCGGGCCCCAACTCTGATGCCGCCTATTCAAATACATGTAAAATGCAGAAACATGTTTCTGCTATAACCACTCGGCAAATTTAATGAAATTTGTTGCTTTTGAGAAAGAAATTTAAATTCTAGTTACTGTTGGAAGCGGAACTGTAAATTAGGGCCCATGTATTTTCAAATAATTTTCAAAAATTGATAAATTTGAAAAAAGTAGAAGCATGAAGTTTACAAATCTGCAGCTGTGCACCAGGAGCAGATATCGTAGGTCTGTAAACTGAATCCGTCGAGCACCCAAAGTGGACAAATTTCATATGTCAATTAATATCTTAGGTGAATTTGTTACATTGTTTATAAGAGCTTTACAAAAGCTCAACTCACATATTACTGGTTTATTTGAGAGCCATGTCTAATATATAAAATTTGTTCACTTTGGATGCACAATTAAGTGCAATTTACAGAATTGAGATATCATCTTTTATTGATGAGTTAGAGTTATTAACTACTTAGTTTCGATTTCTACAAGCTTGTGATTTTTGCCAATTATTATTAAACTTGATGACCTAAATCAAGAATATGCAACCAACTTTTTCGTTTAAGTGCAACCAACCTCATTAAATTTGGTGCACTGGTTGCCGAGAAAAAACTGCTTCTTCTTTCCCCTGTAGTTAGGTGCCCGGGAGCTAAAGCATCCCCTTAACTTTACCTTAATTAACTGTGCCATAATTAAGCTTGTCTTAATTACCAACACAGGCTATAAGTCTGGCTTCATTAATTAATCTTAATGTAGTATTGGTAATTAGTAGCTACTTGATTAACTTCACCTTAATTGACACCAAATGTAGTAGATTCGACTCTCGTCCTTCACAATGTCAAGCGGAATCCAACTTGGTGATATCGCTGATTCTACCATATCTCCAAGTGGGTTCGACTCCCACCAAAGGTTGAAGGTTTGAGTGCCGTAATCAACTATATCTTAATTAATTGTGCCTTAGCTCATTCGGCCTTAATTATCCCCAAGGGTTGTGAGCTTGACTCCCAACCTTCACAATGTGAATTGGAATCCAACTTGGAGATATGACCAGTTCACCCATATCTTCAAGTGGGTTTGACTCCCACCATCAAGGGTTCAACTCCCACCAAAGCTCATGGGTACGAGTGCCCTAATTAACTCAGTCTTAGTTACCTCTACCTTAATTAACTTTGTCTAAATTAACCCCACAGGTCGTGGGTTCAAACAAAGTTTGGGGGTTCGACTGGTTTTAGTGCCTTAATTAACACCAAAGGTCGTAAGTTCAACTCCCACCAAAGGTCGACGGTTCGACTCCCACCAGAGGTCGCAGTTATTCAATTCTTGACCTTCGCAATGTCAAATGGAATCCAACTTTGAGATATGACCGGTTCACCCATATCTCCAAGTGGGCTCGACTCCCACCAAAAGTAATGGGTACGAGTGCCTTAATCAACTTTATCTTAATTAAATGTCTTAATTACCATCCCAAACTGTGCTGACGCTTCTTTACCTCGGCATCATGATTTCTTATAAAGTAATTGGTGGCCTAATCCACCCCAATTAACACCAAAGTTTGCAGGTTCAATTCCCACCAAAGGTCGAGGGTCTAAATTAAATTTGCTGCGAGGCTACAATTAAATTTGCTAAGGCTACAGGTAGTGGGTTTGACTCCCTATGAATTTTGGAGCCATGACTTTTGGTGCCGTGAACTTTGGTGCCATGAATTTTGGTGCAATAACGTTGGTCATTGGATTTTCATCCCATGAGCCATCCAAGGCTCTCGCCTTAAAAGAGTTGTAAGGAGATTCGACCTCTAATCGACATCGATTAAATGTTGCTCCAGCACAGGTCTCACAATAAATGTTGCATAATACACCTCATTTACACCCCCAACTCGACCAGGCAGACATTGTCTTTCATTGCCTTCAACTAGGGATTCAATTACCTTCTGACTTTTGAGATGCAATGGCATTTAGTGGCCTTATAAACTGTTTTGTCTCCCAGTTTCTACTGAAAATCTGGTGTCACTAACAATACCTTGATTTGGCCAAGCTGGTTCACTTTGACACAATTCTTAATACAGCACCATGGACGAGGGTGAAAAGTACACAAATGACATGACGGCCGCTCAACTTCCAACTGTTCAGTTCTGTGTCGTAACAGTGTCAGTGTTACAACACAGAAAAACAAATACAAATTTTTAAGGTTTTCAATAGGAACAGGTTTTGAAGAAATAATCTCCTGGCCTGCCCAGGTTCATTCACCAATCACACTATACACTAAGCTATTGGTCAAGTGTTGACAGCTGCACTTTTGAAGCGGAATCAAACATGTGCAACATGGCTTAGAAATTAAGGTGGGCAAGTCTTAGGCACATGGTGGCTAAAAAAAAACATACATATGTGAGCAATCAACCCTGCCAACACACGGTCCACCAGGAAAAGCAGGCACATGATAAGAAGTGTTGCATGTTAGTAGTATTTCAATCCAGAAGACTAGAAGGAGCCTTAGCGAAGCATGATGCGACTGTCTTTATTTATTTGTTCTGGTCACTTAATGTACCGCTACGGAATCAATTAGCCATTTGGCATAATACCCTGCAGTCACCTGAGCAATTACATTTCCTTGCTAGGCTGCCTGTTTGCTTGTAACCTCAATTCATGTGAAAAACGTGGGCTAAACCATGCTTGCACTACTGAATTTCTTTCTTAGTTTTCTTTCCTTAAACATAGAGATGTGTGGGATTAGATAATCGGTTTGACATTTGAAACCAGCTTTTCTCAAACATTCATATTCAGTTTACAATACTGCCTTCCCTATCTGAGTGACTGAAGTGAATATCTGAAGCACACTAGGCAGAGCTACCAGACAAGCCAGGTACTCTTTCAACTCACTGACCTCTTCATGAGATTTGTATTTGAGAAAAAAATCTAATTATGGTGTTTCCGCAGGCTAGGAGGCACTCCTGAGGCTATGAGGAATGCGATTGTGTGGCGTTCTGGATTAATTTTGGCCAAGTGAAGTTTTTAATGTGTAACTAAATTTAACTTCACAAACACTTTCGCATTCCGCCCCTATTAAAATGTGGCCGCTGCGGCTGGAAATCAAATCGTGACGCTCAGTAGTGGTCTACGAAAGAGTCGTGCAGGTGAGCTCTGCAGCTCAGTACCATGCAAGGGCCCAGGCCATCACAGCACTCACCGGGATTGCTGATGACGTCGACGGCTGACACCAGATAGCCAGTGACAAGGCAGGGAACATGGGGGCAGGTGACAGTGGCTGCATTGCGCAGGGTCTCCAGCACAGACAGCCACAGGGCACTCATGGAGAAGCGCGAGCCCTGAAGGTGGTGGTGCAGTAGCATCACCAGATTGCAGCCCAGGCATCGCACCTCAAACACTTCACTGCTCAGCGACATCAGTATAAGGGCCAGGCAGCGTGTCTCCACTATCTGGCGACAGTTGACCAGCGACTCTATGGAGAGGACAAACAGTGCACAAGGGAATCTTCAATGAAATATCAACAGCAGCAGAGAAAGAAGTCTTGTGCACAAGGTAAATGTTTGGGCTAGTTGGTGGGTCATCCTAAATATGCTTACAGCACAAAGCTAAACACACAAGAAGCTCATGAACACTCATGAACAAGCGAGCCGAATATCATTCCTGCAGACACAGCATGAAGCCTGCAATTTTGCTCGAGACCACCTGCTTTTTCCTTCAACTTCATGAAATGTCTGCAATTTTCGTCATTATTGCGACATGCCATGACAAACAAGATAGCTATTAGCTGGACCTGTTTACATGTCACAACTAAACAGTTCCTCCGGCAGGACCAGAAATGAAGACAATGGAGTGATGCCATACGATGGCAGAGAACACTACTACTGCGTCAATGCTGTGGCCTCTGAGATCAGCACATGTCACAGACCAAACTCCGAGGTCCTACAGAAGACTTAACTCGGCGAGGCGATTAATGGAGCAACTGAGTGATTGCTTAGTGTCAGCACGACTTGGAGCAAAGCTACTAGTATAGTAAAAATGACGAAAAGGCAAGGAAGGATGCTAAGGAGAGGCAAGGGCAGCATTCATTGCCGATAACTTCGCTCACACGAGGCATTCAGATATGCTTTTGCTGGAAAAGATTTATGATGTGATGCCCTTTAGAGCAGATACATTTCATGCCATTCTTGAAGGTTGCCACAAGATCCTTTTTATAATACCAAATGTGCATCTTACACAGAAAATGTTGCAGAACAACATGCAAATACAAGGGTGATCAAGCTTTCAAATCCCAAGAAAAGAGAAAAGTATGTCCAATCGAGCTGCTTTCCACGTGTGTAGCACATCCTCAGGCAATGGGACATGCAGCCCTCTATTCTTGCATGACACCATATCTTTAGTGTTTCTTCTTTTTTTAAGAATAACTCACAATAAAGTTATTTCCTTCCACCTCTACAGTTTCTAGTATTTTATATGGTAAGGACAGCAGGAAATTGTGGCAAAGCTCATTTAGCTAATCACTCAAAACACCCTTGTGAAGACAACAGAGAAGGACTGATATCATTAAGGAAAGTTCAGTGTTACTAGACATTATCCCTATATTTTTATATATAAACAAAGAACCAAACAAATAGCTTGCTTTTGCCTAAAAATAAAGGCTTTCAAAAATCCCAGCCCACATCACCAGCAGCAGCAAGGGCTTCCCACAGAAATAAACAGTAATTAATTAAAGCAATAAACACCAACCAGGTGCAAGTAAGGTGAAGAGAAGTGGCAGCAGGAATCTTGGATCATAGAGGCTCCCATCAGCAACACTCTCCAATGGAAGAACCTACAGAGCACATTTAAGACGTGAGACTACAACAATCTATTTATTTATTTATTTATTTATTTATTTATTTATTTATTTTCGATACTTCCAGTCCCATCAGGGACCACTGAAGGTGGGCATACAAAAATGAAATACATGGTAAAAGAAAGTGCACGTACAAATTGTGTGTCAATAAGCCAAACAAGAAAAGCAAGAGAACAAACGTAACAATGCATTAAAAAAACAAATGTAGATATCACATGTCTAGGTTACATGCGCAGCAATACAGAGAATACATCATGAAAAGGACAGCAAACAAGAGAAAAAATAACAGTAAACACCTTCACAATAATAAGCATGACTTACATGAGTTGCGAAGCATGTTATGTGAATAAGACTGCGTTACTGGTTGCTTGATGCAGACTCTAACCGTGATTTGAACTGAGATAATGAGTCTGCAGAAATGACTGAAGGATCGAGGCGATTCCATTTCCTTATTACGAGGGGGAAATAAGAGGACACGAATGTGTCACTATGGCATGAATATCCTGTTATAGCGTGTACATGTTCATGTCTCGATGATCGTGACTGCGAAAAACATATGTATTTTGTTAGGTCTATCTTATAATAGTTGTGAACCAAGTTAAATAAAAGTATGAGAATTTATTAAACCAAAGCAATTTATTGTGACCAATCCAAAGTATGTGACATGTGTTACGCAGCATCAGGTTTGTGAAACAGACTTCCCAATCACACCGTGGAAATTTGATGCAGCAGCATGGGTATTGTATTGTTATGTAGTATCAGTATGTACTCATTAAGAATATGTACTGTATCTCCTTCAGGCGCTGTGTTACAAATGTACACTCCAATATAGTACATCAAAACCATAAACACTGATGAAAATTATGATGTTTGAAACATTTTGCATATAATATAAAATGTAATGCTTTGCTAGAGCTAAAACACGGAAGGTACGTACATCGAGCTGCAGATGTAACGGGAAGCGTAAAACGGTGGCAGCCATCTTGTCCTCATTTATCAGGTTCAGGACTTCCTCAGACTTGGGCTGCTTGAGCAGGCTCACCGAGGCCTTTTTGTGCAGTGAGTAGAAGGAGACTGCTGACGGGCCCCACAAGAACGGCCTGGTAGAGAACCACAGACAAGACATACAGATTGAGTATCTAAAGGATAGGAATTCATTCGAAGCAGCCCGGATGAGACGAGCTAGCTTTATCAAAGCACTCAAAGATAGTTTTACAACATTAGATAAACCAGCACAAACTGCCTTACAAGAACAGTTCAGCAAAATGAAAATCACTGAACCAAAGTCTGCTTGAGCAGAGCAACCAAGGAAAGCCAGTCCTGTCAATTGTCAAGACTAACTTGGCTCAGTTAATCTGTTGCTGAATGAGTCTTTTCGACTAGTCATTTCAGGCCGCCAAGGACTGTCCAAGAATCTGTGTACGCAAGTGCTCACTGAATGAAAGCAGTGCCTCGGGCAGTCCGGGATGAGAAATCGAAGAGACAACAAGCTAAATGGAGCATGGGCAGGGCTCCCGTTACAACATAGGCAAACAATGTCCCCAAGACATCACCTTACATTATGTCCCATTTTTACGTCAACACCACCTCTATCCTTACAACCACAAATGCTTCAAAATCGCAAACAAGTAGTCAACACATTTGAACCATCCTATGAATGGCCTTTGCCTCTTACTTGAAGTTGCATACATCCACTCCATTCTTCTCGTAAAGAAATATCAGATAAAGAATCCTCTGGTCTGAAAGAAGAACAAGAACAATGTGCTCACAATGGAATAACTAGGTAATGAGAAAAAAGAGCAATAAAAACCAAAATCTTCCAAGTAGTGCAGTCATGCAGGCAGCATAAAGTGAGCACTCACCTACTATGGACAAAGATGCTCCATAAGCACTGAGAAACACGGGAATGTGTTCAACATTACATAGAGTGGGATCACATTGAACCAGAACAGCCATAAGCTCTAACATCTTGTCTGTGACATGGAAAGAGACAAAAGGTTTAAGCCCAGTGACATCAACACCAACATTATGCAATATACCACAATAGACAGTTATAAGAAAAATATGGCTGGGCATCGACGAATATTTATGTTGATTGCTAACCAGCCTTCCATTAATTAGAGCTAGGTAAGAAAATGAGCTAGCTAGTGTTCCGTGTTATATGAATTCCCAGTGCAGAAAATGGACATACATTGCGGATCGAAAATGAACTGATTACTTAACCAGCACACTCATATGCATCCATAACATGTATCGCAGCATGAAACAAGTACATGGTGAAGTAACCAGATGTATTACCTCTGGTTATACAATGCTGCAAAGTTGAAATCATTCAACACCATGGAGAAAGTGGCATCTACAAAGCAAGCATTTTCTCAGTTTTCATGGCTTTCTAACCACCTCGAAAAATTCTAGGAGGGCAAACTACGTCTGTTTCCTTAATGTAAATTCAACCATATGACCAATTTAAGATATTTTGATGGAATAATTTATTTATAAGTAAAGGTGTTCACCAGCCTGTCACTCAAAGAAAACAAAGAACTATGCAAGCATGCATTCAAGATCACCACACATGCTCTTATTTATGACGCTACGAATAGAAGTGAACTCTTGAAGCCATGGCCCACGTTGAAATCAAGAGCACTATATAATGGATTTTTGTTAAGTCAGAACCAACCATGATTAACAAAGACCACAAAAGATTTAGCAAGATTGATGTTTCGGCTCCCACACAGGAGCCTTGCTCGTGTTAAGCTTACTAAAATAGTTGGTGTTTCTCTTTTCACCATGGCACACATTGTGCAGGCAGTTCAGTGGCAGTCACTATTAATGCTGTGACCTCAAAAAACATGCATGCATGCATGCATGCATGAACACACGTACACACGGAATGTCAGCGTTGATGTGGCGTACACTCTGCCAGAGACACTGCACCGCAACGAGCTAAAGTCTCCCAAGTTGAAAATTCATTGCCCTCTTTAAAAAAACAGCCATGTCCATTTACACACCTTTCTGTTCCTGCACCTGAGGGTCAGAGTCAAGCATCAGCGGGAGAAACCTTGAGTGGCCAAACAACATCATGTACACCCGGCAGAGGGCAGGGTTGATGTCGCCCACATTCTCCACACTGTATACTTTCTGGCATATCACTGAGAGAAGCTCAAAGGACGTTTTCCCAAATGACTGCGACCTGCAGGCATTAAAAAGCATGATATAGCGTCACGCTTCAAAGAACATTCTATGCATCTCTATCTTTTTGGAACTATGTAACACTTCATATAAAGCTGCTAAGATCACTATTTTTATTTAAAAGAGCTCTCAAGGGATTTCTCCTTAACACATAATCTCTGTTTCCATGTGTCTATTGTTCAGTAAGTACATTGTTTTCCCTGTATTATATTCATGTATCATGCACAGATGTATTAGTAACTTTTGATTTTTGCAACAGTTAACCTTGTTATTTTTTTTTTAATAATGTTGCTGCCTTATTCCTGTAAATTTACGACTGTAACCTTGATCATGGGTCTCTTTTCAGTCTTTGGACTATGGGATGCCAGTCTATAATATTTTTCTGTGTGTTTTAGATGTACTTATATACCATTGATTAAAAACAAATGAATAAGTAAATACAGTCAAGTCTCAATATAACGAAGTTGGTGAAATTGGCAATTTGCTTCGTATGTCGAAATTTCGTTCTACTGCAATTCGACCTTTTACGCAAATAAGTACAGTCACCGATCGATTTTGCTTACACAGAAAGGGGTCGCAGAATTTTTCCGAATTATCAGGCAATCGAAAAAAAGCAAATTTGAATGAGAAAACAATTCATTCTGATGAATTTGAGAGTGGTGACGAATGATAAGCTTTCATACCACGTCGACAATATCTTCACATCGGCGGTACGAATTAAGCGAAGCCAGCCATGCTTTCGCGTGCACTCCGCCCTCGCAGCTGATAGCGTCGCCCGCACTAAAAGCGCCAGCAGCGGGGAGCGAATGCTTCGTCTGCCTCTCGCTTCAATGGGTCGCCGAAACTCGAGATTACGCGAGCTCCAATACTAAACACGCTGTGAAATAGCTTACGTGACGCCAGGCCGTCTCTGCACGCCCACTCTTCGCGCACGCAGCAGATTACCTTTAAGGTGCGCGAATGCGTATGCACTCAGCCGCACTTACAGCCATGCGCAGCCACGGCCTAGACGCGCGCCAAGCTACTCCCCCCTCCTCGCCCCCCCCCGCTCGTCTTTTTCGCGTTCACTTAGTCGCTTAACCGCGAGCTTGCTCCCCTCCCCCTCTTCTCCTTTGCTCGCACAGGAAAGCGGCACTCGAGAAGCCACCATCTATCTTTCTTGTCTCACCCTCGCACACTTTCCCTCACACCTAAAGCGCGAAATGCGCGGGGCACAATAGGATCTTATCGCACTTCAACTTCATAAGGAACATCATGCGGCTCCACTTTGGCGGTCGCTCTTGCCGCGCCGCGCACAATTTGAGAGGCGCGTTTGCAAGCAGCCGCTTGTACTTCAACCATCTGACCATCTGCGTCCACGGAAGTTTTCAGTTATTGTTTTAGCATTGTTTAGTGGCGGAAGCGAATTTTCGTTATATTGAAATCGCATGGTGTTTGAAATACATGCATTGAAATACATGGTGTTTATTGACATGAGGCTATGAAAAGTTTCGTTATATCAAGAGCTTCATTATATTGAAGTTCATTATATCGAGGTTCCACTGTAAATCAATAAATAAGCTATAATTATAAGTAAAACATAGAATTAAAGATCCCGCATCTCATTGCATGATCGAGTGATTTACACTAAACAAAATCCTGAGACAATTTGCTGATGTCTCCCAGTAATCCTTCACTTGGTGTACTTGTACAGAGTTAACAGACCAGATCAATAGGTCAACGAAAAGCAAAGCAAGCTTAGCAATACCACAGAAACAGCTGCATTCGATATCAAGTTATCTCTGTTAGTCTCCATTTCTTATCAACCACACACTTGACAAGATGGAAACTTTCTCTCAGTATCCTATGAGGATAACCCGTAAGAAAACCAGACAATAGAAAATTGCTATCACTATAGTGCAAATAGCGAGACTCACTGAAAGCCAGCCTTCAAGTTGTTTTTGATAAACTGAGGCCAGAGTCCATCTTGGCGCACCACTCTGGCAAAGACGTTCTGGTCAACAACCTAGAAAAGACAACAAGCAATGAAGGAATCTGACCCCCAAGCACATGTTTGCACATGTACATGTGTAAACATGGGTTTATCTGCAAACAGGCTAGAATACGCTACCGCATATTCCAGGCTCATTTAGAACAAAATATTGCTGTGTTAACATAAACCATTTTTATTCTTCACCTGAACCTATTTTAGCAGCAATGACCTGTTAGTTCATGGAGCAATGAGATGCACATGCAAAAAATGCTAAGTTGATCCCTCAGGCTAGCTAAAAGACATCATACAGCATACACTTGAACGTTGAACTTGCTGAACCTGTTGGACAGGTATTCTCAGTGCTAAGCAGAACGAAAATGTATACTCTCAGTACCGCGACAACCACGAAGTGCAGCTGACTTGAAGTGGGCCCTACGTGTGTATAAGTCAAGCAATGACTCCATTTAGGAAAAAGCTAATGAACAATCTGTACTGACATGTTCCACAAGCCGCTTCTATTCTTACTTATGGTATTAGTGCGTAGACAGACACACAGAAAAATGAGACACAACAAGTGCTTACTAAAGCTTGCTTACTGGAAGCAAGGAATATATATTACACAGGTCATAGGTGAAACAGGTAGCAAGAAGGTGAACAAAGAAACAAGAAAACATGAAATGAAACATGGCATGGACCATGTGCCGTGAAAATATGAAACTTCGAAAGGGTGAGCCGCCGCATCCACATGCATGCCCTACCGAAAATCCTTGAAACTAAAATCCTTGAAGAAGAAACAAGAAAATGCGAGCCACCGCACTCGTTTGCAAACCGCACATATTTGCCACACTTATCTTTGTGCTGCACTCCATGCTAACATGCCTTTGTCACATTGCCTTACATATTGTTGAGGGCAGATTCATTTCGGCCACTTGCGGAATCCTAAAGTGCTGTTTACGGAAAGCCTTTGTCTACAACAAGACAAACCCTGTCGCACAGCATCCCTATTTCAGTATCCCATAACCGGCACCACTCAGTGAAAAGATTGAGTGTCATCCGCACTTTCTTGTGGAATGCATATAAGACCTGGAGGCCTTCCACATTCTTAAAGCAGAGTAGAAATCTGCTCTTGACCATAACAAATGACAGCAGTCTGTACAAGCTATCCATATACGCAGCGAGCAAAACAGAAAGCACACTGCTCATTTTTCCTCCATGGCATGTACTGCCCTTCAGATTCAGTCTCTTATTTGACAGCATCTGCAACAAACAGTACCATTTCAAGTTTGTCGGCATTAAACATTTCCAACGATGCATGAAGTGGTCATGTCTCCATTAGGAAAGGTGCACTTGCAGGGGTGCACAGCAGAGCGTTCGATACGTCGAATGAGGCGGTGAATGGGAGTTCAATGTACACATAGTACATCATATACATTACCATGGGATTTTGAATGGGATTTTACACCTGTTCAATATAAACATTAATTGATATATCTGTGTGCACGCGTGCGTGTGTGTGCGTGTGTGTTTTAAGCAAAACACTTTATCATGTATGCCCTGATGAAGGCCAAGCGGCAGCCAAAACGTTGGAAATAAAGCCTTTGTTTTTTTTTTTTTTCATATGTGTGTCCTCAATGTACAAGTGCCTCTTCAACTACCAGAACCCAGCAGATTCTAACTTATATATATACATATATATACAAACTAGCCCAGCTCTTCAGCCTCCTACAATTATGAAGTTATATTTTTTACTTGTGGTGTAATTGAGTTGGGCAACTGCTGGCAAAGATAATAAATCCAACCAAGACACAAGATTGAACTTCACAGTTTTACTCACCGTGGCGGTATCTACAACCTCACGTAACTGCTGAAGAACATGCTCAGGAAGATCAGCATTACTGCCCGCCAAGTTGGCTACACACTGGAGCAGAGTGTGAAGGCATGAGTCGCAAACAGAGCTACTGAAGAGCTCCTCACTCATGCTGCGACAAAGTGCGTTCAGAAGAGCCAACTGGAGTTGATACTCAGCACTGTCTGAGAGAATTTCTACAAGCTTTGCAACATTTTCACTTCCTGAAATAGCAAAACAGAAAACATGGTTCAGTATCAGGTGCTTGAACAGTGATGCATAAGAGTATCTCAAATTAGGGGTGTGCAAGTACCAAATAGTAGATTTTGAATCGAATATCAAATCAGGAAAGAAAACCTGGATACTGAATATCGAATACCAGAAAATTTACCACAAGCTTTAATGCTTCAAAACTTTGTGAAAAAAAATATATAAGAAACACCACTGCTGAAGCTCAGGACACTAATCACATTACTTAACAAGAGTCTTGTCACTATCAACAATTTAGGTACGTATGAATCAAGATGCACAGTATGCTCTACTCTAATTTCTCTACTCTACTCTACTCTACTCAAGGGAACATCAAATTAGTATGCTTGCACTAATAACAACTCAGTTCGCATATGAAGGTCTAGCAAATATGTTTTATAGATGGAATGTCTGTCAAATAGGAGTGTTTCTTTTCTTTTTCCCTGTGAAGCTGAAAAAATAGTGAAGATGCCCTAAATACCAATGGAGTTTGCATGTTAATAGTGGGCAATACCGTGCAAAATGGAAATCTTCTATTGCTTAGAAAGAATTATTTTCCAGTTTGAGAAAACAGGAGGGTTTTCAAACTTTATGGCAGATGGTTTCAGTGGGTTATCATCAGTTAGTCCTAAGTCAAATCTGTGTGACAGACAAAAGCGGGGAATGTGTATGACGTCAATCAGCATCGCTCCGCGTGGTCATCAGCACCGCACATGTCAACCATGGTTGGCACCGACAGTACAAAGTCAAATAAGGAGACCCATAGCAAGTTCGCACCCCCGCCCCCCTTCTCTTTTCGTCCCCATTCATCTGCCGTCTGTGTAAGTGCGTCTGCAGCTGGGGGGCAGCACTGTCACATGATATTTTCGAGCCCACCATGTAAATCCAAAGATAGTCTTGTGATAGGTCACCCGAAACTATGAAAAGAGACCATTGTGCGCTTACGAACAACGTTTGGAATGGGGGGTCACCGTATGGTATTTCGCAAAGATGGTGGCCGTAAACATGCAACAGTCATCCTGTGCACACGCTTTCAACAGTGAGGCAGTTTGTTGGCTATCCGAGGGTCATGCTACACTCCGAATAGATTTGCATTGATTCGGTAACCATAACTTCAGTTGCCGCACACGGCAACACAGCTCCGTTTAGGTCGAACGGGCTAGACAGTGTGGCCAATGGTGTGGCAGTGACAAAAATTTGCCGGTGCCTGATTTGATAACAGGCCACATACCATTGCAGAAAGGGTGTCGCTAATATGTTCTTGCGGGTGGCTCATCAGTGATCGGTCGCAAAACTGCGTCTGTGTGCTTGCGTGTGGGTAGAGGGCTCCCAACTGCACGAATCTGCGTGCGTGAACACTGAACTCACATATTCAATGTGATCAGTGTGCCTTCCAGTGACTGATCAGGGCGATCTTCGCACATGCTCTCATTCTTTCCCTGTGTGCTGCTGTTGTAGGTCTGCCTGCATTACGTTAATCGTTTCGATGGGTGTCGTCAACCAGGACGAACCTTGTACCGATAGAGATTGCACACCGTGGGAACGCTGTGCGCATCAAGGCATTAACCACGACTAGGTCATTCACTGAAGGTGCCGATATTCGAAAAATCGATCAGATTTTCAACTCGCAAATCAAATTATTCAAATGTTTACTATTCAATTCAAAATCGAGTATTCAAGTATTTGCAAACCCCTATATGAAATAGTGGAGAGCTGAAACAACTCATACTTATACATTTATTCAAATTATTTTTTTGCGTCAGAACTGCTGGGCATTTTAGTGCAGTTTTTCACCTGTTCCATTTTTTAGCTAATATGGTCTACTGATAGCATATATACACACTTATATACATAGCATATATACGCACTCAGTGTCTTATGTGTGTGTATTTGCTTCAGTCTGTCCATTCATTACTCTTGCACAAAAACTCTAGTACAAAATTAGAGGGGAGTCTATATTAGTACAACTGTACTGGCAATGTCCCCATAGTACACTTCGACATCTTCACCAGCTTGAGTCGGCTACACACCAGCTAGCCTCAAAGTTGCTAAACGACTGCAATGAAGCTGTTCAAGAAAACTGATTAGAAATTAAGGAATATGAAACAAGCATTCATTAATTGCTGCCCTTAAGTTCATCAGCACATGTTAACACTGTAACTGCGTGTCCTTCATAGACATCTACGAGTTCAACAGGAGACCAGATGCTATGCAAAAAATCTGTGCAACCTTAAGCAAGTGTGGGGTGTACAATGTACGTATCTGACGCCAACCAGTGCACATGTCTGTGCTCATAGACATCACACACACAATGTGACTTAGTGTCACCACAATGTGAAAGTAACTGTAGTCCCAGACAATAAGGATGCTAAGATACAATATTTTTTTTAAGGAAGGAGGTAACTTGCCAAGTTGGCCAAGCTTCATCAGTGAGTTCAGGCACACTGTCATATCATCGACCACTTGCTGTGTCATGCCTTTCTTGAGTGCACACACACGCTTCGGCAGCAGCAGAAAGGTTTTGGTGAGCCATGCAACCAGCTTTCGTGAGGCATTATCCTGGGACAGACCAAGACAGAGGCTTCGCAGGAATCCTGCTAAGCTGGCCATTGAGAGGTGTGACACTGTTGGCTTGAATGAGCTGGGAATAAGCCGCTGCAGGTCTTGTCGATGCTGAACATTGTGCTTCATAAGGAAGTTGACAACATCAATACCTGCCGAGGTCTGGTCCTCCAAGAGGCGCTTGAGGTCATCTGTGGAATGAGCCAGTACAATGATCAAAATGCAACTGGTAACAAGTGTGTAAGATACTTGTGGATGTTAACCAGTCAAACAGCTGTTGATTGATCTGCCCATACATATATACAAGGTGTTCACATTCACAAATTTGTATACATGCAGCTATTATTAAAGACTTATAAAATTTATTATAGATGATGGGCCTTCCAGAGAAGAGAAGATGCTGGGACTATGGCTTCGAGTCCTTGCACTGTGCAAAGCCACATAAGCGCTGCTGCGTTTCTTGAGATGCAACAGCCTATATGGCCGCTTGTGACGAACTCAAAGTTGAGTGCTTCACTGCAAGTGTGTGCACGTGTGCGTGTGTGTGTATGTGTGCATGCACTTGTGTGTGTATTCATATTATGAACTTTTGCCTCCCTCTCATCTTTCACTCCCCTTTCCTCAGTAGAGAGTAGCCAACTGAACTCAACCTCGTTTACCTCCCTGCTTTTATTTTGAAGACAATGACTTTCTCGACAAGTTACCACCACTTCTGTGTATCAGGTATGTAGCTTCTGACATGAGTTTCTAGCCTCTTTCATGGGCCGATCTCGCAGATAGTAGTCTGACTATAAGTGCCATTGAGGCTACTGTTTATATGTCACTGGATATGCATCACTCTTCAATGAACCTCTTTCACGCCAACTTGGGTCTCTTGGCATGTGGCGCTGGTTGTGTGCAATTCTTCAATGACAAAAGAATCATTAAAAATTAATCTGGTGGAGGGCGGAATCAAACCCGCATCATATATTCAGACAAGATTGTCTGACTATATACAGGATGTTTCAGCGAACGCTTTTAAAAAATCTTAAAGGTTGCCTGTGGCAGATAGCACAATTCTAGCTCATGAGGCGGTCTACTATAAGCGATGGACCTTACTTGCACAAAAAATTGAAATGCATAATGACTAATTTACAAAAAGTCACTAATTAACTTTCCAGCTAATTACTTTATGACCCATTTTACAATTTACAAATTCAAGCTGTGGAGTTCGCAAGGCAGACCCACTTGGAACGAATTCTCAGGATGACACCAGTTCTGAGAAATTAATTCCTGAACTTTCCAGAGAAATACGTAGGCGCTTTAGTTAGTTTCGTGCTTGAATGCATAAAACAGTGTTTTTGTTAATAAAGTAACTGAAACACGATCAAGGAACCCTGCTGCATACATGCTTCATACATGAAGTGCCTCTACGGTGGCAACATGGTGTTTTGCTTTATCGCTTCAATGCTAATCAAATTAATGTCAACACTCATCGTAACACGGGTTCTACTGAAATTCTTTAAAATTTTTTAGTAGTTGAAAGCTCGAGAAACTTGCCGGGCCCCAGGGCGAACACGTAGACAGGCCGGAACTCCAGAAATCGCAGGAAGGCTTCCAGCAGGGACCCATTGCTTTGGCTCTCAAGGATGGCGGAGAGCATGTTCTGAATGACAGTGGCTGAAAGGAGCGGGGTGTCCTGCCCACTGCCTTTGGAAACACAAGTCAGCCAGGCACTGAGCAATGGCTCCAAGTTTTTCTTGCACTCGGCTGGTGTGCCTGCCACTGCCTCAAGGAGTTTTAGTATGTCAGACTCAGTGAAGACACTGCTGAAGGCCTGCAACACCTTGCTGCTCTCAATGTGTTTTAGTAATGTACCTGTAGAGATTTTGGCCATCGACTCATCCTTAAGAAAGCACAGGGATGCTTGCAGCCCCTTTGGCATGCTAGAAGTGCACTGAAAAGAAAAAAGAAAAAGAAACGCAAGTGCTGCTGCTTTTCAAAAGACCTATCAAAGTGGTCTGTAACACTCTTTCAATGAGGTAAATAAACCTGCCCAGCCACTAGGCAATGCCCTCATGAACACCCAAGCCAAATATTACTTCATAGTGGGAGAAGTGTGCAGCCCCTTCGGTCACAATTTCAACCCAATCTAAAAATCTCATAGCATAGAACATAATGCTGCGAGTTTTACATGTGGGCAATCCTGAAAATCTTGATTAATTCAATGTTTTCCTTTATTGCCCTTTTCCAAATGTAAATAATTTCTACAGTGCTAATCTTTTCTCTGTCCCATTAACTACCATATAAATATGCACCTTTTGTTAATTCCTGTGACATTTGATTTATTGTTTTCATTCATAAATATTCAAGCAGTCACATTCGTGCCTGTCCACATGTCGGGTGTGTCCTCTCCGTGCATTCTTGTAGCTCAGCATCACTTCGACAAGTACAACCTCAGACCTCCTAGCTGACACTTCAAGTATACATGGAGCCCTAGATGTTCTAAGCTTACCGTATTTTTCAGTGTACAACCCCCCATGACATATAACCCGCACCCCCGATAACAATAACCCAGAAAGAAAAAGAAAAATCTGCATGTATAACCAACAGAAATAGATGCATACAACAACACTAAAGTTCTTGTGAAAAGTACCTGTTAGCAAATGCACAACTCCTCCACATCGTATCTCCGGCCCACGGCTCTCTCTCTCTTTCCCCCTCTCCACCTTTTCAGCGATGCTGATAAAGCTAAGTTCACATAGCAGACATGATCGTGAACAAATCAGTCACGTAACAGGTGATGCAAATCGGATCACTTTGCAGCTAACAGTCACACGACAAAGAATGACAGTGTGGACGGAGCTGCCCTTGCATGGGCAATGGTGATGGAGCAAACGCAACCAAGCCGTATTGCGAAACACTTTGCCTTGACAGAGGGTGCACCATGAGCATGGGTGAGGTACGTACGATCATGTGACATGCAATCCGCAAGCTCAAATTGCAATTCGGCCCATCTTGTGAATGCTTTATTATCAGCTTCTGTGGTGCTAGGATGGCCGTTGAGCACAGGTCATTGTGATCCTAGTCATAGTTTGCCAGCACTACGTGCACTATTCAGAATAGGATGAGATTCTCTAGGAGATAACAAAACTGAATGGCGGAGTACCTAGCCTTAAGGTGTGGCTTCACGGCAGCGCACGCCGCATTGCCATGAAGCCACACTTCAAAGTGAAATTCGCACATGACCCGCACCCCGACCTTACTGTTATATTTTATGAATTTTTGTTGTGGGTTACACATGAGGAAGTATGGGACCACCACTACCTCATGTGCATTTCTTCATCAACTATTGTGCTTGTCTACATGTCGTGTGTGCCCTTTTCATGCAGTCTTGTGGCTCAGTAGTGTGTTTTCAACATCCCAGTAGTCGTATAACTTACATTTTTGTTTGTGACTTACTGCATGTGCACATATGCATGCATGTGCATACATATTGAGCGAATCAATTAAGCAACAGGGATAATACAGCTGTGATCAAAAATCCTTGCATAACATTATTGTTTTGTGGTAGTGAGAGTGAAGAGCAAGACAGCACCAAAACAGTGAGCCACGCATCTAAGATATTATTGGGCAAACTTGTGCCTAGTCAAGAAAAACAAAAGAACAAGAACGAAAAACACTCAAAGCACAATGATAGTGGCAAGCACGGTAGTCTGTCTTCGAAATGTGAGCTATGAGTCAAGTCCGTTGGCTACATGACTCATTATGCATTGCAGCACAATTGTTGCTGCTCAGTTACATGCCATAATGTACACCACTAGTACTCACATCATGCATGCACTCAGACCGAAGAAGGTTCCTTTGTTATAGAATCGACGACAATTAAGAAAGTTCCGATACATGTAGGCTCGTCTTGCACTGAGCAATAACTTTGTAATAGTGGTTAGCCAGTGAGAAAATGGTCACTGGAAAAAAATATACAATGTACACGTGTCAATACATGAGGAAGCTTTTGGCACATACCTGCATGACCTGAATGATAGTGTCGAGCACGAAGGATGAGTAGCCATGTGCAACAGAATGCAGGCCGTCTTGTGCATCATAGAGGTACATTGAGAGAGTCATGTAATCACGAAGCAGAGCATTAAGCAAAGCAGCAGGCTCCTCCTTTTCTGTCCTTAGTTCGATGGCACGCTCAAAGATGTCCTTTAGGACTTGGATCACGGCAAAAAATTCCCGCACGAGCTAGATGAGAAACATGACACCAATGAGTACTTGTTGTTAAAAAGTCACATGAGAAATATAAGTAAGGAAGTGTGCAAACATGGACAAGTGAGTCTTGAAGCAGTAAGAAATTACTGAAACAAGCTCGCATTAGAACCAATCTGGATCAAATTAAACAAAGTAATTTGAGATGATGAACCTGTAATCAGGCATACTAATGAAAGCATGGGAAACTGGAGCAACAGTAAGTTCTCTTTACAACTTGGTCTGTCTGGAACAGCAATTTTATTTTGTGGCACAAGGACACCTCAAGAAGTTTCAAGTCATTCCAATAGCATAGCTCACATACTTGACCATGCCCTTTGAAGATCATTTGACCTAACTAATGTTCTGAGACATGTGAGTTCAAGCTAAAGAAGGTTTACGATAGACATTTGAAAATTGTTGCAGCAAAGTACCTTGTTTATAAACAGGCAGAGCTCACGTCCACGACACATTCGTCTCACTTTCTGAATATAAAAATTTGATCGGAGGCGTATAGAATGTGTTGCAATGAAAATAATTGTAATCAGATAGTGAATATAAGCCCATAAGAGTTTCTTTGGCTCTCCTCCATGCATATTTCCAATTTTCTTAAGCGAAACATATTTTCGTTACCATACACATGATGCCACCACACTTCCAGGCCACTGCGCTTGCCTCGGGCAGATTCTCCAGCTGTGTGCAACAGCACTTGCATATAACACATCAGCTTATACAGTAAAACCTCGATATAACAAAGTTTCACTTACAACAAAAAACTATGTTACATTTCAAATTTCGTTTTAAAGTTGCAGCTGTAAAAAGAATTTCCCAAATTTCCAGAACATTTGTAGTGGATAGTATCTTGTCAGTAAGTACTTATAAACAAATCGCAAGAAGGTCGGGCCATAGAAGAGCGGTTATGAGCATCAGCGTGCATGATGTAGATCGCACAAAGAGCAACACATCGGCCTGGCTCATGGCATGCGAGATTTTTATGAAATTTGCATTTGTATTTGTTGACCATGCTCATTGCCCACAGCCATCATGAGATGGCATCCACAAATTAAAAACGAAAATGTAGAAAGATATGGACATTTGTCCTGAAAAAAAAAAGATTTTGCAGTTTCACCAGAAAGGCAGAGCAGTGAGTGCAATAGCAAAGAGACAAGTACATGACGCAAGTTCATAATTTTATCGGTGTCACACACACTGAGAGAAACATGAACAGATCTCACTGAATGACCACATTTGTTACAACGCAAGCCAACGAAAGCAAACGCTCAGCATCGTGTCTAGAGAAAAGCTTAGATTACGTGACTGCCAACACTAGATGTGCAGTAACACAATGCACATCAAGGCACTGACCATTCCGGCTTCCCCCTTCGCACTTGCTGTAGATTATCTCCAAGACATGGCATATGGCCCGCATATGAATAGCCATACACAGCCAAGGCAAAGGTGGAAGAAGAGGAGGAGCATGTGCTAGGGAATGAGGACAGATAGGCACACATCTTCTGCCCCCTTCCCCCGGCCCCCTTTCTCGGTCAACATTTTTGTAGCGTTTGCAAGATTTACATGCCTGAAATGGCCAAAAACTTATAGAAATGGTTTTAGACGGAAAAAATAAGACATGGACAACAGAGTAAAAGACACGAACAGGCACCCGCTCGCAAGAGATTTTTATTTTTCCCGATGCTTCACTTATATACCCTCAGGCATGTGAACAGGAACAAACATAGGTGAGTTCGCATGTGATAGAAACCAAACCTAAGCATATCCTAACAGCCAGGAAACTAAACTTATGAGTTTAGTTTCCTGGCTGATGCGTATCTTCCTGTTTGCATGCCTGAAGGTATATAAGAAGCATCGGGAAAAATAAAAATCAGTTGTGAGTGTGCACCTGTCCGTGTCTTTTACTCTGTTGTCCACGTCTTAATTTTTCCGCCTAAAACCATTTCTAAAAGTCATGTACCAACCAGCCCAACAGCAGACGTTACTAAGCCAAAAACTTTGTTAAATCAAGACAGTGTCACGAAATTACTTACCTAAACCGTGAAAAAGATATACGCAGTTTTCCATGAAACTAAGATGGGGAACTAAAATATTTTGTTACCCCACAAATTTCCTTGAATTGAACTTTGTTATATCAAGTTTTGATTATACAGCCATCTGCGCTACCTTTAGAGATGTGTTGATGACTGGCTAAACCGATTCAGCACTGTTACAGTAAACAAGGCAATGTCTTCGAATAACACTAAGTTTATATGATTCACTCACTTTTCTATTGCAGAACAACTTCCTTGCATACAGCATAGCTTGGTAAAACAAGCTTCTGCATTCAAACGCACTACAGGACGAGACGTCTAAAGCAGTCTCCTCTGTTGAAAGCGCATTCTTTTTCGTGCGCTTTGGGACATAGAGCATGTCTAGAAACATGCGCTCCAGTTGTGCCTCCGAAGCTGTAAAGAACTCCTTCATGCCGTCCTCTCTCATTGGCCTCTGTCAGGACAAAAGAACAAAACAGAGTATGAAAAAGGCTAATATACTACAACATGAATGTACAGTCTCTGTCTAAAGTATATGAGCTATGTTGCCTACAACCACAAACTAACTACAGGCTAGAAAGTGCACTTTCTTTCAACCTGTATAAGAAAGTTTCAACAAGTTGCTCTTTTTTTTTTCCTTTTTGTTGCTGGCATAAAAGTGATCCCCACCCCAATTTTTTCTGGCTACTGAAAGGACACTAAAGAGCAATACCAAGTTAGTTAGGCACATAAAGTATTTTATAACTTTATCTTCCTTTACTTTGGGGGGAAAACTTGATTGAGTGGCGGAGGCTAAAGCTAAAGATATTTTTCTTGAATCTTGTGCCAAAGTGTCAATAATATGGTGGAAAAAACATCTTTATTTACAGGGGTTGCCTCTGGGCCTATGAAGGGATGGGGCAAACTACTGCACGTCTCATGTCAGAGATTAAACTGACTTCCTATATGTAGGAGAGAAGTGTGTGATATGATAGACCATTTAGCCATTTCTGCTGACTATTTTCATCTTGAGTGCTAATCCCAGCTCGGGTGACATGGCAACACTGTATAATGGTGATTGCCAGCAGATGCGATCAGAATCGAGCAGATGCCATCAGAATCCACAATGTCATGTAAATGTGCTGCTTGCAAGGTGGTGTTACCAGCCATTCTTCTGACTTTGCATCTTTTTTGGCTTACCAAACTTGTGCTCCTTGTAAGACTGACACTTTTGGTATATCAAAAGTGTGATTTAACAGTCCAGCTTCACTTAGGGTGTGTTCCAATTGTGGCCAGCAATGGAAACAGTGTATGTTAACAGCTAGGAAGGCAGCTTTAAGCCCAAGCAATAGAATGCATCTGGAAGACGTATCTGCGACTCCAACGATACCTTGTGTCAATGAGGATAGGTAATAAGAACACACATCACTATTTTCGTGTGTGAACCCATGAAAAACACAACATGGCTTGCAGTAAGTGTGACTACGTTTTTTTGTTTTTTTTTTTCCAGACAACCACCCAGTCAAGTTCTTAAGCATTTTACCCTGACACCGTCTTGTTAATACAGCAAAGTAGCCTGCATCGTTCTTGACTTCAATGCTGTCTTCGCAAAACTGTCTTTTTTGCCAGCTTCGCCAGGATTGGAACGAGACTAAACATGGACACTGTTCACTTAGCTGTCTAATAAGCCATCTATGGCGAGTGTTGGAACACAGCCACAATATACCTCTTTAGTGACCTGATTGCCAACATCACAGCTTTGCCATCATTGCTTCGATGATACACATTGCATGTTTATAAAAAATTTATTGAATTAAAATTTTGTTAAAGCCAGACTTTAACTTAAATGGACATCACAACAATTACAACAAACAGACTTATACAACGTTGCCTACTTTTGCTAGAAGTCAATGCGTTTTAGGTGCTTCTTGAGCCAAGCAGCATGAAAAAGCTTAATACGATAGAAAGGAAGACAGATATAGCATTGTCTTCCATTCTGTCATATTAAATTGTTGTTTTTCCACTTTCCTCAAGGATGTAATACCAGCTCATCCAGCAAAGGATTTTCTCAAGTATTGTCACACTATATCGTAGTGGAATTCACTACCAGGACCAACCTTATATTTATTCTTCAAATTTCAAGGCAACTAATGACCAATATCTTAATTGATGTCAATATCATGCTTGGTCTACATTTACTGGCTTATTTATCTACTGTGTGCTGTTACTGCAGCCTCACTGCTTGCTTGCCATATTTACCCGATTCTGAAGCAGACCTTTTGTCCAAGAAAATAGGTCTAAAAATTACCTGCACATTGCAACAGCATATGAACTCAAAACTATTTTCATAGCATTGGCAACAGCCTACACTCTGAGCCAGCGTAATCACAAGATGGCCACTGAACAAGCTTTGTGTAAATTAGTCATGACGACACACTGTTACCTTATGAAAGCTCATTCAAAGGGGAAGTTATCTTAAGCGTTAAGTGAGCAACAACGAAAGTGCGTCACAGTTTTTCCGCCATGTCGTAATTTTGAGTGCGTCTGCTGGACAAACTGGCCAAGTGATTATTCTAGGTGTGGGCCCCCATCTTGTTTGCGATGGTTGCGGAGTCATTAAAAAAATGCAGAGTACCAAACACAGTGGACCGCATGGATGACAACACATTGTTGTTCATAGATAGTGACAAAGACCTGTCTAACATTATGACAATGGGCATTAAGTGCAAATAAATTTGTACTCTGCAAAGGTAAATTCTGCGAGCTTCATTTTTCTCTGACTGAAAAAAAGAGAAGAAATGTCAACGTTTGTGCCGCCACAATTTTTCTGTGTTAATTCATGCACCAATTAAGCTATCACTCACCGTCACCGGTAAAACAGCAGATGACCAAATGGAAGCATAGCTGAGGAGCAACTTTGAAACAACATTCGAATGTTCATGAATAAATCTGCAGAAGACCAGAGGGTGCTGCTGGTGGTGCAGGATGGTCTTGACCACTGAGTAGACGTAGTTCTTGTGCACTGCAGACAGAAGCCAAGTGAAAAAGACAGCAACCCGCAAAGGTTGGAGTCCATTATGCAAACCTCTTGCAGCTTTACGATGTCCACAAAGATTTTGCTTTGTTACAGGGACAAAAAAAGAAAATGTTAAAGGGCCCCTGAAACAGTTTGGACAAATTGTGTAGACGCATAGGGTACAGCTAAAGTTAATCATTCGCACTGCAATTTGTGTGAAGCTTCTCACATTAAGAGAGCTATTGACGATTACAAGTTACTCTCCTCCACAGTCATGCATTTTCTCCTCAACTCGTTCGCCAAGTGATTGGGGCTACGCTCCGCCTTCAGTGGCTCAGAGCAACACGTGTACATAACTCTTCCTGGAAATCTGCTGGCTGATCTCAGCTCAAATTTTGCATGGAGGTACCATTTTGCCTGAAGTTTAGTATAATAATACCGTGTTTTCAGGCCCACTACTTACTAGTTCCATTCCCCAAAAAATCCAAAGTTGGTGTATTCTGTGGCAACGCCACTCAAAACATGAATTGAACTGAATGCTGGGGTTTTATTGCCAAAATCACGATTTCCAAATCAGTTTTCATTATACAGCGCTTGATATGTCGCGCACCTAGGCGACAAGGCATCACAGCTAGACATGTGCCGTGGTAGTGGCGAAAACGTTATCACTCTGTGGTTCTGCTTAAAAGCGCCGGCATTCAAGCTGGCGCTCGCTTTCATTCCTGAAACATGGAACCGGGCAGCTCGCCCGCTGCTGTTAAGTTGATGGCTAAATAAAGCCATAATGTTTCCGCTCCACCGTTGCGCTGTCCTTCCGTCAGACATGACAGTCCTCTAATAGACTTCCCTACTAGTACTTGAAACAGTACTTTCAACAACATTTTCTTATTGAAATAGTAGTTATAGCTATCACATATGCATGTTGTACATAGCATTACATTTCTCTATTTTTAAAACACCAATACATGCAAAAGGACTCTAAGTTGCTTACCTGTGTCAGAAGAACCTTCTATACACTCTAGAGCAGCTGGAACAAGAGGGCTGAAGTATGTACTGCAAAAAAGAAAGAGAGCAAATTCAAGAGTTTTAAAAATATCAGACATAAAGTTAGCATACACTATTTGTCGTGCAATTAAATATAAACGAAGCAACCAAAGCAGTGTTTAAGGTCACAGTAAGCCTTTGGAAAATTTTTCTAAATCTAGAGTTTTGGTCACCATTCGGAGAAAAGAAGAAAATTTGTCCAAATTTAGAGAAATTTTGAAATTTATTGCGAGTCATCTAGCCTTGGATACTAATTTCAAAGATTTCAAGAGTACTTTCTCATATTTGTGCCATTTTGATGGAGATAAAGCACATTGTTTTCTTTAATGGAGCAAGTTTACAAGCAATAGAAAATGGTGGTGCGCATGGAATGTCTGCATTTCAACCCCCAAACTGGCCGCTTCTGCGCGGTTATCTGTTAGCTTTATAGCTTATCTAATCTTACATGGGTCATTTATTTGCTAAATTTTATATAAATTCTAGTAATACTATATTATTATATTGTTATACCAACTATATTGTTATATTGTTATGGCCATATTGTTGTGCCAACCAAAAGTATTGTACTTCACATCGTCATTGGTGATTTCTACAGTAGTTAAGGAAACATTTTCTCTTTGCTTTCTTTCTTTTACTGTGCCATGTATAATGACCTGAAACGCTTTTTTCAAATATTCTGCAATAATATTCAAAAACGAATATTTCTTCAAAATATTCTGCAAAAAAAAATTGGCCATTTTTGGTCAGAATTCGGCATAAGAGCAAGGCACAAAGAGGTTAAAGACAATTTCACATGAATATTCCGAGATTAAGAAATGCTGAATCAGACATTGCCAGTTGAGAAAAGTACTGGCAATCTGCTCACCAAAGCAATCACAGCACATTTAATATAGGTTACTGAGAGAACTGCTCACCCAGCTTCAAAAGACTCCATCTCTTTGGTGTTCTTAGTAGCAGCTTCGTTTTGCTTGAGTAAACCTATGAAAAAGAAGTTGGTTGTGCAAGCAGCTATAGAAAGTTTGATGTTTTCCAGATAATTTGATTAATGAAGTTTCATCTATCTCAAAAAATCCTCTGAATAAAGTAGTAAACTCTTAAAAAAAGCACAAAAACACAATAAGTTGTGCAACATGTGCATCTCTTTAGAACACACAATGTACCAAGCAGAACATGACATACATACATAATAAAGGTTCATCATGTCTCTACATGAAAAAATCTGCAAATAGGTTCAAACTTTATCTGCTATAAAACTACTCCAAAAGTAGCAGCTCAAGCACTAAGAACATCACCGAAAAAATTCAGTCTGCTCTATCATTTAAAAAAAATTAAAGTATGGGGTTTTACGTGCCAAAACCACTTTCTGATTATGAGGCACGCCATAGTGGAGGACTCCAGGAATTTCGACCACCTGGGGTTCTTTAACGTGCCCCTAAATCTAAGTACACGGGTTTTTTCGTATTTCGCCCCCATCGAAATGCAGCCACTGTGGCCGGGATTCGATCCCGCGACCTCGCGCTGAGCAGCCCAACACCATAGCCACTGAGCAACCACGGCGGGTGATCTATCATTCTTCAGTGATTGTCACTGTTCCTCATGTTTTTCAAGAGCTCGTTCAGTGATTAACATGGTGTGCCTTCATCTACTACTGTCTGCATTTGTACACTGTGAAATGTTGCTAAAGAAACAAACACAAAACAAGAACTCCAAATGTTAGCAGATGCAAGCTCTCCCAAAACTTCTTGATTAAAGTCACACTCAACCTGTAGGCAAGGTTTTGATGCAAGGATCCACCGAAACAGTTTCAATTATTTATTTAACCACCCTAATATGCCATGTATCAATCTAGATAAAGAAGAAAAAAGAGTGATGCCTACAGCTGCAAAGATGTTCGGAATACAGTTAAAGATGTGTCTGCTACCAATATTGGTCAAAAAGCAGCCATACGTAGGCAGAAGTGATACAACACGGGTATCTCAATGATGAAATTTGGTGCTCAAACTCCCGTGAGCGGCTCTTAAAGCTGTAAGCAGTGCTAGAAAGCAAATTACAACAACAAAAGCAGCATACTCACTCCAAAGGTCTATGGCAGACTGTCCACCACCTGTGGACGCCCCATCCATGACACACCGCATGACTTTGGAGTTGAGGCGGTTCGAATCAGTGACAACCAGCTTGACAGCGGCCAGCAGCAGGTGGACCAAGTTCAAGTGCTGTACCCGCCTGAATTTCTCCATCCAGATGTCCACTTCCATGCTGTATCCCTCCAGGACATTCAGGTTGCAAAGCAGCTGGCAGAAGACAGAGATATCTAAACCTACCTAAATCTTTTATGACTGCTGACACAAGTAAACAATCACAATTTTGAGAGACACTTCACCTCAGGAGGTCTAGTCTAAATGCAAGGGAACAGACAAATAATTTTCGTTGGCCTCTACCAAACTGATTTTGATAAAGTTCATGGTATTTAAAGAAAATAGTTAAAAGCTACTAAATGTTGTGAGCAAGTTTCATATTTAGGCTGTAGGCTTATGCCTCAGGAGCGAAAGAGAAAGACAGCTGACCCGAATCAACGCCAGAAAATAATTACGAACCGTGGCTCGCATGCCATGACTGGCGCCGTCTTTTTTTTTTTTTTTTTCTCTCTCTCATGCGGGCACGCACTATCCGGGTTCTAGGTGCCGCCCAAGGGAGGGCACTAGAAAGTCATCAATTTTATCTTTAAAAATTTTTGAAAAACGAAAAAACAAAGAAATTTGACGCACAGAGCTTACAACTCTAACTAAGAAATCAAAAACAAGTAGTATATTCTAATTCACTAAACTGCATTTGTTGAGACATTTTAATGCAGAAAAATTATCAATGTTTTATGCCCCGCTCTCAAGTGTACCACTAATGTGCAAGTAGGGCTTTTGCAACACCTTCGTAAACATTGTAACAATTTCATGTAAGCATTCGCCGGCTTCAGATGAGCTAACAAGTGTGGTTTGCACAAATGCGACTTCCGTTTTTCGCACAGAGTTACGAAAATGTAAACTCTGTGCTTCAATTTTTTTCCGAATTACCCATTTTGACAAAGTTCTGTAAAACCTACGAGGGGCCATAAATAAAAATCCTGCTCCCGACATTCAGTAGATTATAGCTTTCACTCTTGAATGCAACAAATTTCGTTTAAATTGGTTCAGCAGTTGTGTAATGACAAATATGCTGCATTTCACATGTATTTGAATAAAGGAATTGGAGTTGGCCCCAAACTAAAGCCTCCTCCGGGGAAGCTGAACACTTCTTAAAGAAAAGTGAACTTTCAGTGAATTATTACAATTTTTCACCCCCTGAATACGAAAATCATTGTTTAACAGGCCAGAAATTACCGCTACTCACTTTATTTAGCAAAAACAAGCCGCAGCGTCTGTGGGAGAAGCCGCACGTCTCTTGACGGGCTCTGATGCCGAAGACCATCGTGACGTCATCTTAGGTATCGACGGGGTGTGTGATTCGAATAGAGCACTCACGTGACACCTGTATTGACGTCATCCTCGCGCCCCGTCCGTTGCCGCTGCGCTTGGCGCGCGAGGGGGGGGGGGAGCTTCACTAAAAATTTAAACAGCGATTGCAGCGCTGCTACGTGTACAATCGAGGAAATAACTTCAGGAGTTGAATTACACTGTGGCAGCCTTCGAAACCACGGTAACTCTTCCACTTCTAAAAACTCTTCAGCTTCCCTTTAAGGGCCACTGGAGCAGCTGGTAGAATTAAGCCGAGCAGCATAAACAGTTTAAAGGGACACTAGAGGAAAATATTAAATATGATTAGGTCAAGCTAGATCAATAGATATCTCTTTGTTGCACAGAAAACTGCCATAGACGGTCCTGCTGCTGCTGCTTAATTTTGAACTGCCCACACCAAAATGGATGAGTTGACGTACATAATACCCGCATGACCTCCCTCTATGCCGCTCTCTGTGAATATGCCAGTGCTGAACTCACATGAAAGGTACCATAGTCCACAACAGCCAGCCCCACTCCTATTTTCCATTTTCATTCTTTTCTTGATAACTGAAGTTATACTCTCACTATGAATAAAGAATTTGTTATTACAGAAGCCTAATCTTTCAATCTAGCCTGACTTAATATTTTCCTTTAGTGGATCTTTAGGTCAATATCTAAAAATCACAGCCCCTTGTATGAGTTGGAATTGCATCACTGAGTGTACGTGCTAAATGGCAGAGTCATAATGACCCAACTGGCCAAAGCCAGAAAAGTGCTGTACATAAACATTGAACTCTTTTTGCGGCCTGTAGGGAGGTTGTCTACAGCTTTCCTTGGTCATATGGGCAGAATTAAATCAGCCAAAAAGGAATGTAATGATTGTGGATGCAAGATTTTTCACCAAATGTAAAGTCATCACTCTGCATAGATTACACACGGGAGCTTACTGAGGCCCAAGCCACTTTATCAGAACGATGAAGTGTAAGCACAGACTCTATATCACTGCTTGGAAAAGAAACTGATTTCGCAAACCCGGGTGACCCTTGGCTATCGCCATTACATCTCATTCACTCTCAATAATGAAAAGCCTTTTAGTTTCCTTACTGTCAGAAAGAAATGCTTCTGGGCAAAAATGCTCTGAGAAACATCGGGATTTGGGACCCCAATCAGGCCTACATTATCTCTAACATCAAATATTTGCAGAGCCGTGCTGTTCATTTTATTTTTTCAGACTACTCATCCTATACAAGCATCTCAGAACTAAAGAAAACCTGCCGAACTGGAAGACCTATCGTATTGCCGTCAACTTGCTTGTTCAACACTTTTCTATAAGGTTTATCACCATCCATCCCTTTACGACAATTTCTTTCAGTCAACCGATGCCACCTTTCAACGACGTGTTCATTCTTTCAAAATTAAACACGTAAAGCACCATTCATCCTTTCATGCCAACTCATTCGATCCTCGCACGATCATAGTGGAACAATTAACCATCGCACATCACCACAGAAACTGACACAAAAGAATTCCATGATTTACTTCGCTGTGATAGAAATGTGTAATAATATTTTGTTCATTCTTCTTTTCTTCACCCTTTCCTTTTGTATTATGCTTTATGTTTTAATTGCTGTTTTTCATTATTGCTCTATGTATTGTTGCTTTTTCTGATATGTACAGCGTTATTAATTATTGTATGCCCCGCCTCCCTTTGTAATACCCTACCCGTGAGGGCCTTTAGGGGTAACATGAATAAATAAATAAAAACATACAAGATGGAGCACATGTTACCACAGAAACTTGCAAATCATTTCAGTCTGCAATACAACAACAAATGCCTAATGTATCATTACCTTACCTTTGAAATGAGTGATGCTGCAGATTTTCCAATGACACCCTCTTTACGACGTGCAAATAGCTCGAGGAGGTGGCAGAATGGCGACTTTTGTTCCCCATCCTGCAAAATGCAGATTATTCACATGGCAATGTCAATGGTGATGGTCTCAGAGTCATAGCCAGGCCAAAAACAAAAAAAAACATCAAAGCTATGATAAAGAGCGAAGCATACAGTACATGAGAAGACCAAACAGGTTTGGCTTCATGCCATTGTGTCATTTGAATGTAACACGCACTCTCCAGGCATGCAGGCCCACATGAACATGGATGCTCTTGCACTCTTGTGGTGTTACATGCACCCTTCCACATTTGAAGAATGATGGCATGCACTTTCATATGAGGTCACGTCAGAAAAATAAACACAAAAATAAATAAAAGAAGAAACGTGCGGAATGCATCTAAATGCAGAAAGCTGCTTACAGTGGTCATGAGGGCTTCAGATGCTGGGCAAGCTTCAAGGACAAGGCCAATGGCCCTGAGTTGCAGGCACTGGTCTTCAGTTTGGGAATCAAGTGCATCCGTCTCAACACCAGCAAGCTTAGAGAGCACTTTCCAGTCGTACTCGACATGAAAGTCTCGGGAGAACAGTCTATACAAGTCCAGCAGATCCAGAATGCTTGTGCAGTATGCGGTATAGTCAGACAGGGCTGCAAGACACCAAAAGCTCACATCTTTCTAATGGCCACCTTAGCCTTTTACAGCTTCAGCGAAATTTTTCTAAGAAACTACGCAGTTAGTACTGTCTTCATATGATTCTCTTGTTAAGGTATCAAAGAAAAACGTAGCCTCAAACATAAGCAATTTCATTTCGCAACCAATACACGATGTGAATAAGACTTCTTGATATGAAAGCAGGAAGTGAATAGCGTACCAGGACTGAGAATAAGACATAAATTGTCAGCAAGTTTTTTTACAGCTAAGTGAAATAACAAACTCTTCATGCAACCACACATACATTTAGGAGAGAGAGAGAGAGAGAAAAAAAAGAACCATCACACCATTGCAGCCTAGCTGTCTGTGTCCTGCTATAACCCTTGAAAAGAAGGTACCAGTGAATGGCACGAGTGCTACAGCACAATAACTGGGTGGCATTTTGCTTGCTCATTAATTTTGTAAGGATGCGTCTGTATATATATATATGGGCACGCTGCTTTTGAAACTAGACGTTGTTTGAAGCCAGTGCTCTGTGGTTTTCAATGCCTGTCTCCTTCATCCTTATTGGCACTGTTCAAGTCAAACCACCAACAAGACTAAATTGTAAAGCTGTGAAGATACATAAAACATCGCAACAAATTCTCACATGGGCCCGCAGTCTCTGGTTCTTTTGATGTCGCTCTCTTCACCACTTTGCAGTATTCCTTGACGAGGCCTGCTGTGGGAGGCACGTTCTGAGGAAGAGAAGGGAAATTGACAGGCCAGGCATGCGTATATACATCACAATGTTCCTTTGTCGAGCATTTCTGCAGTCATTTACTTCATGGTAAGCCTAGTGGCCCCACTGAGCTAAATTACTGCAGTTACGTGCATAACAAACACATTCGCGTAATGAACGCACCTTCAAATTAGTCACGAAAAATCTGATTTTTTTTCCCTAACGTAATGAACGCATGCCAAACTTTGCTAACTGTACAGTCCCACGATTGAGTGGCCGTGCTGTAGTTTTTTTAAAAGACTACAATTCTTTGCTTTCACACGTGTTAAAGCAACTGCACTTTCTGCTTAACCCATCCTTTCCGCCATTGCCGGCACAAAGCCACCTCACAGATTTGAGAGAGAAAAAAAAGCAACCGGCTCTCTGCAACACACGCCGTTTACGCTGATGTATTCAAAATTCAAAATGCATTGCAATGGTTGGCCACTTTTGCTAGCACAATCCACAGTGAACGGATGGAAGGCACTTGACACTCACCTTCCAGACGTCCTGGCACAGAAGCCTGGGTAGTTTAGCCCTCATTACTGCGCTCACAGGTGACTTGGCATTCGCAACATGGTCAAGAGCCCCTTGGACTTTTCGCAGTGATGCAGCCAGAAAGCGCATGTGTGCCAGCTGCAGCTGGATGTCATTCTCCTCTTTCTACGAACAAACAAATCATTGTAAGCTGTCTCAAACTTGTGCAGTAAGAGATTTATACATCACGAAGTAATCAGCACAAATTGAATAAGTGAATTGAATAAGAAGCAGACAACATGGGCAATGCACTCTCAAATGAATGGTTTATTGCAACAAACATCAATAAGTAAACTCAAAAGATTACACAAGGAAGTTTCCCTACAATAGTACAATAGTACAATAGTACTACCGTACTATTGTTAAGAATTCTACTTGCATAGTTAATAACTCTGCGTAGAGTACATTACGCGACAGGCTACTGGCATCTCGGAGGCACGTGTAGACCAGCAATGCAAAGATGAAATTATTTTTCTGTCTTTTGGAGATCGCAGACATATACAGTTAAACCTTGATATAATGAAGTAGGTAAAATATTTGCTTTGTTATATTGAAATTTCATTGTATTAAAATTTGACCTTTTATGCAAATAAGTCCAGACGCTGATCGATTTTTCTTACACGAAAAGGGGCTGCAGAATTTGAGGAACTGTCGGGCAATAGAAAAAAGCACATTTGAAAGCTAAAACAATCGATTTTGATGAATTTGCGAGTCAGCAAAGAATGATATGGTTTAATGCCACGTTAACGATATCTTCACATCTTCACATCTTCACCCACTCCACCCTCGTGGCTGATGGTGTCGCCCGTACTGGGACAATGCTATATTATGAAAAGTGCCAGCAGTGGGGAGCGAGTGCTTCATCTGCCTGTCGCTCCAATGAGTCACCGAAACTCGAGATTACACAATCTCCAATACTAAACGCACTGGAAGACAGCTTACGTGATGCCATGCCATCTAGGCATGCCCAATCTTTGCACACACGGCAGATTACCTCTAAAGCAGGGTGCGCGGCTATGCGCTTAGCCACATTTACAGTCAGGTGCAGCCACGGCCGGGACGCGCGCCAACGTACCCCTCGCACACGCTTGATCGCGTTACTGTGAGCTGGCTCCCTTCCCCCTCTTTCCCTTTGCTCACGCAGGAAGGCATCACTTGTGAAGCCACCATCTTTCTTGTCTCAACCTCACACACTTTCACTTGAACCTAAAGCACAAAGTGCGTGGGGGCGTGATAGGATCTTGTTGCACTTGAACTTTAAATGAAACATTATGCGGCTCCACTTCAGTGGTCGCTCTTGTCACGCTGTGCACAATTTGAGAGGTGCATTTGCAAGAATCCGCTTGTACTTCAATCACTTGACCATATGTGTCCGCCGAAGTTTTCATTCATTATCTCAGCATTTCTTTACTGTGGAAGCGAAATTTCATTATGTACAAACACACTTCATATACAAACGCACTTCGTCATATTGATGTTCTAGTTACATGGTGTTTAGGGACAAGAGGTTATGAAAAGTTGAATACTTAGTTCTATTGAGAATTTCGTTATATTGAAGTTCGTCATATCGAGGTTTAACTGTATGTTTTTCATTTCTCTAACTAAAAATTAGCAAATATGTATTACTGAGAACGCTCTCATGATCACGAAATCAGCCAATAGCATTGGTGGGCCCAGCTGCTTACGAAGATGCAGCATGATGACATTGTGGAAGTGAAAGCAAGCAATTTTTTTATTTTAACACGAGATTGCAAATTCCCTGCAACATACAGCATATTAGTATTTGGTCCACATGTTCACAGCAGCCTCTACGACAGATCGTCAACATTTCCTTACTATGTTAAAAAAATGTTTCAGGGCAACTTTAACAAGAGTGGCTGTATTGGCTGGACATGTTCTCTCAAAATTTATGGAGTGTGCAGCAAGCCATGCTCACTGCCAGATCTGAGAAGCCATACATTATGAATATTTACCTGTGAGAGAAGACGCTACAACCTAAATTTTATAGTAATCATTGTCACTTGCAGAAAAGCAAAGTGCAGTCGGTGATGTGCAAATAGTGATGCAGCATTGGATACTGTTGGCAATTGCTGTGCATTAGGTCAACTTGTATTTTGTAAACTTTTACATCTAGGTAGTGTCACAGCTGTTTGCATTTGCATTAGCTCTCCGGTGGTTTCCACTATTCTAATAGACAAACATTTTTACATTTTACATCACTTGGGTCACATTTTGTACATGGTTTCAAATCTGTAAAGAGGTGCTCTCTGTGGCTATCAGAATAGCCAAAGCCACCGATATGTTGGCCCTATGGCCATACATTTGGACTGACAATTCTTTTAAAGTCAGATTATATTCATGCAAGATGGTTTGTTTTTTCCTTTGCTATACTTGTCAGGGATTACCTGCACGCTTTGAGCTTCGGTGACACCTCTGGCAAGACTCAGAAGAGAAAAATACAAAACAAGCCTGCAGACTTTCTCTGGGACGTTTTCAGCCACTGCCCACACTGTAGAATCCAGGTCCTGAACTTCCACAATCTGCATATAGCAAAATGAAATGTGCACACGATTTTAGCCATGGGAGTTACTTCTGGCATTGAATTTACAGCTTCCATAGTGACATGAATGGGAAAAGGAGGGGAAAGCCTCCACAGCAATGAAGCGCCACTTTTTTGTCCACAGATTCTCCAATATAAAATGAATTTGAAAAACTATAGCCAAAAATTTGAGCGGAGGCATCACTTCGCACTGAAGACTTTTAACAAAGTCTATAATGAGCATTTCAAGACCTTTTAAAACGGACGCTATGGCCAATACAAATTTATGCTAAACCAAAAGTATTACAAACTTTCAGAATTCTTGAAAAAAAAAAAGGACCACTTGTCCCCCAATCCTAATTTGTGAACAAGAAAGCATCAGTGAGATATGTCAATTATTATATGTGTTGTTGCACATCTAAGTCCTTTTTCTGCAATAGGAACTTACTAAGGTTGTAGGGGTGTGCGACAGTAACTTTTCGTATCAAGTTGAATACAAATTGAATAGTGGCAAAAGCAAATAAAATCAAATTGAATGCCAAATATTTTTCAGATAGCTTTCAAATTATGAACAGCGTTTTTTACCATTAACAGTCAATTTCTGTTAATTCTACCCTGGTGGAACCAGCGAAATTTATCAAATTATCTGGCAGGTCAAATTAGACAAGATAAAAAAAACATCAAATCACACCACTGATTAATTTGCCAGTATTTGCTAGATTCTGACACACCTCTGAGTCAAACGGGTGCTCACTTGCTGTGTCGAAAGCAGGAAACTAATGTATAAATGACATTAACACTCCTAAACCAAATATAAATCTAACGAGCACCCAATATTTTAACAAGAAAAATGGGTAAGGGTCTAATACGTATGTTGCACAAAGGCAGCAAGTTTTCTAAAATCAGCTTCACCGCACGGTTTGTAGAAGTCGGATTCGCCGACATACATCCATGTTATGCAGTAAGGCATACAAACGCTGTGAAAACAATTTTCGTTCCGTATCCAATTGCACAGTGCAGGCAATTATCGGTCAAAGTGTCTTGGAAAAGAAAGCACGCTAGTGTCAGGCAAATACCATAATCAGACATTGTGAGATATGGTTATTACTTGAAAACCTTGCTAGGGCAGGTCGAAATAGGTGTGTTCGACAGGAGGTGACATTTATTCAATGCATTCACTGTCCCTAAGCTCCACCAAGACAGACGCTGCCACTAAAGGGGTCACTACTGAAGTCACCATAGGGTTCAAGCGTGTACTTAGTGTTCAAATCATCCGATGAAGGCCAATTTTAGTATTGAAATAATGAAAGTTTGGGCCCATAGAAATGCATGGGCGTCATCCTGAACCTTATGTCGGAATCGAATTAACAGAAGCCTACTGTACATAGATGTCAGCACTTTTTCAGCGTACAAAGACCACATTATTGGAATTGCACACTTATAGCACCTTGTGGCAGATTTGTAGTGATGGAATCTGCCACTGATAGCTCGCATGTGTCACACATGAGTCGTGCGTGCAAAGGAAAGCCACTGCTCGACCCTGACAGTGAAAGTAAGAGTGAAAGTGATGCACTAGAGTTTTGTTCCTCGAGCGAAGAGGATGATGATAGTCTTCCCATTGCTTCTTCTACCGAAAATGATGATTCGAAAAGCAGACAACATTGTCTTGGCTCAACAGTGGTGCAGCTTTTTTGCTCTTAAGACATGAAGCAAACAGGTTAAAAAAATATTTAGAAAGGTTTTCAATGGAGTAAATATTGAAAATAAGTCACAGAAGTAAAATGCAAAATAAGGTCACTTTTCATCAAAATAATAAAACACCTCAAGGGTTAACCGGAGCCAAATTGACTGACAGAAGTCCACCGTTTAGTAAAACAATGTTGCACCCCAGTCTTTGCTACAATTGCAAGTACCATTATAAGGTTTTTCAAAGGCTTGAATGAAGCTTTATAGATGTTACTTCAAATGATGACTCCCCCCTTTATGATGTAATACCTTGCAAAGGGTCCTTAAGGGACCAATAGGCGGCAGTGGTGGTGATGGTGACAAACAAACAGGATTAGTTGGGTGAAATCTGCTTGATTTTTGCTTCAGTCTGACAATCATTCGTGCTGAGCTGGCAATGTGAGGTATTCAAAATCTATTCAAATGATATCCACATGAGTGAATAGTGACTATTTGGTATCAGAACTGCATTGAATATGTTGTTACTCAAAAGTTTCAAATATTTGCACACCCTTAAAATGTTGACAGTTTCACCACACTTCAAATGAAATGCATTGTGTGTTCTAATAGTCAACCATAAACTTCACTCTGCCAGCTGTTTGCCAAAATTTATGACATCTTAGAAAAATGCATAGAAATTTCAGGTGATCATGGCACAAGTTCTTTAATCAGACATTTTCTACAACATCAAACAGCTAGTGTTAGCTAGGGTATGTGTTTATGAGGGAAGTTTAAACAAAGGATGAAAGGAAAGATAACCATGACATCGCTTTTGTTGAACATCCCGTCAATCCCTCTCTCTGAGCAGCAAAGTCACATGCTGCTATCTAGAAGGTACACAATGAAAGGCTTCAGTAACTAATCCTCGTGAAGCCATGTGAGCACCCCTTGCCACCGTAAACAAAAAAGGAGATCAACATTGAGGAAGCTTTATGGGGCCATATCAGATGATGTGTCAACATCAAGTGGTGCCCCCCCTCCCTTATAGCCAGGATGTGTAATACTCTATTGTGTGAACACACTTTAACCCCTTTGCCAGAAGTGCAATCCAACAATCTAGCTTAAAATAATAGTGTTTTCCCAATAGCGTCTATTGATGATATCCTAATGTAGGGCTAGTTCTCATATGTCGACAGCAGGAGCATGATTTTAGGTGTTCAGCAAGAATGCATTCCAACCGTTTTGTAAATGATTGATCCTTTTTTTGCTGGCATCCCCTGAGTGTTGTGCCATTTTGCATGTATTGAAAATTTGTCAGGAATTCATCTGCCTTTATGTCAAGCCCCTCGATAGCTGTTTGTGAAGGTACCTAAGTTACAGCATGAGGTCAGTCGGCCTTCGCCTTACCCTAGTGTAAAGGCTGATGAGCTTCTGGGCAGTGGCGGCTGTGGCGTACATCAGGACGGGCTGCCAGCCGTGCAGGTAGTGACCAATCTGGTCGGGGGCCACCTTCAACACTTCCACAACAAAGGAGCAGCACCGATCGTGATCGTACGGGTGCTCCACGGTCAGCAGAGTGGAAGTGATCACAAAGTTCAGGTTCCTGCCCAAAAATAAAGACATTTCGGGTTAGGGTGACATCAACAGAGCAATATTGTGTCCCTCACTGTGAATCAGACCTAGACAAAACGTATGTCAGTTCAAGTTGCCCAAAGTCTGAATTAAAAGAACACAATGTGCTTGCAATTTTTTCTTATGAATTTTGGTAAAACTGCCAGCTATTTAGGTATTTAAATGTGCTGTTTTTTTATTGTTACAAATATATTGTTTTGATATCACATGTATGTGACAACACACAAAAGAAATTTCTTTGTTCAACTAACAGCAGCCTGACATGACATATGCATTCTTTGTTTCAAGGCAAGCTATTTTCAGCATCTAGGTAGAGTGAAAATAGTGAGGTACCAAAATCATCTAATACAGTCACAGCTAAATGCTACAAACACACATGAACCAAGGTGTTAGCCTGCTTTAAGTATCAAAACAAATAATTTTCAAGGAACTTTGCCTTGAATCTGTTGAAGTAGTTCTCAATAGTGATCAGCACGTATTCTCCTATAGGGAGACATAGTACTAATCCTCTAAAACTGATGAGTCCCATTCTATTGAATCCCTCAGTAAACGACTGAGAAAGCATCACAGGGATGTGTTCTGCTTAAATTTCAGGCACAGCAATCTGATCAGGTAAATGTGCTGGCACAGCCAAGAAGCTTGATACATACTTCAGTAGGAAAGTCAGTGATACGGGTGTAAAAAAAAAGAAAAAATGAAGTGAAGAAAAATATGAATGGGCACTGTCACATATACAATGCACAAGTTAAAACAACTAGACAAAGACATAAGAGGAACTTTTAGCTCGGCTGCTTCTATCTAAAACATGTAAAAGGAGAATTCGTTTTTCTCGGCGACTACTGCACCAAATTTGACAAGGTTTGTTGCATTTAAAAGAAAAACTTAAAATCTAGTGACTGCTTATTTCGAATTCTTGATTTAGGTAGTCAATCTTTTATTAAAAATTGGCAAAAATCCCATATTTTCAGGAAACGAAACTATCAAGTTTACAACTCTAACTCAGCAACGAAAAATGATACCACAATTCTGGGAACTGCTTCTAATAGTACATCTAAAGCAGAAAAAATTGATATGTTACACATGAATCTCACAATATTTGGTAATATGAAAATACAGCTTTTGCAGACCCCTTGTACACAATGTAATGTATTCACGTAAGCTCTAAATTGACATATAGAATTTGTCCGCTTTGAATTATCTAATGGATGCTGTTTATAGAACCGCGATATCTGTTCTTGATGCAGAGCTACTAATTTGTAAACTTTCTGCTTCTATTTTTTTCAAACTTTTGAATTTTTGAAAATTCTTTTAACGAAATTCAAGCCCTAGATCAAAGTTCCGCTTCCAACAGTCATTAGAATTTAACTTTCTCTCTCAAATGCAACAAACATTATTAACATCGGTCCAGGGGTTGTCACATAAAAACATTTTTGCATTTTACATGTATTTGAATAGGCCACGTCGGAGTTGGGCCCAAGCGAGAGCTTCCTCTTAAAAGAAGAATTTCTACAGTTGGCATATTCTTCTGTTACATGTTGTTAGCAGCATACCTAACACAAGAAAAACCATATTAAATACATTTTAGAGAGAAAAGATTACTAGTACTACCTGACAACAACAGAGATATCTGAAACACAACTGTTTTAAAGAGTCTCAAATTAAACATTAACAATCAAAAGAGGAGAGCACGTCACACTTTTTTACTTACTGCCTCGACAGTCCCAGTTTAGGATCTCGGAATAGTATGCCATATTTGTGCGAGCAACAAACGGCAGTCAGGAAGTTGTAGGCGGTGCTCTGGACCAGCTCCACATCTTCCTTAGACGCTTCCTGAACAGAAAGATTTAAATGAAAGCACAATATGCTCAGTGGAGTCACATGAAATACACTACAATTTTTAAACAGAGGCAGAATACAAACCATCCTGACATAGCACAGCTGGTAGTTTTTACTTGCTCTAAAGCTAAAATACAAGTTGGCCAAGTTCAATGCTATTAATTTTAGCCTCTTCTGACAAGCGTTCTGACTGCTAGCATAAATTGTTTAAATCTGCATAACTTGATGAAAAGATAGTGCAGATACCAACAGAAAGAATTTTAGTAAAAAGCATGAATATTAAAGCCATTTCTACCCTGTCTCACAATTAGAGGCAGTTATTTGAGACAATACCTTGTCAGTATCTGGGTATTGATCATTCAATTTTCCAATGCAGTGCAAAAAATTAAGCCCTTTTTGAATTCCGGCTCACTATTCAAGCTTGAATATGTAACTAGAGGATATTTTAAGTTTGCATGATTGTGTTTGCAATGTTTGCCAGTTCAAAACACTGAGTTTTTGTTTGTTTGTTACAAAAGGCATCGCAACTTTGGTTGAGAGTGACATGTGTACTTTACACATGGTCACACAGTCAAGCTCTAACATATAAAATTATTAAGAAACACAAATGTGCTTCCTACTGCTATACTGGCTCCAAAAGATTGCTACGGCGCAACCAAAAGTGGCGTCAGTCAGAAGAAGACGATTTGACGCATAAAGGTGGCATCGGTCTCAGCAGGCATCTTGTTTATGCAATGTTGTCTCTCTTGTACATATTGTAAATACATCTTTACGACTTCTGCAATATAACAAATTGGTGGAGGGGCGGGGTATCGATCCCCATACCTCCCATGGACACGTCGCCACGTCGGCTTGTCTGAAAAGCTACTGCCGTGCTACACAGAGCCCTACATGATATTGTGTCAGCTTGACGATGTCAACTAGAAGATCACTCCGCTGGACTCGTGTGTCTCCACGGACGTTGCGCATGTGTGCCAGCTGAAGCACACTTTGCCACGAGTTCACCTCCCTTATATTTAGCGAGAAGATGGGGCCTTTACAGGCGGGGGTTATGTTATGGCGCAACAAAGAGTGGCGTCAGTCAGAAGAAGACGATTTGACGTGTAGAGGTGGAATCGCTCTCAACAGCCATCTTGGTTATGCACCGTTGTCTCTCTTGTAAATATTACAAATACATCTTTATATGTGACTTCTGCAACGTAACAATATCACAACGAAAGCCTCCAATCTAGCCGAGTTTCATGCCAAAGGAAAAAAAAGAAGAATCATAATGCTTGAAAGAGCAGTAAGTGCAGCCAAGAATACATATTTACCCAAACACAGAGTCAGAACACCACTTACTACTACTGCTTCGGGATCTTCTTTTTCTGTTTCCCGGATAGCCTTGTACTTGTTCCACTTGCCGTGGAGCGTCCATGGCTTCGGCCCTTCCCAGCTCAGCAGGTGAGTGACGTACTTCAGGGACTTGTCGTTAAGCATTTTCAACTTGATAGTCTTGGTGAAGGACGTGTTCTCTACAACCTTTCAAAGAAATGTGAAGCATAAGACTGTTGCATGCATTTTCTTGGAAATGGACTACAAATGAGAAATTCAGTTCAACCAGTAAGTTAAAGTCTCCACAATGGATGGGCTACTGTTCAGAAAATTGAAAGTCTATTGGTTTGCTGGAGACAGGTGTAAATATGTTCAGCTCTGCTGTTAGTGGCAAATGACAGGTGCCCAAGTGGCTTGGAACTCAGGTGTACAAAATCATAACAATACAATAAGTATTTACACACATACAACTTTGCGAACTATACTAGCTTTGACCATCTCTGCAATATGTGAACATCCACAATGTCCTTAATCTCAAATTAATTATGACAAGTGCGACTCACCTTGAATAACTGAGAATATGGTAAATCTATGACAAGGGTTGCTCAGTGATTGAAGATCCCCAATTGAGCAGGCACTGCTCACAACTACGGTGGCATCGTAGGTAGCCACAAATGTAAAAAAGGTGTTTTCCATTACAATACAGATACACAATGTGAATCTGATGGGTTGGTACAGACCATTTAAGTTTCTTCTAATGATGCAGAGACACACATAAAGTAAACTCAACTGATGCTACCCTCTAGCAACTATTATCAGCCTAACAAAAATATTTCTTCATGCTGCTGTGCATATCAAACATACCTATGGACAGCATCCCCATTTGTGTAACAAAGTGAGCACCGCATGGACATTCAGAAAATATGCACATTATTGAAGCCAGTAGTGGTGCAACCCAGAGAAATGCCAAGTCTAATCAGGGATACACCGAACAATACACACGTCTTCCTCGGACACAAAAATTCATACATTCACCCTTATTTCACTCCTGTACGTCCTAAAGGAATTGCTCTTTCTTCACATTTCTGCATAGCACGAAAAGAGCAGCACACTATGCACAGCATGAATCTCTGCCATGAAGGCATGAGTTAAAAGAATTCAGCTCACTCACCTTAGTCTGAAACGTCGACAGAAAGCTGCATATGAATGATGCGCGGTCATACTGAAGACCAGGAAATATGCTGTTTATCAGTCCTGCAATTCAAAATTGGCAATGAAGGAAATAGACAGCAATAGAACACAATAGGCTAACGCACTGCTGCTGAATGCATCGGCCACTGTGTTATGCATCGGCTCTACTTTTGCAGTGATGTGCCATTGTGTTTGTGGGTCCCAAATTGCACTTATGCCCATCACTTCTATGCCCACATGGGCAAGAGAGACAGACTTTCTGCCACAGAAGCCAACAGAGCTAGAATGTTGTGCTCATACCTTTATTTAACAAGCAGTTGCTACAGTATACCTGACAACACATCACCATCATTCTGAACTGCCGAACACCTTGCCGCTACACAGACATATAAAGCTACAAACACTGCACTGCAAGACATATCAACAAAATTTAACAAATGTTAGTATAGTGACAGGACAATTGTTTGGGCCCAACAAACAAGGTGTTGAGCTTGCAGGAATAGTGATTATGAGACACTGCATACTAGATTAGCCTTAAATTTCATCGCAGCGTGTACCATAACTTTTTCAACACACTGACTATGTTTACTCCATGTTCAGCCCACACATAGTCTATACATTTTCCCAGACTTCTTGCACAATGACAATAACATTAATCTCATTTATACTGACAATACCATTAATGAAGCAACACTGACTGCCATAGGCCACGTTAGTCTTATATGTAACTATGTATTTCTCCATACTTACTTCTCCATGGAAATATTAATACTGTTCAATTCATTAAAAATAAACACTGCTCTGTAAAATATTTATGAGCTTGCAATTGATTGCAAGCTAACAATAGTAGTTACAGCACATATTGTAATGCTACTGCTAAGTTTCAATAGGATTGTATGTCTGCATTTCGTAATGTACTTAAACAATGCACAGAATTACTCCTTTCTTATTTTTCTGTCAGTGAACCTTTACCCTAGGTTTTCGCCTTTTAATCAGTGTTATTATCAATGACCACTGCAACACAATCCACTTTAAACTACATAAATACAAAAAATTCCATCGTAGATAATATTTTTCTATCTAGGCCAAGTTCATACACATTAACTGCGTGTAGGAGAGAGAAAACATTGCTGTCCCAATATATTAGTATATGTGGAATATCAACTGATTGCAGTGCATCATCGGCATAACTTGAAAGATGAAGAGGAAGCAATCAATCAGGACACCTGCTACACATGATTACATGGAAGTGCAACATGTAATCTTTCTGTAGCCAGTTTCTAAGTATGGAGCAGTTCCAAGGGTACATTTGGGAGCCTGAATAAGGCCACTGTTACAAATGCCGGTGAATGTGGAAATGGCACAATGCATTGTAGTTTTAGGATTGTTTACATCCTAAAGCTACTGTAAGGCCTGTAATGCACCTACCTACACATATTGTGTCTCAAAAAAGCACCGGTGTGATGGCGGGTAGGTGTGCAGACTAGACTTGGACATGGAAAGCGAAAAGAAGAGTTCTTTCACTGCTCAGGCGCAGTCAACACACTATTAGTTGCAATCATGTATTACCTGCTAGCTGAAACCTGCACACTACTTGTGATTCACCTCATATATCTTGTAAACATATCTGTTACAAGATATATCTTATAAGCATACTAGTCGCTCTACATTCAACCTTCGTTCAGCCTTCACATCACACTTCCTCAGCTCTTTAATCTCATATCTATGTGTTTTGTACATGAAGTGCATTAAAATGATGATGCTGATGATTTTAAAAAATAAATGAAATAAATAAATAAAATAGCTTTGAAGCCGGAAGTTGTGTTTCTCACCTTTGGCCTGAAGGACCTGGCGTGCCACTGAGTTGCTTCCAACAACAAGGACCGACATGAGGAAAAAGACTGCACAAGTTCGCACGTCTTCAGGATCCTATTCGGAAGGAAATGAGGAAAGTGAAGTCGCACATATATATGCGCAGAAAAACAAAACTGGCAAGTTTGTCCCACAACAGTGATATCCTTATACAGAATAATAAAAGTATATTGATAGATAAATTTGCACAGTAGATTTAGTCGGGGCTGTTGAGTAAACCACATGCAACTCAACTTTAAATAAGACAAACCCCACACGTGAACCTTACACATGCATAAATTATGGCAAGCTTAAATTGGCACAGCTGCCCTTGCAAATATACTGAGCAGAAGAGAAAGCTCATCTGTAGATTCACTGGAGCTGAAGCATTATGTGCAGAAAGTTCTTAATTAAAAAGTGAATCACTGTACTAAGGCCTTTCTTTTGTTGTTGTTGTTAATGCATTGAAGCCTACGCTTTAAACTAAGAAGAAGTGCATGAAAATTAGTGACCCCAGAAGAACACTGAAAACATTATTCAGCCATTTACGTTGCAAGAAAGTGATAGTTCAATCATAATTCCCTGACATCAGGCACGTACCCAGGGGGGGGCCCGGGGCGCCCGGGCCCCCCCCCCCCCGAAATCAAGTGGCATTACCCCCGCCCCCCCCCCCCCCTCTCCACCGACGCCACCACTCCTCACACGTTCCTGAAGCGGCGCCAGATCAATGTTGAGACTTGGTCATTGGTCAGCATTATGCTGCTTTTTTCACTCCTTTTAGATGGCGGTAGTTATCGGCATCTCTTGTAATGTGAAGGACAATTTTCTCATAGATTCCGCACCCGTGCGATTAACTCGATATGCGTTCAGTTGTCACCATCTATTCAACCGTCACGCGCATAGCTGTTGCTTTTGTTAGTTCAACCTTCTTTGTTTAGGCTGATCCTGGGACCAGGAGAGGGATGCGGCTGTTACTCAGCTGGTCTGTACTCTCATGGAACGAGTTGCGGCCGCGGAGAAAACGCCAATTGCGTTAAGCTTTCCCTTTGATTCATTATTTCCTTCTTGAGTTACGGCTCGCCGCGACGCTCGCAGGTGCCCGGAACCATATACACGTGATATGGGTTAGATAAGGTGAGAAATAAAATAATGTGAAAGAACGTCCGTCATGAAACCCTGCAATAACCCTTAAGCCCATAAGCAAGATGACTGTCGCCTGTTACCTCGTCTGTTTTTCCCTAATACTATAGGAAATTTTCGTGCCAAATTGGAAACTGGAAACGAAAATCGCAAGGAGTTGAGAAATTAAGCGATCTACTAAGGGAGAGAGCCAAGGCAACAACCAAACTGCAAGCAAAAGCGAATAATAAAAAAGCTAACCGTTGTTTATGAGAATATTTATGGATCAACATCTTTTTATTTAGAAAGGAAGTAGAGAAAACGCCGCCGGAAGTGGAGAACAATTACTTGTTTTGAATGACGCTTCTAGAGTTATCGGTCGAACCGCCTCACGTAGCCACTTCTCTGCTGTGCTTATGTGAGTGTTTTTTAACCTTTCGCGGTGAGCGCAGTACGTCTAGAATTGCAGAGTCCTGCGCTCTATGCGGTTCTATGGGAATGGCGGCCGCACAGCGTTACGCAATTCGCGGAACTGTCAAAACTGATCAACAAGGCGAAAATAACTGATATTCGAAACTATAACATGAGAAAGACTGAAGAAGCCGTAAAAAATTGAACGCAGCCTGAAATCAGTAAAAACGAAACCTGGCATAGGACAAACCATGATGTATGCACTAAAAGATAAGAAGGATAATATCATCAGCAATCTCGAAGATATAGTAAAAGCAGCGGAAAAATTCTAAGCCGACCTGTATATAGTACCCAGAGGAGTCACGATACCTCACTTAGAAACAGTAATGAAAAGGATACAGAAATTTTCCTATAACTAGGGATGAGGTCGGAAGGGCCCTGCAAGACATGAAACGATGAAGAGTGGGAGGAGAAGGTGGAATAACTATCGATTTATTCAAAGATGGAGGCGACATAATGTTTGGAAAACTGGCGGCTCTTTACACGAAGTGTCTATCGACTGCAAGGGTCCCAAAAAACTGGAAGAATGCAGACATTATACTAATCCACAAAAAAGGAAACATACCCGCCGTGGTTGCTCAGTGGCTATGGTGTTGGGCTGCTGAGCACGAGGTCGCGGGATCGAATCCCTGCCACGGCGGCCGCATTTCGATGGGGGCGAAATGCGAAAACACCCGTGTACTTAGATTTAGGTGCACGTTAAAGAACCCCAGGTGGTCAAAATTTCCGGAGTCCTCCACTACGGCGTGCCTCATAATCAGAAAGTGGTTTTGGCACGTAAAACCCCATAATTAAATTTTAAAAAAAGGAAACATTAAAGAATTGAAAAATTATAGGACCTTTAGCTTGCTCCCAGTATTATATAAAACATTTACCAAAATAATCTCCAATGGAATAAGGGCAACACTCGATTTTGTCAACCAAGGGAACAGGCTGGCTTCTGGATGAGATACCTTACAATGGATCACATCCATGTCATCAATCAGATTATCGCGAAATTTGCAGAGTACAATAAGCCTCTCTATGTGGCTTATATAGATTACGAAAATGCATTTGATTCAGTAGAGATACCAGCAGTTATAGAGGCACTACGTAATCAAGGAGTACAGAACGCTTACGTAAAAAGCTTGGAAAATATTGCTGCATGCGTGTGGTATTTGTTTGTTTGAACGAGGAGCGTGGGCGCCATCACTCCAGAAAAGAGGAGGAAGAATGAACTGGGCTCGCGCTGTGAATCTGACCAGTCTTCACTGCAACCGTTGTTGTAAATATAATATGTAAATAGTTTCTCGTCTTACTGACTCATCCTTCGCGTAAGAATATCTACAGAGGTTCTACAGCTACCTTAATTCTACACAAGAAAAGCAGGGAGATACCTATAGAGAAAGAGGTCATACAGGGAGACACAATTTCTCCAAAGCCATTCACTACATGCTTAGAAGAATTCAAGCCAATAAACTGGGAAGGCTTAGGAGTAAAGATCGACGGCAAAACTCTCGGCAACCTTCGGTTTGTTGATGACATTGTTCTATTCAAGAACAATGCAGACGAGTTACAACAAATGATTGGAGACCTTAACGGAGAGAGTGTAAGAGTGGGGTTGAATATTAATATGCAGAAGATGAAGATAATGATAAATAGCCGGGCAATGGAACAAGAGATCAGGATCGCCAGTCGGCCACTAGAGACTGTGAAAGAGTACGTTTACCTAGGTCAATAATTCACAGGGAACCCTGCTCATGAGAAGGAAATTCACAGAAGAATAAAAATAGGTTGGATCGCATACGGCAGGCATTGGCACCTCCTGACTAGAAGCTTACCATTGTTATTGAAAAGTAAGGTGTGCATGCAATCAGTGCATTTTGCCAGAGCTGACATATGGGGCAGAGACATGAGAGCAAGTTAAGGACCACGCAAAGAGCGATGGAACGAAGATTGCTAGGCATAACGTTAAGAGAGAGAAAGAGAGCGGTTTGGATCAGAGAGCGAACGGGTATAGACGATATTCTAATTGACATGAAGAGGAAAAAATGTAGCTGGGCAGGTCATGTAATGTGGCGGTTAGATAAACGTTGGACCATTAGGGTTACAGAATGGGTACCAAGAGAAGGAAAACGCAATCGAGGACGACAAAACACTGGGTGGAGCGATGAAATTAGGAAATTCGCGGGCGCTAGTTGGAATCATGATGATGATGATGATGATGATGATGATGGAGGTGGTGGGCCCCCCCCGAAAAAAAATCCTGGGTACGTGCCTGCCTGACATATATTACAAATCTATCCTCCACATTAGAACTGAGATATCGCCAAATGTGAGTCAAGAATCTCCTTGAAAAATACTGCACATGGTAGGACAGAAGCGTGCCAGTGATGCCTACTACCATAAAAATATATTTCTGATGCTAGCACACTACTTTATTCTAGTGCCTGTGCTGCCTTCTATGTGTACTGGCCCTTTATCGCCCTAACATGTATCGCCCAGGGACAACCTTTATCGTAATACTATTTATCAATCTTTATGAGCCACTGAAAGCGCACCCTCACAATATGCTCAAGCCTGTACAGCAACAGAGACCCGTACCCTTTGGTTCCGTGTGTTGAACCATGTGGTGAAGTCCGTAGTCTCAAAGTTGACCACGCTAGTGACATAGCGTGCTCCTTCAGGGCCCAGGGTGACAATTGAAGTAAGCAGGCGCAGGGCAGCCTTGGCATGGTTGGGCTTCGCGGTGCGGCATAGAGACATGTGCATGAGCCGACTGTACTTTTGAAGCATATGCTGCGCTGACATCAATGCAGTGTTAACATACTGTTTGAAATCCTCGGGTAGCCGGGAAATCAGGCGATCCAGGACCTGGTACACTAGCGTGTGCTAAAGATACCAAACATAAAGAAAAACAAAGGAGACAACAAAAATCAGCAATGTTTCAAAAACCCAGTACATGGTGTCAGTGCTAAGCACAGGTCAGCATACACACTCACAAGAACAAATACTCGTGCTTGCTCCGCACCCATTTCACAGGTGTATGACAAAGGGTGTGAGTGCATGTGAGTATGAACAGGAGCACATGCCAGTTAATGTGAGTAGAAACAAACGTCAGCAACAGTGAAATCAGCGACAGCAACTCGGACACGAGTAAGAGTGTGAGCAGGTACCAGTAATTGTGAAAAGAAGTGACTATGAATACGAAAGAATGTTGACGGGTGTGAATGGGCCCAACATGAGAATGTACAGCAATGTGAGTGAGCACCTGGCCAGTGAAAATATTGATGAGTGAGTTTGAGTGAGCACCCATTTATTTTGTAAACCTGTGCTGCTAAGTCCATAAATTAAACTCTAGAGCATTTCAATACCATCAATCGCCCTTTCATTTAAAGAGTTATCCTATCTGCGTAAGGATAAGTGAGCCTTGCAAACTGCACACTTGTGACAATTCCTGATGTTGCCTATATATGTGGTTCCCTTACTCGAAATATACACTGTTTTAAGTCAACGCCTGTGTGTAGCACGTCTTTCTGTGTGCAGAGTTATCCTATCTGCGTAAGGATAAGTGAGCCTTGCAAACTGCACACTTGTGACAATTCCTGATGTTGCCTATATATGTGGTTCTCTTACTTGAAATGTACACTGTTTTAAGTCAACGCCTGTGTGTAGCACGTCTGTCTGTGTGCTCGTCTTTTAATGCACTATAGGCCTCATCACTCAACATGAAGTGTACCTAAGCCCACACAAGAGGCAGGTAACAACGCACATTGGAACTCATTTCAACATTGAAACTTTCCACTTCAGTGCATTCAAATAGCTTTCAATATTTGCATGACACATTAAACTATAAAAAACAGCATAAATCTTCTGTGAGCAATACAAACAAGGAAATAGAAATGTCGTAGTTAACAGCTCTGAACATGTTTAATGTTCCTCACTAGTACCTCGGGTAAACACGAGGAAGGCAGGAAATGGAAATTCAAGATGAAGAGCAAAACGAGAACATAGTAAAAGCAGGAGCCAACATTTCAACAAGTGGACTTGTCTTTTTCAAGGCAGCATATGCTTTCCTCAGCACAATATATATAGGTAGGGTTATTCTAAAGGGGAGAGGGGTAGGACGGGGGGGGGGAGGGGGCAACGCAACAACCGAGGGTATGTTAATGACCAAGGGTGTGTGCGGCAAGGGTGTAGAATTGAAAAGAAAGGTGTGCTATTCAACGTTGGTGGAGGAATGTGAGGTAGCGCCATGTGTCAGCCGGTCAAGTGTTTTTTCGTGGAAGGGGCCTGGACGGGGGGGGAGGGGGGGAATCATTTGCTCCCTCTGAAAAAAATTTACTTTGAAGAACTCCACAAATAATTCTTTTAAATGTAGCAAATGGCTGCAAGTACTTACATTCTTTACTTCTCAACCTTCAAAACTGATTCTCTTCAGGTCACCCTCAATATGTTTGTGAGAGAAACTCCACAAATGTGTAGTTGTGAGAGGTTTACAAATTGTTGCAAGTTTTTCTCAGCTTCTTTCTTAAGGTAAGAATATGTTCAGTGGACAGCACGATCCACTTGCCACCGTTATCGTAGGCATATAGTGGTGAATAGTGGAGACACATACTGAAAGGAACCAAATGGCTGCAACTTCTTGCAACTGTATTTCAGTTGAATGTCATCGAGTGCTTTAAAAAAAGTTTGTGTAACGAGATGAGTATATGAATAAGGTTCCTATCTGGCTCACTGTAGAGCGATGTCGCCATACCGTATTCACTTCAGCATACAATGTTACTATCACTGGCCATCGTCAGAAAAGTCTGAACAAGGGCATCTGTCTTTCAGCCCACTCATAAGATAACCACCAGACAAAGGAGAAAGAAAGGGCAGAAGTGATAATGACGGTAGCAAAGAAAAGCATTATCCCACCTTCGAAGTACCCAGGGACCTTACAAAGCAGTACCATCTCTGCTTCAGGGCGTTGACAGCAGTAGTCATACTCCTCATAAAGTATGATACATCATGCACTAAAGAAAATTAGGCCAGCTAAGCAGAATGAGCTCACTTACCATACGCGACCCCGTTTTGACACCATAGAGAAGTGATGAAATGTTTTGAAAGTTGCCATCAGTGCTCTCAAGATACTGCTTGACAGTGTCTTCTGTGCTCTCTCCACTTGCAAATGAGTCAGCTGCTTTGACGAACTTTTGGAATTCTGAATATGCAAGAGGTAAACAGGCATGTCAGTTGCGTGACACTGGTAAAACTTTACACACTAACACAAAATGACATTGTATTAACACGAAGACCATATATAGAAGAGACATGGTGCAAACACACACATTTGTCCATTTCTAGAGTTTCACTATATTTTGTGCAGCTTTATACCTGAGTAAAAATATGCAACATTAGCGATCAATTGCCGGCAAAGCTACACCCTGTTATTCGCTTTGTTTTTTTCAAAAGCGCACTCAAGGCTCACTTTGGTGATCACATCCAGAAAACACAAAAGTATGGGGTGAGGGGTTTGGAGATGCATTACAAGCGATGCATGTAATTTTTACATTTCTTGGCACTTTCGTGCATGTTTTTCATATGTGTCATCAAAATGAGAGCATACCAAGATGATATGCCATACTAGTTCACTGTGTACTGGTGAGCACAGTTCTGACAACGTGAGAGCAAGCAAACATGCTTGAGCCAGCAGATGCATGGCAAATGAAAGCAGATGCCCATTGTTCTGTCCTAGTTGTCACCGCACCGTTTCCCTTACTCTTTAATTAACTGACGCGCAGAATAAAGCTTTACTAAGGTGAAATCCACATGTCAAGCGGTTAACAGTGTGCGTTTGGAGAAGGGTATACATAAACCATTTTCTGGGGGATGCAATGTAATGGCAACAGCAAAGAGCCGTTGCGAGTTCAACAGGTTGGTCGTGCACTAAAAAAGATTAAGGGCAGATGTTTGATATTAGGCAATGAAAGAAGAAACCTCTCATCAGGTCGCCCCCTTTCTCAAGCACAGCAAGAAAATTTTTGATGCAAAAAGGCTCCTCCTCCTCTGTCTTCGCCTGTTTTTCCGGACTTGCATCGTCGTCAGACTCTCCGGCGTCGAGATCGTTCTCCGTTTCGGTGGTCTTCGCTTTGGTGGGCTTCTCTTCGCTGTCCTTGGTCTCGCTGCGTTTTCTTTTTTTAGGCATCCTCACGTTCTGTGCAGTCATTTGCAACACTCGAGTTTAGATGCCACGTCGAAAAACCGTAACAGGTGTCCTTTCGGCGCCGGTAAACGTTCACACGATCAAGCAAACCACGCGCAAATACTCGCACATGTGCGCTGCCATTTTGTTTTGTCAACCCTCGCTCCCAAACTCCTCATAGTCCAAACGTCCAAAACTAATAGCAAGTAACAAACAAGTAACAAACTAACAAATAACAAGTAATGAACAACACAACTATTTTTTTCTATATTTGTTGAATGATGGCCGTAGAGTTATGATGATAGAGGGACCTTATTATGATGTAAAATAGAGGGACCTTATTGTGATGGCGTTACGAGCGCCGCGTCGCATTTGTCGTCTGTAGCGCGTACTACGAGTTCACCAATGTATAGTTTACAAATCACTACTTACTTTTTTTTTTTTTAATGCGAGGATAAATGCCTCAGGGCATACAAGGGTATGGGATGGGGGTGAACAAGGATGACACTACTTACTTTTAAATACAGTGATCAATTTTCGTTCCGCAATGCGAGTGCAATTAAAAAAAAAAATTATCCGTCGCGCGTCTGTAGTGCAGAGATGCAGACATGGAACTTTGGCAATTTGTATGACCATCATGTGTCGTCGCTGTTTTCCGTCGCACATGCAGTCGCAGTGCTGTACCACTGGTTGCATCGCCTCGCAAAAGTACATTCCGATATACACAGCATACATGGTGATAAATGTGGCTCTAGACTACCTTCCAAGCAATGCAGATGTTTACAGGAGTAATGGAGGATGAATCAACCGCGTGGTCGAACAAGATCGAGCTCTGGGAAAAAAGAAAAAAAAAACTCTTGTTGGACCACGGTTCCTAATTTCTAGACTATCTTGTTTTACTAAAACGATTTGCAAAACATTTGTAGTAGCAATTAGAAGCTCTCCCTCCCAACGCAAATATCTAAGTACCCTATATTGTATGGTTCTGTAAATGCTAATATAGAGCTTTTCACTAAAATTTCTTAATTGTGTTCGTTGCTTTGCAGACCTTGTAACATAATGGAAGGGTCTATACAATCAATTATGCTTAACGAATTTGCACCAACATTTGGCAAATATAAGCTGGCCCCCTTTCTCATTTCTAATTCTTTTTTTTTTTGCACCCTTCATATCTCACCATAAGTGCAGCTAGGTTGAAGGATCCTCACCTATCGAGCACACAGGCACCATTGCATGGTTGCACTCATATTTAAGTTGTCCCGGATAGCATGACTGATATTAGGAATCCATTTGGTATGCTCAAAAGATTATTCGAAACAATTTTCGCTCCTCTGACAATGTCAGCTTTTCCCGCCAGTTCAGGCCCGGCAGTCAGATTGGGAGGTCGCATTTGGTTCGTTCTGCCGAAGAGCAGGCTGTGTTGAAGGAACAGCAGAGGGAGCGGGCCGCGCGTCATGCTTTCGGCCGAAGAACAGGTGGCGTTTGATGAACGACGTCGGGAACTCGCACGAGAAAGGGCTCGTCGTCGACGTGCTGACCTCGCCGTAAGGGAGCGCGAAGTCGAGGCATTACGACAACGCAGAGCCGCAGGTCCCGAGCTTCGCTTGCACACCTCATCACTGTAGCAGAAGGGTGGTCAAAATTTTCTTTTTTTACTGTGAGTGTCAGTATAGGCGATGCTGTGCGCGACTGCTGTTGATTCTGATTTCGAGTGAATCGAGCTTGGCCTCATTTTGGGTACTGAGCGACAGTGACAAGAACATTGTTAGAGTGTCCTGAGGAACTCGATTGGGGGGACCGAAGGCTCTCCGATCAAGTTGGTAGCTCCGCCCACGACGGGACAGGGAGGTGTTGACTCTCCGCGACGTCACGGGCCCTCTGGACGGCCTGTAGTTGGTTTGTGTAATCCGAGCTCTTCAGCAAGGTGTCCCACTTGGACTTGTTATGAAAGTCGGAGCCCACGTTGTACGGGCACAGCCAGAGCATGTGGTCGAAGGAGCAGCACGCGTGACCGCATTTGGAGCATGACTGGGGAAGTTCGGGTCTATCCAACTAAGCGCTCTCGGGGTGAGGTAGGATCTCGTCTGTAAAAGCCTGAAAGTAACAGCCTGAGCCCTGTTCAGTTTCGGGCTGGAGGGAGGGAATTTTCTCCTGCTGTGTCTGTAAAGTGACGTAATTTCATGAAAGGTCGTAAGATTATCTTTGAAGGGGCAATCCTGCGGGAGAGCCGGACCGTTAGCTCGGGCGCGGTTCATGAATTCACGCGCCAGGCAGTTGGCCCGCTCATTAGGGTTGCAACCCGCTTGTTTAGTTACATTGTTCATGTGCACCGGGAACCACACTAATGTATGACGTCCAATGTCTTCTCGTGTAGTAATACGAAAGGATCTGTTGACGATGTCGGCTGCGTGTTTACAAACTAGAGCGGACCAGAAAGCCCTGACCGCCATGCGCCAGTCGGAGAAAAATGTTCGCCGGGCCTTTTGCGGCTTGAAGAGCCAAGGCTATCGCAGTTTCCTCCGCCTCGTTCATGTGTTTAACGTAAATTGATGCGGCGCTGTGTTCCGCGCGCGTCAACGACCGTGATTGCAAACCTGTCATCACTGCCATATTTGACGGCGTCGACGAAGAATGCATCTTCCCTGTAAGGATCGATTCGTCGAAGGATGGTTATAGCCCGCGCTCTTCTGCGACCTCCGTTATATATTGGGTGGATGTTCCTCGGCACGGGCTCAGCCTTTATACCTTCACTGGCTAATTTAGACAGGAGGTGTCTGTCGAGCGGTGCCTGTATAGGGAGTTGACCAGCTTCATCAAGAATTTTGTTTCCCGGCTTAGTTGGCGAAAGCCTGGAGATCTGTGCAATAAACTGCGCTTCAATTAATTCGTCTGTGGTATTGTGAATTCCGAGTTGAAGTAATTTCACTGTGCTAGCGGATTGTGGAATACCGAGTATTCTTTTGATGCCGGACCTGATGAGTGTGTAGAGTTTGTTCTTTTCAATTTTGCTCCATATGAGGTGCGGTGCCGTGTAAGTAATGTGACTGATGATGAAAGCTTGGAAGACCCTGAGTAGGTTGTCCTCCTTGAGTCCCCCCCTTTTGCTTGCGTACTGAGTGAATTACATATATTTATAACCTCTGCATGGAAGTGTCAATGTAAATTTCCATCTATAATAAATGTTGTAAATTATTAGAAGAGCTTTATTTTCACGAATCGTTAGCACTGCTTACTGGAAAGAGAAGCAATACAGCTAGAGACACATATCATTCACGTGCATTTCACACTCCATTGATAAAAGACTTCTGAAGGGTTTGCTGAAGTCTGCAGGTGTTTTTCAGGGTCAAAAAGCATGCAAAGCAATTTGAATCGAGTTGAACAAACAGCAACATAAATGGGGTATGCTGGGATATCAAGACAAGCCAATATTGCCCTATTGGTTTTTGTGGAGTTGAGGCATTCCCTCTGTCGCATCGGAGTGGCCCGCCTCAGTTCGTTGAAAGCATTGTGTGCTCTGAAAGCTAGCATGCACTCCGTGGGGGTACACTTATGAAGGCCCAGAGCTGCCTTGAAAGCGTTTCAAATTATCGTGTTGACGTGCCTTTTCTCTTCCCTGTTCAGCATTTAGTAAGGTAAGCAATACGTGATTCAACTCATCACTAAGACCTTTTCCTTAAAGGCCTTAAAATCTTTTTCTGTCAAATAAAGTTTCTCTCTCTCTCTCTCTCTCTCTCTCTCTCTATATATATATATATATATATATATATATATATGTATATATATATATATAAAATGATATCATAAGAAGCCAACAAACACTGACAACAAGGTGATATCTCATGATATGACTAATAAATTACGGGCCCCTCGATTTACCCGCTTTCTTCTCGTTTATATATATGTATATATCTATATATACATACCAACATATTCATTCTCTAAGCATAGGCTATCTATACCATAAAAATCATTGTTAGTTGGCTGCTTCCTTCTCTTTAAAAGATATTATAAACCTTTTTCTGTGTGTATATTTCAATAGTGTGTCCGTATATGGTGTTCACAGTCTAAATTTTAAAAAAATGTTGAAGTGAGAAAATGCAGATGAGCTAGCCGCTGCTGGTGCTTCTAATGCGCTTGTCCTCCTATTGTCAGGATTTGCAGAAATAAAGCAAAAGGATTAATTAAAAGCCATGAACATCCGTTCCAACAATGATGTAGTAAGCTTATAGCCACAATAAAATTTTAAGTGAAAAGGTAGAGTCCACTCAAAAGAAACCTCAAATTATGTGGGTGACAGAACTCTGGTAATGACACTTTAGGGGAAAGCGGGGGGGGGGGGGGGGGAAGGGTTGGTTTCGGCATTGCCAAAGGGGGTGGCTTCAAAGCCTCCCCCCACCCCATAGCAGGTGCCTGTGATTTCATGAATAATAATAATAAAAAAAAAACAGAGGGAGACTACACAACTTCGAAACAAGCATACTCTCTTTATTAAACTTGTAAAACATGCCCTCGCCTACCTGCAGAATATCTGCAGGCAGTATGAATATGGCCCCTTGTGGCACCGGTAGAGTCCTCATAGAGAACTCTAATTACACTGTGGCTACAAAACAAACTAGTTATTCATCATATCCATAATGATAACGTTCACGATATGCCCACTGCATGTGTGGTGAATTCCTACGTATTCGTCTTCCCACAGGTTCGAGGTCATTGTAGCACTTGTCAAAATTGCGATCAACAGCATTTCTTGCCTCTTCTTTCGAAACACCCCTCGCCACAACGATGGAATTGACAGCCTTCTGCTTGACACATTCCTGGAAGCAACAGGTAAGCATGAGACTGAAGCAAACTGCAACAACACATGAAGAGTTAAACTTTGCTGCCAAAATGCTACTGTAATTTTTTTTTAGTGACACAATATAACACTACGCAGCTGCGGTATAAAATACAGTAGAAACTTGTTAATTCAAACTTCAAGGGGACCAGACATTTACTTGAGTGAAACGGAGTTCAAACTAAGGAGAGCCTTAGTTCTAGTTAGTTCTCCTAAGAGCTTTTCTCTATTCAAATACATAAGACTTTGCCATGACCAACAGAGCAGTTCAAGTTATCCGTCATTTCAAATTCAGAGGATTCAAATTATCGAGATTTTCACCATATCTGAATGCAAACATGGCTAACCTGAACAGAATCTCACAAAAGAACTTCCTTTGCACTCCACAACACCTTTTCATATTACTAATGTGAATTTACCACCATACAACCCCAGTTGACAGGTTTGGGTATTAAAAACAAACAAGCATGGTGTATAGATCATACAGCGACAATAATACCTGCAAAGTATTTGCTGTTTTCGAGTTTATTGCCGTTATTTATTGTTTGTCATCCCAAAAATGCCCCTCCTGCTGGGGCAAAAGAATTGGCTTGCAGTATGGTTAAATAAAACTAAAATAAAATAAATAAATGTATTAAAGAGTCGTGCACTGTGAAAACAGGGAAAAATTCCAACAAAAGCAGGTGCACCCTACTCCTCAGTCTCCCCATGAGCAGAGACAACATTACGGTCCATGCCTTCTCATTAACCACAGTGCCTGCAGAGCATAAACAGCCATGACAGCAATATAAACGACTCTTGGATTCCCATGCAATGCAGAATGCGTAGCACTATCAATGCAAGTGCACCGCACAGCAAGAAAAAAAGAGAGAGAAAAGAAAAGTACACCGTGGTTTATGACGTAAAGGTCATACAGGTCCTCAGCTCTGATAACAGTGAAGGCAGGGGAGGAATGTCGTTTGCAGATGCTCGTCGACAAAATGAAAGGGAGCCTCTGCTGCACGGAGGGAATCTTCCCTCTTCACATGTTTGTTTTGCAACATTCCATTTGCTTCTATCAGCTAATTACTAAGCCCATTTCAAAACCTTCTGGGGTAAAACACTTCCTAGGTGGCACTTTACAGCTTACAGTTGGCGGTGCACAAATATTCAAAAGTTAGGATTTCAGTTTAATCATCTTTGCCATTCTATTCATATATGATTTCAAAATTCAATAGTTGAAACTGTCAAATATTCGTTTTTGCACAAGTATAAGGAATAACAATAGTTTTGGTGTCTATAGTCTTTCTCCCGGTCATGAACCTTCCTCTACCTTGCAGCTGGGGCAGAAACGGTTTGCCATATTCAGTGTCCCTATGCTTTGAGTCGTGAATTAATTTGCCCTCGCACTGTGATCGCCTATCCTTTGGGTTAGCTGAGACAGTAGAGTGACCAGCCCGGAAAGGCATTGGTCCTGGGTTCTGTCCTCAAACCAGGACGAATTTTTGTTCAACTTCAAAAGTTTTGCTTTCTGAAAAGCCTGTATGCCTTTCCTTTGTAGCTTTGTACTACAGTCGGGTGGATAAGAATTTTTTTTCCCCTTTCATCAGTGTATAAAGAGAAAACCTAATGTAAGTGGTGACTTCTATCGAAGAATTCTGCTACAGGAGAACGCTATAGTTGCCCAAAGGCAACTGATCAGTTCCTGATTGAATAGATGGTGCAGATAGCTTCGGCTTAATGATTCCCAGTCATTGAATAAGAATGCCTTGCTTTTAGGCAGCTTACAAATCTGTTGTCTTGATTTAGGTAAAGCAAGTTATGATTTGGGTTGTCCCACCATGTTTGTATCACATGTGTGGTGTTGTATTATCACGCTAATCTCCTTCAACAAATACCGCACTCTGCGTACACCTGTTGACATACTTTTCCATTATTTCACTACTATCAGAGTCATAGTTCACCAGATAACAAACTGAAAGCAACTGCTTATTATTTACAAGCTCCTCATTTGACCAGATGTTCAGTTCTGAAGAGTATTATACACGTGCACCAAATAATGTAAATAAGCCCATCTTTAACCAATTGGACTACACAAACTTTATACGCCACTTCGCCAAAAAATTTGAAAGTATATGATATTTAAAGGTTGTTTTTCACAATATTGAAAATCAATTCAAAAACTTTAAAGGGACAGTAAAGCGTAGCAATTAGTTTAGCCTGTTGAAATAGCATGCCTGCAAAGTTTTAAATGTTGTTTAAAGATGTGGCTAAACTTTATCATGGCAAAAAACAAACTTCTATAGTTTTAACAAAGCCAGATAAACATTAATAAAGTGCTCTGTTTGTGTATACAGCTTCAATGTCGTATTATACAACCATCAGAGCACTCTGACACTGCTCTTCAACAACCAGTATAATTTCTCATAATGCTGATTAGGTTGACTCTCTGTTTCCTTTAGAATTTGATGCACTAATTGTCGTTTATTGATTAGCTTTAAGATAGTCCTGAGCCGACACTTCAACTCTCATGTTGTCACATGGGGTTAGCACAAGAACTTTGAACTTGTATTTTGTTTTTGCATCTTTCCTGGCTTACGAAGACTCTGCTCATGGTAAGGTTAAAGTTTTTGGTATTTGAGGAGTGTATTCAATCAAAATATATTCATATTCGGTGTCCCTTTAAAAAAGCATTAGAAAGGGACAAAGATTTCACTGCTTATCATTAAATTTTATATAACTGCATTTAAAAAGCTAATACAGCGAACTACATTGATGATACACATAGAGAGAAGCGTCATGATAGACTTACTGCATGGGACTTTGCTATATTGAAGAAGCTTGCTGAACCTTGTGACATCGCACTCATGAAGGAGCAGTGAAACAAGTTTGCAGCACGAATCTGCATATGACCACGACATAGGTTAGCAAACTGACAGCAACGATTCAGAGTTGAGCATATCTGCATTGAAGTTCACCAGTAGCACTGTTTTTGGGACATGCTATTTGTTGCATTATGGCATTTGCCTCACAACTGTAAAGGTGGATTCGGTGAGAGCAAACCTCAAATGACTGCTGATTAAGATCAGTGATTGTCAGCTCACTCCAGCGGTTAAGTCCACTTCCTATAAACGCTAGTGTCATCAGTGATCAGTGTTCAGCTATCAAGTCGGTAATGTGCTTTGCCAGGAACACACACAAAGATACCTTGGAGCCATCAGAGCTGTGCTTGCACTATGCATGCGTGCTCGGAAGAGGATAAAAGAAGCCTCTGCGATGTCGTGGTCTCATAGTGGCAGCTACTGCGGCAACAAGTGCATGCACTTAATCAAGCTCATATTTTGCATCTGCAGGTTGGTCATATGTTTTGCTTGACACTATCTTAGTAGGAATAATTGTACTGTTGCAGCAGTTGCCAAAATTCTGCTGAGTGTATCATTTGCACAAAAATTCATTCATTAGTCTAAATCCAATAGCTTTTATAGTACTGCCAAACTCTGATTAACTGTTTTGAGCATAACGCCCACAAATGCTGAGCTTGCGAAAAGATTACAGCAACTAAAATCCAAGCTTGAAAATTTGACTGACAGACTCCTTGGCATAATATTTGGCAACTTCCAGCTGAAAGAAGAAGCGACTCAGAAACGAACATTGCGGAAAAAAGATAAATGGATTATTTACTGTCTGATATAGAATTCCTCAACAATATTGATGAGAAAATGTATGATGAAAAAGCTGTGCTAGTGGCTGAAAACAAAGCTCTGGAAGCTCACAACTGCATGCTCACGAAATGGCTGCGGAGCTCCAACAGTACTTGACACTGAATAATGTTGACATCAAAGACGTTCTACTATGCACACAGAAAGAAAGAAGACTGGTGGTTATGCAAGCCATTGGCCACAAGATTGGTTGCCTAATAATGTTTGCAAATCTCAATGTCGTTTGTTGCATACCCACAAAAACTAAAAAGAAAAAATACACTGCTCGTTTTTCCTCACAAACAATAAAAGCATGAATAATTGGCGAAAGAATGGAAAGCTTGCAATGCCTGCATGGCATCAGCATATTAAGAACTAAGGAGAGGCCACTATTTGTAAATTAAAACAACCTCAGATTGGAAAATATTTTTATTCTCTAGGGCCTTGATGTTGAAGAAATCAAAGAAGTGGAGATCCTTATGGACAGATAACTGCCAAACCAAGGCTCAGAAAACAGTTGATAGTCACCACTATCGCATCATCACCAAGGCATAGGTTTCTGCAATCACTTAACTACTTTAACCTTCTATAGAGGGTATCATCAAGGCAAGCTTGCAATTTCCTCTATTTGACCAGTTAAATATTTTTCTGTCTATAGATCTATTCTACACTTTAACACGCATAGTCTACACTGACATTTTGATGATCTTTAAAATTTGATTTCAACATTTACGTTCCCATCCTAAATTATTGAAATCCTGGAAACTTGGTAAAATGAACACTTAAGAAGCTATTTTACTTTATTGAACTATATCACTAAATGCTCAAAGCGCAGCAATCTATACACCATCTGATTACATATACAGAAGGTTGGACTGGCCTTATTCTCAACATAAATAAATGTGAGCAAACCTGAGCTGAATGAGAAAGTGACATTGTTCACTCAACTTCCTGAATACTTTGATGCATTTTTTTCTTTCAATAAATAACATGAGGCCATAAAAAAAAAACTTGGGCAAGCATGGGTAAACTGCAACTTTTGTGACAATACACAGATTTCCACAATGCCGGCAAGCAACATCCATTCAATAGTTTAAATAAGAGTGCATACAGAAGCAATTTGTGTCACTGCAAATCTAATAAATGTTTGCTTTTATGTCTCCCATTTGGTTTTAATGCTTTTCTATTTATTATTTTCTGTTGTAGATATTTGGGTGCATCAGGAATAGCAGATTTGTGTTTCGTGGATCACTTTTGTGAAGACAAACTCCTAGTAAGACAAACGCACTTTCATGGTCATTTTGAGTTCGTTCTAATGGGAGTGTGCTGTATATTATTGACTTACGTAATTGCCTGCCTTCCTGCAACTGCATTCTTTATGCAGATGACACAACCATGGTCAACTCTCATATGTGTGTAACTAACCTAGTTGCAAAACTTAATAATGATATAAGTATGCTGAACTGGGGCTGAGGGTACGCTTTAGATGTCTACCTAGTGGACTGTCGATTTCGGTTGCCGGTGAACTGCCGACGGGCTGGGCTGGGGTACAAGCGAGAAGGCAGGAGCCCCTGTCTGCCTTCAGCAGCGGCCAAAATTGATAGTCCACTAGGTGGACACTTTCAGAATAACCCTTTCCATGTCTTCTGGTGTCCCATAATTAAGATCCCATAAATCCATCAGAAACTAAACTTGTTTTGTTCATGTTCAACTAACGATAATAAGCTTCCATTTCTTCACTCCCCTTTGACAATCATCTTATCCCCACTAGTGCATCCTGCAATTATTTGGATGTCAAACTTGATTCCAAACATATATTTCATAGTAAAAAAGTAATACAGGTGTCACATGGCGCACTTTCAATCACACTCAAGAATTGATCTGGATCGAGCTCGATCGTGATCAAAAGTTGCCGTTAGACACTGGCATAACATACCAAATAAGGAAACTGCTAAAACATGTATTTAACCATGAAACACTGCCATTCTTGTACTACACATTCATACATTGACATAATTTATTGTATTATATGTTCAGGCATTATGTACGCAACCCATCTCCACATGAATTTTTGCAAAAGCAGGCTATTAGAATAATCAATTTTAGTCCTAGCCATTGTAATGCCAAATTTCTAAAGCAGAGCTATGGGATTATTTTCGGTGGAGGAGTGCATTAATTATAATTTGGTTATACTATAATTAATTACTGCCCACCTCTGTACAGGCAAGATGATCCATATTCTTGAAGTCCATGTGGGCACGGCAATAGTCAAACATGTGCATGAGCTCATGGGCAAGCACACCCTGAACCATGCCTTTCGACCTGGCCTTATTCTGACAAACAACAACCTGGTTATACTCTGTGTCAAAGCCACCTGTCACAAGACCCTCGCACGGCTCACAGCAGATGTTTCGCCTGATGTCTATGTCACTGAAAAGAGAATACCAAACATATATTATTCAAGGCTTATGCATTAAAAGCTGCTTAAGACGATGGGAAATAACATCCTATAGATGAACAGCATTCAAAGCACAGAGAATGAGATATCTCATGGCATATTTCATGCTGTTCCCCTGTAGAATATCTCATAGGTTTGCTTAAACTGCTAGCATGTTGGCATGCATTTTGTGGTAGACAAGGGTGTCAATGGGAAGCCTTGAGCAGCCATAGGGTAAAAGCAAGAAACACCTGGTGAGCAAAAACATGGCTTTGATGGCTGTAGTGTGTCTGTTCCCCAGTATTAATACCTTGTACTTCATCTCGTCATTATTATTGTTTTTAAGAACTGGCTATTAATCGCTGCAGAAATTAGCATAACACCTTCTGCCTTAAAGGAAAAAGGGGAAATGAAAATGATGAGAAGAACACAGATGCCAAATAAAGTTCCTATTTCTTATATTTGTAGAAAGCAGGCTCAGACATTCAAGAGCTATGTTAATCTAAAAATATTAATATGAAACGCAACGCAGTGTTTCTACGCACCCTTGAAGTAATTGCATGATGTTAACTGCAAGAGCAATTGGAAAGCAATAGTGTGTTCTATCATAAACAGGCAATCACAAGGAGGGAATATGTGACCATGTACATTGGTTGACGTGTTGCAGCCTGCAGGAAACCAAAGAACATTACAGCATCGCGGATGTAACTGTCGCAGCGTGATGTTGTGTCGCTATCTACAAAACCATTTAAACGAAAACGTCACACTCACAGACAATGATCCGAGGGAATACTTACCAGCCGGCACTTTTTAGAGCACTAATCATCAGCTTTACCAGGGGACCTGCAAGATTACGTAATGACGTAAGATCGCAACGGTACACAAATCAGTAAAATCATAACCCCTTGTTACATTTTACATAACGCAGAGCGCCTGCTTACCACAGCTGCATGGTCAAATTTGTTATGCGGCAATCATTTGTTGCACTGAAGTAAGCTTGAATGAATCCGCAGTGATGTAGTCGCGGGGCTCTTACTCATACCTACACCTAGCTAACGTCATACAAAAGTGCTAAAGAATAGAAGCAGAAAGAGGGAGAAAAGAGAAAGAACGCTCCATCGATGTCGAGTATTAGATCACAGAAATATCGGATTACATTTACAGCAAAGTTCAACGCAAGCATGTCGTACAGGCACCGGCGTTACGTACAACCGATCTGCGCGGCGAAGTATGTTCCTTTACACGGTATGTAGACGCCGACGAACAATGACAAGTGTTCCTTACTCTCATTGATGCACTTCATGACATTCTTTTCGCAGCGTATGTTGTCGAAGCTCTCTCGACCTTCACCCAACAGCGCGATTCGCAGCCAGCTTTCGGACTTCTTTCCGCCTCGTCTTTCCGGATAGTTCTCGAAGCCGTAGCTCTGTTCAGGTTCAGCGTGTTTGTTTGAGTCTGTCGACTGATTGTGAGTCTCTGCGGTGGAAGACATGTCTTCTTCGTTGTGGGATAAAGACAGCCCAAACAAATGATCGTCCTCAAGTACTCAATGGACTATGTTCTGTTCATGGATGCCGCCATGGTGGATTGCTGCCGGCGCCCTCTTTATAATTTATTGAGTTCTGAAATTACAATATTCGCCATTATTCGTACTAGAAAAAAATTCTAAATTTGCTTTTATGCCTGGCTAAAACGGCTTCTTGCGTACTGGTCGCTGTCCTTTGGTGCCCTAGGTCATGTGGGTGTGGTGGTTCTACGCAACTGGTACCGAGCATGCCCATCAGCTGGACGGTGCTTGCGTGCTTGCTGATCCAGCGTACGAGCGTGCAACTGACGGCACTGTGGACATGGCAGCGGTAACGGACGGGGACGCGTCGTCCCAGTTGGAAAATTGGATGGGGAACCTGCCGGAGGAACTGCAAAATGTACCACTAAACCATCTAGCCATACCAGGTAAATATGCACGAAGGCCCTAGACGACTTCGATCATGCGCGCCCGTCTGGAAGAGACTGTTTTATCGGCCGAGAATCAGTGGAGAAGCGCTTTACATTTGTGTACAGCGTACCGCTCGTGAAGAAAGTGAAACAATGATCTGACGGTTCATATCAGCCTTAATTCTAGATGTCCTTAGTGTTTTCTTTGACGATATCTGAAGCTTCTGCGTAGAAAGGCAGCTCGGCCGCTGCCCCTCCCTTTTAGGCATGAGCTTTTCCTTCAAGCACGTGAAACCCATCTTTTCTTATAAACAATGGACCAGTTTACAGTCAGTGAAATTTTCTGTCTGCAGGGATCGCCTAATACAGTACAGTTCATATCGATCGATCTTCCGAATTAATTTTCTGTGCGCAAGTTTCCCCGATCGCGCGTGTTATTTCTAAATAAATAAGGAATAACTAAGTTGATATCAAACGGGCTATTGTAATCTAAAAAAAAATAGGTTAGTGGAAGTTGCTTTATTTTAATACAGACATAACAGCGGGCCAAACGCCGTATGGATTTCGTAGGTGGTTTTCTCTGCATGACTACGTGCAATGCGGTGCAGCATTAAACTATCTCATAAGACTCGTAAGGTCTTTCGTATATGTGATCATTTCGCGCAACCCAGAAACGTTTAAACGCTTGTAACGAGTTATCACAAAAATAAATGCAGCAAATTATTTACTTGATATTATGGCAGATTCATGACCGGTATAATGTATATGATAATTCCTTTCGTTCGATTCTATTCCTTTCATATCTTCCGTTCACGGCTGGCAGATCCTGAGGACGTATTCTGCGACGATCACTTTCGGCGATAGTATCGCCGTAAGGCGCGCCGATTGGCTGGTTGAGCAAAATGAGATGAACTGATTGGCTGGTTGAGCACTACGTCACGCGAAGGCGATAGTATCGCCGAAGTGATCGTCGCAGAATACGTTCCCTGATAACTAGGGTGCTTAGCAGCGCCGCCGAGAAGCGGTACGATCGAGGAGGCGTTCTAGGTGATAACTAGAGTTACTGTATATGTTATATGTCATCTGTTAATCTGTTATTTCACTTTTAAACTAATATGCCAAAGGAAGCACACATATATATATATATATATATATATATATATATATATATATATATATATATATATATATATATATATACATACACAACTCTAGCGATAACGTGAGCGGAGCGCCATTCTGACCACTGGCAAAACGCGAAAAGCAATAGCATTGGAACAGAATTGCTGCATTGTCTATATTTTCTTTTCCTTATCCTCAAGATCGCTGCTTCTATATTTCCAGGATCACATGACAGTTGCAGCTATACCATATCGCCACAAGCGGAAATAGCACCAGACAATGAATATTACGGTAACAAACTCTTGAAACTGCTCGGGCCCATTGGGAAGCAAATTATGTACAGCTGGTCAGTCACTCAGAACATCACTACTAAGGAGCAGTTGCAAGCTGGTATCCGCTACTTCGACATAAGGATAGCTGTCAGGAAAGATCCCAAAGATGAAAATTTGTACCTTATACACGGACTTTTTGGCGCCGTCGTCGACAACTTCCTCGTTGAAGTCAAGGAGTTCTTGGAAAGCCACAAAAAGGAAGTCATACTGGTTCATTTCCAACATTTCTACAACATGACAGACACTGACCACAACCGCCTCCTAAACAAGTTGACAAGTGCATTTGGGCCACTTATGTGCCAGTTCACCACAGACCTGGACAACATCACTCTTGCATCCCTGTGGCGACGTGGATATCAGATGATCACCTTCTACGGTCATGAGAAGTTGGCCAAGTACCATCCATATCTTTGGCCTACAAGCTATATACCGAACCCTTGGCCAGATGATGATGACGCAACACGCCTGGTTACTTTTTGGAACCAAACTTTGCAGCAGGGACGTGATCCCAAAACGTTTTTTGTGCTTCAGGCTGTGGGCACTCCTCAACCTTCAACGGTCACCATGCATATCTGCAACAGCCTCAGGGTCTACATAGTCCCCAAGGTAAATGCAGTCCTGGAAAGCTGGCTTTCCAGTCAAGTGCCCGGAAATGGCAATCACACGTGCAATGTCATCATGTCCGATTTTGTGGAGATTAACAACTACAGAATTCCAAAAATGGTGGTGGAGATGAATCGGAAGCTTCTGCAAAGTACGTCTGCCAGTGCAGGAGACGAAATGGTGTGACCTGGAGGTGAAAGCAGGCTGTTGACTCTCCAGCAACTCTGCTTACGCTGCCTTCGCATGCTGCTGCAAGAAATTATTGTACTTTGCTGTGCCAGCAAAAAAAAAAAAAATCCTTGTATATATAGGGGCATTTTTTGCTGCTGGGCAATGGTTGTTAAAAGCAGACACAACACAAAGATCCTTTCTCTTTGTGTCATGCACTTTGCTGTTCCAGAAAAAGAAAGAAAGAAGCTTTGTATATAAAGGGGCACAATGTGCTGCTGGGCAATGCTTGTTATAAGCAGACACACCAGAAATATCTTTTTTTTTTCTTTGTATCACTGATCTGTCCAGCATTACTTTGCTGATCAGACCTGAATAGGCCTGGACACTCAACACAAGCCAGAATTCTCGCAGCAGTGTGGACAGTTTCAGAAGCGCTCTCATTAACTGTAACATCTGGCTAGTATGTCTGCTTTTAACTCCCCTTTGCTTAATGTGCCTCATGTTTAAGTGAAGAAGCGCGACATAGTCTAAAAGCATTTTGCATGGCACACGCTTGCTCAGCACAGGTCACTTTTCTTACTCATCTTAATGCGATGCTTTTATCTGAGGTAATGCAAGTTGTTGGTGCCTGCCCATGTTGCAATAACGTCTTTTTATCACCTTTTTGCTTACAAGGCCACAACCCATTATAATTTTAGCTCATCAGCAGGCAAAGCAAAACTGTTCCATTTTATACCATGATGCAAAGATCCTGAATGTTATGACGTTGTCTGTTGAATGTAGGGTCCCACGAAGAACAATGTTGCGAATCGCTGTGTTGGCATGTTTTTCATATTATACAAAAAGTTCCACAGATTATTTGGGCTGTACACCCACTTGCTAATGGTGAACTGTGAACTGGGAGGGTTGGTAGCTGCAAAGGAGGGGAGGGGGAATTTCCTCCTATGGACAGCGCAATTTTTTCTCAAGGTGGAACCCCCCCAATTATTGAGTGTCAGAAGAGTACTTGTCATTCCCACGTGCTCTCCCAAGAACCGACTGTGACCAGTGCTGCTTGGCTTCATCGATCTGACAAACACTGGCATATTCAGCAGGAGATAACCAACTGATATCATGCTGAATATGCTGTCATCATCAGATCACCACAGCAGAGCCCAAACTCACTGGTTTGGGTACCTGCAGAATGCTGCCAACAGGCAAAGGATATATCACTGTCTTAAGGGGGCCCTGCGACACTCTAAACTCTGTGGAGTGAGTGCAATGCTGATCAATTAATATACTATTTACTAATAAATTTTTGAAAAGAACCTAATATTAAGAGAGATATAAAGAGTGCAATGCTTACTTTTACCATTTACCATCAGCACAATTATTAACGTTTCCATTCTGCTGGGGCAGTGCCTTGCCTATTCTGTTTCTTACTTTTCTTCTTTCCCTGGTGCACTTATGCTACCAATATGTAATGTGTGTCATTTTAAAATGGTGATGATAACCATTCAAGATTGACATTTGAGAAAGGGGTGGTGACAGGACACTTCACCTACTAGAATATTGGAGGGTTGTGTGCGAAGTGCAAGGCTTTCGCTCATGAGCAACTCATTGTTATGGACAATCGCTCAATGACTGCGGAAAATGGGGGGGTGGGCTTGAAAGCCGCAGAAGAGAGTGAGCAATCTCTTACGCAAAATTGTGGACTCCCTGCAACATGCAGTTGAATAATATTTGACTCGCATGTTCATGATGGCATTGTCATCAGAGCGTGAACACTTTCTGTGTTAAAAAATGTTGCAGTGGCCCTGTAACCATGATAAGTTTGTTAATCATGAGCACCAGCATCTGTGCCTATGCAGAACAACTTGTAGGCAATGTTTCAAAGTAGGGAACCAAATTCCAAAAGCACAAAAGAAACATTTCACTAAGTAAGCTGTGTCCTTTGCTGTGTTGACCAGCATATCGAGCTATGCTGAAGTGAAGACTTTTTATTGCCTAACAAGTCCTGTACGTCGATGTATTTCGTGTATGTATGACCAGTTGACTGTTGGCATGACTGTTAGCATGAATTGAAATGCACACAGATCAGAAAACGCTGGAACATGCCTCTGCATTTCTATGTTCATTGCTGTGTGTGACACTATGGCATGATTTATAGCTGGATATTGTGAGTTTAGGGAACACGGAATGTTTGAGGACTGGCTACGCTCTGGTGTGTGCCACATTTTACTTCTGCATAATCACACATAATATGTGTTCTGCTTCACTTTTCCTTGTTTGAATTTGATCTTGTGGAAGAAAAGTACACCAATAAGTCTAGGTGGTGGTATTGAACTGTTAGACAATGACACATTATTTTGTTATGCAATGTGTAACATGCTATGTGCAGTCTGATCATCATGAAGACTGTGGTCACATCATCATGTATCAGGCAATTTCCTACAGAAAGCTTCATTGCACCTTTAAAATTTTATCGTGCTAGATTTCTCATCGTTCTTTATTGTCGTGGCGTGTTCTACAGAGTGATATTTACATGCCGACTTAGATCTGTACGCCCGGTGCTGTTTATTTTCCTGCACTTTCTTATGAATTTCATAATATTACGATGCTATTTTTAATATGCTATTATTTTATAAAAAATGTGCTGATATCCACCTTATTGGGTGTTATTGAAAACCTTATTGAATGTGTTGATATAATACAACTATAATAATATAACTCAAGACACATTGTCATAATGTATCTTGTCACTTTATTTTGCAGCAGCAGTTTGTGAAAAACTAAAATGCAACATTCTTTGATTATTTATGTATAAAAATCAACTAAATGTTAATGCTATACAAAAACCTACTTCCTTTCAGTATGCCTTTCAGGCCACACCAGCTGTGTCCTAGTTCAGATCATGCCACACTGCATAAACTATATATGTATAAAAACATGCATAAGTAAATAAAAAATGAATTTGTCCATATCTTCATTACAAACATTGAAGCTGAACTTTGCTAACATTTCTCATGTGCTTTCCAATCTTTGGTCATAAAACCGCAGAGCAAGTGGGATGCCTAGTATTGCCTGCAAGGTTAACAATTGAAACAGAGTGATTATACTTGAATTTCAGAAAGAATAGCCATGGGATTAGTCACCACATTCCTGCACATTACAGAGTGTTTCATCAGAAAGTGTGAAATTACATGGCGTGAACTCAGCTTTATCTGCTTTGCTTACAACAACAGTCAGTCTGCAAAAAGAAAGAAAGATTCCTACAGGTATTTATGCCAAGCAGTGGCAGCTCACTTCAAATTACAATTTGCTGTTAGAACTTACGTGTTTGTGCTGTCAGGCAGGAAGTTAGCAGTGATGAGAGCTACCAGAACTGAGGCAAGGAGGAAGGCTTTTAAAGGAGTACTGATACATATGTGTGAAGCTGTAGAAGCTCTTAAGAGATGCTTTTCACATGTAAGACGATTGCTCTTTGGGATTGTGAAGGTTGGGAAGCACTCCAAGATGTTAATTTGATGTAAAGTTTGTCTCAAAATTCCGTATCTGGCATCATCAACATTATCCTGACATCATGGTAGAGACCTAAATTTGCAGACATGTAGCAATAAGGTTAGGTATGACAATGATGCTCATAAAAAAATTAATGAGAACGCTATGCATGTTTCTTCTTTCTCTTCTTATCAGAGAAACTGAGTTAGCCAGCACTTCATTATGTCATGAGGCATCCGCATCCTGGGAGCCAAAAGAAAAACTGGTTTACAGAAAAAACTGTTATATTAAATTAGTCAAAGCCCTGTGACACTTGCCTTTAGTTTTTCTAGGGTTTAGAGGGTTTGGACACCCACCTGAGGAAAAAGAATTACAAGTAAACAATATAATGCCAGTACTCTTCTAAACTAGCTTTCTTGTAATATAAAATTTTATTATCGAACATGAATATCTGGAAAGCACAGGCTTTAAATATTGAATCTGATGCAAAATATTTTTCTGCTTCTGAAAGACAAAAGCGAAATGAAGATAGGAATACAAAAGGCTAAGCATCACATTTGCTGGTTGGCTTATGATTGAAGTTGAAGCCTTTTATTATTATATGCAGGCTGCATATCTATATTTGGTGATGCCATACATTGAGCCATAATTGAACATTCCAAGAAATTGAGCATCAAATTCTCAAATCAAATACTTCGATTAGAACCAGAGTACTTGAAATATGGAATATATTATATATACATATATATTTGAGAAAAAAAAAAGGCTTTTGACGATAGTAGAAAGGAATACCGGTGCTACATATTGTTTTTTTAATTCAATGTGCTATAAATCATTTAAGGCTTATACGTATTTCTAACACACAGACCACTGTTGCATTTTGCGAAAACACAGTAGAGACCAAACCTGTGCTACTACAGTGGTGGCTTAAGTTTATTACAGAATGTTTTCTTTTCACAACTACATTCGAGTGGGTGCAATTTTATGAGACATCAACTTGATTACGTAATTTTTAAAAATAATTTTACACCAATAGGACTTGTGTGTACAATGAAACTTGAAATTTTTACAATATGTGTGCTTGTGTAAGATTTCAACCATGAAGTGTTCGCCTTTTGAATGTGTCCTATGGTTGCATTTTGTATTTACCATGTACTTTGGCTTGTTGAATGTGTCCTATTGTTGCATTTTGGTTTTGCTGTGTGCTTAGCATCCAAGACACTGAGGCAAATTGATATGGCAACAATTTTTTGGTACGAAAAGACAAAACACAGAGAAAGGGGCTCATTATGCATGTGCAACTCTTAACCAAAATATTTGTAAGCAAGGGCATGACAACGTGATGAAATAGGTGAACTTGTGTATGCCTAGAAACAATGATAAGACACCACAACATGTGACCACATGTCATTGACTGTCATCTTTTTGAAGTCTGTGGAAAATGTTACAGGGCATTTACAGAACATGCATTTAAAAGAAATATGCCAAATATATTTAAATGCAGAGAGTTAACTTTTGTCGGTATGGTTAACTCACAATAATTCGAGCAAAAGATAATCCGAGGACACCTCAGCACTTCTTACGAGTTGTGAATGCGAAAGAATTAATGTGATCTTGAACGGCACTGAGTGGTCCTTCAAGTTTTGCACTGCAAATAATGTTTTCAAGTTTTGCTGCGGGGTACGTTATCAAGTTTTGCAATTAAATTAGTATGAGTTATTCTTTTTTCGTTCCTACATTTGCACCGTACTACGTAGTTGAGTGCATTAGGCACATCAAATTCCAACACGGGAGCAGCGCACATGCACACATTATGTTTGGCTGAATGCGGCACCTGATGAAGAACTCTGTCCGCACATGCAAGCCTCGATGGTGCAGAGCGAGTGAAACAGAATACTTTCTGCTGCTGTAGCGCACCAGGTGTTGTGTGAGGGGAGAGGGCATCGTCGTGACGTGTTTCTGCCTCTTCGCTCGTTTTGCTGCATTCTTCCGCTCCCTCACTTCGTCTGCTGTATGCATGGACGACCATGTTTCGCTACTGCCAAGGTTGCAGCTGCCGACGAAGTAGATGTTTCAGCCTGTGTGCTGTCCGAGTCTGCAAGCAGCAGCAGCCTGCGATGCCAACACTGCATGCCACCGACGTCCCGTGCAACAAGAGGACAAGGAAGCAGCAGTGGTGACCAAGGCTGGCAGGCGCACGCAGCAGCTAAGCCCAGTGGGGGAGAGACAGAGGCATGTCGCGGCGATGTACTCTCCCCTCATGCAACACCTGTTGCGCTATCGCACCAGCAGGTGTTCCATTTCGCCTATTCTGGTCCGTCGAGGCGCGCTCGTGACATGGCGTCGCAGCCAATGGCAATTTAGATGCCATTTCGCTAATACAAATGCCTGCTCTTCTGCTCAATGGACCATTTGATACTTTTGCATCAATAACACAATTTGTAATACCACATACTTTTGAAGGAGCCATCGTGAAATTAACGTCCAATGGATGCATGGCTAACCGGGGAAAAGTGTAATGAAGCAAGCACTAGCATTCCTAGCTGCCTGGACAAAACTAATAACTTCAAAGTGTCCCTCGAAGGCTTCACACCAAGCCCTTCTCAACTTTATGCTCTGGTATGAGATTCCTAAAAAGCGTTATTCAGAAGCATCTTCGAATACTCATGTTAAATGCAACAAGAATGTTCTTGAACAGTTGGCCTATCATCAATGCTATCTTGAAAAGCAGTGTTTCAGGCTGCTGCTATGGCCAGTGGTATGTTGTATGGAACTGGAACAGTGATGAAGAAATGCAAACAGGTTCTTGTGGCATTAAGGAACAAGGTTGCCCAAAGGAGAACGTAATGCACACTACTGAAGGAGGCCCTTAAGTCCTGAAATGGAGAAAGAAATTCGTAAATGATGAGGCAAATTGGAAGACGCTTGTTGAAGAGAGAAGCCCCAAATTCAAACGGAAGCAGAATTTCTTGAAAATCTTAACTTTTGATTGGTCTGCAAGTTTCCTTGCATCTTGTAACTGCTCCAATTCAAGTGGACTGTCTGGTTATGCAAAATTTTCAGCTCCCTTGAATTTAACTAAGTATACAAAAGCAGCAGTGTGTCTGCAGCCAAACTTGGCTGAGATGGGTGGGACCATTTGACAAAGAATTATGTACATAAAATATTCTATAACACTGAACTATTTTAGAGCATGCAGTGACTGCTGAGTGACAAACCTTCTTTTTGCAAAGTTTTTGCCAGATTTGCATGAAAACAATTTTATTTGTTGCTCTTGGGAACGACAATGCTGCTGTATACACAAATATTTTTATGTACTAAACTATAATTTTGTCTCGGATATTTTTGCCACTTTTGGATACCTTGAAACTTCTGAGATTTCGTACCAAAATTGGCAAGCTTGAATTAATGCGAGTTAACCATATATCAAAGAGCATATCTAGATAAATCTCTTTTACATTACCAATACCGACAACACCAGTGCCAACTGAATTGCTGTGTAGAGCAATTTGTACTACGTGTAAAAGCATACTGTACAGTTTGCACCAAAGGAGCTCGGGCTAGTTGGTTGTACGGCACAGTACAACTTTCAAAGGGAACGCTAGCTAGTAGTGAAGCCAATGTAACTCGCTTATACTCTGAATGGCTGATAGCACACATTAGGCTGACGTTATGCAATTAACCTTCTGCGGTCATGTGTCGGGGCCTCTCCCAACATGCGAAAGTATTGGTTCCAGTCAGATGTCTGGAAGCACCAGACACATACACGTGCATATACTGGTTTCTTCAGTGTTTGTTGCAGCACATTTCGTGAACCTCTTTTCAACTACTGATATTAGTACTTCGTAGCGTCTGTGTACAAGGGCAACACACTTGAAGGAATTCACGCATTCTGTCAAGCAGAGCACTAAGAGGAAGGCGACGTTTTCTTCACATACATTTTACGGAAAGAACTTGCATGAGTTTAGTGAATCCAAAGGTCATTTCCCCACCGAAAAGGAATATGTTCTGCCTTTAGATGACCAGCAATCATCCTTGGATGAGAGCACGCAAGAAAAAAATGTGATGGTAAAGGACCCAGAGAGAATAGTCCGTGTGGTGATGCTGGCTGAAAGCCACACTGCAAAAGTCTCTGCTATAAAAATAATTTTCTGAAAAAGATTATATTTGTTTCCATAGGTGCCCTTTCTGCACAGAGTCCAAAATGCACGAAATAGTTCCTGACCAAGACGACCACGAAGCAGATCAACGTTGATAACTGCAAAAGGTCAATAAAAGGACTCGTGTGGTATTTCATCTGTAATTGGTAGCCATAAAAGCTGTAAAAGGTGGACTGTACTGTACATCCTGACAACTGAACAGTAGTACAAAAAAAAAAATGCCCTTTGCACATGCAACATTTTACCTCAAGATGTAGAGCTTAGCGACCTAATTTTGTACATATGCAGGATACAGTTGAGCAAGGCTGGACCATAATCCTGAAGTGTAGTTGTAATAAACTGCAGCCATAAATTGAGCAACTTGAATATTCAGCAAATCGTAGCAGGCACAGCTTACAGGGCAGCTCTGAAAGCTCAGAGATCTGTAGCCGACAATAAAGTCATGCATTAAGAGCACTTCTGTAAGCATGAGTAAGCACACTCTTGGTTAGGCTTTAGTTCCTGAATGCCAAGCAGTCAGCACATCTTGTTGCAAGTGACTGGTTATATGTTGGCTTATCGCAAATGAAATCAGTCTACTTTACGGCAGAACCGTTGTAAAATGTTGTTTTGCAGTTGGCCTTGTTAGAAGTAATCGAAAGAAAAAAAAGTGAATTTTTCTCGCATAATTTTTGGCCAAGAATCTGCATTAAAGTGATTCAGAGCTTACCACATAGTCACTAAATAATTTTCTTGTGTATGCTTATAACAATGTAATTTACTTGTGTGAAAACAAAGGAATGCCTAGTTTCCATTTCCAAATGCAGTATCATTGTGTTGTGATGTTCTATGACTTACACACCAGAAAAATTTAGCATTTATGTTATGATCTTTTCCGTATTTATGTTGGGAGTGAAATATATACTATGTGAATGATGAATAAAGAAAACCATACAAAGAGAAATTGTGCATTTCTTTCCTTATGCAACAAAACAAAAGCTCTTGAGAAACAATACGCAAGTGACAAGAATTGAACAGTTGAATCTCGGTACACTGTAGCAGCATGCGAGACAAAAATGCCCTTGATATACCAGGTATTCATTATAAGCATATTTTCATTGCCCATTAATACAGGTGAGAGACATTTCAAATTTACTTTTTATGTCAGGGTTCATTATCTTGAGGTTCAGCTGTATAGGCACTGTGGACAATATGCAAGGAGGTGAGGGAAACCTGACCAAAAGCAAGTTGAGAGCATCACACAAAATAAAGAACAGCTTAACCTACATTGAGCCGACATCAGGGAGACAACGAAATTATGTCATGCTAAACAAGGTGACCAAATGTTTGCTTGTCATACCTAAACCATTTTTATTTTCTAATCCTTGCCTGGTTGAGCTTACAAGGCTGGTCTTGGAAGACAGATAGAAAGAGAATTTAAAAACCCAAAATCTTGGCAAGATACACAACCACGTTGTCATGTGTAATTAGGCTATCTGTCAGCATCCTGAAGCCTTTTTTCTTTCAATGTTTCAGAACACTGCATCAGATTTTGTATGCCCTTACCCATATCTTTTCAAGTCTCCACCGTTTTTTGCTGCTTCAGGCTTGCGACGCAAACAACATGAATGACTAATAGACAGATGATGTTGGAGCACAAATATCCATACAGAATGACTGGCTGGGTAGCAACCCAGCTCTTTATGACGATTCACGAACAGCACAAGTCAAACAAATCAAACAGCATAGTGATTACAGCAGCGAAGCAAGATGAAGCAATGTGATTTGTGAACTTGCATCAGCTGTAACACCAGCTTGGGCATGTAACTAAACATCCTGATCTACACGTGACTTGTCCCACAAGTACGGGGATGGCCTTGCTGGACTGAGAGTGAAGTGCTTTGTCCTGTTCCCATATCCCTGGCTAGCGCCATGCAGAACAGCAGCTTAGCACTGGCAAGGCTGTGTTGGCACTGCGAAGACCATTGCTGTTGTCAAATTCTCAATGAAAGAAGCACTTTCATACTGGTTGCTAAAGTGCCAAAGAGAGTTATGATACACATGAACTCCCATGATCAGTTTGCAGACGTCAATGCAGGAGCATGTACGAGAGAAGAGGATTAGCAGCCCTTTTTGCCAAACAGTCATCCACTACTGATCCAAGTGTTCAAAGACATTGCTGGATTACAAGACACATTAAAAAGATGTTTTGAGAATGCCCTTAAAGATATATAATAGGCTAGATCAGCAGGTCACACCCCTGTAAACACAAGTAAACCACTTTGCTTTCAACAGCCACTTGACATGCCAGAAAGGACAACCTGAAAATAAGTCACAAGTCCACTTTCAATTTGTGTAAAAACAGCTCTTTATGATGTCATTGGTTCCACCAACATTTCGCCCTAATGTTAGTTATTCTTTCGAAAAAAAAAAAACAAATTGATTAAGCCATATTATAAGTTGACAGCTAAACCTAGCAACATTTCCAAAGTCTTTCTATGCATGAATGACACAGATGCACAATAATGCCATAAAATTTGTCTCTACATCATCATCACCAGTCGTTTGAAAGCAATGTGCTGAAAGAGAAGGTTGGCCTTCCCTTTTTCTATCAATAACAATTACCTTCTTGACTTCAAAAAGACCAACGCAGCACTATACACCAAAACTGTCTTTCTCATTGCTCTTCATTAACCACCCAAAGCCGAATGTATAATTTTTTATACGCAAAATTTAATACCTCAAAATTCAAATTTAAGTGCAGTAAATTTTTACGTGAAGTCTTGTAGTTGCATTTTTGATAGGCTTGTGCGAGATTTCAGTTGCGGGTAGTGGAGCAAACAATTACAATTCTAATAGTAGTTACTCAAATTACATTTCATCTCCTTTTTATTTTGTACGAATGTAATCTCCATGGTCAAAAATAAAGGTGAACAAATTCTTTTACCCTTCTTCGATATGATGTTCAAGCTTTTTGGGGTTAAGCAAGCCCACGAATAGATTTGTAAATACTATGTGTCCTCATCGGCCACATGCTACTGCTGCAAAGAGGTATAAACATGCAACAGCAGTGATAGGGGAGATTCAGGAAGTGAAAATCCCGGAAGCGGATCTACCCAATATGGAAACCCACAAAATGGAAATTGTGGAAGCGGAACTGGTGTGGGCAACAAATCGGAGAACGGCGACGTAGATAAAAAGTTGGGCCTACTCAGCAAATTCAATGTTGGCACGCGAGTAGAGGGGCTTTAGATAAATCCAGGATACCCTTAGCTTGTCAACTAGTGCACCTAGTCTACCCTCCTGACCTCGCTTTATGATCCAGAAAGCCTGCTTACCTCAAGTGCAAAAAGAAAGAAAGAAAAATGCTGACAGCTGACACGTTGCCACAAGTTAGGTGTTACACCTCTATAATGTACTTGTAATCAACTTGTTGCACATCATGCAAACTTCTATTAGCAGCTCTGTGCGCATTAAAGATACCCGTAGGCTGACAATAATATACAGGTATTATGTCGCAATTTATCTTTTAATCACCATATTTACACGAATGTAAGTCAACCTATATTTTTAAATATGAAAATATGAAGCAGGGGGGGTCGATTTACAATCTAAACCAAAACATGGCACCGCCAAAGAAAGCGGGACCAACGAGATATCAGGGGAGCTACAATGTAGTTACAATTTTACGATTGCTCTATGGCCCTACCCATAGTTTTTGCTATCCCGTGTGTTCGTTTGCTTTTCGGAAGGATTTTTCAACATTTTTTAGCGTTTTACAGTGCACACAACACTCATGGGGGGTGTCGATAGTTGATGGAAGATGGACAAGATGTCGTGGTGCAGTTGTTTGCCAAATGTGGAATTTCGCTGGGCGACGACTTGTTGTGGGACCGTAGCAGTGATGACGATGACAGCACCAGTGAGGACAATGGCACAAGTGAAGACGAGTAGTCTAGTGACCATGCCAGCTACTAATAAATTTTCGTTATGGCATGCACCCTCGGGTATGCTCTATTTTTTTTTTTTGCCCCTGTCACACACGATATGAGGGGGTCGACTTACATTCGAGTCGACTTACAATTGTGTAAATACGGTAAGCAAACAGAGGTGCGCTCACTTCCACTGCTTTATGGGTCAAAATACTGATACGAGAAATTCAACGTAGCATCGCCACCCATAGTTTGTGTTTGCATCTTTTCTAGCTCACCAAGCCTCTTGTCACAATAAGAGTGGCTTTTTCAGTATAGTAGAAGGATACTTTACTAATACAGCTCAACTTATTTCTCTTTAGTGACTCTTCCAAGACTCAGTCCTTTATTCAAATGAGCTAATGCTCATTAGAACATTCTTTACACATAAGAGCACACACTCAATAGAAAGCATTTAAAAAGAATATAAAATTTATTTGTATAAAATGATGATGCTGGCAATAAATACTTTGCAGAACACAATTAAAAACAATTATGTACATTGTCTTCTATAAAACTCTTGCTTCCAAGGTCCAGTTATATAATGATGAATATTTCCTTGTTCTATAGCACCTGCAAGCAAGCAAAAAAAAAAGGGCAAAAGAATAACATTGGCAAGGCATAACCTGAAAGACACATGGTAACAGGGCTAGACTACTTGTGATCTTTCTATGACAACATGCACAGTTTTGAAAGGCAACAAGTAAGCTAATCAAGTGTAGTTAAGAGGATTTCTTTCTATGCTTTCAAGCATGTACCAAGACTGAGCAAATAAATTCATCACACTTTGCAGACTTACATGCGATGACCAACTTAATTAGGTCATGTAGTATGTGTTTAGAAAAATTCGCAATAAAAGAGATTTGAGTTCGATAGACACTCTCCGCAGCTACCACGAAAGAAAAAGTCAGGTGCACTCTTACTTCACTTTTTTGCGTAAAAAAGATTTTCCTTGTACATGCCATTAAAATGCAAACTAGCGCCAATATGTCGCAAACTAGTGTCAACACTCAAGAAACAATCAATCAATCAATAGAACAAGAATAGCTAATTATAACTCAGTCCTGGAGTTTCTGCAACTCAAATCACATTTAGGGGTCATGCATTCAACGCACCTGAATTATCTATGTGCAATTCCATTCACACAAGTGTTGCTTTATTGCCAGAGTCTTGGTCCTCATACCACGCAATCATTTCCTCATGAAAGGCATCTGCAACTGATGATCTGTCCAGGTTCAAACTGCTGTCTGCACTACGGCTGGTATGCGGTTCCTCAACAGCACTGCAGAACAAGCACAAACACCACAATCTGTACCAATATGAACTAGAGCATTTCAAACATATTTCATATATGGATTTGTATGAAGTCCAGCGGTGGAAGATACTTCACTCCAATGCCTCAAACAATACAGTTCAACCATCAAAAAATAAAATCACTTCAGACGCAAAACAAACAACACTAATTTACAACCAAACTACATTATTAGCAAACATTGCATGGTACAGCTGTGTGTTGTGTGATGTATGTTGCATATGAACCACTCAAGGCCCCACTCCACAGCAAATTATTGCACACTTTTTACCATGCACTATTATTTGACTGGTGAACATGTTACACAAAGAAAAAATTAATCAAGAGATGTGTCAGATTGTCTTAGCTACAATTACCATAAGATCTTACGTATCTTAACAATATGTGTTGTGCAGATCCTGCGTAGATTCCAAAGGGGCCATGGAATTACTCGGGAGGTATCATATAGACTCGTGCAACGGCCGCACTTGTGTAAGAAGTCAGACCCTCAACTTGGCAGCATAAAAGTAATAAAAAAAGAAGGGGGAGAGAGAGGAAAGGCAAACAAAAAAAGCATTTTTCCAGCTTGTCTCCTCCGATTCTGAGTGTGTGGACTATGGTGTCGACGGAAATTGTTGTAAATAGCTTTGAAGTCACTGACATAACTGAAGCCATGGATGGTACGTGGGACGACTGTATTCATAGGTGTGCTAGTACCAACCCAAGCCTGAGCAGGGATAACAGTGGCAAGTACTAGATGGGCAACCAGCACATGATGTGCATGCATGAACAAGTAATGCATTATGAAAACAACATTGTTCACTCTGTTGGCACACAGGGATCATGATGATTATGTATGGTCGTAAACATTCGACTAACATGACTGGCCTCCTCTATAAGGGCTGCACCTAGTCAAAAATTGTGAAAAAAAAAAAGAAAGTACATCCCTTACACATGTGCATACAGTAGTGGTGGCCTAGATAGTTGGCCATTGTCTATCTAAAGGCAGCAAACTTGTTTAAACAAGGCCATACACTAGATCACACAATTGCGGATTCAGTGCTCATGTTGTGTGATTTAATGTGTCTCAACAAGTGCACTGCCTCTACAATGATAATGGGATTACAACTGTTACAAGGCTAGCTGGCTGCGTACTTACGCCATTCCATCTGGAGGACTTCTTTCCACCATTTTCATGTGTTCAGCTAGTGAGGAATGAGCGGGTAGCTGTTCATCCCTCTCCCTAGACACATTATCAGCAGCAAGAGGAGACATGAGCACTGGAGATACAAGGCCACTCGAGTTGCCAGACTGGCTCGGGCTTCTTGTCGAGTCCTGGCTTCCCGATGGTTTACGATGCTTTGTGCTGTACTTGTAGAAGTCCGAGATCTCATAAGGCTTAGTCTCTTCCCAGTAAGGTTGAAAGTGCCCCACTGTGACAATGTTCAGCTCGACACCTGGCATCGTTTTTGGGCTTGGCTGAGGCACTGGAGAACAAATCTTGTCCCTTTCAAGCTGCGGGCTTTCGACCGCCACTCTGCCTTCTCGACAGCTGTTGTGACGGGACAACATGCCTACAGGGCCCTGGACTGCCTCAGGCAAGCTTTCACTGCCTGATGACAATACCGAGATGTGAGAAGGTGATGAAGGGGGTGGCTCCTGTTGTTTCGACGGCTTCCTTGCCGGAAGAGGGGAGTCAAGAGACGTCTCCACCCAGTCCTTGGCACGATGCTTCAGGGTTTCAGTACTATACGACTGAGTGACTGAAGCAAATGCCCTCGAGGAAGACACGGTCACTGATGCAGTGTGGTTGCTGTAAGAGCCACTGTGTCCCTCTTGTAGTGTCTCTAGCTTTGCACTGTGAGCTGCATTATAGCCAGTCGGGCTGGTGGGCTGACTGTGGTAAGGGTCTGGATGAACCCGCTGTAACACTGGGTAGTTGGCGGCAGACATGCTAGACAACGGCCTACTCGGAAAGTTGTCACCACACACCTCCTGCAGCTTCTTTCGGTGGGCAAGGTGGTGTTGAATGAGGGCTGGCGACATTGGTGGCTTGTGGTACACTGGACCAGGATCGGTGGGACGGTGCACTGCTTCTTGGTAGCGCAGTCTTCCATCGCTGTCCACAGGAACAAACACAGGCACTCCACAATCGTCAATGTGCCGCACCATGTTTTCATGGTATGAGTGAGACTTGACAGGGTGGTGGTTTCCCCCGACTATGGGGCTCGGTGGTGGTGGAAAGCTTTCAGGGTAGGACAGTGAGCCAGAGATTGTCCGCCGCTGCTGCAGTGGCGATGCTGTGCGATACTGCTGCTGGATGTGTGGTGGGAGGCGGGGGTGGCTTTCAACTCTCTCTATCTGTGCACACTGCATCGGTGTGCACTGACCTTGCATGTAGTGAGCTGGAGAGCATTGAGCTGGTGCAGAATGCCCAGGAGTACACTGCATTGGTGTACACTGGCCAGGAGTAAACTGCACTGTTGCACACTGCCCTAGTGCACACTGCCCTGGCACACACTGTCCTGGCGCACACTGTCCTGGCGCACACTGCCGTGGCGCACACTGCCGTGGCGCACACTGCCCTGGCACACACTGCCCTGGCACACACTGCCCTGGTGAACACTGTACTGGGGCACACTGCCCTGGTGAACACTGTACTGGGGCACACTGCCCTGGTGCACACTGCCCTGGCACACACTGTAATGGTGCACACTGCACTGGTGCACACTGTCCCGGTGGACAGGCAGGAGGGGCGAAGGAAGGGCCAGTCCAGACTGGAGCAGTTGACTTGGGAGGCGTTGCTGAGTCACGTTTGGTGGGGGACGCTGGCTGCAATGAGGTGCCAGCAACACGACGGTGATGTCGTCGGTTGCCTTCCAGGCTGTTATGCCTGGACACCAACCCCAGGTCCTGGGGTTCTGTAGGACTGCTTGTCATAAGATCGTCTTGGCTGTCAAATGCCTGGCTGGTCCTTTGTGTTGGCACGCTGTAAAGATTGCTCCCTTCCAAACTCACCCCTGACTCAAACCTGCACAAGAGAAACAGAGAAGAGAAATCTCATTATATATTTATGCGATCCCACAGCATACATACAGCACACTTCAACAGTATCAACTGTACTGCGGCTCATTGTGCAGCTGCAATGTGCTTTTGGGTGCATAGAGGGCATCACTGCAAAGAGTGCAGTTGTGCATATTGAACACACACCATGCGGTTTCATTGAAGACTGTCGTCAAAAACTTCAAGGTGATGGGAATCTCAAACAGTAGGGATGGTATTGAAGACGACCAGCTTTGGAAGGGTGCTGGTGAAGCGAGAAAGTCACACAGTGAGGGTAGCGGAAGCCATGAGAATGATTACAAGGTGTTCATAGTTGGCCGCCAGTGGTTTCATTATATTCTGCATAGCAGTCGGGGCTTCGGTGAAAGGCTTGAGTATAGCCATCAAAAACATGCCTCGTGCAAGGCCCACACCCCTTAAAAAATCTGCAAGAAGGAATGCCTTACAAGGGTAAATAGAGTATTTATGCTGCAACTCACACAAAAATAAAACTGGCTTCCGACTCGCTTTGCAAATGTGGCACATTTTGGGACACATTAGGAAACAGTACCTGTCTCTGTACGGAGACTTGAGCGGTACTGGACTGGAGCCTGCTGAACCCGAGCTGGTGAGCGTTGGGTACTGCTGGCGGCGGTATGCAGTTCTCGTCTGGTAAATATTGCTGGGGGCATAGCCGGAGCCATAGCCGGTCCAGACCGCACCGGGGGACGCAGTCCTGACAGGAGCCACCCGATGTTTGCAGGGGCTGGCTGGCGCAGAGACAGAGGCCAGTGATGGTGAAAGCCGCATGTCAGCGGGCACCGAGCTGACCGTAGGAAGGCGGCCACGTTTCTGCAAAGGGTTACAAAGCAGTCTTCTTTAAAGCAGGCTTCTTTAAGCAGGCTTCTTTAAGCAGGCTTCTTTAAGCAGGCTTCTTTAAGCAGATTTCTTTATCATGGGGAGTGGAAGAAGGGCTATGTTGCATAGCATGTGACAACATTCGTATAGCACACAGCACAGGTTAGTGAAAGATATTTCGATCAATTGGTGGACAAATTTTGACTTGAATACAGCATGAAACTACAGCACCATTCCTATCTTTCTGCGCATTTTTGTTCTAATGACATGGTGTATTCAAGTAATAAGGTGACACAGGGTTATTTTGAGTATACATGGAAACTACAGTAAACAGGTGCTATTCTGCTGCAGATTAAACATGGCTGTGCCACCTCAAGATCAAGTCCCCATCTCATGCTCACCAGCAGAACATCACAGCTGCTTAACCACTGAGGCAGGCTTAAAGGGGCCCTGAACCACCCCTCGGGCTTGGTGAAATAACATAATTCACGAGCAGCATATGCTGCTGTGAACATCTCAGTCAAATTTTACTGTCGTACGCGGTGCACGGAGCTCACAAGTGGATTGCGATGTCACCTTTCTCTCACACACTCTTTTCAACGGAAGACCCTGTCCTCACCCTCTCCTGAAATCTTTATTTCATCATCGGATGCTTTATTTCATCGTTCCCTTAGACGGCTGCTACTGGCCAATAGCTGACATGAAGCTGTGGTCACCTACATGGCGTAGATACTGTGGCCGACGCGGGGTGCCGCCACGAGTCCACTGGCTAAGCGCACTGCAGCTCGCTGAGGACAACGGCATTTGGCTTATGTTTAGTGAGTAGAAGGCACAAAAGGCAGAAGTTGTGGCGTCTACGTTAACATCCAAAATGAAATTGTGCAAGGCATTGAAGAAGGAACAGGAGCACAGCAGAGGCTGTGCTTGACTGCCAATAACTCCACTTCTGCTGAATGCATTGAAGTACTTTTTGCGGTAAAGTATTTCTGAAATGACCTATTTTCACTTCAAATACCTTTCTCCCCTTCGATAATAAGTGGTTTGGGGCCCCTTTAACTTACGGGATAATGATACACACGATTAATGCCATGAAGATTCCTAGGTCTTGCACAAGTTGTGAATAAGTTTCATATATACAAGCTACAAATACGAAATAAAAAAAAAAATAAAGAAAGGAAGATTGATTTCCTTTTGGCCCGATTTCACAGGTCTTTATATGGCAATTTACATTGTTTAGGTGTTAACAGGTCTTCAAGTGTGGCCTCACTGAGCTCTGCAAGCAAACCCATCAAAATCCTCACCTATGCAACTGGTAACCTATAAGAGGCCCTTTATGTCACAAAAAAGAGAGAGGACACATACCAAAAGGTGTTCTAATAAGTATTAGAAGCTCCAGCCTCCCTGCAGAAGTCAAAACTTCTAATACGTACTAACAACACCTTTTGGTTGGAGTCCTTTTTTTTAACAGTATGAATTTACTACCAGACCAGACGTGATGCCATCAAACTACTGACTTCAAGAAGTCTTTCAACGTGAATATTGCAGCATGTCCATGCGTGCATTCATTTGAGTGTTGTCATAGCAGGTATCATGTCTCATCTAAGACCTCGACCAGCCCTTGAAGACATTGCCGGTCACCGTAAATAACTGTCATTGCTTTCTGTATTTTTATGAATGGTTATTTACACCTAAATAAACAGTCAGTGACCAGCTCTGCTACTGTCTGTCAATCTCATTTGCAAGGTACAAGAGTCTAGTGGTTTCATCAGATCAGGTAGTAGGCCAAAAGTGACAATACTGTCCCCAATACCCACAATCACTAATGAAAACAGAAATTGTTGGGGTTTGACATTAAAAGTCCCACAGTACATGAGCAACTTGATATTACATGAGCCTTTCCGAGTTCGGCCTCCATCAGAATGCAGCCACGACCGTTCAGATTTGAAACAGCAACCCTGTGCAGCAGCAGTTTGTCACAGCCGCAGAGCCACCATAGGCGATTCAATAAAACAGAAGAAAAAAGACTAATACTGCAAAGAATTCAATGTATGTCCATACAATGGCAGCAATTGCTTTACCTCTGTTAAGAGGCCGCCATAGCTGCCCAGCTTCGGCGATGCTGTGGGGCTGACATCTGATGTATTGCTGCTTCCTCTAAATGGAGTGTCTGAGAAGGAAGAGAAGACAGTCTTAGTTTGTAAAGAAGTTCTCGGCTTTGCATAGCTCAGAAAAAATACCAGTAAGGGAAAGGATTCGGATTGATTTTGATAAATGCCTACAAATAAGAGCACAGATTCTAGGTGTACTTCGAAATTTCTAGACCATTTGCATGCAACTATTGCTTACCACTGCCCGCAGTGCTCTGGCTGATGTTGTCCTCACTTGGTTCTGCAAGAGAGAAAATGCTACTTGAGTGTCATATAATGGAGGTTGCAATACTTTCAAGGTACAATTTTGTCAAGTAAAGAATCATAATGCAACCACCGAGTACCTAATTAGTAACAAGCAAGTACCTAACTATCAATGATAGTCAGCAAACACTCTGAGCTAACATAGCCACCAGCATTCAAGGCTGGTTAACAAATGCATATCCAGTAAGGATTTATCTGCCAACAGCATCCACTTGCACTCATGGCTAATTGCTGCAGGAGGATGCCGTAACAGAGAATTAAAGCAGTGTTAATTCCGAAGAGAATGACTGCACTTGCATAAATAAAGGCGATCCAGAAGTCAAGGAACAGACACTGATGCATCAAACAAGAGCACATGTCACAAATAATTCTGTTTTAGCAGATTAAGAAGAAAAAAAAGCATACTGACCATCATCAGACTGCTGCACAGGTTTGAGTTTACCACAATTCTTCTGCTTTTTTAGCGTTCCCAGTTTTTCTTCAACTTGCTTGAGCTATAAATAAACGGGAGGTTAAAACTGGTGATGAGCAAGTCATCAGTGACGGATGAGACAGCCAGACTACTTATCTAAAGTACAACATGCGAAACAGCAGCAATTGCCTCGACATGCCTTTTCATGTGCCTGCTGATAGCACAACTTTCGCTGCCTCCTCAGGCTCCTGTCTGCACTCATGTCACTGGCCAACCTCAGAGCAGCACTTGTTATCTTGTTCTGCAGCTCATACTCCAGCTCCAGTGAGCTTAGTGTCTCCTCCTGGAATTAAAGGCAAGACAGAAGATTGCGGGGCAGTCCTTCACCTCGTCGAGTCAAAAAGTTCCAAAATAGTGGCAGCTGTAGAACACAGGCCAATGAACTTCTTCCAGTAATTTATTCATTATAATTGAATAGTTGTAGCAGTGCTTGACCTACATCCTGTCCAAGCAATAGTAACTCATTCCTCTCCATGGCACCCATTTCTCATTGCTTATTATCGTTATGGTGTGCACTTTCAGTCTTGAAAATGCTGGATCCATTGGCGCATAAATCTGTCAAGCAACAATGATCCCTATCAATGTATATATCGCTCGTTTCAGTCAATGCTAACTTTTGCACTTACATTTGTACTGACTACTAGGCATAACAAAGGCATTTTACTTTGGATGTTACTTTCATACAGGGTTTGACTGTCCATCAAATTTCCTAGAAAAAAAAAAGATTTCTGAAACCATTACTGTACAGAGCGCAGACCTGTTCACAGCAACACAGGAGCATGTAGTCAACAGAAAGGTTCATGCTGTTTGCTGTTCACACGTGTGCTGCAACAGAAAGATACCTATCTTCAGGCCATATCTATGTTGTAAAGAATGTGAGTCATTGTTTCCTTGTGTGCTGGAGTCACACTCAGAGTCAGAGAGATGCTGATGACACACCACCGTCTCCTTCCAGAATCAAGCCATTGCACATGAAAACCATGGCAGCCTGCAGCTCAGTAAGTAGGTTGTCTTGTTCAGATGCGGGAAGTGCACGGTTCGATCCCCACAGCACGAAACCCACCAGTATGCAAGACAAGTACAAGCAGCTCCTCGGCAAGGAATATGGCTGCTAAGAGGTGCACTGGTTGAGAGAGGTTTGCACAGACAGACCGCTATGCTTGCTACACAAGAACCAAAACAAAGCACCATGCAACTCTTGTGCAGACGAGCATCCTTTTTTGCTGCACACACTTGTACCTTCACCAACCACATAAAAAGATACGAGCCCATGGTGCTGCACCCACCTTGCTCTTCGCATTGGACAGCAGCTGGTCATCAAGGATGAAGGCTGTGCCGACACGCCGACGCACCTGCGGAGGAGGCTCCCCAGGCTCTAGGGGCATCTCTGGAGGCAGCTCGCCCGTCACTTCGCCCTCCTTGAGGCACACAGACTTCAGCTCCTCAATCTTCTTTCGCAGCGCCTCCTCCAAGGCCTCCTTGCGAGCCTTGAGTGCTGTCAGCATCTCCTGCTTTGCCCGCTCGGCCTCTTCATTCACTTTCTGGTGGTCTGTCTGGTCTGTGGCAGCAGAGAGGACAGAAAATAATGGAAACTTGAATGAGTGGCTCAATTTTGACAGTGGTTGATGTTAAGGGTTCTTTCAGTTCTTAACATGTCTGTATGCTTGTCCACAGGCCACACCACAAAGCTGCCTATCTTCCCGCTACCTCTGCAGCCGATCCAAGCACTTATCTTATGTGGAGGTTGCTGAAAATGTTACTTCAGCACCCAAAATGGACATACAACACTAACCTAGCATCCATTTTCACCTAGTATCATTTTTACTGGCAAAGCGGGATTCTATGTTCAATTCTCTAAGCAGTATTCTTGCAGCAAAGATTGCCCTAGAAGGGTGCCAAAGGCGAAATCCAAAGAAATGGGTCCTAAGAGCAATTTTAATAAAAGTGAGCATGCTTGTACAGGTGCATTAATAGCCAGGGAACCACAGATGCCGCAATAGAAATTTCTTGCAGCGTACGCAAGCAGCTGACCAAATACAAGTGGTACAGCCCACATGCCCATGCTCAGCCAATGCAATGCATTGTCACAACTTCACATTAGATGGCTGTGCCCCTCACCAGGTTTGGCCAGTTTGTGCTAACAAGCGCCTTGCATAGAATGCACGCTAACGATTATGTCTGCTAAGTACAACATTGCTATAAGCCACAGAAAGAGTTGAAATTTCAAACCGAACACTGTTTGCCCTTCTCCTAGAGGGTGCCGCGCTTCCAGCCGGAGAGTCTAAGTATATCATCGCACTGCTGTGACATCACTCACAGTGACACGCGACTTCAAGAATTATTCAAGACATCTGTTATTTGTGTAATCTGTTGCTTCAATAGACGAATTAGAGAAATAATAAAATACACAAACCAAATGTTCGTGTGTTCTTGTTTTACTTCGCACTGCAACAAGAGATGTACTTCCGTTTTGTCTGCTTGTTCCTACGTCGTGCAGTCGCGTGTGTAGACAAAGAAGTATGTCATTTTCTACCTTGATCCAACGCACGATCATGCTCTACGAACCACTTCTGTATGCCTCAGTATTTGCATAGCACTGACTTATACCGCTAGTCAGGTGTTCTCGTGCACAACGTGCAAAATCGTGTGCTGCGTGAAACAAGACAAACGCAATAGCCCGCACGTGATGCCGTCAGCGGAAGTGTACCGTGCAGCAAAAAAGCGAGGGGGAAAAAAATGAAGGCAGGGCCCCCGTGACGTCTTCGTGACGTTTTCGTCATGCAATCCTTGAGCTCCAGTACTGGAGAACGCAGGGAAGAAATTCCGCTTCAGGAGGCTAGACAGGGCGATAGGAGAGAATGTCTCTCTTAGCAGTAGCCTTCACATCCTGAAATCATGGGTTTGTGGCACTGAAATATTTCTATCTTGGCTACTAAGGAACAAACTTCATGAATTCTTGCGGCAGAACACTACCCAGAGGGCACATAACTTCCAGCATATAACCGTAATTTGCTATGTGGCCTGGTGAGGGGCCCTTTAAAGTGATTTCTAATTTTTGCTGATGTGATGGTCTCTAAATTTCTGTTCCCGGAAGACATCTTGCTAACAACACGAATATTATAGCCAGTTTGGAAAAAAGGAAGAAGGAGAGAGCGCCGTCTATGCAGAACTGGGATGCAGCTGTTGATGGCAGAAGCTGTTCCCCTGTCCTTAAAATCACATGTGACACTGTCACTGTATAAGGCATCTGGGCAAAACATGTCCAACAAAAGTAACAAGTACCTTCAATTTTGATGGCAGGAAGACTATGACAACTTGCACTTCTGCTCAGGTTGGATCCTGTGCTGGCTGATGATAAAGACTGGGAGCTTTTAGACAGCTCGGCAGCAAACTTTTCCAGGCAACTTAAGTCTTCAATCTTCCTCTGTAAATGAAGTGAAGTGCAGCCAACATTCACTTTATGTTTGAAAAACCTAAATAGAGAGCTGCAAGGATGATGGAGTTTTAGCATCACTGTACAGAAGCATAGTAACACAGTAGACCGCTGCCTTGCAGTTCCGTTTTGCAAGATAGTTACCATTAGGCGTGGCATAATTTCTTCTAACGCAACTGCCATTCCTCTTTTCTCTTTCTCCTGCTATGAAAAATGAGCAGTAAGCTACAACTAACTTAAGCGGTATAAAAAGACCAGAATTAATGCGCTTACTTCAATAGCCCATTTGTTTAGGAGACATTACAGACAGGAGTAGTAAAGAAATTGTTAAATAAGCAGTACCCAATACTGCAAGCTATTCCTTGAAGAGGTCAATACTTGACTTTTCTTTCACAGAGAAGACTGCGTAAGTAGAAGTGCTGAAAGAAGCTGAATAAATTTCTCAAGCAATTTTAAGCTGTGAACTTGGCAGTGCAATATGCTTGGCAGGATGGATATAATTGGAAAAATGCTTGAAAACTCAACCTAGTTACACATTCAGTAAGTTTGAATTACAAGCAAAGTCGTGCATCTTTTTTGCTGGGAAATATGCTCATCATCTTACCTTGCCAACATTGTTGTCCAAGTAGAACTGATGCTGGGCTATGGCCATTGACCAAATGCTCTTGGTCAGGGCAGGCGTAGCCGCAAACCAAACAACCACCGTCACATTTCCAGGCCCAAAAGTTCTCCTGCTTACAGACACCCTGGAAAATAACAGAAAATAAAAACAAACACAAGACAGCAATGCTGTAGGAAAAAAAAAGTGTCCAGTATTTATTTACTTATGTACAATTGTAATGGTCTTGCTTTTACAGGAATCTGAGCAGGACGAACTGACCCATAAGGCTGCTCACACGTGCAAAGCCTGGCAGAGGTCACTGGATGTTACATTCACAGTATCAGGAGAAGAACACTTCTGTTCCTTATTGTTAAAGAAACAAAAACATCACTGCCAGGCAACACTTTTTTTGTTCTGCAAACTTCCAGGTCATGACCTCGATGATTTGCCTGACAACGACTTGATACACTTTCATATGAATAAGAAAACTATCTAGTGCTTTTTGTTTCACAGTGGACTACAACCGCAAGATATAACATTAGCAAACTGAAACAGGACAATGTTATAAGTAAACAAAATGGGTAGGCAAGGAAATGTTCAGTTACACATGTTGTTACTGGGTTTCTGTGGTAAAGAAGAAAAAAAATATACTTTCCATTCTTTTCTTACTATAATGCACCGTAATGTGATGAGGATGTGCACCCACGTGAAGTTTGCGAAACTAAATTCTCACGCACTGACAATAAATTACACATTTCTTGTTTATTTCTTACCCCTTGTTGCCAGGTGCTTGGCGTGAAACCTGACCACTCAGGCTAAAAAATTTTATAATGCCACATATTTAAAAAACAATGTACAGCAATATGATATTACTGGCCACCTTTGAATGACCTATTATAAGGTCATTCCTGTCTAAGACTAATTAGACATGTCTATGTTGTGTGATAAAGGACACATCTGCAGGCAGCCAAATTGGCTATATTCTCGAATAATTGAACTAATTCTGCAGCGTGAGTCCACTTCTAAGGTATAAATTAGTCACTGAAGTAGCAAATTACATGCTCCACAAACCAGCAAACTGCTTAAATCATTAAACTTATATTGAGCAAAAAAGTGGCGAGTTAATAGGGAAATTGAAAAACATACAAAGAGGTAGTAGAGGAGAAAAACTAGGGTAAGAGGGCAAGCAGAATTAAAATAGGAGCACCTTAACTATGCGACTGTCGGTAACAATATTGTTGATCGAAACAAGTCCTTATGCACGCCTTATTGCAGTCCTTGAGTATTCACTTCGCACCGACCCCTGCTAGTTCACAATATCACCCAGTTTCAAGAAGAAAGAACCCTCAAGCTGCCTCACCATATAACAAGGGGTTCCAGTTATTTGGTGCTTCCATGCACAGATGACAAGTGATGCGTTTTATTGTTGGCTCTTTTCTACAACTTCTGCTATTCAAATGCTTGACCATCTGATATGCACAAGTGCAGGATGCAAATGTGGCTCTTGAGTAATGCTGAAATTCAGTAATTCTTAATGAACTGCATTAAGGGTGATAGTGGAAATGAATTCATGAAACTGAAAAAGTGTGAAAAAGTCATGAGATTTTGCTGTAGGCCTTCCACTTCCTCACATACCATCACGCAAGAAGAATGTTCGATGAAGAGAGAAGAATTTGAGGCACTGGTGAATGAATTCAAGTAATCTTTCAGGAAAGTAATTTGTTAGGCAGAGTCAAGCATGATATTATAAATAAGCCTGCCAATCGTGCACCAAGCTCAGTCACTTGTTACTACTGCAAAATTTGCATTCAAAGCACAGAAAAAAAAAAGATTGGCAAGTGGCACGCAGAAACTCCTCATGGGCCCAGCTCTCAAATGGCGATTCCGCTGGCACATGCACCCAAACAAATCCTCCCACTTTACTCCTCCCACAAAAGAGACGAAAAGGGTAACTATGGGAGTGCAGTACACTGAAGCTTCCAAGCACTCGACACTCAAAGGGTTAATAGTGCGCTGCCTGACACAGAAGAGGAACCCGTCCATCCACCTCCTGCCACAAAAGGGGAGGTTAGGGAAGTCAAAGCGAGGTAACAGAGGGACGAGAGCACTTACTGGGTTGTGGAATCGCTAATGGCATCAGCCAGAGGATCGAACCCTTCAGGGGGTGCCTCTATCACATCCTCGTACACATTGAAACTGCTCAGGGCATGGACCACTCTACAAGGAAAATAGAAGGGGTCAAAAAATATGGGGAAGATGGTCAGCCAAATAGGGCAGTTTGCCAGCCGACTCGAAAGACCTTGCACAACAACCTGCTCCTGCAAGCGTACAGGAATAGGCGATGAGCCAAACCATCCTTTCAACCATGGTCTTTTAAACAACAGTGACTTGTCATCCAGAAGGAAACTGCAACAGCTACACAAGGTTGCTTGATTCAAGGAATAAGCTTGGAATGTTGTGGTGAAACTAAGTGCATCCCCACTACCCGTATCACATCCATTTTGTAAGGGTACATTAATCTTCAAAGCAGCACATGACACCACGGTGCCAACCCCAACAGCTCGGGCAAAGAGCCATTTGTAAAAAAAGTTTATCTACCTCTCTCTCAACGGCACACATCAGTGACATTAAAGGAAACTAAAAAAAAAAAATTGGCAATGATTCTGTCGGCAAGGAATTTTTCCACAGCAAAGTACCCAGGACCAGGACCTACCTTCTCGGGTTGTGAACTTCTATTGAGAATTTTTTGTCCCGAAAATAAAGGTTCTCCAGAAGTTTCCACTGAAAGAACTGTGAAAACGAAAATGAAAGTGCAGGTGTATAGAAACCAGCAAACACAGGCACAAATAAATGCCGAAGGCACTGCTTCAAAAATAAATAAATAAATAAATAAATAAATAAATAAATAAATAAATAAAATAAAATAAAGAAATAACTATAATTAAATTTTAGAAATCAAAATTTCTGATGCTGCTGCTACAACTTACCCTTCTTGGTGTCTTCTTGTCATTATAGTCATATTGACTGACCCCTTTATAGCTGAGACCAACCCACCAAGGAATGCCTCCTTTGTCCTATGCCACAAATGGGAAACAGGGGTTGCATTGAGTAGCCGCTTCCAAAAGCCAACAGCCATAAAGAGAGAGAAGTTGCAAAACTTACTTTAACTTCATAAAAATGAATACCATATGTTGGCAGGTTTTCTACAAGGTTCATGTATCTGGAAAGCAATGCACAATTAGTCACCACACTAACTTTCAGAAATAAACTAAAGTTAGGGGATTTCTAGGCAACCTAACTTTTACAAAGATCTCTCTCTCTCTTTTAGTTTACAGAAGCTCACTAGCACCAAGTCCAGGAGGCTAGAATACAAAAATTTCGAATGTAGCCAAATATCTGAAGCAGCCTGGCGAAAAATGTGTTGTTCGTAACAGAGGCTCCTTTTCGGCAGGTTTTTTTCTTCTTTTTTTTTTTCGTCTTCCCAAAATATGCATAGCAGCATGTAGCACTGCGAAGAAAACTTGCTTTCGAAATTTTATTATGTTATGACAAGTGGACTGTGCATTATGTAATATCAATTTAAATTATTTCTACAGTGCAGAAGGTGTGAAAATGATGTAACAGTTTAGCTTAATGATTTAAATATTAACATGTCTTAAGATTATAGAGGATATTGCCACCAACAAACTATGCTAACAATTTCTGCAAGAACCAATAATTTCATTCATCTCTACAGCAATATCCATTAAACAGATGCTTGCCTGCAGAGTTTAGTACCTCCCTTCCTGGAAGCATCAAATGCACTCTTTCTTAAAGGCCAACCACAACAAAATTTCAGCTTGGGTAAATTGGTTATAAATGAGTAGCATATACTACTAACAAAGCAACCTTGGCAAAGCTACAATGCTGGTTATTGGCATTTTTTAACATCCTTTAAATAGCCCTGTAGCAGAAGACATGGGTGTTTGGTGATTAGTAGATGACAGACATACCATAATATGGCCTCTGAAATTTTCAGCGCCCCACTAGCACTACCAGAGCACGGAGGTCATGCCCAGATGCCACGCTGCCTCTCAAAGTTCTCGGATCTCTCATCTCCAACAAGTAGTAATGGTGGTACTTTCACAAGTTTTGATATCAAAAATGTCCATTTTCCTAGCTTTTCACCTTGCATCCATTTGCATTTCAAGCTCGGCTTACTACATGGACGAAATTTTTTTTTTCAGTTCATCTTTAACAGCACGGACTACACATCTAATGGGAAACTTCATTGGGTGAACAGAAGCCCCTTTTGAGCACTTATATGTGCTCGTGTTCGCTATGTGAAATGCCCCATAGGGTGTCACTGTAAAAGTAACTCACGCAATAATGGCTGAACCTCTTGAGCGTCCTGCCAGTTCCTGATAATGTTCGATGACTTTGCCTTCACTGAAAGGCAAGACACAGAAAAAACATGAAACAGCAGTGCAACATTACCCACCACGCATTTATAGATAGATAATGTGCAGATTGCAGACCAATCTACTTTCACGCGTGCAAAACAGTTCTGCTTGGAATCTTACCAGTAGGAGATGGACGGGTGGGCTTTGAGTGCACTGGTAGGAAGAACAGGAAGCTTCTTGAGTTGCGTTTTTGTGGTTTGATCACTGCAACATTGGCGTGCACAGAGTAACAATATTAGGGTTGCGTCGACATAACCAAGCTCAGGTCGCAAGTTTCACTTCACACTACCAGAAAACTTAATGTAAGACAAAAACAAAGGAGGGAAAGGAAAGCGCTCAGTTCTTTGTCAAAACAAACATTAAAATTGTAGCAAGCATTAAAATTTAAAAAAAGGGGGGGGGGGGAGCAATTACAATTCAAGTACTTACTCAACATAGTTCCCATATGTTGCTTGAAGGACTAGAGCAGCAAGCTGAAACACTGTTTCGGAATCCGCTTCCAATGCACCCTGATAAGAAAGACACATCTCAGGGGTTGCACTAGGCTGAAAACTAGTGATTAAAGAAAGCCTATGTTATTGAACTTGCCTTGGCAATGAGCGATTTGCACTGAAGATAAAATGCTTCTACAGTGGCGCTATCTTTCAGCAAAGAAATGCTTTCCACATAGTACCTAAAAGATGAAAACATAAAATAGAGATGTTTCTTTTTTTTACAGTTCAAATTGCAGTATTCTACCAGAGTACAAATAAAACTGACCTTTTCTTTATACGTACTAGTACCCAGACATTATGAACCATAGCACAGAATTTCTCAATGCATGACAACTACCAAATTGAGAAGCAGCACTTCTTTGAAACATGGTTTCACATGAAACTTTCAAAGCATAGATAACTAACTAATACTCCAATCCGACTGATATAATTTAGCATCACTTAGGAGTGAGAGCACTTTGCTTCTTGGAATGCGTTGGACTTGATGCCGTGCAGCTAGACAGCAAAAACTGCGAAACAGTGTCATTCAGGAGTGATGGCAGTAATTATTGGCTACTACAGAATGCACCTGAAATTATCATTAATATTTGGAATACTGTAATTAATGCTGTTTTATTGCGAAAAGCACATCTTCAAGGCAACACATCATATGCACTGTTGTGAACCTGAGCAATTTTCTAACATTTTTCAAGAAAGGTAAAGGCATGATTAACAGTGGCCACTAAAATTGAGCAATGAAAGTTGTTGTTCTTGATTAAAAGAAGGGAAGCTGAACTATTACTCGTGCAAGAATATTGTTCCATAGTGTCACTACCCTTTTCGAGTGACACTTGCACACGACTCTCATTCAAAGGAACACAATATTTGCCGGTCTGACAGATGTCCGACAGCTGTAGGTCTGTCACAATATACCTAGATGCACGACAGTTGTCAGACACATAAAATCAGCTACTACAGTGTGGATTGGATGTGAAAGTTCACTAGGGCATGGCCTTAGAAGGCAGTCACAACTTTCGTGCTTGTGCTATTCACCATAATATGCCAAGGTGACGCTACATTAAGCTGGCAAGTTTAGACCCATCCGTGAGCGGGCCATTAAAGAAATGACTGATATCAATGCTCATGCTTACTTGACCAGAAAGTAGAGCACCAAGGAACCCTGAGACGACTTCTTGGGCAGGTCATGCTCAAGAACCCGCTTGTCGAGCTGCAGCCAATGGTAATGGCCCCTGGAACACAAGGACCACCTCATAAACAACAAAAAATCACAGGCCTGCATGGCACATGTAACACAGTCACATTGTAACCTGGAGAGCTGCTACTTAGGAGCTCCATTTTTAGCATCATGCACTAGAGGTCTTTGCGGCGTTTTCACAAGAACGATGTGAACTGCCCGCCTGGTGTCGACGGCAAGCTGTCCTCCACAATCTTCTTTTCTTTCCTCAAGACTTCTCTATCTACCCTGCACTGCTACCTATGCAACTGTTACACTGCGTGCCACCTGGTGTAATAATATGCAACTGCAATGCAAAGGGAGAACATATAGATGCTACGCAGCGCGAGTCTCACCCTGCAAGGCAAATGGTACGATAAGATGCTAACAATGATGATAATTTATTGTAGTCCCCTTTAAATGCGGTGGTTGCATAATCACTTAACCAGCTGGATTTAGTCAGGTACACAATGCATATTTTTTCTGGCATTCTTGTAAACATCTCTTTAAACTTCTTTTCCTTCCTCAAACCTTCTTAGACTGCCTTGTACCGCTACATGTGCATCTGCTACACGACGTTCTACCTGGTGCAATAACATACAAGTGCAATGCAAAACATGCACATATTGACAACATGCAGTGCATGTGTCACACTGCGTGCCTCCTCACGCACTAGGACGTGTTTATAAGGCATTTTTCTGCTGCATGCTAGCAAGCGCTGGTGTGGCTCAGTGGTAGAGTATCTGACTCCCACACAGCAGGCCCAGGTTCGATCCCTGCGGTAATTGGGTCTCTTTCTTTCTCATTCCCAGCGATAGCTGCTACGTACACCAGACAACGGCGGCGGGCACTATCGCCACTCGGAATGGCTGTTGGAATGAGCCCATAACAGCTCACGCTGTAGAAAGAGAGATACTGCAAGTGCTAGGATTATGGTCTATGCAGATTACACAGGCACTATTGCCCAATGTAAATTTCTGTTGACCCTGACATTACTATAATTGCTGCTCTCCTTCATTTAGTTCATTCAGAAGCTAATTAGCAGATTTCTGTAAATCAGTTGAACATGTGTTTCAATCTCTTGTGTAAGTAATGCCTGCCTCTCTGAATAAGCCAGCTCAAGGACTAGCATTATGTCAACTGCAACAGGCAATTTGTTCCAATTCAGGAAAACATTAAATTAGCCCTCCTCATAAGTATTGTGGGCACATAAAACCAACACGTGAAAACAGAAGACAGAAAAATGCAAGGATGGTGTTTTAGGTACCACATGCTTAAATGCATTAGACTGGAACTTCAACGTGTCATATGCCATTTTTAACGGACAACACATGAATAAATTTCTAAAAATATATGCTATGTTGTATGCTTCTGTGTGAGTTGCTGTGTTCACATTTAATTTGTCCACAACTGTACACAATGCTAAAGAAAAACAATTCAGACAACTTGCAACTACTAACGTTTCATCGAGAAATGCCAGGCCAAAGTACTCCTTCTCCTTGAGGTTGAAGTGGGAGGCCACCATATCAAGGAGGTCGCAGGCATACAGCCTTGGCTGTGGGCAGAAAGTAAAAATGAACATGAAAGTAGCAACACAAAATGACGCTATGACAGGGTCAAAAGGAGGATCATCTTCAGTTAATTCTTAAGAAAGCTGAGACAAAGTAAAAGTGTGCCTGGACCCCTGAACTTCTTTCTCTGCGTCGTCAACAAACACAGACAAAAATGTGTCTACATAATCATGAAAAGAAACCCATGTAGAATGTGGTTAAAAACACCACCAACTTGAAACTGAAATGGACCTTGTACCCCATTCACCAATGTCGAAAGAGAAACATCTTAAGAGTACTATAGGGATAAAAGACACAGGCTCTTATAAATGGTCTGTAAGACAACTGCCAGCTCATACTTTCTGTTGGCTAACCGGCAAAACAAAATGGTGTGATATAAACATAGATAAGAACACCTTCTGTCAGTTTCCTAATGCACTTTGAGTAAGAACATTATTTAGCTTCCACCTAGACTCTACTACTGCAGTATATTACTTTTGTTACAATAAAAATGATCTCTACGCTATCAAAAAGAACTGAAACAATAAACAGATTGAAAATAAGAATGCTGTCTATACTCAAATGACAGCCGGATGCAGCATTTCCTAGCTATAATTCAAACTTTATTAACTTTTAATTACAGTACAATCAATTGTTTCTTCTGTAGTAGAGATTTTCTACTGTTAGTTGCCAATATTAAAAAAAAAAAACTCATAAGCTCAGCTTTATTAAAAACCAGTTCAGAAACCAAGCAAAAAAAAAAAAAGAATGTACACGTCTAACTTCAATAGTTTTTGAACGTCACGTTTACTGTTTTCCCAAATGCAATTAACCTGACATTCAGTTGTAGTTGTGGCTATTTTATAATTTGCTACCACATGTCACGGTCACTTGTCTGCAAAATATACAGGCACATTAGTTTGCTAACGACAGATAAAGAAAATGAAAGCAGGAACTGGTGCTCCAACTACAGATGGCTCGGCCATGTTCATTCCAGTGCAGCTGAGCAACAATAAACATCCCCACCCCCCCTACAAAACAAGATCTATCGCAATGCAAGAATCTAAATGGGGCCAAGCTCGTCTGAGTTAGCAATAGCGGAAGCAAATGACACCAGCACAGCCTCATTGCCTGTAGCTGTTAGCCGTCTGCATAACAAGAACGAAGGTAATGCATGATGCATGTCTAGGGTAGGATGTCAATGAGAGGCATCAACAAAGTATGACACGAGTAAGAAGTACAACACATCTGGAAATATGTGTCAAGACAGAAGTACAACATGTACGTAAATACATTTAGGGTTTCCATACCCCCAGTGTCACAGTGGCACATGCACATTCGGGGTGATTGGCCAAGAATAGACATACCGAGTGGCACATACCAAGTGACGCATACCGAGTGATGCATAGAGAGGAAACAAAAAAAAAATGTGATACCCTAGAGAAGAGGCAAATTTTGCTTTTAAAGAGAATGGCATGCATGGTATGCGCATGGCACCTGAATGAGAATGTCGAGGCGACGCTCATCCAGGAGGACCACTTGACTTCGCCGCCCATCGCTCATCTGCAGGGAGAAAAAGAAGAAATGCAACAGCAAGTGAGACATGTTGACATACTGCTTTATGATGTCATATAGAAAAGCAAGGATGACCCATCTATGCACGGCACAACAGGACCAAAATGTACATACAAGAGATCCGATTGCAGAAGTATCTGAAACTGACTGGTCTAACCACTTCTATTTTTTTTTCCTTATGATTTCACTATTTCAATTAAACATAATTAATTTCTCCTAACCTTTGTTTGGCATCACAGTGTCCATTTCCTCCATATGGATGTAACTACACTACTGTCACATTCCCATCTGTAAGCAATTAAAAGCCAGGGGTGACCCATAAAAGCAAAGTGCAACTGTAGGGGGATTGAACTAAGTACAGTTCAAATAGGCAGTTGTGATTTTCTTTGATATGGTTCCCATCAAGAAAACTAATGTTGCCTAGTAAAGCTATTGGAAGATGCTGACCATACCCTTGCACGCAGTTGATAAACTGCTGCTTTAATATGCATATACAGTAAATTCATGTTTTCCAGGCCTCAGTATCTGCATGCCTTTGACATTCGACAGTATCACCAGAGCACATATTAAAAGTGGAATTTTTCGTTTTCGTCTCATACGTTCGAAATTCTGGAAATATCGGTGTTATTTTTAAAGAGAAGAATTGGGGCGATAGCAGGGTTTTCATTTGGTGGCCTTAAAGTTAAAGATTTTCCTTTTAACTTTCAAAAGTGAGCAACAAAGGCAATGGTCTCTTTTAGGATACAAATTTTTGTTTCTTTAAACAACCGAAATCACTGACAGGAACATATAATGACAAAGAGAGCTGCTTGCAAGTTATGTGACGAATTTATACAGATTCTTACTGGAAGGAATTAAACTTTCAAAAGAAACCGCAAGAACCAAAACAACAAATATAAACATTCTTGGCGATCCCTTGTTTACTTTTGTTCACTGCATTTTTTTGCAAAGGAAAAGACCAAGCACAAATAGTAATGCACACAAGCATGGTTCTAAAGAGGCGTCATGCGTTAGCTTATATCATAAGCCCTCGTTTATGTACATTATCGTGTGCATTTCGAGCATTTCACTGCCGACCCCAGAGCTGTCTAGCCTTTCCTCCTTGTTGTCCTGCTTTACTGGTTCATGCTATACACCTTCGAAACAAATTTCACTATATATGTACTACCAACTGGACCAACCTGCCACCATTCAGCGAATGCATACTACTTGGCAAAACATCCCCTGAACATCACAGCTACCATTGGTCAGTCATGCATTCACTTCCCGGCACATTACTGCCATTTACATGTGTGTGATGTGCAGGAACTGCGATGCAATGCACTATTGTTATATGCATGTAAATTAACAGGGCTGCTAAAAAGGGAAACAAGCTTTTGTTCACTCCAGGCAGGCAGGCGGTGAATATATATATATATATATATAGTCATATAATGAGAAGCCAACAAACACTGACACCAAGTACAACATAGGGGAAATTGCATGTGCTTAATAAATGAAATAATGATAAATTAATGGAAATTAAAGTGGATGAAAAAACAACTTGCCGCAGGTGGGAACCGAACCCACAACCTTCGCATGTCGCGTGCGATGCTCTACCAATTGAGCTACCGCGGCGGCGTTTCCACATCCACTTTCTTGGGTATTTTTGTGTACTAGTAGAACCCTGGGAGTGTTAGCCAGCGCCCCCACACACAGACCTTGGCGGCGGACGTGGAACGTCTTCTTTGCCGCAGGCGTCACGAGAACGTGATCTTTTCGGGTGAAGGCAACTGGTCAATAAACCCACATATGCTACCACATATGTACCGGTTAACCCCCTTTCTTCTCGTTTATATATATATATATATATATATATATATATATATATATATATATATATATATATATATATATATATATATATATATATATATATATATATATATATATGTTTATTTACATCACCTCAGCATATATTAAGAATAAAAATACATACTGGTTTCTGCTTGAGTGTTGAGGGAAGAGGAGGAATATATCATATTCATATATGACTATCAGTACGACATACCAGGCAAGCCTATATCTTGGCTTGAACGTGTGGCTTACACAAGTCAGGCACTGTTCAACGGTTTTGTAACACACAATTCACACAGGACGTATGCAAAGTACAGGTCCATGAAGACCGTACTGTAGCATATTATGAGTGGTGGGAGTTAAAGGGCCACAGTTAACTTGTAGGGCTAACACCGTTAACAGGCAACATAACTGCCTCGCCTTTGGTTTCGAGGCCCGTTTTATACAGTTTCAGGGCGACTTCACACAAATCATTCCCCATCCCACTGTCAGAAAATACGCTGGTCTGGTTCCTGTCCACAAAGGAAGTAACTCGAACAGTTTGGTATCACTTAAACCAGCAAGAAACCATTGTAGGTTGGAACATAAACCAAACGGAGCGACTTATTTACGCCCCCCCTCCCCTTCCCTCCCCACCTACTCGTACACCAGAAAGTTGGGTCGTATCAGCGCAGCAGCGACAGCGCGACACAAGACACCAAGCAGGCGTTGGGTTTGCGAGAAGCCATCGCATAGACGAAGGTCGCAGGGACGCCCGAGACAAACCTGAAGACGTCTTGCGGCGGACATGCGCACGCGCCATCTCGGAAGCGAAGCCGCGACGTCGCTCAAACTCACGCGATACTTGGACGAGTCCTCGAACAGGCTCAGCGTGGAACCGTAAACGGATCGCATCGAGGGCCACCGTCTCATCTTGTCCGTCGGTCGGCGGGCACTCGCGTGCACCCGATAGAAAAGGGGTTCGCGGTGCGGTTGACGTGCAGTCGCCAAGTCGCGACGCCGTGCTCCGTAGAATGCGCAGAGAGAAGAGGAACGTCGCGAAGTGGATCGCGGCGGGGGAAAAAAATATATACAAAAAAATTACTGCGCGCTACGCATACAGTTCGCACGCGGAAACGCAAGCGCCCGCGTCCGCCGGAAGCGCGCGCTTCCGCCACCCCCCGACTTGACACTTCCCGTCAGGCGACGAAGGGGGCGAGACGAAATGCGAAATGAAGGAAAACAAAAACACCCGAAGCGCACGGGTCCACTACGCAGCGCCTTTCTTTTAATATCTTGCCTTCTACCACTTTATGTCCCTCGCTTTTGAATAGCGGAGTCGAAACATCGCGCCGAGCTTTCACTTTCCACACACATGTTATCAGTGGACTGTCGATCGCAGCTGTCACCGAAAGGCGCGACACGCCATTTTTCTGATGATGATGATGTGTGGAGCTTTCACTTTCCACACATATGTTACCAGTGGACTGTCGATCGCAGCTGTCACCGAAAGGTGTGACACGCCATTTTTCTGATGATGATGATGTGTGGTCTTTAGTGGCGCAAGGGCCAGATGCGCAATGGAGCGACATGCATGGCCTGCGACATGAAGTGACGGAGGGATAACTCGATGCTGCGCGCGCCGTGCAGGCGACAGAAGTAGACAGAAGTTTGAAGTTTGTCTTTTCCCCTTCCCCATCTTTCATCACCCCCATCCCTCTCCCATGTATAGGGTAGCAAACCGGTTAATCTAAACTGGTTAGCCTCCCTGCCTTTCCTTCTCCACTTTTTCCTTCCTTCCTTCCTTGAAGTTTGTATTTCTTTCTTTGTTACAGAAAGAGAAAACAAGAGCTAAAGGCCATATGGCCTGACAGGGGCTCTTGCTCCGTGTTCGGCTTACATGATAATTCAATGTACGAAAAACGCAAATATAACGCAAGAGCGGGCAAGTACGATGTAGAGAATACAAATAAACACGATAGTTTGTACATTATACAACGACTATGTGAAAAGACATTTTATGCTTCAATTTTTGTTTGTGCATTCACATTACAGCACAGATTAAAGCATACATATATAGTACATAAAAAGAATGGTAGTGCGATAGGGTTTTATGTATAAGTAATTTGATAATGTATGAGAAGGCTTTTTATACACTGCTTAAAACGAGGTGCATGAAGATCAATTTTTTGCTCAACGATGTTTAGTAGCTTTGGTATTTGGTGGTTTATATCCGGACGTTTATATCCTGCAGTTCTCGTGCTTTGCTCAGCGATTCGCAAGTCGAAACTGCCTCTGCCATCGCACCTTCACCCTCGCACTCTTCTTCTTCGGGAAGAACACTGTAAACAATTTCCAGTCCTGAAAGTTCAGCACAGGTAACCAGCTCACTGTCACACTGCCGCCGCTGAAGGGGCGATTTGGGGGCGGCGGGCATCGGCTACGCCAGCACTGCAGAGCGCAAAACTTCGTCGAAGTGATTTCAAAAATGAGCCCGGGTCCACCGATCAAATTCGCTCAACTGAAATACTCGCTATTCAGAAATTTGTTTAACCGAAATATTTTCGCACTGAATACATAGAAAATCTTCCGGGGATTTTCTAAAAGTTCGTTATTCCGAAACATTCGTTACACCGACGTTCGTGCAACTGAAGAGTTTACTGTAACTAGCAGCGCATGTAAGAGGCCCGGATTCATTGAGCGCAACTTCTATTTCGCCAGTTTTACAACAAATATTAAATAAACTTGTAGCTTAATATACACTAGTCCGCTCAAAAACCTGATTATGCATCACAAATCTGAAACCCTAACCAGGTGTACGTAATAAATAACATTTAATCTCTTCGAAACAAAAATGCCCGTCTCATAAAAAAAAAAGCCTCGAACGCCTGGCATAACTACAATAAAAACATCCCTAAAGTTTTCTCTGCAATCGCGCATGGTATGGTATGGTATGGTATGGTATTCC